>NW_018742577.1:1171663-1783930 GCF_001683475.1 Chenopodium quinoa | reverse complement strand
ATCACCCCTAAATGTACTCTTTGTTCAACTAATTAACCATTTTTGTATAATAAAAAATTCCACCTCTAATTTACAAAACTATGGAGTAGTAGGTTTCACCACCCCTACATGGACTACATCTATTTCGGCCAGTTTTTCGAGTATAATTTGTATGATTTATTTTAAACGAAGAGAAAGGTTCAATTCATTAGAAGAGCTTGACACGAATAAATATGGACTAGGCCATTAGAGTAAAATCGTTCCACGAAGAGTACACCTTCGACATGGAGGATAAAGAGATATTGACACCATAGCTTTAGAATTCCATAGGTTTTAGGACATGTTCTCTTCAACTTGTTTCATGTACTTATTACTCATTCCTTAATAAATTCAGATCAGATCAGACGAGATCAGAAACATTCAGATCAAACCATATCATAACTTTTAATTATCATTTACTTATTACTAAATATCTTTAATTGCGTATTACAAAAAAAAATATGAAAATTACATATTTGAAAAGTTCATAATGAGACGAATCTAATAAGATCCATTAATGTTTTTCATTATAGATTAGTATTAAAATGCGGTCAAAGTTTAGTCAAATTATTAAATCAGATCATACCAGATCAGATAATAAAAATTCAGATCAGACCAGATCAAACTTATAAAAATCAGACCATATCTCCGTATTTCAAGTGAAGAGAACAAGTTTTAATGTTGTTTTATTGTGTAATTTCTACTATTGTGACTCTGATTGACCTCGTAAATATGTATATGCTCCTTGCTCTGATTTTGCAACTCTGGTGCTATACTATACTACTGTAGCACGTAGCCATCCTATGTCAGTTAATGTCTTTAATTAGTACTACTTTGATATGACCTTTGAGGGCTTTGACCGCTTATACCATCTTAAATTTATTTTACTTGCAACTTCCCTTGAAATAACATGTTTTGGAATAAATTTTCTAAAGCCCTTATATGATATGATTTGGACTAAATTTTTATAATATGATGATCTCAAGATTGTCCGATTTGATTATATTTTGATCATCTGATCTTAATTGTATGTCAATGTACTTCGTATAAAGCCGACTTTTTAGCTGAGGTTTGGAGCAAACCCCAATTTATCTCTTTGATAAGCAAAATGTGGCAAAATTGTAAATAAAACAACAATTTTGCCTAGTCAGCATGATAATTTTGTAAATAATCAACAACAGTGGGGTCCATTTTTAATGAAAAGTTATTGATTTATTTACAATTTTACCACTTTATAAACATATATTGTTTATCAAGAATATAAACTTGTATTTTCTAATAAGGCTTGCGCTAAAATTTCAAGACCACTAGGGCATGGTGGAGAATGGAGACTACTTTCATATTTCTTAATAGTTGTTGGTGTTTTGGTTGTAATTTTCGTTTTGTTCATTGTTTTAGGGAGGGTAATAACTAATAAGGTAGCAAGTTGTTTGGCTAATTTGGGGGTCGTCGTTCATAAATAGAGGATTGTTTATTTTGATACGCCTCCAAATGAATAAAAAGTCTTCTTTTGAAGGACATCCTTGGGTAAACACACCCTGTTTAGTTGTTCAGTTATTGCGTAGTGTGTATTTTTTTTTTGGGGTTTTTCTGCTTTTGCATAAAAAAACATTAAAGAAAATAAAACATTATAAGGTAAGATCTCTCTTTTCTTTTTTTTTTTTTTTTTTTTTTTTTTTTTTTTTTTGAGGAAATACGGTAGAATCTCATTAGTTTTGTTTGAACGTGTATTATTTTTTTTGAAAATATATGATTTAATTTGATTTTTACAAAATTAAGTAATATGGAGCAATAAGTAGGAAAATTTTTAAATTACACACCCAAAAATGTATCCATTTTCAAAATAACCACCGGTTTAATTTTTATTTTTTTTAAATTACCACCCCTTAAATTAAATAATCACTCAGATTACCACCCATTTCAAAATTCCGGTGGGTTTTCCGTCTGTGGGCCCCACCTAAAGGCTACTAACCGCTATTTTGACCCTTATGACAGATTTCCCCCCAGATTTTTTCTCTCTCCATCTTTTCTCTCTTCTGCAACCATCCTTCCTACCTTCTTCAACCTTCAACCATCAATCCTCCTTAATTCCAATTTATTAATTAATCAATCCTCCCACCGGCAGCATCACCCACCAATTTCCTCGACAACCACGACCATAATCAACCTCACCGCCCTTAACATATACCACTAGCCACTGCAATCTACCCCACCACCCTCAACACAACCCACCGGCCACCACCTTCAACTTCACTGCCCTCCACACACATCTCACCGCCCTCAACAAACCCTCATCGACCACCGCCTTCAACCGCATACCATCAAACATTCCGACAGACAGTCGCAAGGAACATAACGAAATCCTAAAAAAACTTGCCCCCACCCCTCATCTACCTAAAATCTAAAGTATACACCCCGAAATCCACCTAAAATCGATCTAAAATCAACTCGTCACCCACCCCGAAACTAGCCCAGCTACCTACCCTCAAAATCGTCCTTTCTCTTCTTCTTCCTCTACATCGTTGTTTATGAACACTAGTAATCGGTTTATTCCCCGTTTCTCTTCAAAATAGCTCTCCCAACTTCAATTTGCATTTTCTTCACCAAATTCCACTATAATTGGGGTAAATAGAGGGTTTTATGAAATTAGGGTTCATGCTTCAATTGAATTGGGGTTTTCTTAAATTTAGAATATAGGTAGAAAAATTTTATAACATAATAAATAATATAGAACATAGGAAAAAATTTAGAACGTTGGAAAAAAATTTAGAACATAAGAAAAATTTAAGAATATAGGAAAAAAAATTAAGAACATAGGAAAAATTTAGAACATAAGCAAACAAACATTTAGAACATAGGAAAAGTAATTTAGAATATAGGATAAAGTTTAGAACATAAGCTGAAAAATAATTTAGGGCATAGGAAAAAATTTAGAACATAAACAAACAAACATTTAGAACATATGAAAAATAATTTAGAACATAAGAAAAAAATTAGAACATAAACTGAAAAAAAAAAATCGAACATAGGAAAAAAATTAAAACATAAGGTGAAAAAATAATTTAGAACATAGAAAAAAATTTAGAACATAAGAAAAATTTTAGAATGTAGGAAAAAAATTTAGAACATAGGAAATCATTATAACATAAGCATGCAAACATTTAGAACATAGGAAAAATAATTTAGAACATAGGAAAAAATTTAGAACATAAGCTGAAAAATTAATACTGAATATAGGAAAAAAAATTTAGAACATAGGAAAATTTAGAACATAAACAAATGAACATTTAGAACATAGGAAAAAATCTAGAACATAAACTGAAAAATATTTTAGAACATAGGAAAAAATTTAAAACATAAGCTGAAAAACTAATTTAGAACATAGGAAAAAAAAATTAGAACATAAGCTGAAAAAACAATATAATATAGGAAAAAAAAATTAGAACATAAGCTGAAAAAATAATTTAGAATATATGAAATAATTTAGAACATAAGCAAAAAAAAATTAGAACATAGGAAAACTTTAGAACATAAGTAGAATAAAGTTTAGAACATAAAGAGGGGTTCTTATATAAGATTGGGTTCTTATATAAGGAGGGGTTCTTACCGGATCCCTCCTCTATATATATATATATCAATAAAATAGCCACGTATGATCTATTTAGAGTTGTCTCATTATTATTGTAGAACTACAAATTAAAATATCTACCAACTTTTATAAGTATTAGGTCCTGTTCACTTTACCTTAAAAATAATATTTTATAAAAATAAGTTGACTTTAGCAAAAATAAGTTCAGTTCAGTAAAAATAATTTCAGTTCAGCAAAAATAATTTCAGTTTAGTAAAATTAATTTCAGTTTAGTAAAAATAATTTCAAAAACAATTTAAGTTTAGCAAAAATAATTTTAGTTTAATAAAAATAATTTATGTTCGGCAAAATAAAGGTGAAGTGAACGGGACCTTACTTAATGTAAATTAAAAATATTAATTAATAATTAAAATTAAACATTCACAAGCATAAAAATGAAAGTGTTTCAAGTATGAGAAATAACATGTCATCAATTTGTAATATGGCCTTATACTAAGCAAAAGTAACCAAGTCATCATAACCTTAGCAAAACTTCTCGGTATCATTTGCACACCATTTAATTTGCTTCATAATGTTTGTTCACAATGAGTTAAGCATCTGAATTTCGTTCGCCGCGCCATAGCAAGGCATGCATCTGAACTCAATTATGGTCATGTTTATGTTGTTAAATGCGATATGAACATATATGTGTATAAATATATGCACATAAAATCATTTTCATCTTTCTTATTTGACCCTAAATGCGACAACATATAAGAGAATGGTGGAAGTAATTTTTCATGAGTGACACAAAAACGGAAAAAAAAAATATATAGAGGATTTAATTAGCCTAAAACAAAGAGTGAGGGATAGCTCAAGTGTTTAGAACCCCCTCCGATTTTAGGTGATCTTGGGATTGATTCTCATCACATACTCGTGTGACACTTTAAACACCAAAATAATTAGCCTATAACAATTTTGTACTCATCTGCAGGGCGCTTATTCGTCCTTTACTTGAACAGAGATGTGAGCAAAAGGAATGCAAAAATTTATGTTATTGTCGAAATGGAATGGTTAAAGCCAAGTTTTTGCTTTAACATTTTGGCGAAGTGGAGACAAACATTGTATAAAAACATTGACTTTATTTTCTTTTCAATAAGCTTTTGACTAAGTTAAATATTTGATTAGTATGGGCCAAAAACTCCAAACCTAAGTAATGAGCAAATATTTTGACTAAGTTAATTATTTGATTCTTTTATGGGAAAGTACAACTATTTAGAACAAATGAAGCTAGGTATAATAAAGAATAGAAGGTATATGTTATTGTTAATCAAATACAATAACTTTTCACAGCTACCCAAATTATATTTTGGAAATAACCTCTTCACTTTTTTTATCCCTGAGAAATCACTCTATAATTTTTTTTTTCCAAATAAACCAAATAAACAAATTAACTCTTAAAACCCTTGTTTCTATTCAAAAATATTATTCAACCCTAATTTTTAATTGTAAGGTATACAAAATTATAAAGTACGACTAATATTATTGCGCTGGTTATATTATCGCTTTGTATTACAGTATTTGTGAGGACAAACAAAAAGTTTATGATGTTAACACTCTTCTTCTAGACGGTGAAAATACTGAAAGGATTAACCGAATGTGCTAGCTAGTTTGTGATTAACAATAATTAACAACAATGAAGACAGAAAAACAAGTAATAAAAGAGACAAGTAGAATTTATTGTGGGAAACCCGAGAACCAGGAGAAAAACCCACCATCCACTATGGAGTAACAATTTGATGAAGATTAATGTAGTTTACAAGCTTTCACTCACCATGAAAGCTCCCACCCCAAACTCACCCTCTCAAACACTAAGTGTTTGGGTTTTACATGAGGCTCTCTTTCTACATCTTTCCCTTCATCCTCTTACTCTCTAAAATGACAAAACAAGAGTATATATAGTGTTAGGCAAAATAAAACAATCCTACGGTCTTAAATAAACCACATCGCTTAAGTCGCAAAACCGTAGAAAACAGGGGCACGCACGAGGTTCAACCGAACCTACCCCTGATCGACCGAAGTTGCCAAATGTTCGGTTGAACAAGGCAGTTAGTAGCAGCAGCTCAATTTCTTTAAATGGTTCGACCAAACTGTTCAAAAGTTCGGTCGAACTTCCGCACTGCACAGACAACTCTTCGTGAAACGGCCATAACTCCCTCGATTCTTGACCAAATCGAGCTTATGACCAATCGTTGGAAAGCTCTTGAGACGGGCTATCACCTGCAACTTAAATCATCTCAATATCACTTCTAGATTTTGAGATATGCCCATTTGAAGTCAGCCCTTTGCCTTCTTGAACTGTTCTCCACACTTCTCAAACTTAACAATTCCAATATCCAAACTCTCCAAATTGCAGCTCTCACATGGCTAAATATGCACTGGAAATGACAAAGGTTGAGATTCTGATACATAATTTTAGTTTAAGGTGGATGTGCTTTTTCCAATTGTAATCTGTAATTTTGCGTTCTTGTGATTGCCCGGAAGGTGTTTGACGAAATGCCTAAATGAAATATTTGCGCTATTGCTTGGATGCTTTGATACATTGTTTCGCGACTTGGCATTAGTAACTTTCCTAATGAAGCTATGTCGTTGTATTATAGAATGTGTAGCCAGGAAGGGGTTGAGCCTGAGGGCGAGCGTTATTGTTTCTGTGTTTCGTGTTCTTTTTCTGAATCCCCACGAATGAGGGCTTGGATGAAGGGATAAGTTCAAGCACTAAACTGAGGAGCATAAGTTAGACATTTATAAAGGTTATTGCAGGGTGTAATGTAGTGATTGATTTATATGGACAAGATGGGTTCATTGGCGTATAAAGCGTTGTGTGTTTGGCAATGTTTGGTGCAAGAAGAGTATTATTCGGGGAACACGGATGGTTATGGAATTTGCAGCGAATGAGCGCGAGCATGGCAACAATAAGCAATTGGCTATTCTTTGAGCTCTCTCTGCGTGCGTGGCTAGCTTATTATATACTTCGTATGAGATAAGTACTAATCCTTTCCACTCGTGTTTAGCGCATTTTAAGGATCATAATATTCATTTTTATAGCAGAATATTGTATGCTAAAACTAAGCTAATCACCACATGAATTTCACTCAAACAATGGGATACAGAAAGAAAATGCATTAGATGTTGGGAGTTAACAAACATTTGACAGGAGTTGGATTAAATTAAGACGAATCTTGCAGATTTTGTATTGGTTGTTGTAGAACAATGGATCCTTCATATCTTTTCTTTAATTGATATGGAGTATATTTATATTAGCAGAAAGTCCACCATCGATCGACTTGTTGCCTCGTTGGTTGGCCAGCTGAGAAGAGACAATGTGAAACAACCCCAAGGAATACCATGTTCTCTCTCTGAGTATTACTTAATTTTTTGATTTCTTTTGTCTTCTGTTACTTTGGTATAAATAGAGCCAAAAGAATGAGATATTCAACAACTCAAAACTTCAATCTTACAACTCTAAGCCTCTAAACAAACTAAAAAAGAAAATCAATAATGGCTTCTTACCACACTCGATCTTTCAGTTTCCCCTCAAACTCTCACCCCGTTTCTGAGCAGTTGGATCAACAATTGAACAGATTGAGATCATCTCAAGCTGCTTCTACCTCATCCCTTACAAGCAAACTTAGTGGCCTTAATGATTTATACAAGTGTGTTGAAGAGTTTCTTCAACTACCCAAAAATCAGAAAACCGTATCTCAATCTCAGCAAGTATTAGATGGATCTCTAAGACTTATTGATATTTGCTCAACGTCTCGAGATGTCTTGGCAGTGTCAAAGGAACAGATCCAAAACATTCAATCAGTTCTTCGAAGAAGATGCAGCGGTGAACTTGACATTACTAATGAAGTCACTGAATATCTAAAAACCAGAAGAGCTTCTAAGAAGACAATCAAGAAGTGCTTGAAAGACATTAAAGCAGTTTAGCCCGTCGCCATTGAGAGCATTCTCAAGGATGTGCAAGAATTGACAGCTGAAATCTTTAATTCCTTGTTATCCTACATCGCTGGATCACAGAAAAGTAGCTGGTCTATCTCTAAACTTGTTCGCCAAAGATCTGAGAAGGAAGTTGCAACTTCTTTTGATGCTGTTGATGCTATTCTTGTGAAGAAAGTGAACGTTGATATGTCACAACTAGTAAATTTAGAGTCAGAAATTCAAGAAATTGACGAAGTTTTGGAATCCTTGTTTAGGCATTTGGTGAAGACCAGATCAACTCTTCTCAATGTCATTAGCAACTAGAATAGAAATTTATACTTGTACAAAAATTTTTGATACTTGAAAATAAATACAAATGAATATACTATACATACATTTTTCTCTAATTATATTTGTGTTCTTCAAATTTATGCTTTCAATCATTTTTTTAATCGTACCAAAGTTACTAGACTCTTGAAGCCTGAAAAAACAAATGGTAAAAACAATACTTAACAGTACAAGATACATGATTACAAAAGTCAATTACTGTATTATACTCTGTAAGTAATTCTCTGTTTCTAAAGTGAAATCCAAAGGTAAAAAAAGTTTCTCTTTGAAGAAATATTAATAAAAATGGAATAATAAATACAATTATTTTCCAATAAAAGAGATTATGATTAATTGAAGGTTGATTATCATAATAGCTCCATGTGAAGATACGCGTTGAATTGACTAATGAATGCATAGCTTATTAGCTGTTAATATTCCATATGTCTGCTGGAGAGCTTCAGAATATATTGTAGTGAGGGTGTGCATGAATGCATGAAATTGCATGGTCTCCTACAGTCAGGCACTCTCCTTTATTCTTGGTTCATTTCCACTCGTGCGTAGCTGTTGCTTAGGATCATGTTGGACGTACAGGGTGCAGGATATGGCATTATATGTTATATCAATATATATATGTACAATCCAAAATCAATAGTCAATCCAAGCATTGTTCGTGATATAAATTAGCTGGCAAGTTGAGTAAGAAGAGAAAATTAGAAACATAACCCATTGAAGCTTGTTATCTTTCTCTTATTATAAAATTCTATATGCTTTCTCCATTTTTATAGCTTTTGCTTGCCTAGTTGCATGATTTCATAGTATTAACAATTAATTCTGAGTTTGATTGTTAAGGTTTCTGATTTATCAACTAACTTATATCAGATTTTAAAATGGCAGTTTATGACATTATATATGTTTGGACTTCAGGGCATCCCTATTCTCTACTGTTGAGCAGGCTCGGATCAACTAATTAGCTCAAACCAAGGCGTACATCTACATGCCAAGCAAGCTAGGACTCTGAAGTTCAGGAAGAGTGGGTAATAGCTAGGATGAACTCTAGTCATTTTGAAAACGAAAAATAGGATGTTAACATGGTGGTACATACTAAAAACTTACCCTCGATTGGATCCCTTACTGCCCTCACTTGTTCAGCACGTTGAAGGACGATGTTTAGTTCAAGCTTAGGGGAGGTAATTCTTCTAAGTTGCAGCTCAGGAGTCCCGAAGAACACTAATTTTCACTAATTAAAGACATTTAGTATTTATTCAATTCACTTTTTGTACATTTTTTTAACGACTAATCTCTTATAGTTGATTATGACCCTGTATTTTTGGATATATAGGTTTGGAAATAGTTTAAATTTACACTCGTTCAATTATTCTATCCAACTCTAGAGAACATCACTCTAGATGATTTGGATTTGTTTTATGAAAAATTGTTAAATTGCTCCACTCTAATTAAATAATGCCTGAACAAGGAGTCTAATGCTCTGCAGAATTTTCATCATCTGGTTTGAAGTTCTAGATAGCTACTACAAGAGGGGGGTGAATTGTAGTATAGGTGAAGTAGTAAATTTTTTGCGGAATTAAAAACTATGTAAAACAATAGAGAGAAATGATATGGGCTTTTCGAAATTTCCACTATGTAAACCAAACTCTTTTACAAAGTGAATAATCAACCCGAACTAAGTTCCACGAGAACGGAACTTGTTCCCAACTCTCTCAGAAGTTTCGACTCTGAAACTTCCTTTCCCTCACAAGTTACAACTCTCACAAATACCCCAAGTCCCAATTACAGTAAGAAATACAAGACCTAACGTACAAGAAAATATAAGAAGTATTTAGGAACTCTCTCACACTATTAGATAAATTGCTCACTGGAATAATGATGCTCAAGAATTGTTGTTCTTGCTGAGATAGATTGCATGTATAGAGGAAGCAAAGTCACTAGACACCTCCCATAACTCCCACGTACACATGTCTCCAAGTAGTGGAGAGCAAGTGACAAGTGGTGGACATGGGTGTCTTCCTTTGCTTGCTCACCAATCCACAACTACCTCAACAAAAACCCTTATATTTTAGCCATGACAACCGAATGAAGCTTATGATAAAAACCGGTAGGTTGATTTATTCAAAAAGATATTTTTGTTTAAAAAGATTATTTAATAAATAAATTAATCAAATTAATTTATTTATTAAATAATAATGTAAAATATCCTTTTTATTATAACACAACCTTATTAAAACATTATATATCACATTCCTTCAAAACCAGTATTATATTTCAATTGAACGTTATTTATTTTAATCTTTATAATAACGTGCGTCACTGAGTTCCAAAAGCCAACTTATATTCTAAGTACTTACACATAATCTAGAATTTGGGTTTGCACGTTGTACTTGTGATTTTAATCAAGTTCAATTCACCACTGCACATTGTCCGTTATTACTGATTGAATATCTTGGAAGAATTCCTCTGATTTTATGAGGACACCCCTTGATGTATCACCTTGTCCTTGGCAGTTAGCACTGATTGAATATCCAAGACTTCCTCGACTCAATTTGAGTGCAGATTTTGGAATAAGGCTTGCTTGTTAATTGGCGGAAGTTGAATCAACAAACTCACCAACATTGCAGAACAAATAGCTTTGATGAAGTAAAGGTGGCTTGAAACGATATCAGTCTGCACTATTGTCCATTATATTACAATTGTGTGAGCCATTTTTTTTTTATAGTATTTTTAGCTTGTTGATGGAAACAAAGGCAGAGAAGGTGACTTTACCTTTCGTTTTTAGGTGTTTATAAATGAAAGTAACAGAAAGCAAATAACGGAATCATATAATCAATGAAAGATAAAATGATTATATTTTTCTATTAAGGGCATCCATGGTCATCTTTCATATTGTCGCTTCCTACTCAACTTGGCAGCTAATAAAAACACGAATGATGCTCAAAATATTGATTTTGGATTGCATATATTGATCTAACATACAATGTCATATCCTGATCCCTGTATATCCATCATGATCCTAAGCAACAGCTACGCACGAGTGTGAATGACACCATTTATCAGTAGGATAGCTAATAAATCAATTAATGGTTAGCAATTAGCATGTTTTTTAAATATATTTGAGTAAAATTTGATGAACATGTAGGAATCTCAACCTCACCTTCCCTTTAAAAATGTAAGAACTCGTGTGCATGATCCTAGAATAAAGGAGTGTGCTTGACTGTAGGAGACCATGCAATTTTATGCATTCATGCACACCCTTACTACAATAATTATAAAGCTCTCCAGCAGACATCTAGAATATTAACAGCTAATAAGCCATGCATTCTTTAGTCGATTCAAAGCGTACCCTCACATGGATTCATTATTGTGATAAACTGATAATTAACCTTTATATCAGAAGCTGATAATTACTTGCTGTATTTTTATTATTCCGTTTTTTTTTTTTAATTTATTTATTTCTAATAGAAAAACTTTTTTTTTTTTTTTTTTTTTTTCCTGTAATTTCATATCAGAAACTGATAATTACTTGCTGTTATTTTATAAAATTTAGTAAATCATGCAATTCGTACTGTCAGATTTTTTTACCCTTTGTATTTCAAGGATGTAGTAACTTCGGTACAATTGAAAGAATGATTTAAGAATAAAATTGAAGAACACAGATAAAATTAGAGAGAATTGTATGTGTAGTATATTCATTTGTATAGTATGTTCAAGTATCAAAAATTTTTGTACAGAGATAAATTTCTATTCTAGTTGCTAAGGACATTGAGAAGAGTTGATCTGGTCTTCACCAAATGCCTAAACAAGGATTCCAAAACTTCGTCAATTTCTTGAATTTCTGACTCTAAATTTAATAGTTGTGACATATCAACATTCACTTTCTTCACAAGAAGAGCATCAACAGTATCAAAGGATGTTGCTGCTTTCTTCTCAGATCTTTGGCTAAAGAAAGACCAGCTACTCTTCTGTGATCCACCGATGTAAGACAACAAGGAGTTAAAGACTTCAGCAGTCAGCGCTTGCACATCCTTGAGCATGCTCTCAATGGCAACGGGCTCAACTGCATTGATATCTTTTATGCACTTCTTGATAGTCTTCTTGGAAGCTCTTCTGGTTTTTAGGTATTCAGCGACTTCATTGGTAATGTCAAGTTCACCGCTGCACCTTCTTCGAAGAACTGATTGAATGTTTTGGATCTGTTCCTTTGACACTGCCAAGACATCCTGAGATGTTGAGCAAATGTCAATGAGTCTTAGAGATCCATCCAACAATTGTTGAGATTGAGATACAGTTTTTTGATTTTGGGGCAGTTGAAGAAACTCTTCAACACACTTGTATAAATCATTTAGACCACTAAGTTTGGTGGTCAAGGATGAAGTAGAAGCAGCTTGAGAAGATCTCAACCTGTTCAATTGTTGATCCAACTGCTCAGAAACGGGGTGAGAGTTTGAGGGGAAACTGAAAGATCGAGTATGGATGGAAGCCATTTTAAATATTCTTTTTTATTTTTGTTAAGAGGCTTAAGAGTTGAAAGATGGAAGTTTTAAGTTGTTGGATATCTCATTCTGAAGCCTCTATTTATACCAGGATACTAGAAGACAGAAGGAATCAAATATATAAATGTAACTCAGAGAGATAACATGGTCTTCCTTGGGGTTGTTACACGATGTCTCTTCACAGCAAACTAACCAGCTCACGAATCGATTACTGATAAAATTTTCTGTGAATATTATCATAGACTTGATATCAATTAAATAAATGAATTGCAGGATATTATGTTATACAACAACCAGTACAAAACTGCAAGATGTGGTGTTATTTTAATCAAGCTCCTTAAGAGCTGTTTCCTTTATGTCTATAAACTCGCAGCCAATGTGTTTTCTGCATCCCCTGTTCCAATGGAAATCATGTGGTAATCAACTATAGAGTTCCGCGACAAAATGTAGTATCATGATCCAACAAATGCGCTATACACAAGTACTCATCTGTCATTTGCTGAAATGCAAATTCATATATATAACCCATCCTTGTTCCATCTTCCATGCTCATTTGCTGCAATGTAAACTCCATCATCAGTCCGTGTTACACGCTCAATCGCTGCAATATAATGTAATCTCCATGACCCGTCCATGTTCCACACTCAGATCAATTGCTACTATGCAAACTCCAGTACCCATCCGTGTTCAACGCTCATTTGCTCTATACGCCAAATTAGTCCATATTGCCAAACTCATCACACATTCACACGCTTTATCGACAAATCAACCATTCATCAATCACTGCATTACACATTACTATCTGTCTATGACTTTCATATCCAATTTCTCCCTGTCAATATAGGACTAGAAATTAATTATCCCCTCTTCAAAGCCTCCATTTGAGAATAGGCAGAAAAAAGTAAACTCCAATTCAGAAATCAAAGCAGTCCAAGGAGTAATATCTCTCTTAGGCATTTCATCGAACACCTTCTTCGTGCAAACAATATATCAGATGATGAAAGTGAAGATAAGGGGTTCGTAAGCGAGGATTTAGTGGAGGAGATAGTACAGTATCGACGAAGATGGTGGTTGATCTGGTGATAACACAGTGGGGTTTGTGGCGGTGTTGGTGGGTTTGTCAACAAGGGAAGGCGGAGGGTTATGAAGCATAATGCACTAATTATTTTATTTTTTTAAAAGAAATGGATCAATTTAAATAGGGCATAATAAATATCGTTTTTTTTTTCCTTTTCTTTTACAAATTTACCCATTTAAGTGCTTGTTTGGTTGGAATATATTTCCTTTGAAAATAGAAATTCCTAGGCAATAACTAAACAATGGTTATGTTTGGTTGGAAATTTCCTAGGAAATGAAATTTTCAAGGGGAATGTAAATTCTCACGTAATATGGGAAATAACTTACCAAACCCCATAGGTGAGTGAATTCCTACCATGCGTAAGAAGTTATTCCTAGAAAATACTAATTCCCATGATGTCAACCAAACACTTTTATGCAATAAGTAAGGGAAAAAACTTCCCAGATATATGATTTCACGTGGGAATTTATTTCCCATGTTGAACCAAACAAGCAGTTAATTTGTTTTTATCAACTGAATTGGGGGATTGAAACCAATGACCTTTTGTACATTCGTGTACAAGTCCTCATCTTTGCGATTAGACCTCATTAATGGATAACACCTACTTATCTAAATGGAAGTGTTAGTGGGTCACGCCCTGTCAATGAAAAACTCTTTGAAACTATGAATTACGCTCCTCACCCTATCTTGCAAAGAAGGCTGGATGAGTGGAATGAGGGGGAGCGGGGCTTGCCCTTAGTTGATTGGGGGAAGAGGGCATTTCTATCGCGAAGGATTCAATCTAGCCACAGGTTCCCCTACGCCTACCTTGTTATGACTTCACCCTGAACTGACTAGAAGAAGCAAAGCTTAGATTACCAAATCGTGGACACAATCCTCCTAGAGATGGAGAGCCCCTTGCCTTTTCTAGCCTCTCCATCTTGCTCCAAAGCTCGGCTACTTTACGAAGGAGCACGCGTACCTTTTTAAAACAATTCAAAATATTCAAGCTTGTGTTCATTTTGAGTTATTTTGTATGTATATTTACTACTCATATTATTATATGGTTTTACTAATATCATTCTTTCCTATTCCCAAGTAAAAGTCGTCTAATTTTTCTAATATAAGAGAATGATCATTGGTTAAAAGCAGAAAAAGTGGAGTGAAGGGTTTTAATTTAAGTGGGCCCAAAAATGAATTATTATATTTCCTCAAATTTTAAGTTGTATATTTTCACCTGCATGCTTATCAACGTATAATTTTGACCCTTAAAATTTTAAATGGTTACTTATACAGAGTAAAAATTATAAAGAATATGTATTTTGAAAATACCTATTAAAACAATTTTAACAAGAATACAATCGATCTTTTTATCACATAAAAAAAATACACTAGACCCAACTTAGTTATGTTTTATCGGTCATGTATTGATGTATAATACATATAAAAGTTGTATAAAAAATTTATTAGTAGCATAGTTATTAATATTGATACAAATTTGTCTAGATTGAGAAATGAATTGATTCAAACTTGATTTGAATTGATATTTTGATCTTACTCGAAGTAGACTTGAGCTCAAAAGTGACCCGACTTGAACTTGACCTAACCTAATATAAATCAACCTACTTCTCGATTAAGCCCAATTTTACTAACTATCCAACTTAATTTTGCTCGAACCCAAAATGATTGAATTTAACCTTAATTTGACGCCAATTAAACTCCCAAATCTAAAAGACAAATAAACGACACAATCTGATTTAAACTTTAGTCTAACTTGGAGATTTTATTAACCCGAAAGGCACCGATTTGAATATGAATCAAAACCTAACATGGCCCGATCCAAACCCAACCTTAATACCTGAATTGATGGCTCTAGTCTCAGAACCTCTGCTCACGGTGTCATCATTGTTTTTTCTTTTCCAAAATGGATATCACCTAACCTACAAAAGCACCATCTTCGTCACACCGAACTTCTCGAGCCCATTGTCGTCTCATCCGACTAACATATGACTGCAATCCCATCATTCCAATATATAATTTGATTACATTTGATGCCTCATATCAGAGCTGCTGATTTTGAGGATGCCGAGAAGGTGTTTGATAAAATGCCAAAGAGAGAAATTGCTTCTTGGAACGCTTTTCAGTTTATAGGACTTTGGGAAATGAGGGTATAAGATATAATTAAGTTAATAGTGATTGATATGTATGATAAAAATTAAAATGGGTGATTCGTCGATACAGTGTCCATATGGTGAGATGGGTTGTGGTATACTGCTCTGTAGTATTCAATATTCAGCTGCTGAGGATGCCAAACAGAGACGGGTTATGGCATTTGCGGCAATGAGCAAGGAACACAGATCGACTGACGACAGACGGGTTATGCAGTTTGCATTACAGTGAAAGATCATGGAACACGGATGGGTTATAGAGCAAGGAGCACAGACCGACAGACGAGTTGTGGAGTTTGCATTGCAGCGAAAAAGCGTGGAACACGGATGGTTTATGGGGTTTTCCATTGCAGCAAATGAGAGATACGTACTCCTCATCCCCACTCGTGTATAGCGCATTTATAGGATCATGGTACCTACATTTTGTCGCAAAATACTATACTTGATCACCACATGATTTGAAAATACATTAGCTGTTTAAGTTGAATTAAAAGACACAGAACAAACAGCTGAAAGATGCTACTTTAAAATAGGATATCATATGGCAGATTTTGTAGTGGTGGTTGTATAACAAAATATCCTTCATTTCATTTTATTAATTGGTATGAAGTATATTATTTAACAGAAAATTTCATCATCAATCGCTTCGTGAGTTGGCTGGTTTGCTGACGAGAGACAACGTGAAACAACCCCAAGGAAGTCCATGTTGTCTCACATAGTCTCATTTAATTTTTGATTCTTTTTGTCTTCTCTTACTTTGGTATAAATAGAGCCAAAACAATGAGATAATCAACAACTCAAATCTTCTATCTTACAACTCTAAGCCTCTTAACAAACTTAAAAACAATATCAAAATGGCTTCTATCCACACTCGATCTTTCAGTTTCCCCTCAAACTCTCACCCCGTTTCTGAGCAGTTGGATCAACAATTGAACAGATTGAGATCATCTCAAGCTGCTTCTACCTCATCCCTTACAAGCAAACTTAGTGGCCTTAATGATTTATACAAGTGTGTTGAAGAGTTTCTTCAACTACCCAAAAATCAGAAAACCGTATCTCAATCTCAGCAAGTATTAGATGGATCTCTAAGACTTATTGATATTTGCTCAACATCTCGAGATGTCTTGGCAGTGTCAAAGGAACAGATCCAAAACATTCAATCAGTTCTTCGAAGAAGATGCAGTGGTGAACTTGACATTACCAATGAAGTCGCTGAATATCTAAAAACCAGAAGAGCTTCCAAGAAGACAATCAAGAAGTGCTTGAAAGATATCAATGCAGTTGAGCCCGTTGCCATTGAGAGCATGCTCAAGGATGTGCAAGCATTGACATCTGAAGTCTTTAATTCCTTATTATCCTACATCGGTGGATCACAGAAAAGTAGCTGGTCTTTCTTTAGCCAAAGATCAGAGAAGAAAGCAGCAACATCCTTTGATGCTGTTGATGCTCTTCTTGTGAAGAAAGTGAATGTTGATATGTCACAACTAGTAAATTTAGAGTCAGAAATTCAAGAAATCGACGAAGTTTTAGAATCCTTGTTTAGGCATTTGGTGAAGACCAGATCAACTCTTCTCAATGTCCTTAGCAACTAGAATAGAAATTCATCCTTGTACAAAAATTTTTGATACTGTGAATATACATACAAATGAATATACTATACATACAATTCGCTCTAATTATATCTGTGTTCTTTAAGTTTCTGCTTTCAATCATTCATTCAATCGTACTAAAGTTACCAGAGGCTTGAAACCTGAAAATAAACAAATTTAACGGTACAAATAAAGACATGATTTACTCAAGTTAATCACTTCTAATTTGAAATTATCTGGCAAAAAAGGATTATCTTCTATGAATTTTTTTTTTAAAAATTAAAATAGAATAATAATAAGATCATTTTCGCTTAATAGACATTATGATTAAATGAAGGTTGATTATCACAATGATGACTCCATGTGAAGGTACGCGTTGAATGACTTGAATGGACTCATGAATTGTTAGCTCATTAGCTGTTAATATTCCATTTGTCTGCAGGAACTTCAAAATATATTGTAGCATAAATGCATAATATTGCATGGTCTCCTACAATCAGGCACTCACCTTTATTCTAGGATCATGCACACGAGTTCTTACATTTTTAAAGGGAATACTTCAAATTTTACTCAATCCATTTTAAAAACATGACGATTTCTACTCATTATTAGTAGATAAATAGAGTCGTTTACACTCGTGCATAGCTGTTGCTTAGGATCGTGATAGACGTACAGGGTGCAGTATATGACATTGTACGTAAGATCATTATATACAATCCAAAATCAGTTATCCAAGCATCGTTCGTGCTATAGTTAGCTGGCCAGTTGATTAGGAAGAGACAATATGAAACATAAGTGCATAACCTTGAAAGCCCTCTATAGAAAAGTAAAATCATGTAATCTTTCACGGATTAATATAAGATTCCATTACTTGTCCTCCCTTACCTTAATGTATAAACAAGATTTGCATTTTGACTTCTCTGCCTTTGTTTATGTAAAGAAATGCTTTATGAAAAAGATTAGTTAATTGCATAACAAAATGATTTTTTCTCTTTATCTGAAGTTTATTGTAACTCATGCAAATCATACGTTTTATTTTATATTACCAAAATTTCACCTAGCTGGCTAGCTCGAAAGTAATGTTGTAAATAAGTTATCATCTATAAGATTAGTACATGAATTGACTTTGTTCATGTCTATTAGTTTTTGCTTGTATAAGATCTGTGAGGAGTAACACTTAAGGTAAGAAATCTATCTACTATTTTCTGCATTGATGTACTTAGCTTCTTCATGTACTTGATGTAAAAATGAAGGATAGTATTTATAAATTAATCTGTTTTAGATCAATCGCTACACTGCACTGCATATAGTTTAAGAAAATATATATCGGTATGTGAAATAAATTCAGATTTTGTAACATAATGTGGGGTTATAAGTGAAACAATTTTGTAAGATGTAGTTGTAGAGTTGAGTACTATTATATTGTGTGAAATAGAAGAACAAGATTAGTATACAAAAAAAATGGAGCAATTTAATATTGGTGCTTCTTTTCCAATAAGGAAGTCCTTGCAATTAATCCAAAACAAATGAAATTAATAGTGTTACAATTAATCCAAAACATATGAAATTAATAGTCTTATGGTTAATATGAAACACAATCTAATTTGAGTTTTTATTTGACCTAAAAATTCGATTCAAATTTCAACTCGTATGAACACAATAATTTTGCACGATGAAGTAGACTTGACCTCACCGAACTTGACCCAAGTATTCGAATTAACATCTCTATGTAAGGTGTCAATTGATTATAAGAGAGAAGTCATACGTGTTGAGAATAAATTTATACTTTAAATTTTCGACTCACCACATTATCTTTGCTGCCTTCATAATTGAGAAATAATCTTCTTTTCTTCACAAGGGCACCCATCTTGTGATTGAACAAAGCTACGAAGTAGTTATCAACTCAATTTAACGTTTACGGGCTACCCTGTGGCAGAGTGATCATATTATTATAAACATGCGTCTTCTCCTCAACAATTTTAACAGTCGTGTGGTGACATGGGCCAAATCAAGCTGGTGATTCCAAAGCTATGTTGGTCCTTTAGTCAGTGAATAGTAGGTACTCGTACATTGTAGTATTGTACATTTGTACTACCTTGTAAAAACTCTTAACTTTTATTTTTAGGAAAAAAAAAAAAAAACCTCTTAACATTCTTACTCGTATTCTTGTAAAAAACTTCCGGCTTCCTTTGCAATTAAATCATAGAAACCACCCCAAACTCTTCTACATTATGGGCAGGTCCACCAGACCACCGCCATCTTCAGCAAAACTATACTGCAGTAAACAACCTTCTATTATACTTGTATGATTTTAATACCATCATTTGAATTTATGCCAAAAACCCTAACTTTTCATTTTGCTTTTATCCACTTCCTCTTTATCTTCTGAGCCTCACATAATCCTGAATTTCTTATATATATGCCCCTTTTGATACCATTTGTTGCCCAAGGTTCATAGTGAGTTCATCATGTGATGTATTTGTTGCACCCGCAAGGTGTTTGATGAAATGCCTAAGTGAGATATTGCCTGGAGTTTGCATTGCAAGCATGGAACACGGTTGGGTAATGGACTTTGCGTTGCAGCGGTTGAGCATGGAACATGGATGACTGATGAAGTTTGCATTGCAGCAAATGAGCAGGGAACACAAAGGGTACGGTTCTGGAGTTTGCATTGCAGCGAAGGAGAGATAAGTACTCACCATTCCCACTCGTGTATAGCGCATTTATAGGATCATGATACCTACATTTTGTCTCTGAATATAATACTTGATCACCACATGATTTACTCTGGAACCAGGGAATGCAGAAATTATATTAGCTGAGAGTTATAGACATGAACAAACAGCGGATTAAAATAAGACATCATCTTGCAGATTTTGTACTGGTTGTTGTATGACAAAACATCTTGCAATTAGTAATATCAACTACTTGTGTAATGTAAGCAAAGTTCATATTGATCAATTCATGAGTTGGCTAGTTTGCTGTGAAGAGACAATGTGAAACGATCCCAAGTAAGAGCATGTTATCTCTCCGAGTCTCATTTAATATTTTGATTCCTTTTGTCTTCTCCTACTTTGGTATAAATAGAGCCAAAAGAATGAGATATTCAACAACTCAAAACTTTCTTACAACTCTAAGCCTCTTAACAAACTTTAAAACAATATCAAAATGGCTTCTATCCATACTCGATCATTCAGTTTCCCCTCAAACTCTCACCCCGTTTCTGAGCAATTGGATCAACAATTAAACAGATTGAGGTCTTCTCAAGCTGCTTCTACTTCATCCTTGACCACCAAACTTAGTGGTCTAAATGATTTATACAAATCAGTTGAAGAGTTTCTTCAATTGCCCCAAAATCAGAAAACCGTATCTCAATCTCAACAAGTATTGGATGGATCTCTAAGACTCATTGACATTTGCTCAACATCTAGAGATGTCTTGGCCGTGTCAAAGGAACAGATCCAAAACATTCAATCAGTTCTTCGAAGAAGGTGCAGCGGTGAACTTGACATTACCAGTGAAGTCGCTGAATATCTAAAAACCAGAAGAGCTTCCAAGAAGACTATCAAGAAGTGCATAAAAGATATCAATGCAGTTGAGCCCGTTGCCATTGAGAGCATGCTCAAGGATGTGCAAGCGCTGACTGCTGAAGTCTTTAACTCCTTGTTGTCTTACATCGGTGGATCACAGAAGAGTAGCTGGTCTTTCTTTAGCCAAAGATCTGAGAAGAAAGCAGCAACATCCTTTGATGCTGTTGATGCTCTTCTTGTGAAGAAAGTGAATGTTGATATGTCACAACTATTAAATTTAGAGTCAGAAATTCAAGAAATCGATGAAGTTTTGGAATCATTGTTTAGGCATTTGGTGAAGACCAGATCAACTCTTCTCAATGTCCTTAGCAACTAGAATAGAAATTCATCTCTGTACAAAATTTTTTGATACTTGAACATACTATACAAATGAATATACTATACATACAATTCTCTCTAATTATATTTGTGTTATTCAAGTTTATGCTTTCAATCTTTATTTCAGTCATACCAAATTTCTTGAAACCTGACTAAATTGAATTTGACAGTATGAAGAGATACATGATTTACATTTACTGAAGTCAATTATTAGATCGATATTGAAACTAATTATCTGTTTTTTTTATATAAAATTACATTGTTAAAATAAGTTTCTTTAATGAATTATTATTAAAAATTTGTTAATATATAAATACAATTTGTTTTCATTAAAAAAAGATTATGATTGAAGCTCCATATTAAGATACCTACGCGTTGAATCAATTCATCTATTCGTAGCTAATTAGCTGTTAATATTCGATGTGTCTGTAGAAGTTTAAGAGTATATTATAGTAAGGGCTTTCATGAATGCATAATATAGCATGGTCTCCTGCAATCAGGCAATATCCTTTATTCTTGGTTCAAGCACACGAGTTCTTACATTTTAATAAGAGAGGGATTGAGATATTTATTCTTCAATTTGAATTTTGCTCAATCTATTTAAAATATATGCCAACTGATCCTAAAATGGTGTAATTCTTCTCGTGCGTAGCTGTTGATCTGCTGTTGCTTCGGATCATGGTGGACTTACAAGGAGCAGGATATATATGAAATTGTATGTACAATACAAATATACAATATCAAATACCGAGTTTAGTTCGTGTTATGAATAGCTGGCTAAACAATATCATCTTACGCACAAGAATTGATCATACTATACTAATTTGAATTAAATAACGTACTAAGTAATACTTCCTCCGTTTCATAATGTTAGTCTCATATGAAATCAATCACATAAAATAAGAAAAAAAGAATATTTGGAATCTGACATTAAAGTACAAAATAATTCATAATTAGTTTACTTTATTTAAGTTTTTTGATTTTTTTTTGTGAAAGCATAAGTCATAATCCAAGGTAGAAAGTTTCTTACTTAGAGTCATGTCATTAATTCACAACCAATTAATTCCAAAAAAATTACTTCTAAAAAAATTAAGTTAAAAATGGAACATATTCAATATGGGTAGATATTTTTGAAACGCCCAAAATAATATATAGGACTAACATTATGAAACGGAGGGAGTATATGAAATTGTATTATTATGGAGTAATTCAAATTCAATTTTCAACTTTGGCTTTATCTGAGTATTATGTAATTATGGTGGAAGGTTTTAATTCATTGATTTCAACAAAATGAATCTTAATTAATTTCTCAAAAAATGGGATAGATTTTTTTTTTTTTTTTTTTTTTTTTTTTTTTTTTTTTTTTTTTTAGAGCCACAAGGGCGAGGATGAGAATCAATCTTAGGATCTCATTGAATCGGGATGGAAGCTGTTTCGGGGTTTTCTGATGTCCTGCGGGAGAGTTACAATTCCGAGACTGGAACCGGACGCCTGTACCTGCAAAATAACGGAGACTCCTAAGAGCTCCGCCTCCAACGGTCAAGTTAGTACCTGATTAAGGAGTAATCAATACAGAAATTAGAGTAATGAGGTCTCTCTAGGTGAGAGTGCTTAGTGTTGGTAATCTGCGTCGTTAGCGAGATTAGCCGGTTGTTAATAACTCTGTTCTTCTCTGCTTGATCTCTTGATTATTCGATTCCCTGATTAATGAGGATTAATCGAGTATTTATAGCCTTGAGAAGCGTGCAACTCTCTAGGTTTAAGGTAAACCTAGGGCTGACCGGGCCTCTAGACTGCACTGGGCCTTGATGGCCGATTTTCCCATTTGGCATGGGCGGACACGTGGCGTGTCTTAAGTGGTCCGTAGAGGACGTATCTGTGACTGACACGTGGCAGGCTCCTGTTGGCCTTAGTGAAGGACACGTGGCGGAACCTGGTTGGTCCACTTGTCAGACGGTGATTGGTGGATAAAAATCCCCTAATCATTTGCCCCTCACAGGTGGCATGTGACTGGTCACGTGTCGCCTGTGACAGGTGTCGCACGGTGACAGGCGACGGCCTGTTACAGGTGTCACCTTGCAAACGGCCGAGAGATTTTCCCGCCCAAATTTTGAATTTGGAAGCGACCCTTCGCCTTCTCACTTTGCCTATAAAAGGAAGTGCTGACTTCGGTCATTTTCACATTTGAGAACTTTGCGAGAACATTCGGACCCCTGAACTTGCTCTGACATTTCGGACCTTTTCTGCCTACCGCCTGTTCTGACAAGCCGACTGACCCGAACTTTCAGGACTTCATCAACCGTCACTCGTTCAGGTAACTTAGTTCTCTTACTCTTAATTTTCTTTTTATTTTTTGAAATGGCACCATGGAAGCACACGACACGCCCTAAGTTAGTGATCAGCCGGTCACCGGGGACGGCTGAATCTAGGACTAGGAGTGCCGCCTGCCCTTTTCTGGACCCATCTTTGCCCTTTATACAAAGTCCGACTGTATCTGTGTCTATGCAGAACGTGATGGCCAGAACAAAAAAGACTGCTATGATATCAAACTCAGACGGCTCCTCCCAAAGGGTGCTCCTTAGTGAAACATCTGACCAGGCGCCAGATGTAGAACGAGGCGACTGTCAAGCCGACAGTTCTGAGAGAGGGGCCAAGGTGTTCCCTTCCCATCTTACCGTGGACATGTCTAATTTTCCTTCTGCTCCTTCTAAGGGAGAGGAGGCGGGCCCCTCTAGGAAAGGGGAGGAGTCGTCCTCCTCGGACTCGTCAGAGGACGAGTCTGAGTCCAGTTCTTCTGGCCACAGTTCTCCTGGCTCAGAAGAAAAACATAGCCGCCTACAAGAGGCGAGACGTTCTCATGCAGTTGAGAAGGGGGACAATTGGGCGGAGCCGTCCGCCTCTTACAGAGAGGAAAACGCCCCCTACTACTGCAGGGTACCCCGGGGCCGGATCGCAACCATGCAAGACAACGTGGCAAGCTTTATTGCTAACCACAAAATGGGCCCGGAGTTTTTACTGTTTGTGCCGGATCCAGAAGATACTGTCGTCTGGCCGGCTGGTACCAGCTATGGTGACGGCTGCTTTGGCTGCTATGTGGCGGCCATCAAAGCTGGACTGCGCTTCCCATTACATCCGGCTGTTCAGCGGATTTTAGATGGGTATGATCTGGGGTTATGGCAGTTAGCCCCCAACTCTTGGGTAAACGTACTCGGCTATGTGGCCGGGTGCGAACTGAACGGGGTGGAGCCAAGCTTTGAGGCTTTCGCCCATATGAACTATCTCAGCCGGACCCCTAAGTCGGGAGGTACCGGCTGGTATCAATTAACAAGCCATAGGGGTTACCTCATGACTAGAGGTAAGGCAAACAAATGGAAGGATTGGCGGAACACCTTCCTTATTATCGAGGGTTCAGACACGGAGCTGAACAAACGCTTTAACAAGTGGAATAGGGATCCGCCTCTTCTCGCAGGCGGCCGCAGCATGCCGCCTGTTCCCCCAAAAGCTAAAAAAGAGATCCTAGACAAAGGACTCTTCAAAGTAGAGACTAGGGTGAACTCTACTTCAGGGGTACGAGAGCAAGTACCCCTAAACTGCGTCCCGAGCTTCAAGTGGCTCTATGACGAGTACTTTTTGGCCGCCTGTGGCCTCGGCAGTCGGTGCTCTAGAGGTAGCCGGCCTGACGAATACTCTGTTTTTTCACGCCTTGTTTACTTGGGATTTTTACTAACTTTGCTGCTTATTTCTTGCAGCTGACGCCATGAGTAAAATAACAGCATCTAAGACTGCGGCGGCCATGCTGCGGGTCTCGCTAATGAAGCAGTCGTATGCCGACTCCCCCAACAAGGAGGCACCCTTGGTAAGCTTTGAAAACTCTTCCCCTTTTAGTCGTCTTATGCATATACTAACTCTTTTTGTTTTCAGTCTGGCACTCCAAGGGCTTCTTCCTCGCAACAGCCGGACCCCAAGGCCCGGAGGACGACTGTTGCAAGCTCTCCTGGGTCTTCCAGGAAAACAGTGGCGGCTGAGAAGCAGCCGGCCACTTCTTCAAAAACCCGGGCGGGGCCGCCTAGATGTATGGACACTCAATTGTAAAGCTTACCCTTGCTTCCTTCTTGATTAGGTCTAACTTGTTTTATCCTTTTACTTAATGCAGCCGGCCCCCAGGGACTTGACTTGGTTGAGGTAGCCAAGTCAATGGTTAAAGTAGTTCCTCCATCTGACAGGGAGGCGGTCAGGGGTGCCGGCACCCTTGACCTTGATGGAATTTCAGGGGTCCTTGCTGAGGTATACTTAGTATATTTTTGAACTTTTGAGTTCTAGGACGCCTGTTAACTTTTTATCTGGGAACTGACGCCTGTTTTTCTTTGTACTTAGGCCCTGCTCCGAGTCAACAACCTTCGCAAGCCGATTGATCGGAAAAACAAAGAGGTAAAGGCCGCAAAGGCTATGGCCGCCTCCAGCTGTGATAAGGCAATGTTTCAAATTGCCCAAAATGAAGTACTGACCATTGATCTTCTTTATTATCAGGCGCAGGCGACCGCCGCTGTTCGGGCTCAGCTAGAGGCGGCCCAAAAGAAGGTTGACGAGCTGGAGGGGACCGTCACCAACCTTAAAGCCGAGCTGAAACCTTTTCGCCAAAAAATGCACTCTTACGAAGCCATGGAGAAATCTTTGGCCAACGTAAAAGAGCGCCTGGTGAACCAAGAGAAGAGTCTTACCCAAGAGCTCTCGGATAAGGCCGAGCAAGAGAAACAAGAGCTCGTCCGGGAGATGGTGGAAGACTCCGCTCAAATCCAACGCATGACCTGGGAACGACTGTTCCCCAGTGCCGACTTTGCCTCATGGGAAAGAACGTACCGCCAGTGTTCGGAAATATATAATCAACAGATCCTGGCGGCTGCTGAAGAAGAGGCGTTGGATGGTGCGTTGGAGGAGGAAGAGCCGGTTGTGGCGCTTGTGCCACTCGGGGGTAAGGCATCAAAAGATGGTGCAGCTAAGGCCGAGTCCAGCAAGAAGAGTGCTGACCAGGCGGCTGCTGCTGATACTGAACTGCCCCCTTCTTAAGCTTTTAAGTATTTTTTCTTTTCACGGCCTGCGTGCCGTTTGCTTTGTAATTACCCGGCCAGGGGGCCGGGGTTTTGAATATTCTGCTGGTCTTTAATGGCCGGCTCATTTTTAATCAAATTTTTGTTTTGGTTCAAATTTGTCTAAGTATTTTTAATTTGTTCACTAGACCGACTGTTGTGTATGGCCGAACGTTAAGACAGGTACAAATAGTAAGTATGCCGCCTATGCCCCTGGACGACTGGTTGTCTGTTTCCAGGATAGATGATCAGTCGGCCATTTAATCAATCGGTATTCGAACTCTTTATTCAATTTGACCAAGTAAATAGAATTACCTAGTAGCCAAGGAATTAAGTAGGAAAACAAGCGGCGGGTACCGGTTGTTTCCCTTTATTGCCAATGTTGGCTTTTAACTCGTTATTTGTTAACCTAGCAAGAGTATTGGTTGAGAGCCTTTGTTAAAAACAAGTGGACGACTCATACCTTTTAGGCTCCATACTAAGTTTGAGTGACTATTAAGTTAACATAGGAGTTACTTAGTCTTTGTCACAATCTTGATTGAGTAGTAGAGGTATCAGGCGGCGTAGGCCGGCTAGACCCCTTGATTCACCAATGTTTGTTGGCTATTAACTCAATAGGTTATCCAGTAGGAATAGGGGTTCGAGTGCCCTTGTTTGTTTAAAACAGGCGGACGACTCAAACTTTTTGGATTCCATACCAAATTTGAAGGAGTGACTATGAGTTAACTTTGGAGTTACTCAGTCGCCGTCACTTTTGTTTGAGAAGTAGAGGTACCAGGCGGCGTAGGCCGGCTAGACCCCTTGATTCGCCAATGTTTGTTGGCTATTAACTCAATAGGTACCCCCTGCATTTATCCCAAGTAATACAGGCGGTTATCTGACTCAGATGTCAACTGCTACCACTGGTTTGGTTAGTGATAGAGTTATCCTTGTCTCAAAAACGGCTACGTGGTTGCCCTTGGGGACAGTCGTATAGGTGCCGTGTAATTAGTTTATAGAACAATGTTCCACCCAAAAGGGAGCTGCTCTCTGCGACGAATTTCATCCGGATGGATGCCGTCGGACGCCTGCTATGATGTTGGGACAGGTCGAATTAGTTTTGTAGATTTGATCAGTTGGCTTGGCGCCTGGTCTGATCATTCGGCCGGTGGCCTTGGTAAGTTCTTGGTGAACGTAGGTGCTAAGTAAAAGAAGGGTAGCCGCCTGTTAGGCACAGGATCGGCCAGGCCCTAATCTTTTTAGCTAAGTATTGTGAGTAAAATACTCAATGGAGAGTAGCCGACTGTAAAGGAACAGACGGCATGCCCCTCTGAAGATAGAGTGAAAAACTCAATGGAGAGTAGCCGACTGTAAAGGTACAGACGGCATGCCCCTCATAATACAAAATTGAATAGTAAGTGCAAACTTTATTAAGTAGCTCTTTACTTTACATCATTCAGAAGAAATATTTTTTAAGGTTATCTACATTCCAAGTTCGAGGCAACGGTTGTCCGTCTGGTGTTTCCAGACGGTAGGTACCGTCCCTGACTTCCTCATAGATTCGGTAGGGTCCTTCCCAGTTGGGAGTTAGTTTGCCAGACTCATTAGCCCTACCAACTGCTTCCATTTTTCTAAGTACAAAGTCCCCTACTTTGAGTGGACGCCTGTGTACTTTTTTGTTGTATGATCTAGTCATTCTCAGGCGATAGATCTCATGGCGCAAAACAACATTGCCCCTCTTTTCAGGAAGTGAGTCTAATGCCAGGCGCATAGCTTCCCAGTTTGCCTCTTCGTCATATAGCATTACTCGAAGAGTCGGCTCGTAGTGTTCTATTGGAAGAACAGCTTCTGCACCGTAAGTTAGGAGGAATGGAGTTTCTCCAGTTGCCCCTTTTTCAGTCGTCCTAATGGCCCAGAGAACATGTGGTAGTTCATCTGCCCATAGGCCGCCTGCTCGTTCAATCTTTTTCTTGAGACCGTCTGAGATGATTTTATTAAAGGCTTCTACCTGGCCGTTTGCTTGTGGACGGCCGACAGATGCAAAGTAATGTGCAATTCCTTGGTCTCCCAACCAGCTTTTGAGAACAGGCGTCTCAAATTGGGGACCATTATCAAAAACCATAGACATGGGAACCCCGAACCGAGTGATGACGTTTTTCCAAATGAATGAAATTACATCTTTCGTCTTGATTCCCTTTACAGCCTCCGCCTCTACCCATTTAGTGAAGTAGTCAACGGCAACAAGTATATACCTTCTGCCGCCTGTAGCAGGCGTATATGGACCCAGAATGTCCATGCCCCACTTAGCAAACGGTAGTGGGCTGTGAATGGTAGTGAGGTCAGTAGCCGGACGGTGAATTAATTTGCCAAACCTTTGGCACTTGTCACATTTTTTCACCATCTCCATTGCATCTGCTTCCAAAGTAGGCCAAAAATAGCCCTGCCGCCTTGCCCTTTGAGCAAGCATCCTACCACCTATATGGGAAGCACAGAAACCAGAGTGAAGATCATCTAGTATCTCTCGTCCCTTTTCAGGAGTAACACACTTTAAGAAGGGTTGAAGGTGCCCCCTCTTGTGAAGTTCTCCCTGTATCATTTCAAAACAGGAGGCTCGTTTTTTCAGTGCTGCCGCCTGTTGAGGATCATCCGGCAGTGTATCGTTTGTCAGATATGCCCTGATTGAATCCATCCAGGTTGAGCTTCTGTCTAGGATTCCAATAGGATTTTCCTCGATGCTTCTCTTATCCATTACTTCCCAAAACACAGTTCGAGGAGTATCGGAGGAGGCGGATGATGCTAATTTCGAAAGTGCATCTGCCTGGTTGTTTTCTGATCTCGGCACTTGGATCAGATGGAAATCCTCAAGGGAGCCGACTGCTTGTCGGACCGCCTGTAAATACTTGATCATGGCCGGATGTGTTGCTTCGTATTCGCCATTGTACTGACTCACTATCAGTTGTGAATCAGAACAGGCGTCTATTTTCCTTGCCCCTGCCGCCTTACACATGCGGATCCCGGCTAGTAAAGCTTCATATTCTGCCTCATTGTTTGAAGCTTGGAAACTGAAGCGTAGAGCATACTCGAACCTGTCGCCCTCTGGAGATTGACATACGACGCCTGCTCCACAACCATTTGAAGTAGAGCTTCCGTCCACATATACCTTCCAGACTTGGTCTGGAACTTGAGAGTCAGGAGGACGAGTCATCTCTACAATAAAGTCAGCAAAGGCTTGCCCCTTCACTGCTTTTCTAGGCTCGAAAGTAACTTCGAGGCTCTGTATTTCTATGGCCCATTTGATCATTCGTCCTGACGACTCCATGATGGTAAGGGGCCGCTTGATTGGTTGGTCGGTATACACAACGACTGCATGTGCCAAAAAGTAGGGCTTCAATTTTTTAACAGCCATGAAGAGTGCAAGACCAAATTTCTCCACTAGGGGATACCTCAACTCGGCATTTTTCAGTACGTGACTGACAAAGTAGACCGGGAGTTGACAGCCGTCCCTTTCAGCAAGGAGCACAGCGCTTAACGCATGATCAGAGACGGCCAGGTACATGTAGAGATTTTCTTTGGGCAAAGGACTGACCAGCCTTGGCAAGGAATGCAAGTGAACCTTTAATTTCTGGAAGGCGGCCTCAGCATCCGGCCCCCATTCAAACCTTGCCTTTTTCTTAATTGCCTGGAAAAAGTATAGGCATTTGTCGCCTGATCGGCTTAGGAATCTCCCCAAGGCCGCCAGACAACCTGTTAACTTCTGAACCTCTCGGACGGTACGAGGCGACTGCATGTCAATGACCGCCTGTACCTTCTCAGGGTTCGCCTCTATTCCTCTCTGGTTGATAAGGAATCCGAGAAATTTCCCAGACTCAACTCCAAATACACATTTCTTGGGATTGAGCATGACATGGTGCCGCCTGAGTGTGGCGAAAGTTTCTCGGAGGTCCGTCAGATGATCTTTCTGAAGTTTAGTCTTGACAATCATATCATCAATATATGCCTCGACGTTTCTCCCAATCTGATCAAAGAACACTGTATTTATCATTCGTTGGAAGGTAGCCGGGGCATTCTTAAGACCAAACGGCATGACCGTGTAACAGTATAATCCCTGATCTGTGACGAAGGCCGTCTTCTCCTGATCCTTCTTCCATAAAGGAATTTGATGAAAACCAGAATAGGCGTCCATAAAACTCATCAAGGCATGGCCGGCTGTTGAGTCGACCAGGTTATCAATTTTAGGCAGAGGGTAACTGTCTTTGGGGCACGCCTTGTTCAAGTCTGTGTAGTCTACACACATTCGCCAGGTGCCATTCGGCTTTTTAACAAGCACCACATTTGCAACCCAATCTGGGAAGTAACATTGCCGAATGAACCCTGCATCAAGTAATCTTTTGACTTCGGCGGCTGCCGCCTGACTTCTTTCTTCACCATGGTTCCACTTCTTTTGCCGTATCGGCTTCTTTTTCGGATCCACAGCGAGTTTATGTACTGCCAGATCAGGACTAATGCCTGGCATTTCATGGACTTCAAATGCAAAGATGTCCTTGTATTCTTTCAACAGGTTGTGAAAGTCATCACCAAGGTTTCTCAGAGCAGTCGTCCCAACTTTGACTGTTCGGTCAGGACGAGAGTCGTCTAATATCAGGTCCGCATGCTCACCAGCCGGCTGAGGGCGGAACTCATCCGGCCGGTCCTCTGCCAATGATTGCTATTTTCTTGCTTTTCTTGCGGACTCTGTCTGGGGCGCCTTTCTCTTTTTGTCGCCTGTTTCTTGAACAGACGCACTCTCCTTGACGTTGTCAAGGTCTGTTTTTTCTCCACTTGACCCAGTGGCCATAACAGTGGGCTTGACATCCGAGAGATAGCACTCTCGGGCCATCCTCTGATCTCCCCTTAGGGAGCCGACTGTTCCATTATCCCTTTCAAACTTAAGCAGCATAAGTGACGGGATTACAACAGCCTTGGAATTATTCAGGGTTGGTCGACCTAGAATCATGTTGTAGGCCGAGAGTTCCTCTACTACTAGGAATCGGACTACCATGTGTCGTCCTTCCCCTTTTTCGCCCAGGCGAATGGGTAAATCTACTCGTCCCAGTGGGTGGACGACTCCTCCTCCAAAACCTATTAAAGGGTGGGTGGCCGGATGTATGCAGTCCGTCTGATATTTCAGTTTTGACAGACATTTGCTGCTGATGAGATCTGAGGAGCTCCCGGTATCTATAAGAATTCGGCCAACTCTCTGGTTGGCCACTTTACATTCAATAACGAGAGGGTCGTCATGCGGCCCCCTTATTCCTCCTAGATCCTCTTCAGTGATGACAATCTCAGGAAATGTATATTTGGGCGGCTGTTCTTGGTGAACGGAATTTACATCTAACCGCCTTATATTATCTTTGTTGCCCCTAATAGTGGGGCCGCCTCCTGAGAAGCCGCCTGCAATAGTGTAGACGACTGCATCATCTGTATCGGAACTGTCGGCCTGTTGATTCTTTTTGGCCGACTGCTTTTTTGAGGAAGTGTTCCCCGTAGATTTCTTGACATAAGTGTCAAGATCTCCTTGATCAGCCAAGCGGTCTAGGTACCGCATGAGACTGATGCAGTCATTGGTGTGATGCCCAACGTCATCATGATAAGCACATATTTTGTCTTGGTTCCGGTTGCTCACAGAACCCTTCATGGGGAGCGGCTTCTCAATTGAGAGCCGTCCCTTTATTTCTTTTAGGATAAACTGGTTATCCTTGTTAAACACATACTTCGGGGAGTATGGTTTGAATTCTTTTTTCTTTTTCTGAGTCGGCTGTTTAGAGGAATCAGCCGCCCAGACCTCTTTTCTTTTCTCATCTTTGTTGGACGACTGTTTCTGTCGTCCCTCTCTTTTGTCGAACCTCTTCCCGTCCGACTGTTTCATCGTACACAGATCAGTTGCCTGTATATAGGCTTCTGCTTCAATCAAGGCCTCTTGAAGAGTCGCCACCCTTTTTCGAACTAAATCAAATTTGAAGGTAGACCCGTCTTTGAGACCTCTAAAAAAGTCAGTATAAGCTACCTCATCCGGTAACCCTTGAATCTGTATTCTCATCAGGTTGAACCGCCTGATGTAGGAACGAAGCCCCTCCTTTTCACCCTGCTGAATTGTTCCCAAATCAAGGGTCGTTTTCTTCGCAGGGATGTTCATAGCGAAGTTGGAGGCAAATAAGTAAGCAAGCGTCCTGAAGTTGTTTACACAACCAGTCGGCAGGTTGCCGAACCATTGCTGTGCGATTCCCTTGAGAGTCGCTGGGAAACACTTGCACCAGGTGGGATCATCCAACCCTTGAAGGTACATCAGGTTGGTGAATGACATCAGATGGTCTTCTGGGTTAGTAGTGCCGTCATAGGCGCCTACTAGAACATTTTTTACTTTGGCCGGCTGAGCGGCTTCAGTAATTTCCTTGGAGAAGGCCGACGGCTGTTCACCAAGTCTAAGCAGCCGTAGCTGCCAGTCCATAGGTTGGACGTTTTTTGCTGCAGGTCCACCAAATGGAGGTGGCTGCATAAAATACTGTTGTTGCGGCACAAATGGTAAGTTTGGTACCGCCTGGGCACTATGAAAGCCGGACTGACGGGAGGTGCCGCCTGACTGACTCTCATGGTACAACTGAGTATGCCTCATCGAGGCATTTCGCAAACTGTCCTGAAAATTTGAAGTAGAAGCCGACTCTGATAATCGGTCACTCTTCTTCTGCTCTAGCAGGTGCCGAGCATCTGTGAACGTTTGCTTTGACCCGTCCGCCTGAATATGACGAACCGGTTTCCTATTTCCCGTAGGATAACGGAGTTTTGTGAAATCAAGGGCAGGTGGCTCCCGCTTCCTAGATTTAGGATGAGGAGTCGCCTCTCGCCCTTGAACTGGCTTCCTCTTCTGTGAAGTGGAAGGTTTCTTGGCCGACTGCTCCTTGACTGAAGCAGGCGGCTTCTTGTTGATCAACTCTTGAATCTCTCCCTTGAAGTCCCTCATGAAGGTCATGAGTTCGTTCCTTGTGATGGGAGCAGACCCATCAGTCGGCTGTTGCCGAGCAAGCGGTGCGCCTGCTGGCTCGCTTCCTGTTTGAAGATACTCCCGTTCCCTCATTTCGGTATGACGGGTACGTCGGGCCCTTAGGGTCCCGTCTGGAGCTGTATGAGTTTCAACTTCAAATTCACTTTCGGTATCATGGTCCGACTGAACTTGAGGGTCGTCTAGGGGACGCCTCTCTTCTGGAGTCGGTACAGACTTGGATGCCATCTCTGAAGTACTCTCCCCACAGACGGCGCCAAATGTTTCGGGGTTTTCTGATGTCCTGCGGGAGAGTTACAATTCCGAGACTGGAACCGGACGCCTGTACCTGCAAAATAACGGAGACTCCTGAGAGCTCCGCCTCCAACGGTCAAGTTAGTACCTGATTAAGGAGTAATCAATACAGAAATTAGAGTAATGAGGTCTCTCTAGGTGAGAGTGCTTAGTGTTGGTAATCTGCGTCGTTAGCGAGATTAGCCGGTTGTTAATAACTCTGTTCTTCTCTGCTTGATCTCTTGATTATTCGATTCCCTGATTAATGAGGATTAATCGAGTATTTATAGCCTTGAGAAGCGTGCAACTCTCTAGGTTTAAGGTAAACCTAGGGCTGACCGGGCCTCTAGACTGGACTGGGCCTTGATGGCCGATTTTCCCATTTGGCATGGGCGGACACGTGGCGTGTCTTAAGTGGTCCGTAGAGGACGTATCTGTGACTGACACGTGGCAGGCTCCTGTTGGCCTTAGTGAAGGACACGTGGCGGAACCTGGTTGGTCCACTTGTCAGACGGTGATTGGTGGATAAAAATCCCCTAATCAGAAGCTCTAACCACTTAAGTTATCTCTCACTCTCAAATTTTCTCTGTTATAACTATTAAGGCTAAATGTTTCGAAGCTAATACAACAATCCTTAGAGAACGACCTAGAGGGCATTTTCATAGTCACTCTTTTAGTTTGGTAGGGCGAGATTTGTATCTAAGAGGCGTTTTAAATCACCCTCTTGCTTTGAGCCTTATATATATACGAAGTATATTGTAGTTATAATCGACTGATGATCGGATGTCTTGTATGTGGTTGGCCACACCATGTGTCCACTTATAAAAGAACAAAGTAATCTATATAACAATGATCAACAAAATGAATCTTAATTTCTTAAACAATGGGATGAATTTTCTGCGTTATAACTATTTTTTTTATTTTTTTATTTTTTATTTTTTTCTTTGGTTGAGAAAATGCGTTAAAACTATTTAAGGTGTGGGTGAATGCGTAAAATTTTAACCAAAGGGCGAAAGCATCTTAATTTACCTTCAATGCTAAAACGACCCTAATAGGGAGATTCCTAGTTTAATAGGCGGCATTTATATCTAAGAGGTGATTAAAATCGCCCTCTTTGAGCTTATATCTTGTAGTGATAAAATTGAATGGATTAGCAACTTCTTGTTATTGTTGGCTAGTGGTTGAGTGATTACAAACAAGAGGTGTTTTGGTAGTGGTAAATGGCGGTTGAAGATAGCCATGATGAATGGATTGAATTTTGGGCTATGTATAGGTTGAGGCCATACTAAACCTCCCAAAAACAGAATATATGTACTCATATATATAAAAAAAAAAAAAAAAAAAAATATTAAAAAAAAAATTATAATAATAATAAAATAAAAACAGAATATATGTAATTTTATCATTATTCATGCCAACGTCCCTAGGCATACAATACAACACAACTACAAACAAGTATTAGTAGCTACCAGCGAAACAAATTGAAGGAAGATGATATTGAATCGTTGTTCCGAAAATTTAAGAAGTAATTTTTATAATTATATATGTATGCTCCGAAAAGTAAGAATAAGAAAGCTTATGTACAAAAAAAGAACGAGAGTAACTAAACGATGTTGTTTTAATGTCCCATATCGTATTTATTCTTGGTGATTTACAACTTTATATATAGATATGTAACAATTAATGATTACGGTAGCAATTTCAAAATTGAAGCTCTATTCCTATCATGTTGGAATTGGAAAATTTTATGGCAAGCCATTCGTAAAGGATGGACTAGTTTTTTGTTAAAATAATTTTTGCTACTAGAGCAAGATTAACCCGGTCTTATTCCCGTGTTGACATCACTTATGTTGAAAATTTTAAGGTGCAGGCGGCTGGCAAGCCATTCGTAAAGGATGGACTAGTTTTTTTGTTAAAATAATTTTTACTACTAGAGCAAGATTAACCCGGTCTTATTTCCCGCGTTGACATCACTTATGTTGAAAATTTTAAGGTGCAGGCGGCTGTACCATGCTTGGTACAGACAAAAAAGCGGAAAGAACATATAGCTGTTTAATTTTGTAAGGAACATACAACTGTTTTGTAAAGAACATCCAATTTATGGTTTTTTTATTTTTTATTTTTATATCTAATGAACATCTGTAATATTAATAAAGAACACGATAATATTATGTAATGAACATAATTTATATATACTCATCATAATTTAAAGACAAAATTCAAAGAACATTTCACAATAAGCACTGAACATTATGTCACAAATAAAAATACATTATGCTGACAATAAAAAACATGTACATATGTTCTTTTTACTTTTTTTTGGTGCAAATATGTTCATTACATTTTAATAGTATGTTCTTTTCACTACAGCTGTATGTTCTTTACATTTGTATAATATGATATTTCCGCGAAAATATCTTACGATACACATCGTACAGACGCCTGTAGGAACCATGCACAGCACTTAAGTAGTTTGTTCCGTATCATATCTTAACTTGAGTCTTGAAAAACCAAGACTCCATAACTTTGTTAAAACAAAGACCAACAACAATGCCAAAAATAATGAATTCTGATCTTAAGAGAAGTGAGAACCACTTTATAATGAAGTCTTGACAAGCCCTAAGAATTAGGGCTAATAGTATCCCCAAATTCAAGCATTTTATTGAGTAGCCTTCACCAACTGTTCGACTTGTAGGCACAGTTCAACAGTTCAGATTCATCAACCAAAACCCTAACTTTTCAAATCCATGCCCAAAACCCTAACTTTTCATATCGCTTTTACCCAATTCTTCTCCATCTTCAATTCTGAGACTCGCAATATATCGACTTCCATATGTGTGTGCGCTTTTGATACATTAGTTGGCCAAGGTTGAGGATCATACCATATATTTGTTGTTCCATCGCTGAGTTTTGGAAAGTCTATAAGGTGTTCGATGAAATGCCTAACTGAAATATTGCTTCTTGAAATGCTTCGATATTTGGGGCAATGTAATGGGGTGATTCCTAAAGAAAAATCCTGGACTTGTTTCTGCCTCTCGAATGGGGGCTTAGAATTATATTACGGCGATTGAGCGAGGACCACGGACAGGTGTTGAAGTTTTCATTGCAGCAACTGAATGAGGACCACGGATGGGTTATCGAGTTTTTATTGTAGCAAAGGACAGATAAGTACTCGCCGTTCCCACTCGTGTATAGCGCATTTATAGGATCATGATACCTACATTTATAGTTGATCACCACATGATTTACTCTGAAACTTGGTGATGCAGAAAACACATTGGCTGGGAGTTTAAAGACATAAAAGAAACAACTCTAAGGAGCTTGATTAAAATAACACCCCATCTTGCAGTTTTTGTCCTGGTTGTTCTATAACATTATATCCTGCAATTCATCTCTTTTATTGATATCAAGTTGTATATAATATTAACAAAATATTTCATGATCAATCGATTCATGAATTGGCTAGTTTGCTGTGAAGAGACAATCTGAAACAAGCCCAAGTAACATCATGTTATCTCTGAGTCTCATTTAATATTTTGATTCTTTTTGTCTTCTCTTACTCTGGTATAAATAGAGGCTGAAGTATGAGATATTCAACAAATCAAAACTTCTATCTTACAACTCTAAGCCTCTTAACAAAACTAAAAAAGAATATTTAAAATGGCTTCCATCCACACTCGATCTTTCAGTTTCCCCTCAAACTCTCACCCCATTTCTGAGCAATTGGATCAACAATTAAACAGATTGAGATCTTCTCAAGCTGCTTCTACTTCATCCTTGACCACCAAACTTAGCGGCCTTAATGATTTATACAAGTGTGTTGAAGAGTTTCTTCAACTGCCCCAAAATCAGAAAACCGTATCTCAATCTCAACAAGTATTAGATGGATCTCTAAGACTCATTGACATTTGCTCAACATCTCGAGATGTCTTGGCAGTGTCAAAGGAACAGATCCAAAACATTCAATCAGTTCTTCGAAGAAGATGCAGCGGTGAACTTGACATTACCAATGAAGTCGCTGAGTACCTAAAAACAAGAAGAGCTTCCAAGAAGACAATCAAGAAGTGCTTGAAAGATATCAATGCAGTTGAGCCTGTTGCCATTGAGAGCATGCTCAAGGATGTGCAAGCGTTGACTGCTGAAGTCTTGAACTCCTTGTTGTCTTACATCGGTGGATCACAGAAGAGTAGCTGGTCTTTCTTTAGCCAAAGATCTGAGAAGAAAGCAGCAACATCCTTTGATGCTGTTGATGCTCTTCTTGTGAAGAAAGTGAATGTTGATATGTCACAACTATTAAATTTAGAGTCAGAAATTCAAGAAATTGACGAAGTTTTGGAATCCTTGTTTAGGCATTTGGTGAAGACCAGATCAACTCTTCTCAATGTCCTTAGCAACTAGAATAGAAATTTCTCTGTACAAAATTTTTTGATACTGTGAATATACTATACATACAATTTTCTCTAATTATATTTGTGTTCTTCAAATTTATGCTTTCAATCATTTAAAAAGACTCTTGAAACCTGAAAAAACAGAGGGTAACAACAATATTTGACAGTTCAATGATGAGATACATGATATACTGAAGTTAATTACTAAATACTGTATGGTTAATTCTTGGTTATTAATACAAAATTGTAGGGTTTACAAAAAGTATCTTTGAAGGAATATTAATAAAAATGGATTAATGTTTTCAAAAAAAAAAAAAAAAAAGATTAATAAGTAATTTTTTTTCACTAAAAATAAAGAGATTATGATTGAACAATGGTTGATTACCAGAATGACTCCATGTGTACATACGCGTTGAATTGACTTATGAATTAATAGCTAATTAGCTGTTAATATTCGATGTGTCTGCTGGAGCTAATTAAGAATATATTATGGCAAAGGTTTCCATGAATGCATAATATAGCATGGTCTCCTGCAGTCAGGCACTCTCCTTTATTCTTGGTTCAACACACGAGTTAGCTCTTTCATTTTTTAATGTACGGGGTTGAGATTCCAATTGCTCGATAAATGGTGTGATTTTCTGCTCGTATGTAGCTGTTGCTTCGGATCATGATGCACTTACTGGGAGCAGGATATGACATTGTATGTTAGATCAAAATTTATGCTTTGTACTATCCTAGCTAGATCAATAATCTGAGCATATATATGTAGTTCGTGTTATACATAGCTGGCATAGCAATATTATCTTAAGCACTTGATTTTGAGCATATGATAAATTTAATTTGTACTAATGCTAATTTGGACTAAATGACATAGTTTATGAATTCATATTAATTACCAACTAAAATTAATTTCGAGCTATATGTGTTGTTGCTTTATTTGAGTATGTGACTAATGTGAGTATGGTGGAAGGTTACAATTCATTATATAAACAAAATCTCTCATATTATGGGATGAATTTTCTGCGTCACAAGTCTTAAGGGTGTGGGTAAATGCGTAAGAATTAAGTGAGTATACGAGGTGGTAGTGGTTAATGGCGGTTAAAGGTAGCCATGTGACTTCGTACCGATGTTTGGACTACATTTTGAGGATATACTAAATCTCCCAAATGTAGCTTTATATATCATTATGCCAATGGCCTAATGCATATAACACTACTACGAACAAGTTATACTTAGTTACCAGCATAAGAATGTTTTGTAAAAGGAATGAGAGTACTTAGATTACATCGTGTCCCATATCGTAGTTATTTTTTGTGATTTACAACTTTGTATACATATTTGTAACAATTAAAGGGGTAGCGATCTCAAAACTTATATTGTTTATCTTGACCATGTATGAATTGGAAAAATTAATGCATTGCCATCCGTAAAGGATGGACTAGTTTTTACCCCAATTTTATTTTTTGGACGGGCAGCACAATTTCTTAGAAATTATACTCCTTATATTCATTTTTATTAAAAAAAAATATTAAATGTAAAAAATTTAAGTCAGTAAAATTTGAAACCTTAGAAATAACATTGCCAAAAATAAAAACCAACCATTTTCTTATAAGTAAGTATATACATCATACATATATGTTGCACTTTGAGGTATTTCATCAGTTTTGCATTACTTGCACAGTTGCACTATTTTTCTCATTAGTCCGTCCCAATGCAACATAGTCGCAAAACTTTTATAAATGGCATAATTCTACTATAAATATATTTTAATTCGTCTTAAAATACTCTAACGGTTAGTTTAGGGCCTGTATTCACTAACTTTTTACTTATTAGAATTTATCAGAACTTAATAAATCTTAAAAAAAATTGTCAAAAAAATAATACAAACTTTGAACGGTCCGCCAAAAACAAGTCAATCTTTTGATTATTTCTAAATAATACAAACTTTGGGGGTGTCCGATTAAAACAAGTTATGACCTGTTGGTGACTTGTTTAACATGTTATATGAGACATGTGTCATCTTTTTATTGGTTAGACAATTTAATTTATTTTTCTTACATCTTTTTAATTAATTTATTGTTTTTAATATTGTAAAGATTTAAATAACATTAATTACTATTATATAAAAAAAAAGCACCCATTATTCTTAAACCTCCTAATTTTTTGTAAAACATAATAATAATTATTTTTTTTGAAGAAGAAAACATAATTATTATTAAGATTATTTAGTTATTTAAAATGAAAAAAAAACCACCCACGCACCACCACAACCTAGCCCAGCCACCACCTCCTCCCCCACTGCTAGTCGCCGCCCAGCCTTCCTACTAGGGTTGTACACAGTTTGGTCTGAACCGTAACCAAACTGGACCAAATCGTATTTTAGCAGTTTGGTTTGATTTACTGTTTGGTTTCGGATTTTTTGTAAATACGGTTTACGATTTGATTTGGGTTTTTAAAAATTATAAACCAAACCAAACCGTATTAACACTTGATTATTATTTTTATTGTAACTTTATAATACAATTTAATCTGTTTGTGCTTATTATTTAAATTTTATTATAAGTTAATGAAGTATTATTTGGCAATTTTTAGGAAAAAATGTCGTCTCATCATAAATCGCAAATCAAACCGTATTATGGTTTGATTTGGTTCGATTTCAATACTAATATGGTTTGGTTTGGTTTAAAATTTAATCAAACTGTATTTTACGGTTTGGTTTGGTTTGGACTCAAACCACACCAAACCAAACCGTGTTCACCCCTACTCCCTACATCCCCTTCGCCCTGGCCGACCGACCAGCCTAGCCCAGCTAGCCAGCCCCATCGCTTCCCTTGCCCTGATTCGACCTCTCTCCCCTTCCCTTGCCCCGATTCGACTCCCTTCCCCTTCCCCCTAACTGGAACGTCGAACCCCCCTCCCCTTCCTCCACCGTAAGTTGGCGCAACACAAACCCGAAACCCCCGTCCCAAACCCGATATCCCATAGCCCAAATTAAACCACCCCAAATTCGTTAGGGTTAGGTTTTGGGTTTGGGTTGGGGGTTTTGGGTTCGGTGAGGGAGAGAGGGAAAGGGTTGTGTGGGGTACCAAGGAAGGGAAAGGAAACGGGTGGGGCTGGTCGGCCGACCAGTGCGAGGGGGAGGTAGGTGGTTTGGTGGCGGCAGCCGGGATAGGGTGGTTGGGCTGTTGGAGGGGATGGGAAGGGTGGTGGTTGTTTTTAATAATAATAATAATAATGTTTAAATAAATTAATAATAGTAGTTAATTAATTATTTAACACAAAATTAATTAATTATTAGTTAGGATTTATTTAATATTTAATTACGATTTATATGAGAAATTACCATGCTGAAAGTTTTGATTAGAAGTAAGTTATAATGTTAAACAATTATATATAAAAAAAAGTTAAAAAAAAATTAAAAAAAAAAAGTTAACCGGTCATATAAGTTGTAGGTAAATTATCTTGTTTAAAGCAGACACCCCCCATACTTCGTGTTATTCAAAAATCGAAAGATTGACTTGTTTTTGGTGGACCGCTCAAAGTTTGTATTATTTTGACAATTTTTCCTAAATCTTATTAAAACTTATTTTTATTTTACAAAAGGCTTTTTTCTCTTCTTAAAAGAAAAGGAAGACAAAGGATATCATCAATAATATTTTAATAATTACTTTAGCTAGCCAATGTTACTCAAGTTATTTGAATGAAGACATTGATTGAATTTCAGATAATAATAATTATAATTGAACTCAAATTAAAACATACAAATTAAATTGCATTGTATTTGGAGGTTATCATTTTGTTACACAATTATTTAATCTTTCACAGGCTGAAATCTCAACTAAAAAATCAAACCATATCTTTACATTGACTTATCCTGGACATACAAATTCCATTCAGATACACACTTATAAGTTACGAAGTATATATGATGCAGCACATTCATTTCATTAGTTGAGAAACAAAATTTCACAATATTATTTAGCTGTTACATATATATATTTATTCCAATTTGTTGATAATAATGAAATAATTTCTTCCTACATAATAATATACCCAGGCCAGATAACAACAAGATTTTGTAAATAAAATCTCAATTTGGTACTGTATTATATATTAGACTATATGTACTAATTAAATTTCTCATATGATTAATATTTAAGTGGTTGAAAAATTGTCGCGCCAGCAAATAATCACATGAACAATACTCAGATTATCGATTAAGGATTGTATATAATGATATAACATACAATGTCATATCCTGCTTCCCGTATTTTCATGGCGATCCTAAGCAACAGCTACGCACAAGTGTAAATGACACTGTTAGATTATGTAAATAATCTATTTATGTATTTATTGTTTTGTAATTATCTTTGATAATTATCTTATGTATAGTTTCCTAGTTAGTTTAACCTAGAATACTCTTAAGTATCCATTGGTTAATCGTTCATGAGAAAGGCACGGCAAATATTCTCATATTCTCTCATGGTATCACGAGTCTAGATTTTTCGATCCGAAACCCTAATTCTCTTCCGCTCATCTTCTCTATTCTTCTCCTTCCTCTCTTCTTCTCTATTTTCGGTTATCATCAATGGCCGAACAAAAGATTCACCTAGCCACCCTTGTCACGAACATCAAGACTTGCATTTCTATTGTTCTTGATTACGATGGCACTCAATACAACACTTGGTCTACTTTATTCCAACTCCATTGCCGCACGAATTTAGTAATCGACCATATCATACCACCAGTTGTAAATGAGAAGGAAAAGGCTCCTGAAACTTCTGACAAAGCTCTACGGCAACGACTTGATGACATTGTTCGTCAATGGATTTACAATACTATTTCCAATGACCTTCTTAATTCCATTATCGATCCCGATGACAAGGCTATCGATGCTTGGAAACGTTTGCAGAATTTTTTCCTCAACAACAAGTCGGCCCAAGCATCGCATTACATCTTGATGCGCAATTCACTAACACCAAGCTTGTTCAATTTTGATGGTGTTAAACCGTATTGCACTCGCCTTAAAACCCTTGCAGATAGTCTGAGAAACGTTGGTGACAAAGTGTCTGATAATCGAATGGCATTGCAATTATTGAAGGGACTAACGGAAGAATACAAGCCCTTCCGTACCTCTGTTCGTCATCTCAATCCGCTTCCCACCTTTGACACCTTGCGCTCTATGCTTGAATTGGAGGAGCAGGGTAATGCTTCCGATATTCCAGAATCCGGCGAGGAGGCTCTTCTCTCACAGTCATCCTCATTCGCATTGTTTAATTCGCAGCAGGGCAAAGGGTTTTCGATTCTTCTCGTGGAAATTCACAGCTTGCTCGCGGTGGTTGGAAACCTAAGAGCAAAGGTGGCAAAAAAGGGCGGCGTTGGGTCTGGTGGTCGGAGCAACCAGGCGCTGTAGCAGCAGACCTCGGCGCAACAGCACTCGGGTCAGCAGGGGTGGATGTATCCCCCCTGGGCATACTGGAATCAGCCACCATGGGCCACCACTAGAAGAAAACAACTTGATTTCGACGGAAAAAATCCGTCGGAAACATCGGAAATTCCGTCGGAAAATGGTCTTCCGACAGAATTCCGTCGGAATAAGTCTATCGCAAAACCCTATGTAGGAAATTCGACCTTTTCCGACGGAATTTCTGTCGGAAGCCTAGTTTCCGACGGATTTATTTCTGTCGGCGCTTTTTTAACTTTAATTGAAATTCCGTCGCAATTTCCCGACGGAAATTTCCGTCGGAGTTGGAAAGGTTTCCGACTGAAATTTCCATCGGAAGAGGTATATTCCGACGGAAATTTCTGTTGGAAAAGGTATATCCCAACGGAAATTTCCGTTGGCAAAGTCAATAAAAAAAACAACTAGCACCACCCCCGCCACCAGCCCACACCACCCACCACCACCACGTCCAACCCCTTTTCCTACACCACCCACCACCACCATGTCTAACCCCTTTTCCCACACCACCCACCACTACCACATCCAACCGAAAAACCCACCCACCACCCTAACCCGTATCCCCTCCCCACCACCCTAACCCGTATCCTCCCCCAACCACCCAAATACCACCACCGAAACCACCACCCACCCCGTCAGATCTACAAACCACCACCACCTACCTAACCCCCAACGACCCACCCCACCCAACCCAGACCACCCACTGTAACCACCATTCCACCAATCTATTTTTCATAATACAATTCGGAACCAAAAAAAAAAAAAAACGAAAAATATTGAAACAAAATACAGATTAGAATACAAATCGGAACAAAACAAAAATATTGAAAAAAATACCTGATCTATGCAACTTAATTTAAAAAACAGAATACAAATAGAATAAACGAAAAATATAAAACGAAATTGGGCGATAACAGATCTGCAAACGCTGGATGAACGAAGTGGTGTGTGTCGAATTTCAATTATTTTTGGTACAGTTTGCTCGAATTTGCTGGAGAATTGGGTTGCGAAATTCCTCAAAAATTTTCATTGAATATTCTGTGGTTCATTGCTTGAATATGGGGGGATTTTTGCTTGATTATATTGGTTTGTTCTTTGCTCAGATTTCTTAGGGATTTTGGTTCGTATTTTTGCTCGAAAATGAGGGGATTTGGCTCGAATGTTGTTGTGGCCGTTGATAGGCTTGCAAGAGGAGAAGAGAGAGAAAATGAGAGGCGGTGGTGAGAGAAGAGGGGATAGAAGAGGAAAGAGAAGATGAAAGAGAAGAAGAGGAAATAAAAGAGGAGAGAGGAGAAGCAGATTCTTAAGAGAAGGAGAGAGAAAGAGAAAGAGAAAAGAAAAAGAGGAGGAATCCTATGGCTGAGAATCCTATGTGATGATAACATGTTCCAACAGAAATTAATTCCGTCAGAAGATATTTTCCGAGGGAAAATTCCGTCGGAAGCTTGTAATTCTGACAGAATTAACTTCTGTCGGAAACATTCCGAGGGAATATTCCGTCGGAAGTTATTTATTCCGACAGAATTAATTTTCGTCGGAATATTTTCGAGGGGAATTCCGTCGGAAATGGTATTTTCCGACGGAGTATTCTAAGGGATCAAATTTCATCGGAAATTTGAAATTTTCTGACGGAATTTAAGTTCTGTCGGAACGATTCCGTCGGAAAACAACCTATTTCTAGTAGTGCACTCCACCTTACCCATACCCTTCACAAGGCCAAGGCCCAATGCAGTGGGGTGGACGACCCTAACAGCAACAACAGCAGCCCGGTCTTCTAGGTGCTCGACCACAGCAAGCCTATTCCATGTCTTGCCCACCTCCTTCTTCCTCAGGATTTGTACCAACCAACATCGAACAAGCTATGCAATACGATGTCTCTTGCCGACCCGAATTATTACATGGATATCGGAGCTACATCTCATATGACGAACTCTCAAGGTAACTTGTCGTCGTATTTTCATTTGAGCAAAAATAATAATAATGCTATTATTGTTGGTGATGGTAGAAAATTTCCAATTCACGGTTATGGTCACAAATCCTTAAACCAAAACACACTTCAACTCAAAAATGTTCTTCATGTACCTAAACTTGTCAAAAATCTAATTTCCGTTAGAAAATTCACTATTGATAATCATGTGTCAATTGAATTTGATCCTTTAATTTTGGGTTTTCTGTGAAGGACTTGCAGACAGGGAGCAAAATAGTGAGATGTAATAGCAGTGGCAATCTTTATCCCTTCTTCACAGATCGTCAAGTCATTTTCATTTCCATTCCGTCAGCTTTGCAGTTGTTTCTCCTAGTGTGTGACATTCCCGTTTAGGTCATCCGGTAAATGCAATTCTTAGTTCTTTGCATAGTAGTCATCTCATCAGTTGTAATAAGGCTCCTAAACATGTTTGTCATTCTTGTCCTTTGGGAAAATTAATGAAATTGCCTTTTTATGATTCAATGTCTCATACTACTATACCTTTCGATATTGTTCACAGTGATTTATGGACCTCTCCAATTGTTAGCTCTCTTGGTCACAAATATTATGTTCTTTTTCTTGACAATTACACGAATTTTCTATGGACTTTTCCTATCTCTTCCAAGTCTCAAGTTTATAGCTTACTTATTCGTGTTCGAACATATATTAAGAGTCAATTCGAGAGGGAAGTTAAAGCCTTCCAATGCGGTAATGGAACGAAATTTACCAAACCTCCATTTCAAAATTTTTGTGAACAAAATGGCAGGACTTTTCGCTTCTCTTGTCCATGTACCTCTCCTCAAAATGGCAAGGCCGAAAGAAAGATTAAAACAATCAACACATTGTTCGAACTCTTCTTTGTCATGCACCAATGCCGCCTTCGTTTTGGCATCATGCTCTTGAAATGGCTACATACCTTCATAATATCTTAACAACAAAAATTCTAGACTATAATTCCCCTACTCAAATACTTTATCAAAAGCATCCTAACTATTCTCATCTTAGGGTGTTTGGTTGTCTATGCTATCCTCTTTTTTCGTCCTCCAAAATTCACAAACTTCAAGCTCGAAGTAGTCCTTGTGTTTTTCTAGGATATCCATCTAATCATCGAGGATATAAGTGCTTTGATATGTCAAGTCGGAAAATTATTATAGCTAAACATGTATGGTTTGATGAGTCGGTATTTTCCTTTTCTAAAATTCACAACCCCGAGCCTCATACTTATGATTTTTTGGGTAGTGAATCGAGTCTTCTTTATAACCCCGTAGTGTGGCAGCATCTTCTTCCTTCACCCTTGCAACGTGCACCTACCACACCCGGCGCAAGCCCAGCCAATGCTGGTGCGGGGAGGGTAGTGCACACTGCCAGCCCAGCTCCACAACCTGGCATGCCAGGCATCGCCACACAGCACACTCCGCAACCAGGTTGCAGTACATCACCTACTGCCGCAACCCAGTTGCAAAGTAATCTTCCTAGCTTCCCACAGCAGCAACATTTCCCTCGCTGCTCTCCTCCTGTGCTTGACTCGTCCCTCACTGCTCAGCAGCGTGGCCTTAGGCCACCTCCTGCTACCCCCGCCAGGTTACAAGTGGGCGGTGGTGTGGATGACCTTGCGTACAATGAAGCCGAGCAGTCTCTCTCTCCCACTCCTCATCACTCACCACATCCCTCTTTACCACAACCTCATCCCATGACCACCCATAGCAAACATGGGATTGTCAAGCCAAATCCAAAGTACTCCGACCAAGCGCACCAAAATTCTACCTCCATATCACCTATTCCCAAGAACTCGGTCCATGCTCTTCGTGACCATAATTGGAAATTTGCTAAGCAGGAAGAATATGATGCTCTTATTGATAATGGTACTTAGGACTTAGTTCCACGTCCGGCTTATGTGATTATTATTCGTTTGTTGTGGATTTTTTGGCATAATACGATATCTGATGGCTCTTTTGAGAGACATAAAGCTCGTTTGGTTGGTGATGGTAAAACACAAAGGGAGGGCATTGATTATGAGGAAACTTTCAGTCCGGTTGTAAAACCGACAACTATTCGGGTGGTTCTTAGCCATGCCTTGTCTAAGTCTTGGCCTATTCATCAATTGGATGTAAAGAATGCTTTCTTACATGGTAACTTGAATGAAACTGTTTACATGTATCAACCTTTGGGGTTCAAAGATTCGGCTCGTCCTGATCATGTGTGTTTTCTCCGAAAGTCCTTATATGGTCTGAAACAGGCACCCCGGGCTTGGTATCAGCGTTTTACAGATTTGGTGGCTACTATTGGATTTGTTCACAGAAAATCTGATAATTCCTTGTTCATCCTTCGCCATGGTAATGCTACTGCTTACATTCTTCTCTATGTTGATGATATTGTTCTTACAGGTTCTTCGGAGTCTCTTTGTCGTCATATCATCTAACAGCTTAGCTCTGAATTTGCTATGAAAGACTTGGGCAATTTAAGCTATTTTTTGGGTATTACCGTATCCCGGGATAAAACGGTTTATTTTTGTCTCAAAAGACATATGCTCAGGAAATTATTGAAAAAGCAGGCATGGCTATTTGCAAACCATCCACTACTCCGATTGATTCCAAAGGGAAGTTAAGCACTCTTTCTGGCGCTCTATATGATGATCCTACTTCCTATCGCCGTCTTTGTGGTGCTTTGCAATATTTGACATTTACTCGCCCAGATATATCGTATGCGGTACAACAAGTTTGCCTGTTTATGCACCCCCTCGTGTTGAACACATGAATGCGTTGAAACGTATCCTTCGATACATCCAAGGTATGACTGATTTTGGTTTGCATTTGTATAATTCATCCGTTTCTTCTCTTCTTTCTTATACAGATGCCGATTGGGGCGGGTGTCCGGACACTCGTCAGTGTACATCAGGGTACTGTGTATTCCTTGGTGATAACTTGATTTCTTGGTCCTCCAAACGTCAACCTACTCTATCTAAGTCAAGTGCCGAGGCAGAATACAGAGGGGTTGCCAATGTTGTTTCTAAATCCTGCTGGGTTCGAAATTTGTTGCTTGAGCTTTGACGTCCTATTTCGAAAGCAACACTTGTTTATTGCGACAATGTTAGTGCCATTTATCTTTCTAGTAATCCGGTCCAACATCAGCGCACTAAACATATTGAGATGGAAATTCACTTTGTCCGTGAGAAAGTGCAAAGGGGCGAAGTTCAATTCGTGTCCTACATGTGCCTTCCTGATACTAGATTGTAGATATCTTCACTAAAGGTCTGCCTAAGGTTTTATTTGATGATTTTCGGGACAACCTCAGCGTTCGTCCACCTACCGTTTCGACAGCGGGGGTGTGTTAGATTATGTAAATAATCTATTTATGTATTTGTTGTTTTGTAATTATCTTTGGTAATTATCTTATGTATAGTTTCCTAGTTAGTTTAACCTAGAATACTCTTGTAATATATTGGTTAGTCGTTAATGAGAAAGGCACGGAAAATATTCTCATATTCTCTCAGACACCATATCATAAAAATTTCAACTCGTCTATCCTTTATAAAAATAATGAAAGAACTCGTGAGCATGAACCAAGAATAAAGGAGAGTGCCTGATTGCAGGAGACCATGCTATATTATGCATTCATGCATCCCTTACTATAATATATTATGAAGCCTCTTGCAGACACATCGAATATTAACAGCTAATTAGCTATTAATTCACGGGTTGATTCCACACGTATCTTCAAATGGAGTCATTGATGATCAACCTTCATTTAAATTATAATCTCTTTTCTTGAAAAATAATTCTATTAATTATTTTTTTTATACATATATTTTTCTTAGGAGAAACTTTTTTTACCTTAGAATTTCATATTTGAATCAGAAAGTTACAGTATCTAATGAATAATAATTCACTTCAGTAAATCATGAATTTCGTACTGTTAGATTATTTTTGTCCATCGAATATTCAGGTTTCAAGAATCGAGCACTCTGTAACATTTTTTTTTTTTGACAGATCTGTAACATTGTTATGATTGAAAGAATGGTTGAAACTTGAAAGTATAAACTTGAACACAAATAAAATTAGGGAGAATAGTATGTATAGTATATTCATTTGTATAGTATATTCAAGAATCAAAATTTTTTGTACAAGGATGAATTTCTATTCTAGTTACTAAGGACATTGAGAAGAGTTGATCTAGTCTTCATCAAATGCCTAAACAATGATTCCAAAACTTCGTCAATTTCTTGAATTTCTGACTCTAAATTTACTAGTTGCGACATATCAACATTCACTTTCTTCACAAGAAGAGCATCAACAGCATCAAAGGATGTTGCTGCTTTCTTCTCAGATCTTTGGCTAAAGAAAGACCAGCTACTCTTCTGTGATCCACCGATGTAAGACAACAAGGAGTTAAAGACTTCAGCAGTCAGCGCTTGCACATCCTTGAGCATGCTCTCAATGGCAACGGGCTCAACTGCATTGATATCTTTTACGCACTTCTTGATAGTCTTCTTGGAAGCTCTTCTGGTTTTTAGATATTCAGCGACTTCACTGGTAATGTCAAGTTCACCGTTGCACTTTCTTCGAAAAGCTGATTGAATGTTTTGGATTTGTTCCTTTGACACTGCCAAGATATCTCGAGATGTTGAGCAAATGTCAATGAGTCTTAGAGATCCATCTAATACTTGTTGAGATTGAGATACGTTTTTCTGATTTTTGGGCAATTGAAGAAAATCTTCAACAGATTTGTATAAATCATTAAGGCCGCTAAGTTTGCTGGTAAGGGATGAAGTAGAAGCAGCTTAAGATGATCTCAATCTGTTCAATTGTTGATCCAACTGCTCAGAAACGGGGTGAGAGTTTGAGGGGAAACTGAAAGATCGAGTATGGATAGAAGCCATTTTGATATTGTTTTAAAGTTTGTTAAAAGACTTAAGAGTTGTAAGGTAGAAGTTTTGAATTGTTGAATCTCTCATTCTTTTGGCTCTATTTATACCAAAGTAGTAGAAGACAGAAGGAATAAAAAAAAATGAGACAGTGTGAGAGAACATGGTATTCCTTGGGGTTGTTTCACATTGTCTCTTGTCAGCAAACTAGCCAACTCACGAATCAATTGATGATGAATTTTTCTGTTGATATAATTTACTTCATATCAATTAATAAAATGAAATGAAGGATTTTTTGTTATACAACAACCAGTACAAAACCTGCAAAGTGATGTCTTATTTTAATCCAGCATCTTTTAGTTTGTTCTGTGTCTTCTAACACCCAATTAAACACCTAATGTGATTTCAGTACCAGCATGTTTCAGTCAAATCATGTGGTGATCAAGTATAGAATTCCACAAAATGAGGTATCATGATCCTATAAAGGCGCTAAACACGAGTAGGAAGGAAGAGTACTTACCTCTCATTTGCTGCAATGCAAACTCCATATAAAACCCGTCCGTGTTCCCTGCTCTTTTGCTGCAATGCAAACTCCATCACCCGTTTGTGTTCCCTGCTCATTTGCTGCAGTGCAAGTTCCATCACCTGTTCGTGTTCCTTGCTCAATCGCTGCAATGCAAACTTAATGATCCCCTCTTCAAAGCCCCCGATTTGAGAGGCAGATATAGCTCTAAAGTTACATCAAGAAGTCTCCTATCATGCAGACCAGAACATCAGAGCATTTCAAGAAGCAATCTTTCTTTCAGGCATTTCATCAAACATCTTATAGACATTCCCAAACTCGGGGACAATGCAACACCTATTCAAATTTCCCTTAACCATGGCAAAGAATGGTATCAAAGGGAATATATTTATAAGAAATCCAGGAATTTGCAATACACGGAACATGAGGAGGAAACGGTATAATATAAGCAATTTGAGGAGTTAGGATTTTGGGTATGGATTCAATTTATGGCATTGAAACAATATGTTATTGTGTTATTGATGTATTTGAAGATAAGGGTGGCGCCATTGGAGTGGTAGTAATTAATTGACGAGGTAAAGCGGTTTGGATGGAGGTTATAAAGCAAATTAGAAAGGAAAACTATGATATGGTTTTACTCTACTATGGTATGGTCTTACTCTACTATTTCGCCGTGTCTAACTAGAGGTGTCAAAATCAAACCGACTCGAAAAAAACCATCCGTTTCGAATTGTAATCGATCCGATTTGATCTGAGAAATTCAAGACTCAAACTCGATCTGTAACCAAACTGAACTCAATCCAAATCTAAATTTGTCCCGATTTGAACTTAACCCGACACCGATTTGACCCATCTTGAACTTAACCCGATACCGATTTGACCCAACTTGAACTCAACCCAAAAATCGATTTGACTCAACTTGAACTCAAATCGAACTGGTTTGACCCAACTTGAACACAATCCGAACTGAAATTGACTCGAAAAATACCCGATTGAATCCGATCGGTTTTTCACCCAAACTGATATTAACCTGACCTGATTTTAATCCGACATAATTTTGAATTGACATGATTTCAAACCAACCATAATTTTAAACTCAACCTATTATTTACCTTTTTTTTTTACTTAAACATATATTAATGACACGATATGAAAAGATGACACATAATTGACTTGATATTGGCCCAATAACAAGATAAAAAAAAAACCTTATCATTACTCCAATTTTAAAAATGTACTTATTTGAATATTAAATTTGGTCAATCCAACCAAAATTCAACAAACACGAAAAGTATCTGAATTAGAATTGATCGTATATTGAATCAACCTAAGTAATCAAACTGAACTTAACATAACCGAAATCAACCAAACTGGAACCAACTCGATCCAAAGTCATCCGACCCAAAATTAACCCAGTCAAACCTAACCCGATCCGAATTTATGCAAACCGAATATGAACCGATCTAAAGTTGAGCTGACCCAAACCCGATCTGGACCCTACATATCTTGACTCGAATTAGATCCGACTTGAATGTGACCCGATCCAACCCGAGGTGGATTAACAAGGTAATTTTGAATCGAATATACCTGACCCAAACAAACGCAACTCGTCATGAATTAACCTAAACTTCATCTGATTATCCGAATTGACACATCTATATCTAACTCTCTTTAAGATGCCTAAAGGCTACAAGCATCTCGTTCCGTCGGACAATTAATTAAAGCTAGCGGATAAGCGTGCCAGGGTAATTAGGTATGGATGGAACTTTGAACGGAATCTATTATCTGGTGATTGGTGGTAATACTGGTAAATGCAAAATATTTGAAAGGGTATGGTCGTATAATACAAAGAAAAAAAAACACAAAAAAAATCTAAAAGAGTATACAGTCAATATGGCAAAACTAAGGGTGGTAAATGTCAAATCATTATGATAGGAATTTGCCAATTTGGCTAAGAGTGTTTGGAAAGAAATTACAAGGTGTTGGTTAATGCTTGCAATAACGATATGTGGTTGCACAAGATCAATTGTATCTTTGGGAGAAAGTCTAACTCGCCGTATGTAGCAAGGGTGAATGGCTTGTTGAGTGGGATAAAATTGTATGATCACTGTGTGACAGCCGGATACATTTTTATTCATTAATTCATATATATTTGGTTCATTGGTTGCTAATTTTCTCGAGCCAGACCCTAACCGGACTTTCTACCCGGTCGGCCTCTGGGCACAATGCAAAGGATAGTGATTTTGATGGATTTGTAGACTTAAAATAAATCAAGTGTTTCTACTCATTCTTAAAAACACGTATGATCTAAATGACATGAACAAATTTCAATTTTTTTATTTTTTTGTAGCCGAACAAATTTCATATACTATTAAGTGTGTGAAACATCATTATTGGTGATTTTAATCTAATGATTTAATTTCACGATTGACAATGAACTTCAGAAAATAATTGGACTCAGTTAAGAACATACAAGTTGCATAGTAGCTAGAGAGGAGCTAAATTAAATTGGAGGAGATACTAATCTTTTACAGGCTGACACCTCAACTAACAAATAAAACCATATCTTTTCATGAATTTATCCTGGATAAATTCCACCCAAATTCATCCTTATAAATTATGATAGGAAATTTATTCCATAATCTCAGAAATTAAAAAAATCCATATCATCTGTTACATGTACGCCATTTTTATTTAATTAATAAAAATAATGAATAATGATCTTCCACCATAGGCTTAATAGCATACCCAGATTAAACAACAAGATATTGGAAATAACACGAGTGATGCTCGGATTATTGATTTTGTATTACATATTATGATCTAACTCGATCACAAATTCACAATGTCATATCCTGCTCCCTGTACGTCCATCACGATCCTAGGCAACAGCTATACACGAGTGGAAATGACACAATGTATCAATAGTTTAGCTAAAATATCAATAAATTGTTTGCAATTTGCATGTTTTCTTAATGAAGATTGAATAAAATTTGAGGAATATATATAGAAATCTCAACTCTTCTACCTTTTAAAAAAAATCCAAGAATAAAGGCAACTGTCTGATTGTAGGAGACCTTGTAATGGCTGCATTAATGCATGCCCTTAATACAATATATTCTGAAGCTCCTGCAGACACATGGGTTTACGAGTCGATTCAAAGCTTATCTTCACATGGAGTCATTATTGTGATAATCAACCTTCATTAATCACAATCTCTTTGAGCGGAATATAATTGAATCTATTATTCAATTTTTATTAATATATTGCATAATAGAAACTACTTTTTACCCCATAATTTTGTTTAGAAGCAGGTAATTTAATTACTTGCCTTACCCAATAATAAGCTTCACTAAGTCATGAATTTTATTTATTTATTTAAATTTTATTTTTTTTGAGGAAAAGTCATGAATTTATTACTGTAAGATTTTTTTTTACCCTTTGACTTTTCAGGTTCAAGAGTCCAGTAACTTTGGCATGATTGAAAGAATAATTGAAATTAAAGCATAAACTTGAAGAACACAGATAAAATTAGAGATAATTGTATGTATAGTATATTCATTTGTATGTATGTTCACGTATCAAAAAATTTTGTACAAGGATGAATTTCTATTCTAATTGCTAAGGACATTGAGAAGAGTTGATCTGGTCTTCACCAAATGCCTAAACAAGGATTCCAAAACTTCGTCGATTTCTTGAATTTCTGATTCTAAATTTACTAGTTGTGACATATCAACATTCACTTTCTTCACAAGAAGAGCATCCACAGCATCAAAGGATGTTGCTGCTTTCTTCTCAGATCTTTGGCTAAAGAAAGACCAGCTACTCTTCTGTGATCCACCGATGTAAGACAACAAGGAGTTCAAGACTTCAGCAGTCAACGCTTGCACATCCTTGAGCATGCTCTCGATGGCAACGGGCTCAACTGCATTGATATCTTTTACGCACTTCTTGATAGTCTTCTTGGAAGCTCTTCTGGTTTTTAGATATTCAGCGACTTCACTGGTAATGTCAAGTTCACCGTTGCACTTTCTTCGAAAAGCTGATTGAATGTTTTGGATTTGTTCCTTTGACACTGCCAAGATATCTCGAGATGTTGAGCAAATGTCAATGAGTCTTAGAGATCCATCTAATACTTGTTGAGATTGAGATACGTTTTTCTGATTTTTGGGCAATTGAAGAAAATCTTCAACAGATTTGTATAAATCATTAAGGCCGCTAAGTTTGCTGGTAAGGGATGAAGTAGAAGCAGCTTGAGAAGATCTCAACCTGTTCAATTGTTGATCCAACTGCTCAGAAACGGGGTGAGAGTTTGAGGGGAAACTGAAAGATCGAGTATGGATAGAAGCCATTTTGATTTTCTTTTTAGTTTGTAAGGAGGCTTAGAGTTGTAAGATAGATGTTTGATTTGTTGAATATTTCATTTGTTTTGGCTCTATTTATATCAAAGTAAGAGAAGACAAAAGGAATCAAAAATTAAATTAGACTCAGAGAGAACATGGACTTCCTTGGGCTTATTTAACATTGTCTCTTCATAGCAAACTAGCCAACTCACGAATCGATCGTTAATATTATACACAAGTAGCTGATATTAATTAAAGAAATGAATTTCAGGATGTTTTGTTATACAACAACCATGACAAAAACTGCAAGATGGTTTGCTATTTTAATCAAGCGCCTTTGAGCTGTTTCCATGATGTCTTTAACCTCTCAAGTCTCAACCAATGTGTTTTGTACATCACCAAGTTTCAGTGTAACTCATGTGGTGATCAACTATTATATTCAGCGACAAAATGTCGTATCATGTATGCTATAGACAAGTGGGAACGACGAGTACTTATTTCTTATTCCTTGCAATGCAAACTCCATAAATAACCCGTCAATATCATCATACGGAAGATAATCGTTAAAAAACAATACTTCGTATATAATTGTAATGAAAATTTTCAAAAATAAAAAACTAGGCCACCCTTAACGGATGGCTATCCATTAGTTTATACAGATAAACATGACTTTGAAATATAATGGCTACCCAACTATTGTAGTTGGGTGATCAATACAATTGACAACTTCAATTATAATGTTGTTACTGTTTAAGTACACCATCGATATAGGACATATTTTGCAAATTCAAGTTTTGCACAAGAATGAAATTACCTTAATCAACCATCGCAATTAGCTAGTGTTGTTGTTGTACAAAACTTGTACAGTTGTGCTCTTGTGCACTTGTGCTCCCTTTGAATTAAGAAGAATACTTTACCCCGATCGTTTCGTCAGAAAATTAGCCGACCTTGTGATATAGAAAAACTCTTACATATCCGGGTTTATGTAAGTTTCATAGGACAACCTAAGATAATTTTTTACTTTTTTTTTTATTGAGAAATTTAATATATATATATTATTATTATATAAATAAAGTAGGCAATTTTTAGAGCATTCGGAGTGTTACGTAAGAAATATATTTATTTCAACCCATAAGAAGAAAGATTTGTATTTTTTTTTTTGGCCAAATTAGAAAATAACCCCCAATAAAAACCCCGATTTTGATAATAACACCTGTAAAAAAAAAAGTTTTATTATAACACCACCAAAAATCCCAAAATTTTGGTTTCACCACCTAGTAACGGATTTTTGGATGGAAACCGTTAGTAGAGCCCACTAGGAACACGTGTCAGATGTTTATTGGTTTAAAAAAAATACAAAAAAAAGAGAAAAACCCCTAAACCCTAACCCAGCCACCTGCGGCCGTGACTCCACCCCAGAGACCCCCAGTGCCGTCGGAACCCTTTCCTTCACCGGCGAAATCACTGGCCATTAACCCCACCCACCACAGCCCCTCCTTTACCGCCGAAATCACGATCCCTACACCGACGAAAAGGAAAATTCGCCACCACCACCTCTTTTCCCAATCTCCGTCGAAACCACACCAGCCACCAACAATCCTTTTCGATGGTTTAAGGTTCGTGGTTTCGCGTTGCCGACAAGGGGTGAGGTCGCAACTGGATCTGGCAGGGCTGTGGGTGGAATTGGGCGCCGGCTAGTGGGTTGGGGCTGGTGATGGGGCTTGGATTTCGGCGCTTCGACAGTTGCTGTGGTGATGGGGCGATGGTGGTGGTGACGTTGCGCTAGTGAAGGAAGGTGTTCCGGCGGCAGTGGGGGTCTCCGGCGGTGGAGTGATTGCCGTCGGTGGTGGGGCTGGTGGCTGGGTTAGGGTTTAGGGGTGTTTTTTTTTTCTTCTAATTTTACTCTTTTTTTTAAGCCAATACTTATTGACACGTGTCCCTAGTGGGCCCCACTAATGGTTTCCATCCAAAAATCCGTTAGTGGGTGGTGAAACCAAAATTTTGGGATTTTTGGTGGTGTTATAATAAAACTTTTTTTTTTTAAGGTGTTATCATCAAAATCGGGGTTTTTTTATTGGGTGTTATTTTCTAATTTGGACTTTTATTTTTGAATTAAAAAATTATGTCTCTACCTAGATAAAATTAACGAATTAAATTTGATATATCTAAAATTTTAATGCCACGTAGATTATAATCCACGAATTAAAAAATGAAAAAATATAAATTAAAAATATAGGAAAAGAAAAATTTATTAATTCAATACTACGAGTATAAGAAATCCAAAAAAAATATACTAAGAAATATTTAAATGATAAACGCTTATAATAAAGTTTGATACCTATCATTATAAGATAATTTTGATAGTTTTATGATAAGAAATACAACTTGTAAAATTTGTGATACCTACCATTATAAATTGACACATCATACGACACAAACAAAATTTCGTATCAATAAAAAACCCCATCAAGCGAATTTTGTGTTAATCATTTTGTGTTAATTTTTGGTCATCAATGCCGGGTAATTTTTAGCTTAATTTTTAAAATCCTAGGTTTAAATTAGTATTTCTAATTATTACTTACATTGTATTAATTTGGGATACTCAACAATTATATGTTTATGTTTTATTACTAAATGTTTTTTTTACATGCAGATCTAACACATCATACGACACAAATAAAATTACATATCAATACAAAACTCAATCAAGCGATTTTTGTGTTAGTAATTGTGTTAGTTTTAGGTCATCAATGTCCGGGTAATTTTTTAAAATCTTATGTTTAAATTTATATTTGTAATTATTAGTTACATTGTATTTATTTAGGATACTTAACGATTATTTGTTTATGTCGCCACCTAGATAAAAGTAACGAATTAGATTTGATATATCTAAAATTTTAATGCCACGTAGATTATAATAAATCAAATAATTAAATATTTTATGTGAAAAAAAACCGTGCATCGTACGGACTTCCATCTAATTTCAAAATATGCAAAGTATATTTAATGAGCAGAAAAATGCTATAGGGTGTGCCTAATTCTAGGTGTACCCGGATGTATCTAGAAAATTTTAAAAACCCTGTTACAAATAATCTCTTCGCAAAATAGAGGATGCTAACTCTTCATGGAAAAAAGGATATAGAGAGATTGCTTTATATACGTAATAAAATATACATCATTGTCGCACTGATACTACTCTCTACGTCACTTTTTATTCTTCACGTTTTGACTATTATATGGTCAATATTTTAAAACTTGACACTAAAAAACATTATTTTAAATATCAAAATTATATTATGTGAAATGTTGTTAGATTTGATTTGAAATGAAGTTTTTAAATATCAATTTTCAAATTTTTTACTTACATCATATTAGTATTTACACGATCAAGAGATGAGTATTAGAAACTCTAAAAATCAAAATGTAAAGAATGAAATGTGACAAATAGAGTATCATATAAAATGAAAAATAATTAACTATATTTTTTCATATTGGATACTAACATATGCAATGATATAATAGACAAAAGACACATAATTTAACATTTTTCTTTTTTATTTAAAAAATAAATTGCATAAGGTTATTTAATAATATTATTGCTACCCATCTACTAATTTATGTTACAAATATAAAATTACAATTGTGCATAAGAATGAATAATTATGATAAGCGACATATGATAGTTTATGTTTTGTTTTTGGCCAAGTATTCCTTCTTTTAATCCATTTCAAGAGCAAGATGAAAATAGCCTAGCTGAAAAATCACACAATTACCGTATCATATATGAGACCCAAACACATCAATTGCATTATGTAAAAACATATTATGATATGAAGATTGGCCCTAAATTTTGGGGATTATCATGACATCATTTAGAAGTAGTTCCCCCTTGTCTTAAAATAAGAATTCACAATTTTTTGCGCATTGTTGTCGTCAGTGGCGGATTTAGGATTTTATAGGTGATGGGTCACCGTCATCCATCCATCCAAGAGGTCGATTTTGTGGAGGAAGTTGAATATAGGGATTAAAGAAACTTGTTATCACGTGTTTTTTTTTCCTTTTCATTCTAAAAATTAAGTTACAATTTCAATTAGATTAATTGAGAGTACTCACATATACTCCGTATAATGAATATAGGTTACTATTATGGACTAAATATAAGATTGAATAAATAAAGCAAAGGCGGATTCAGAAATTCTCCCTTAGGGGTTTGAACTCTCGAAGTTATCTAACATTACATAAGATAACTTAAATTAGTTAATTGAGTATATAATACGAAGTAAAATACATCTAAACAAAAGTATAATTGTGTAAAATAATATATACAATAATAAAAATATAATGAAAAAATATATATAAAAATTAATAGACTAATATGTAAAATGTCAAGTAAAAAAAATAGTCAAATAAAAAGCTAAGTATGAGAGTTTTTAAAAAAAATATACATATTCTATGATTTTAATGAAAAGTTAGAAACAATAATACAAAACAAATGAAACAAAAAATAAACAAAAGTTAGTAACGTACTCTACTCTAATAGGCTACTAGGCTAGTGACTAGTGAGTAACCAAGAGTAAAAAGAGAGAGAGAAAAAAAAAAATAAAAAAAAATAACCATAAAGGGTTTGGTATGGGATTTGATCCCCGCATTCAAGGGCCAAGTAAGAAAGTTCTCCATGAAAGCACTTGACCACTAAACCATGGAAATGTATATAGGATATAATAGCTTTCATGTTTTTTTTATTCCCTTTATTTTCCTGGGTCACGTGACCCACCTTGAACAAGGTTGGATCCGCCACTGGTTGTCGTTGTCTTTGTATCATAGTCTTGATTTTTCAAGACTCAAGTTAAGATATGAGATGGAATTAATAAGTGGCATTGGCATTGGACCGGAATTGAAGATGTTGGCCTTTCGTAGTTGTATATGTTTTGAAAAAATTTATGAGTTGAGGATTGCAGAGTTAAATTTCGGTAGTTGAGTTTGAAGAGGTCTAGTAGAAGAACTCTTAAGAAGATTTTGGAAAATTAACAAAATAAAAAACTAGTCCATCTTTTACGAATGGACGTACATTAATTTTTCCAATTCCAACATGATAGGGGTAAAGCTCTGTTTTGAAATTGCTACCCACCTATTGTAAGAGGGTGATCTTTTATTATTACATATCTATATATAAATCCGTAAATCATAAAAAATAAATACGATATGGGACATTTCATATAGCAAAAAGTTACTAATCCAATCGATTATCACTTTCACTACTACAACATACGGAGTATTGTTAATACAATATATATGCTCAAAGTCGTCCTCTTAGATACAAATCTCGCCCTATTAAATTGAAAGAGTGACTGAAAACGCCTTAGAGGTCGCTCTCTTAGGATTGTAGTATTAGCATCGAAGGGCAGTAAATATGTTTTCACCCTCATTGTTTATAATTATACACATTCACCCACACCCTTAATAGTAATAATGCATACAATTTAACCCATTGTTTGAGAAATTAAGATTCATTTTGTTGATATTAACCTTCCACCATAATTACACACTCAGCAAAATTGGACATTGCATTATTTTACTCTAATAATTGATACGATTTCATAAACTACTAAGTAGGTCATATAGTTCGAATTAATTAGTATTTTGATCAAAATTATAGTGTTTAAGATATTGATTAGCAACCTCTTTATAACACAAACGATGCTCGGACTATTAAAACTAGATTGTATATATTGATCTAACATACAATGTCATATCCTGCTCCTTGTAAGTTCATCATGATCTGATCCGAAGCAACAGCTATGCACGGGTGGAAATTACACCATGTATCAATCGATTAGCATATATATTAAATAGATTGAGTGAAATTCGAGTAGAAGAATAGGAATCTCAACCCATATCTCCCGTTTAAAAACTTATGAACTCGTGTGCATGAACCAAGAATAAAGGAGTGTGCCTGACTGCAGGAGACCATTCTATATTATGCATTCATGAAGTCCGTTACTATAATATATTCTTAACCTCCTGCAGACACATCGAATACTAACAGCTAATTAGCTATTAATTCACTACTCAATTCAGCGCGTATGTATCATTCAATCAAAATTTATTTTAGTGAAAATTATTTATAATCAATTTTATAAACATTTCTGATTCAGAGATTCATTTTTTTACCCTACAATTTTGAATTAGAAATCAAGAATTCAATAGAATATCTAATAATTAAGGATATTAACTTCGATAAATCATGTATCTCATCATCAAACTGTCAAATATTTTTTTTTACCCTGCTTTTGTCAAGTTTCAAGAGACTTTTGGAACGATTGAAAGAATTATTGAAAGCATGAATATGGAGAACACAAATATAATTAGAGATAATTGTATGTATAGTATATTCATTTGTATGTATATTCACAGTATCAAAAATTATTGTACAAGGATAAATTTCTATTCTAGTTGCTAAGGACATTGAGAAGAGTTGATCTGGTCTTCACCAAATGCCTAAACAAGGATTCCAAAACTTCGTCGATTTCTTGAATTTCTGACTCTAAATTTACTAGTTGTGACATATCAACATTCACTTTCTTCACAAGCATAGCATCAACAACATCAAAAGATGTCGCTGCTTTCTTCTCAGATCTTTGGTTAAAGAAAGACCAGCTACTCTTCTGTGATCCACCGATGTAAGACAACAAGGAGTTAAAGACTTCAGCAGTCAACGCTTGCACATCCTTGAGCATGCTCTCAATGGCAACGGGCTCAACTGCATTGATATCTTTCAAGCACTTCTTGATTGTCTTCTTGGAAGCTCTTCTGGTTTTTAGATATTCAGCGACTTCGTTGGTAATGTCAAGTTCACCGCTGCATCTTCTTCGAAGAACTGATTGAATGTTTTGGATCTGTTCCTTTGACACTGCCAAGACATCTCGAGATGTTGAGCAAATGTCATTGAGTCTTAGAGATCCATCTAATACTTGTTGAGATTGAGATAAGGTTTTCTGATTTTGGGGCAGTTGAAGAAACTCTTCAACACACTTGTATAAATCATTAAGGCCGCTAAGTTTGCTGGTAAGGGATGAAGTAGAAGCAGCTTGAGATGATCTCAACCTGTTTAATTGTTGATCCAACTGCTCAGAAACGGGGTGAGAGTTTGAGGGGAAACTGAAAGATCGAGTATGGATGGAAGCCATTTTAAATATTCTTTTTTAGTTTGTTAAGAGGCTAAGAGTTGTAAGATAGAAGTTTGAGTTGTTGAATATCTCATTCTTCAGCCTCTATTTATACCAAAGTAACAGAAGACAAAAGAATCAGAAAAATAAATGAGACTCACTGAGATAACGTGGTCTTTCTTGGGCTTATTCAGATTGTCTCTTCGTAGCAAACTAGCCAACTCACGAATCGATCAATGATGAAACTTTCTGTATGTTAATATTATATACAAGTACATGTACATTATATCAGTTAAAGATATGAGTTGCAGGATGGTTTGTTATGCAACAACCAGTACAAAAACTGCAAGAGGATGTCTTATTTATTTATTTATTTTTGAAGAAAGATGATGTCTTATCCTAATCAAGCTCATATCAGTTGTTTCCTCTATGTCTTCTAATTCCTAATTAAACAATAAGTTCCAGAGTAAATCATGTGGTGATCAAGTATTATATTCAGAGACAAAATGTAGGTATCATGATCCTATAAATGAGCTATTCACGAGTGGGTTCGGCGAGTACTTATCTCTCCTTCGCTGCAATGCAAACTCCAGAACCGTAACCTTTGTGTTCCCTGCTCATTTGCTGCAATGCAAACTCCAGAACCGTACCCTTTGTCTACCCTAAATTTAATATACTTAAACCTTTTTATTTATCAAAACTCACATTTCAGACATCTGTGTTCCATGCTCAATTGCTGCAATGCAAAGTCCGTGTTCCTCGCTTGCAATGCAAACTCCAGAACTGGACCGTGTTCCAGGCTCATTCATTGCAAACTCCATAACCAATCCTGCAATCCAAACTCACACAATTACAAGTCTATATACAAGTTAAAAAGCCCCAATTCAGATGACTGAAAAAGAATTAACCAACCCAAAAATCAAAGCATTCCAAGAAGCAATTTCTCACTTAGGCATTTCATCAAACACCTTGTGGATGCAACAAATATATCAAAGAATGAAACAACCTTGAAAACAAATTGAGATGTCGATGAAGATGGTGGTGGAATAGCGATAACGCGGTGAAATTCGGGGCGCGAATATATAAGAAAGTTGGATATTTGGATGTGAAATTGTGAATCATGTGAATGCAATTTTTAAGAAAATGCGTGAGTATACCAATTTTACTACCTTGAGTACTTGCTTGCTACCTAGCTTCCAAAAAAAAAAAAAAAAAAAACTACAAATTTGAACATTTTGGATAAAGTGTTGCATTTTTACGTAATAAATAATAAATGGGACGTCTACTTTAACATTTTTCATGTATGTGTCATGTTATTGGGATAAAGTGTTGCATTTTTACGTAATAAAATGACGCCATAACATAATGATGTGTCATGTTATGATTGATCAATTTTTTATTTATTTTTAAAAGTTTAAATATACAATACATGTATATATAATTGTAAATACATGTATGTTTAAAAGAATACGTAATTATTGTTTTTTAAAATCTATTTTTATCTTTTTAAAATCATTTTCGAAAATTATATTATAATTAAAATTTAGAAAATAAAAAATTCATCATTGGTCTTCATTCATGATCTTAATTAACCACCCCCAAAATCTTGTATAATCTATTCGGAACTCCGACAAAATTTCGACCAAAATTCCGCCCAAAGACCATATTTATTGAGTTTCGAATCTGCTTTCATGATTTGTATACAAACTTCGTTTTAGGGTTCGATTGATAATTTTGATTTATGTAAAAATCAAGTTGTTTGACAGATTTGAGGATGAAAATAGCCTTAGGAGCGTGTATTATGATGATCTAAAACACAGATCTTGCAATTTTATTTAGCGATCAATGGACAATGGGGGTGCTCTGCGATTTAGAGTTCGATTTTTTTTTTCGCAAACTTGTTTGATCCAGAATCGAGATCTGCGATTTTTGTAATCTGTTTGTGATTAGGTAATTACCTGTATTTAGTTAGGACATTACCAAACATAGTTTAAGTCACCTAATCCACAAACAAGTTCGAGAAAACTTAATTACATTTATCGGATCAAACAGGGGTTGCGAACAAAAAAAAATACAACCACTTCATCTTCTACAAACTTTGATACTCCTTGTTCTTTGACAATATTGCACAATTTGAGTCCACATAAATCATATTTTCGAACCATTCAAAGCGGAATTCTTCCTTTGCAAATACTTATAAATGAGATTGTTGTTGAGATTTTTTTTATGAACAAAAACCTAAAATCAAAAACTACAAAAAACAAAATGCAAAAACACAATTTGTTTACGAATTTTTATCCTGATTTTAGTCCGGATTTGCGAATTTATCAACAACTAACATTGATTTTGGGAATGAGGGGGCTAACCTATGACATGATTAATGAATATTGATGAACAATGATGAACAATATGAATAATGATGAACAATTTTAATTTTGTGATTTTTAATTATAATTATAAATTCGAATATTAATTAATATTATAAAAATAGATTTTCATAATTTATATTATGTATTTCTTAAAAAAAAATACATGTATTAAAAAGAATACATAAAAAAATACAATCTAATATCATATCACTAATATATAAAGCCGGTCTCAGCTCGTAGCTAGGCCACGAGACAGCGACACTTGGCATTCCAGTTTTTAGCCAAGGTGTTGCGCCACGTAGGTAAAAAATAGGTATTATTGTAACACATATGATACTAAATAAGCGCTTTTTGGATAGATTTTTAAGCTAAAATTGTTGTATAGAGTTTTATTATCGATAGAATTCTAATATTTCATATACAAAATTAATCATAACTTTTAATAAATATCCTATAACTATGTTCAATTTCCATCATCAAATTCGTTTAAAAAATTAAAGTTCTTTAAAATCAGATCCATTTATAATATATATTTAATCACAAACTTTTATACATAGCTGGTCAAACGTGTCACCAACTATTACAAAAGTTACATCGTTAGTGCTATAAGGGTTACTTGGTCATGTTATACTGGTTACTCAATCAGTGTTATAGATAGGGGTTACTTAGTCAGTGTTAGAGGTTACTCAGTTAGTATTACAAGGGTTACTCGGTCAGTTTTATAGTCGCATACAAAATGCGTTGTTATTTAACTTATTTAAGAAAATATTAAAGAATCAATAAAAATAATTTTAAATCGGTAAAAAATAATTTTAGTTTGGTGAAAATACTTTCAGTTCAGTGAAAATAATTTAAATTCAATAAATATAATTTCAAGTTAATAATAACATAAAAGTACACTATTATATAAATTAAATATAAGCCATATGATATCGTATGTTCAAATATACTACATTATCAGAACGAATTATTTGACCGTATTTAACTTAAAAATATTATCTTAAAATTTTAGCAACCTGGGCATCGCCCTGACACAAAACTATCATATCATATCATATCATATCACATCACTTCACTAATAAATAAATCCGGTCTCGCAGCCAGCCCACGAGAGAGTGACACTTGGCATTCTAGTTTTTCGCTAAGTGTTGAGCCACGTAGGCGACAAATAGTTATTAATTGTGATTAGATTAGATGCCACGTTAGATTAGATTGGATAGATATGTTTAGAATAAAAAAAGTATACATAAAATAATTTATAATTATTTTGAAAAAAATTAATCTTTTTATTGACAATAGAATTTTACTTATAACAACACACCACATATTATAATTAATATGAAAATCCAATTAACAATAGAATTTTACTCCTATACGAATAACCACATAATTATAATTCTAAATATGGCCATGTATGACTAATTTTTTTTTTTTTTTTTAGTGTACATTGATTTACCATTAAATCTTTTGAATCAGGTATTTTTCATATTCAATTGTAATATTTTTGTATAAGTTTGTGATTTTGTTGATGAAATTAAGGAAGTAAAAAACTACTAAATTTAGGACACAACAGAAACTATACTATACAAGGGAATCTTGAAGTGTATTCAGATCAATGTTAGCAAATGCTTAGAACTTTACACATTTTTACAAAGTCTCCGTAACCCAATTACCAGCCATATATTACAAATGGTCCAATTAGGCCAATAATATAATATGTTGATTTTACGTGTAGGAAAAATAATTACTTTTAACTTTTTATTTATTTTATTATTTTTTTTACTGACGCACTCTTTTTTTCACAAAATTATACTCCTTCTATTATTTTAGTGTCCCATTGAAATTTAGCACATATGTCGACATAGAAATTTTATAAATAATATCTTAATTATACATATTTTTTTATGTATAATTCACAAACATTGGTCGAAGTAGGCCAAGTGAATATAGTGCAACTTACAAAAATAGAAAATAATAATAACTGCTCAAAAATAATAATAGGTAGTGTTTCTACTCTCTTTTTTATCTAACATTTGAAATAAAATATACTACTACTACTACTACTACTACTACTACTACTACTACTACTACTACTACTACTACTACTACTACTACTACTACTACTACTACTACTACTACTACTACTACTACTACTACTACTACTACTACTACTACTACTACTACTACTACTACTACTACTACTACTACTACTACTACTACTACTACTACTACTACTACTACTACTACTACTACTACTACTACTACTACTACTACTACTACTACTACTACTACTACTACTACTACTACTACTACTACTACTACTACTACTACTACTACTACTACTACTACTACTACTACTACTACTACTACTACTACTACTACTACTACTACTACTACTACTACTACTACTACTACTACTACTACTACTACTACTACTACTACTACTACTACTACTACTACTACTACTACTACTACTACTACTACTACTACTACTACTACTACTACTACTACTACTACTACTACTACTACTACTACTACTACTACTACTACTACTACTACTACTACTACTACTACTACTACTACTACTACTACTACTACTACTACTACTACTACTACTACTACTACTACTACTACTACTTACTACTACTACTACTACTACTTACTACTACTACTACTACTACTACTACTACTACTACTACTACTACTACTACTACTACTACTACTACTACTACTACTACTACTACTACTACTACTACTACTACTACTACTACTACTACTACTTACTACTACTACTACTACTACTACTACTACTACTACTACTACTACTACTACTACTACTACTACTACTACTACTACTACTATACTACTACTACTACTACTACTACTACTACTACTACTACTACTACTACTACTACTACTACTTACTACTACTACTACTACTACTACTACTACTACTACTACTACTACTACTACTACTACTACTACTACTACTACTACTACTACTACTACTACTACTACTACTACTACTTACTACTACTACTACTACTACTACTACTACTACTACTACTACTACTACTACTACTACTACTACTACTACTACTACTACTACTACTACTACTACTACTACTACTACTACTACTACTACTACTACTACTACTACTACTACTACTACTACTACTACTACTACTACTACTACTACTACTACTACTACTACTACTACTACTACTACTACTACTACTACTACTACTACTACTACTACTACTACTACTACTACTACTACTACTACTACTACTACTACTACTAATAATAATAATACTAATATAATAATAATAATAATAATAATAATAATAATAATAATAATTATTATTATTATTATTATTATTATTATGATGCAAAGCATGCCTACAATTAAGTACACGCTTTAAAATGGGTATCTAGGGCAACGCCCGGGGCACGTACTAGTGTATATATAAAGGGGAATTTTTTCCCGAGTTTTTAGAGAGCCATATAGGATTTAATTTTCTTAGCGCGCCATATAGGATTTTAAATTTTAGTGGTAGCCAATTAAATAAGAGATTATTAATTTCTTTTAGAATTAAATAGTTCAAATGCTACGTAAGCAAAATTGACGAATGAGATTTTTAAGTTTAAATTAATTAAATATAAAATATTATCTTTTGATATTAGAAATTTTATCTAAATATTTAACAAATTTTAGCACATAAATACAAAAAAAATTAAAAAAAATTAAAATAAAATCCTTGTGTCTGCAGGAGCTTCAGAATATATTGTATTAAGGGCATGCATTAATGCAGCCATTACAAGGTCTCCCTACAATCAGACAGTTGCCTTTATTCTTGGATTTTTTTTAAAAGGTAGAAGAGTTGAGATTTCTATATATTACTCAAATTTTATTCAATCTTCATTAAGAAAACATGCAAATTGCAAACAATTTATTGATATTTTGGCTAAACTATTGATACATGGTGTCATTTCCACTCGTGCATAGCTGTTGCTTAGGATCGTGACATTGTGAATTTGTGAGCGAGTTAGATCATAATATATAATCCAAAATCAATAATCCGAGCATCACTCGTGTTATTTCCAATATCTTGTTCTTTAATCTGGGTATGCTATTAAGCCTATTATGGTGGAAGATCATTATTCATTATTATTAATAATATAATAAAAATGGCGTACATGTGACAGATAATATGGATTTTTTTAAATTCTGAGATTATGGAATAAATTTCCTATCATAATTTATGTTTCGGTCCAATTCAGTCATTCAATTAGGCTAGTCCAAATAATTTAATAACAAAAGCCCAAAAGCAAGGTTCAACTCTCCAATACATGCCAAGTCAGTCAAGCCCAGTCAGCATGGCAAGCTCATCTGACCTGCGGCCCAGTAAATCCAATGAGCAAGGTATATAGCCCTTTAATTGTCTCATTCATGATTCATTCACAATTACCTTCAAGCATAAAATTCTCCTACAATGCTTTCTCTCTCTCTCTCGGACACTGTACTGACTTCGGCATTCGAGGGGCCTTCCTCGGCACAACCCCGAGGCTAGTTTTACGTGTGTTCATTGTGAAGGAAACCCTACGCTCAATCACTATTTGGACTGAGATCAGTCTTCAACCTCAGAATTGGGCCTATCTGAAGGTCCTATTGTTTTCATACCGAAACAATTTGGCACCGTCTGTGGGAAAAGACAATCAAAAACAAGCCACAATCGACCAATCTTAGCGAAAGTATGACTAAGAGTGGTAAAAGTACCAAGAGTACTAAGAAAAATGATCCTTCCTCTTCGAGAAAAGGTCCAACTACGGTGGGAAGGAATCCACTGATTCCACCATCACCGGAACCATCTTCTTCTTCGTCAAAAGCTCCCTCTTCCTCGAAAAGGGCAGCGTCGGAGAAATCACCGTCTCATCATACTAAACACCCGACTAGCTCTTACCAGCCGAGCCAGTCGAATGCGAAGAGTCCTCCACGAAGCTTACATTCTCGGTCTCAACCGAGAACCATTCCTTAGTCGGGGCCCTTTACAGAGGAAGTGGCAAGAGCCGTTGCGATCGTCATGGAATTCATGAAGGCTCAAGGAGGCAACTTTCCATCAACACCCCGTGATCACTCACCTCTTCCGCCAAGGAACCTTAGAAGGAGGATTGACCAAGAAGATAGTGGACGGGCTCCTTCTTTTAAGGAGCTCGGGGAAAAGTGGGAGGAGGACACTTGGAGAACCGAACATGAAAGGAAGAAGAACCCGCAGTTCTTCAAAAATTTCGCAACCCGGGACTCCTGGAGCTATAGAAGCAGTAACACCACTTCAACGTGGCAAGAGCCTGCTCGCCTAAACGTTCATGAACGTCTAGGCTCAAGGGAGGTGGGCGTGCATAGTCGCCTCACCTATCCGAAGGGAACTGAGCCCTATCCCGAGTCGTCACAGCCGGGGACAAAAATCACTTCCATCTCTTTAAGAGGGAGAAGCGAGGTCCCCTCGGCTGGACATAAGGGAAATGCCGTAATGATTCCTACCAGCTCACCCTTCCAAAGCTGGATTTTGAAAGAACATGTGCCAACGGTGAAAATCCCGGCGCATTACTTATGATGGTACTTCGGATCCGAAGGATCACATTGCCTCTTACGAGGGGCACATGTACCTTAACCGACCCCAAGTCCAAAGCTACCTGGTGCAAATACTTCCCAACCACTCTCCAGGGGGTTGCTCAAGCATGGATCACCAAGGGGGTGAAGGAAGGATCAATAACCGGTTGGAAAGATCTTTCCAACAAATTCAAGAGCAAGTTTTCTACGGAAAACCGCCAAGAGAAAATAACTGCAGAACTTATGGGTCTGCAGCAAGGGGAGGACGAGAGCCTTCGAGACTATCTGACTCGCTTCTGTAACGAGTCGTCTAGAATTACAAGTCTGGACCAAGGGCTAGCAGTTTTGCGTTGACGAACGACCTACAAGCTGGAAAGTTCTTAGACTTCATGGTCATGCATCCACCGCAAACCTTGGAGGAAGCTCTAGATGCATCAGATAAATACATCCGGGCTGAAGAATGGAACAACACCAAGTCTCAATCCGGGGCAGGGAAGGCAGAAGGACAACAGACCAACGGCCAGGCCAGAGGAAGGGGAAGGCAAAAGCCTCAGATTTGTCCTCGGCACCTGAGCCGAAGAAAGAAAAGACCCCCTATATGGGGAGATATGAATCATACACTCCTCTCTCCCTTCCACGTGCTAAAATATACAACATTACTAAGGACGAGGGAAGGTACAATAAGCCTAGGCCCCTCCCACCGTGGCATCAGTAGAAAGGCAAGGACCGATGGTGCGAGTTCCATGAATCTCTTGGACATCGTACCGAGGACTGCCTCCAGCTGAAAGATCTGATCGAGGATCTAGTCCGAAAGGGCAACATACTTGAAAAAATATCTCACGAATTGCCGCGAAGAAAAAAGAGCCGAGAAAGATTCTCGGCAAGATCTAGATTTCCCCCAGAAAAAGGACAAGCCGCAAGATAAAGAGTATCCTGATATCCTTGTCATTTCCGGAGGAACCTATTCTCGGAATGCGTTAAAACGTCACTTGAGGGGCTTGACCTATCAACTGAATCATGTAGACTCCGAGGACCCCAGTCTCCGGTGCTGAACATCACGTTCACAGCCGAAGACTGATGGGGGGTGGTGTACCCTCATGATGACCCGCTAGTAATTGTAACGGGCATTGCTAACCACAACATCTGGCGAACTCTCGTCAACGGTGGTAGTGGTGCGAATATCCTTTTTCGGGGAGCATTCGACCAGCTGATGTTGGAGACCAAGCACCTGACTCCAGTACCCTTCCTGGTATCTGGATTCAATGACCCTTCATCATATCCTGATGGGAAATTTCTCTTCCCGTCACCATTGGCAAAGGCTGAGCAGCCCGAAATATTATGGCCGAGTTTTTGGTCGTAGACGTTCCGTCTGTATACAGCATGATTATGGGGAGACCCATCATTCATGAAATTCAAGGAGTTGTCTCTACGTAGATGATGATATATGTTTCGGACGAGGGACACTCCGAAAGAATTCAGGGCAGCCAGAAGGAGGCCCGAAGATGCAACCACCTCAAGCCATCCAAAAGTTGTCGCGGCGACAGGGATGATGAGGAGGAAAAAGAAAAGGACTGATGCACAAAAAGCCTAAGAGCTTAAGTGCTTCAGCCCAGGCCACCCCAGAAAAAGTAAAATCTTTGGGGAAAGAAAAAGCTAGTTTGTCATTTGAGCCGAAAGACTCAGAGCATCAGCCAAAGTTTGGGAAGACTCCTGATATCGACAATAGGCCAGATCATGAAGAGTTCAGTGCCAAAGCTATGGAATTGGACCAGCAGACTGAATCGATAGAGTTGGCCGAAGGGGATACTGAAAAATGTGTCAGCATTGGGCTAGGACTTGATCCGAGCGTCCGTGTTGAACTTATCCAACTCCTTCGGGACAACAAGGATGTGTTCACTTTCTCGGCAGCAGAAATGCCCGGGATTGACCCGAACCTCATCTCTCACAAGCTTAATGTCGACCCCATATATCGGTCAGCTAAGCAAAAGAAACGAAATTACTCCGCCCAAAATAACCAAGACATCGTAGCCGAGGTTAAAAAACTTCTGGATGCTTGTCTCATTGAACCTTGACAGTATCTTGAATGATTGGCTAATGTGGTGATGGTTCAGAAGGCAAATGGCACTTGGAGAATGTGCGTTCACTTCACGGATCTAAATAGGGCATGTCCGAAGGACTTTTATCTCTTGCCGAGGATCGATTAGTTAGTCGACTCGACAAGTGGGCATGCCCTGCTTAGTTTTATGGACGCATTCTCGGGGTATCATCAGATCTTCATGCATCCTAATGACAAAGCAAAAATGGCCTTCGTTACAAGCGCCGGGGTGTATAACTATATAATGATGCCCTTCGGATTGAAAAATGGGGGGGCAACATAGAAAAGGCTGGTTGATCAGGTCTTCGCCGAGCAAAAGAGCTATAACATGGAAGTCTATGTTGATGATTTTATCGTCAAAAGAAAAGAAGACAAAGACCATGTCACGGACCTGGCCGAAACCTTCGCCACCCTTAGAAAGCATCTAATGAAGCTGAATCCGAAGAAGTGTGTCTTCGGCGTGAAGTCGGGCAAGTTCCTCGGCTTCATGGTCAGCAAAAGGGGGATTGATGCCAATCCCGCCAAAGCTCAAGCAAATCTGGATCTTCCCGAGCCAAGAACAAATAGGGACATTCAGCAACTCACTGGGAGAATGGTTGCTTATCTAGGTTCATCTCCAGAGCCTCGGATAAGGGGTTGCCCTTCTTCAAAGCGCTAAAACTCCCAAAATCTAAAGAGCTCGTCTGGGATGATGAGTAGAAAGAAGCCTTCAAGCAACTCTGTGAGCATTTGGCTCAACTCCCAACGCTGGCACGCCTAGTTGAAGGAGAATCTTTGTACTTATATGTGGCAGATAGCCTAGCCACAATAATTGCGGTTTTGCTAAGGGAGGAAGAGAAAATTCAGCAGCTGATCTACTTCATCAGTCATTCTTTGACGGATGCCGAGACTCGCTACCCCCTACTCGAGAAAGTTGAATATGCAGTAGTGGTAGCCGCTCGGAAGTTGAGGCATTTTTTTAATTGCCATCAAATAGTGGTCTTGACAGATCAGCCGCTGGAAAAAGTCCTCGGCAAAGTCGAAAAATCTGGTAGGCTAGCAAAGTGGGCCTTCGAGCTCATTGAATTTAGCATCAGTTACCAGCCGAGAACAACCATCAAGGCCCAGGCCTTGGCGAACTTCCTGGTCGAGTGCTCGTATCAAGAGACACTGGACGAGGAAAAGAAAGTATGGACTATTTTTACGGATGGATCCTCCACCGTAAATAGTTCGGGGGCAGGGGTAGTCATAACCTCGCCCGAAGGCAAGTCCTTTGAATATGCACTGAAATTCTCATTCAAAGCTTCAAATAATAAAGCCGAATATGAGGCAGCAATCACTGGCCTAAAACTGTGCATAGCATTGGGAGCCGAACATGTCTGTTTAAAGATAGACTCTCAGCTCGTCGCAAATCAGATTCGAGGTAAATATGAGGCCAAAGAGCTCTCAATGATAGCAAAGATCAAAACAGTTATTGCGAAGCTGGGAACTTTTGAAATCGAATAGATCCCAAGGGGTCAGAACGCACAAGCCGACGCACTCTCCAAACTTGCAAGTTCAACTCTAACTGAGATTAACCGTTCTGTATATGTGGAGGTGCGCCGAGAAAGAAGTGTGGACGAAGCACCTAAGATATGCTGCGTCACACATGAGCCGAGCTCGATGGACCCCATCCTAGCTTACAAACTTCGGGGGGAAATTCCCGAAGACAGAAACTTGGCCTCCAAAATGAAGAAAATCAGTTTACGGTTCATCATCTTCAAAGGAGAGCTACTAAAAAAATCCTTCTCGGACCCAGTACTGAAATGCGTGGGTCTAACAGATGTTGATTACATCCTTCGGGAGATCCATCTCGGCACCTGTGGAAACGACATCGGGGGAAGAGCCTTGGCCCACAAGACACTGAGGGTTGGATAATACTGGCCAACCATGATCCTAAATGCTAAGGAGCTGGTTAGAAGATGCGAAAAATGTCAACAATTCGCACCAGTCATCCATCAACCATCCTGAGATCTTCAGCCGATCCTAAACCCGCTTCATTTGCTCAATGGGGGCTGGATAACTTGGGGCCGTTTCCCGATGCTCCGTATCAAAAAAGATGGTTGATAGTCGGCATTGACTATTTCAGCAAATGGATCGAGGCCAAAGCAGCCTCGAACATCACAAAGCAAACTGTTAGGAAATTCATCTGGCAAAACATTATCACTTGTTTAGAGATTCTGAAGGTCTTTGTCTTCGATCATGGGAGGCAATTTGATAATTTGCCTCTAAGGCGGTACACTGATCAGTTCACATCAAATTGTCATATTCTGCAGTTTGTCACTCGCAGAGTAATAGTCAAGCCGAAGCTGCAAATAAACAGATCCTCAACGCTCTCAAGAAGAGAGTTGAAGATCAAAAGTCTAAGTGGATAGGGGAACTTCTAGGAACCCTCTGGTCACTTCGGACAACTGAAAAAGAGGCAACGGGATATTCACCTTTTGAGTTGGTGTATGGATCTAAAGCCGTACTTCCAGTGGAAATTGGCACAGAAAGTCTGCGAGTAAATCTCTTCTCGGCGAAGAAAATGAGCAACTCATGAAAGAATCCCTTAACTTTCATGATGAGGTCATAGACTCGGCCCGAGACATAATGGCTGCATATAAGCAAAGAATCAGCAAATTTTACAATCGAATAGTCAATGCAAGACTTCTCAAACTTAGGGATCTTGCTCTTCGAAATTCTGCAGCTGTGCAAAAAGGTCGCATTCATTGGAAACTCTCAGCCACTTGGGAGGGACCCTATAAGATATATGATGAGGTCCAGTTAGGAACATACCGACTTCAGCAATTGGATGGAACTGAACTGAAAAACCACTGGAATGCAGGTGTACTTAAGAAATATCATGTGTAAAGCCCTTCGGGAAAGAACAATCTATGTAAGTGCATCGTTCTGATTAATGAAAGGCCTTTGAGCCAACATTCCCATAAATTTAGCAAGTTTCTATTTTTTGTCTTCGATGTTTTTTGAAATAATCCAAGGTTTTTCTTCGGTGCTGCTCGAAGTATTGCCTAATGAAGCATTGTATTTCGACAAGCCGTAAAAACCTACCGAGACGAGGATAAATGATTTCACCCCCGAAGTATTGCCTAATGAGGCATTGTACTTCAACGAATCAGTTCCTCTAGGTAAAGAGGTCATAGACGAATCTGAAACATTGCCTAAAAAATAGGGACAATGGTTACACCCCCAAAGTATTGCCTAATGAGGCATTGTACTTCAGATGATCAGTTCCCTGGAATTGTGTTTTAGATAGTCATTTCCTCGGATGAATTATTTGGATCAGGAGAATATTGTTGTCGGAGTCTAAGACTTCAGAACAACAAAATCAGATCCCTCAAAAATAAAGTAGAAGAGAAAGGAAAAAATAGCAGAAACTTCAAAATCAAAGTTATCTCAAAAATTTTGCCAAGGCAAGAAGCTCGGCTATAATACCTCAAAAACCCGAAGATCTCATCTTCATATTTCTAAGGGGGGGCAAAATGCACTCAACTAGACAGTTACGAGCCGAAGCTTAGTACTTATAAAATTATTGAAGAAATTTAAAGAAAAAATCTAAGTAAAAGGAGCAAGGCAAAAAGGAACGAAAGCGAAGCAGTGCACTCATAGAAAATCAAGACGTTCTCAGCTAAGAATATTTCCAAGCCGAGGTTCAACACTTAGAAATTTTTTGAAGAAAGTCAAAGAAGAAGCTAAGTAAAGAAAACAAGGCAATGGAAGAGAAAAGTGGAGAAAAACTTCAATACATTCAAGCTGAGGGTTTCAAAGTTAAGTACAACGAAATCGTAAATTGGCAGCCGCCCACAAGCGGAAAACACAATTGCCGAACCTAGTACAAATACTTAAAGAGAGCAAAATAAGTTTGTACAATTCATGGCAAGTTGAAGCAAAAGAAAGGCAAAAAGAAAATGCGGCAATAATATCACTTAAGCACATGTTGATCCACAAGATTCTGCAGACGACTGCCCGAGTTCCTATACTTCAGCATTGGCCGGATCAGCACTTGGAGTCTTTGATGTCTCACCACCAACAGAGGATGAGGCAGGCTGAGCAGTATCTTTTCCCTTCATTGCAGCCTCTTCTTCTTCTCGTACTTCAACTTCGGCTATACGAGCAAGAAAAGCTTTTATCGATGCATAGATATGTCCGTAAGTTTTTAGTAAATATTGATGGTTCGTTGAACTTAACTATCGATTTATATACTCTATCACATCCCTCATATGAGAGCCTTTTAGGCTTGAATTGTGGATGTGGCATGAGGTCTCTCATACTTAGCGCGAAAATATTTTACTTGGAAAGTGAGGGTGGGTGTAGGAATTGCAACAGATCGGATTCTGGTCAAATGCTGCGCCGTTAAGTAAACGACCCTGGAATCAGATTCGAATCCGAATTCGAAAAATCCGAGTCTGAGTCCGATCCGACTCGTAATTTTTGGATCCGAATCCGGTTCGTTTATTCGGACCTCCAAATGATCCAAGTTTTTTTTTTGGTAATGTATGATATACTTATTATAAATGCTTGTATTTTCCCTAATAAACTTTATCTTTTATATCATATTGGTGTGTAAAAAATTAGAAAAAACATAGGGTTTAAAGTCTAAACATAACATATTTAAATTATTAAGTTACATAACAAAAATTTGATACAAACAAGTAAGAAATTGTCCCAATGCAAGTTATAAAGCATATCCTCATACTCGGGCTCGAATCGGATCAGACTCGGTCGGACTTTGCGCAAGGTCCAAGTCCACTCTGCCTCCTATTCGGATTCGAATCTATTTTATTAGATTCGAATTCAGACTATTTCTAAACAGATTTGAATCGGATACTTTTCTTCGAATCAGATCGAATTCAAATCGAACCTGGATTGAATTGTCATCCTTAGTGGGTGAGAAATTATTTTAATTTACATATATAGCGCGAAATCTTTGCACGTGATAAGATACCTAATACACTCACACTTGCAATTTACAATAATTTTTTTAATTATTTTTTTTTGGCATATTTATGCAAGAATACATCCTACAAATGTTAATTTATTATTACAAAATGTAGGTGATACACCATATTTTTATATTCAATATGATGAAAAGAGAAATAAAGGGAAACTATAGGCACATGCAAGAGATATTGAGAAATCAAGACCAAATAAGGAGAAATTAAACATTATAAATTGTTCTGAAATATTTAAATTGTACATAATTACATAAATGACATTACTGAAAATCATTGGTTGTTTCATTACATAAGATATTGTGATGGAAACACATGCATGAAAGATAGATTTTGTTATGACACGAAAGAATTAAATAAGCATGGTTTTACTCAAACACGTACTATAATCAGACTTTTCTCACTAGTTCCAGTGTGAACTTGCTACACGATAGGACCTATATTCTACACAATCTAAGTCCTTGATTTAAGTTCCACTCAACATTCCTAGAGAACTACTTTCTCAGCTTCACACACGAAGCTCACTCACTATGTATCATATATAAACTCACACACACAAGTCAAAAACAACTCAAAAGTTTAACTCTCATATGTGATTGAAAAGATACACATCAAAACCGAAACTAATATGATAAAGCTCAACAAACTTACACTAAAGTGATATTAAGGTTTTCAAGCATAAACTCCCACTCCTCCTTAGTGTGTAAAGTCTCTTATTTACAGGATACTCACATTCGCCAAGTAGGGTTTGTAAAAAAGGATAAACACACGGTGTAATCAAATTTAAATACTTTTAATCACTTAATAAGAAATGTAGCACTTGATAATCTTTTATAAAACCGAATAAGGATAAAGTTTGGAAAAAGATAAATACTCTTCAAAACCAATTTTATAAGATAAAATAAGCAATAAAACTTTTTCACAAACACACAGTATATCTTTTATAAATTTTCTGGTTTATTAGTTTGCCAAGCTTTATCACGTCTCTAATAGGTTTCATGCATAACCACTAATCACATATTTACAGCAACCTATAGAAAATAAACTTATAATAAACCTTAATGAAAGTCTTCAAGCTTATCATTTGATTACATCTATCGAACGCTATGTTGTTAAAAGGAACCTAAGTTCTTAGCAGACCAGGATTGGAACCCTGTTGTCAATTCTTCTCCAGTGTCTTACTCGAACTCACAACTCAATTGTTGTCTCCAACGTAGACCAAGCTACTCTGTCTAGCTTGTTGTCATGCTCTTGCTAGGAAACTTCTCATCACTAGTCTATTTCCTTATGGAACTCTTCTTCTATTCTTTCTTACTTTACTTTACTTTTCTTGTATTCTATTTAGCTTAGATTAATTTTCACTCCTTAGTCTATCTCACCTACAAGCTAATCCAACACTAGAGAATCCTCATTAGATGAATTTTGCTTTTTTCATCATCATCAAAACTCTTCAAAAGTCAATAGTTTCATTAGTGTAAGTTTTGATTTTGGTTTAATTAATCGAAAAATGGAAAGCATAATTGTATGCAGTAAGTTTGGGTCGATCCAAATAGATTGATATGAGTCCAACTAGGATGATCGATATGAGTCCAACTAGGATAAAAAATGGCTTGAATACTTAATGATTATTCGACCCAAACAAATATCAAACCCAAAAATATTCATCATAAACCTGCTCGAAATTGAATTCGATACAACTTGTACTCGATATTAAATCCATCCTGAATTTGATACCAATCGATCAATAGGGTAAACAATCTAACATGCCTGAACATAGTTATCTAAACCCAAATTTGGATTCGAATGACCTAAATTCTAGATTTACTCAACATGACATGACATATGACCTAAAACTTGAATTTACCCATAACAAACCAAACTTGATTGTTTGATAGTTTTGCTTGGGTATTATAAGATTCTTTTTCTTTTTTTTCTTTCCTAACCAATCCTATTCACAATGACCTATCCATAAATCCACCGATATTGCGCGATTAGTAAATTTTACAATAATGTCTAACCTACTCAATTATGTGACTGTGCATATTTTTAAGCAAGTGACCATATCTAAAATTGGTTCAAATCAATAATACGACGTTAATACTAAATAAATCTTGTTTAAACATCTATACCTGGCCTACACCCATAGAGTGCACAATTTATTTTTTATTCTACAGTCACATGTCTAAATTATTAGTTACTGTACTACGCGTATGTCTTTATGTGAATATTTTAAGCAACTGAGGGCACCATATTATTATGTTTTATTTGAATGATGACTCGTATAAATTAATCAATACAATGACTTTAGCATTAAACCAAACTTTTCAAAAGTCTATCCACATACTATACAACAAATGATGATAGTGCGCAATTTGATTAAATTCTATTATGCATGCCTATATGTCAATTAATCAATCAACTAACCATATAATATAATCTTTTTTTTTATTTATTTAAATGACTCATTAAAAGTTGTGTTTTATTAACTAATTGTACTCATTAGGACTTAATTTATCCTATCTCTATACGGTTTTGAACTAAACTTATTTTAGTGTAAAAAGTGTTTTTTCTGTGTGGCTGGCCACACCGTGAGGCAGAGGTTACTTATAGGGGTTACTTATTCAGGGGTTATTCAGTTGGTCAAGGATTACTTATAATATATCTTTTTTCACAAACACACATGTATCTTTTATAAATCTTTCGGTTTATTAGTTTGCCAAGCTTTATCACGTCTCTAAAAGGTTTCATGCATAACAACTAATCACATATTTAGAGCAACCTATAGGAAATTAAATAAAATTATCATAAACCTTAATGAAAGTCTCCAAGCTTATCATCTAATTACATCCATCAAACTCTGTGTTGCTAATAGGAACCTGAGTTCTTCGCAGACCAAGATTGGTACCCTCCTGTCAATTCTTCTCCGGTGTCATACCGGAACTCGCAGCCCAATTACTTTCTTCAACACGGCCCAAGCTACTATGTCTAGCTTGTTGTCATGCTCTCGCTAGGAAGCTTCTCTCTGTGTTCCTATTAGGGATCACTAGTCTAGTTCCTTCAGGAACACTTCTTCTATTCTTTCTTACTTTCCGTTGCTTTTCTTGTATTCTATTTAGCTCAGATTAATTTTCACTCCTTGAGTCTACTTCACCAGCAAGCTAATCCCACACTAGAGAAAACTCATTAGATGAAGTTTTTTTTCTCATCATAATCAAAACTCTTCAAAGGTCAACAACTTCATTATTGTAAGTTTTGATTTTGGTTTATTAGTAGAATAATGGAAAGTATAATTATATACAGTAAGTTTGTGGCGATCCAAATAGATCGATATGAGTCCAACTAGGATAAAAAATGGCTTGATCACTTGATGATTATTTGGCCCTAACAAATATCAAACCCAAAGATACCCATCATAAACCCTCTCCAAATCAAATTAGATAAAACTTGTACTAGATATTAAATCCGACCTGAATCTGATGTCAATCAAACAATAGGGTAAACAACCTGACATGTCTGGACATAGTTAGATTTAACACAAATTTGGATTCAAACGACCTAAAATGCTAGATTTACTCAACATGACATGACATGCATGTGACCTGAGACTTGAATTTACCCATAACAAACTGGACTTGATTGTTTGAAAGTTTTGCTTGGGTTTCTAAAGATTCTTTTTTTTTCCTAACCTTTGCATAAATATATATATATATATATATATATATATATATATATATATATATATATATATATATATATAATGGTTACAACCAATGCCATTCATAATGAGCTATCCATACATCAATCTATAACTATAACTAAAGTAATTATCTATGACATCATTACTATCCACATGTCAATCTCCCATAAAAAATGTTTCCCGCCAAAACTAATAATGACGTCATTAATTTTTTTTCAACATAAATAATAGTTTGAAAATGGTACATTAATTATACATTTTTCTAACAGATTTTATATTTAAATTGACTAATTACACAATTTTCAATGGAGTATAAAAAAGGGTAGTTGGACTATATATTTTATTTTCCTATAAACATTACCTTTCCGCCTACTCCGTATATTTTATACAAATTATATAAATTGAGGTTTCCGCTCTTTATTAACTTATCAATTTATTAGATTTTGTTTAAATTATTTATATATACGCCCTTAAAAAAAAAATTGTTTGTACATACTACATATTACACACAAATAAGTCAAAAAATTATTGTTAAAATCATGCATCGCACGAGCCTAACCCTAACGCTGATTGACTATCACAAAACAAGCTCTTCGCACGGGGATGCGAGACTCCCAAACTGTCAAGTAATGCCTTCAACCATTTTAACTCATTAGTTATATTAGACATCGAACGATACTCTGCCTCTGCGGAAGACTTAGAAGTAGTATGTTGCTTCTTAGTCTTCCAAGAAATAGGGGAACCACCAAGAAACCAACCAACCAGAAATTGATCGTCTCGTCAAAGGGCAACTAGCCCAATCCGAGTACACCAACCTGTCAAATGTAAATTGCATTCCGAGCTCAATAGTATTCCTTAACCCGAACATCCTTTCAAGTAACGGACCGTACGAATGGCGGCCTCCCAATGATCTTGACGAGGTTGTTGCATAAATTGTGATAAGATATGTACTGTGTAAGCCAGGTCAGGTCTAGTAAAAGACAAGTAAATCAGATGACGATACCTTTCAAGGTCAGCAATAAGAAGAGTTTCGGATTTAGCCAGAGTATGATTTTGTTCAATAGGGGTACCTACCGGACGTGCCCCTAACAAATCAAACGTTGCAATAATATCAAGAGTATATTTCCATTGACATAGAAATATGCCTTCTGGGCTCCGAGCAACTTCAATACCAAGAAAGTACTTCAACACACCCAAATCTTTCATATGAAAACAGTCACTCAAATATGATTTGAATGTCGAAATCGCAGAAGAATCATTGCCCGAAATTATTAAATCATCAACATACACCAGAACACTAAGATGAATAGCCCCATTATTCAGAGTAAATAAAGAATAGTCAAAGTACGATTGCAAAAATTCGTACCTTTTCAGAGAAATGGCCAGTTTAGAGAACCAGCATCGAGGTGCTTGTCGTAGGCCATACAAAAACCTCCGAAGACGACACACCAAACCAGATTGAGTACCATGAAAACCAGGAGGGGGCTTCATAACCTCCTCATCAAGATCACCGTGCAAGAAAGCATTATGGACATCCATTTGGTGTGATTCCCAATTTTTCGCAGCAACAACCGCAAGAAAAGCACGGACAGTGACCATTTTAGCAACGGGGGAAAAATTCTCGGTATAGTCAATACCCTCAACCTGATGATTACCAAATATAACAAGGCGAGCCTTCAATCTCTCAAGTGTGCCATCTCAGTTAAGCTTGACCTTGTATACCTATCGGCAACCGAGAGCTTTCTTACCCAGAGGTAATTTTTCTAACACCCATGTTTCATTATTTTTGAGAGTAGTAATCTCTTTTTCCATAGCCTCTCGCCAACCCTCATGTTTCATTGCCTCGTTGAAGTTCCAAGGCTCAACCATTGTATCCACAGCTGCAATAAACACACGGTGTCGCAAGGAAAAATTATTACAATTCACAAAGTGTGCTAAAGGATAAAGAGTACCTGAGGAGCTTGGAGTAGACGATGAACTTTGAGGAATAGATGAACTCGAAAGAGATATAGTATGTGCGACGTAATCACGATGCCTACTGAGAGGATGCCTCTCCCTTTGACCACGACCCATATCAATAGAGGTAGCAGAGGGGGAATGCGGATCAACCATGGGGTTGCTGTCCGAGGGAGTAGCTGGAGCAGTAGACTCGGCAGAAGACGCCTGTAGGGAATTTTTGCTCGCCCTACTGGTGATGTCATGTATTAAGATGACGCTTTGGCTAATCATAGGAAGATGATGTAAAGGAGCCGCCAATGAGTTTGGGAAACTCATAACCTTATCATAGAGTATGAGGAAGGTTCAAAACATCCACCACAATCTATGAGATTGACACCGGTACTGGTCAGGAACCAATAGGGATTCGGGGATGAGGGTACGAATTTGTTTACATCGACAAATCCGCCCATTATGGCCTCTACTAGATTTTCTTGCGAATGTGCGATGCATGTGATTGATTCATACAACATATTAAATCCTAGCCTAAATTACTAATCATGTCTAGGTGATTTAAGGACTATCCTAAAGCACATATAATCCTAGAATATTAAAGTGACCACTTTGAATTAGTCAGGTTTAATTTAATCTAACAGGATTAATTAATTATCTGATTTAAAGCGTGATGGCATGTACAGATTTTCTCTATTAATTCCTAAAAATAGCGTGAGGCATAGCAACGAGTATAATAAATCAATAAACGCATCATTCAAAACACACGCATAGCATGTACATGCATAAATAAATCGAAAACGCCTAAACATGCTTTCTAAACATTCATCATCATGCATATATCAAGGCATTAATCCAATGTAATTCAACATGTATTAAACATAATATATTCCTAGCATGCCTCTAAATAAATCATGCGCATAGCAATAATAATAGGAAATAATTAAAAAGCCTAATCAGGATACTACATACTGAAAACAACACCTAGCATGATGCTACATAATTGAAAGAGTGTGTTAGGAAAACCCACCTCGAATGCGTTGCCTTATAGCTTTACAAAACACCGCAAAGGAAATCGTTAGTATTGACAAGGGAAAATAATTAAAATAAATTAAATAATTAAATTAAATAAAATAATAAAAATAATGAATTTGAATATTGAAACCCTCAGGTTTTAAACCTCTTTCGTTTAGGCTTCAATGGATTAGAATCGCAAAGTATGCAATGGCGTGGTGCAATGATGGGCGAGGATTATTCAAATCCTAAATTAAGCGTGTTAATTAGAGAAAGAGGGAGAAGTGGAGAACTCGTCAATACAAGTTCTAGAGTATTAAAATTAAAACTAAAGAAACAGAAAGAAGTTGAGAGTTCGTCAATACAAACTCTAGAGTTTTTATTCGTGATTGTTGTGTGTTGAATGAGGTGAAAAGTTTGAGTATTTATAGGGAAAAGAAGGGGATGGCCGGCCACTTGATCTAATGGCCTTGGATGAATCCTGCAATTCTTAGCTAATCCGACGGCTTGTAATTAAAATTCAAAGAAAGATAAATATTATGAATAATTATCTTTAATAAAATAAATTTAAGAAATTAAATCACTTGGAAATTAATCCTATTTGGCCAATTAGAATCACTTCTCCTTGGTTTAGGATTCAAGAATAATGGATAATTTTGGAATTTAAAGATTTATTTAAAGATTAATTATTTTTAACAATAATCTTAATAAAACAAAAATTATCTTCCCCTTCCCTAACTGATTTTATTCGGCCAAGGGGGATAAAAAATCAGTCCAAGAATCTCTAGGAAATAAGGAGATAGATTTTCCAAGATTTAATAAAAGATAGAATTTTACAATTTCACTTTAAAATAATTAAAAGAATTACTTATTAAATAATTCTAATAAAATCTTGGAAAATAAATAATAAAAACCTGATTAAATAAATGGATCTAATCAGATTTAATTGGGTTTGGACGTGCTTATTCGGGCCTAATTATGAATTAATCTCGTAACGAACTTAAATTGACAGCTTGGACCGGTTTCAATAAAATGGCCATAACTTCTAAAATATAACTCGGAATTGGGCTTATAATATACCGTTGGAAAGCTCTTTTCAAGACTGATCCAATAGAGAAAGAATAGGACCAAAATAATAAATATATTTTTCAGGCCAATCCAATCTTTAGAGCGTAGCAAGTGGATCATTATTAATTAGGGCTTAGCCATTGAATTAACTTATGGATTTTTGTGTGGACTTATGAAAAGGCACGAAAATGAATTTTAGAAGGTTTAAAGACACGAAATAATTTTGGGCTAAAGGGATCATGGGATTAAGGCTTAGAGATACGGATAGAAATTGGGCGAGGCTTAGAAAATCGTGCACACTTTGCGAATCAAAACCAACTGTAAATATAACGAGTAGGTAACCTTCATCATCGGGTTTCATTTTGGGGAGACATCAAATTAGGTGTCTACAACGCCGCAGGAGGGCTGTGGGAAAGGGCAGCAACCGCAGGTGGGCTGCGGTGTATGTTGCCTTGAGGAGTTGCAGTAGCCGCAGGTAGGCTGCGGTGTAGGCGGCCTTGAGGAGCAGCAATAGCCGTGAGATCCGCAGCATGGATAGGAGGGCTGGGCGGATTTTCAGGCATAAGACAGTCCTCACTCACCTCTAAAATATGCTCTAAGTCATCTAGAAAATCATGATCCACCCCAACATTGTTGTTTGTCATGCCTTCGGTACTCACATTAGCAGAAGTTGAATCACTTTTATGCACATATGGAAATTCATTTTCATAGAATTTAACATCACGTGAGACAAATATATCACCGGTCTCTAAATCATACACCTTCCAACCCTTCTTGCCATGAGGGTAACCCACATACACGCACTTCCTACTTCTAGAGGCGAATTTGTCGCCCTTTTCTTTTTGGTTATGAGCAAAACAAAGACACCCAAAAACACGCAATTCACCAAAATTAGGTTCTTTGCTAAAACGAATTTCATATGGAGTTTTATTGGCTAGTAAATGAGAGGGAGTGTGATTAATCAAATACACCGCACCAAGGACACATTCACCCCAAAAATCAATTGGCAAATTGCCTTGAAACATCAATGCCCGACTCACATTTAAAATATTTTGATGCTTACGCTCAACCCGTCCATTTTGTTGTGGTGTGCTAACACAAGAGGTTTGGAAAAGAATGCCATTTTCATTAAAATACGGAAGCATATGTTTGAACTCCCTACCATCATTACTCCGTACACATTTTACATGAGCATCAAATTGACATTTAACCATAGCAAAGAAAAAACAGAAGGAAAAATAAACTTTTGTTTTGTTATTCAATAAATAAACCCAAACAACTCTCGAAAAATCATCAACAATAGTCAAGAAGTAATGAGCACCACAAGTAGAAGACGTCTTATACGACCCCCATAAATCACAATGTATCATTTCAAAAATACGACTAGCCCTACTATCACTACTAGGAAAACTATCTCGTGTTTGTTTAGCTTGTGGACAAATTCACATGCTTTATTCAAAGTTTTTCTACCAGAACTAGTACTAATAGTAGGAACTAATATATAACTTGACAATTTTATCCGACGGATAACCCATACGCCGATGCCATAACTCGAATGCAGATACCTTCGGATTTGTCACCGCACATACTTTAGGAATTCGCCGAAAATAGTAGAGTCCATCTATCCATTCATTGCCTCCAATCGGCTCCCCGAGTGTTGGTCCTGTATAGCACATAAAGAGTCAGTGAATTGTATTGTACAACGTGAATTATCGATCATTTTAGACACGAAAATTAAATTGCAATTTAATTTGGGAACGAATAAAACATTCTCAAGAATAATTCTGTCATCTAAATACACTTGCCCTTCCTACGTAGCAATGGCTTAACACCATCCGGAAGACCGACAGGGCAAGGAGAAATGAATTGGACATCCATGAAACATGATTCGTCACCAGTAACATGATGTGAGACGCCGGTGTTGATGATCCATGATAACGAAAAATACTCACCCGTCATCTTGTCGTATTGACGATTATTAACCATAGTCAAAAGAAGACGGACATGCTCGGGTTGAAGCTCCGATAAAGCCGAGAGAGTTTCCTGCAAAGGCAGAGAAGTAGCAGCAGCAAGAAAGACGCCCACGACATTAGCACGAGCTGTGGGCTTGCTGTGATCAGACACAGCCGTAACAGCAGTAGCAGGCGAAGAAGAGGCAGCAGCAGACCTGTTGGGCACTGATGGAGCATCCTGCTGCCCCGAGGATGATGCCCCCCCTTTCTTACCATACTTCTCGAGCCACCCAGGGGGGTAACCATGGAGTATGAAACAGCCTGAATTATCGTGGCCAAAGCGTTTGAAATGGGAGAAATATAACTTTGATTTATCAATATAGCCACCAACACGAGTGGTAGATTGAGAAGGCCTTCGATCCGAGGATAAAGCAAAAACATGAGCCTCAACCTTCTCTAATTGAGCATGCCCTTGAGTAATGCCACGAGAACGTTCCTCTTGAAAGAAAGCCTGGTACGCACGGTCAAGAGTAGTAGGGGGTTGCTGCGAGAGAAGGTTCGTGCGCACCACAACATACTTGTCATCATCAATACCAATCAAGAACTGATGCAATTTATCTTCTTCTCTATCCAATTCATACTTTGCAGCAACATTACACGTGCAATGGCCACATTCACATCCATGAGGGGGTTTGAGACGAAGAAGATCATCAAAATACCCCATCAAAGTAGTATAATAGTCTTCAGCAGACATGTTTTTCAATTGTTTGCAGCCTGTAATTGAAGCCCTCAATTTTTGTAAACGAGGTCCGCTAGCCACACAAAACCACTGCTCCAAGTAATCCCACAATTTCATCGCCTCCTCAAAGTAAGGGATTGAAGCCGCAAGTTTAAAGTCGATAGCTCGCAGAATCCATGACACCAACATAAAGTTAACAGTTTCCCAATCCAACAATTTGTTCTTGTCAGCCGATTTGGAGATGGTTCCATCAACAAATCCGAATTTCCTCCTAGATTTCAAGGACAAAGTAATTGCCCTAGAACATGCTAAATAATTCTCACCCTTCAAGAGCACGTGAGTAATCAAGTTGTCGGGTTGATCTCCTACGCCAAGATAGAAAGGGGAAGAAGGATCGATCTTGCCATCGTCCACCATTGTGAATTGATCGAGTAGAGTGTAGAAAAAAAAATCAGATTTTTAGGGCTTAGAGTAGTGTTTTTAGGGTTTAGAGTATAGAGGCTCCGATACCATGTCAAGAATAGAGAGAATAGGGCAGCGTATTTTCTATTAGAGTATGAACAAGTATATTTATACAACCTTAATTAGGGCTCAACACATAGGCCCAATAACTATACACTAATATAGGGCTTAACATTTTATTTCAATTTTAATACATACTATACATTCAAAGTAATGCAATTTTGTTTATGAGTATTTACTATGATTATATTAACAAAAATTAATTTAAAGATTTCTGGAGTATTAGATATATGACTATAAAATAAAGGAATTTTTTTTAATGGAAAGAAAGGAAATTTTGTAAAAACCACCTTTTAAATCCTCATAATTTTATTTCTTTTTTTTTTTAAAAAAATACCTTTTAAAAGCATGCTATAAAAACCACACAATTTAACATCTACGTGGTAATTCACTCTGCCGGAAAATGAGTTTTGACTATTAACGATTTAATAGTCACTTGTTATGTTGTTGGAGGCAAATTACAACAAAAATTTAAATTAAGTGATTTATAGAACACTTTTTTAAAAGGTGATTTCTCATAAAATTTCCTAAAATAAATATTGTGTTCGACGACTAAAAAGAAAAGGCAAAAAAATACAAATCAAATCTACAAGTAGTTGTTTGGCAACTTGGCTAAATCATGTCATCATCAAACATTCAAACGTTGATATTAATTTATAATCAAATATGTTTTAGAATCTGGACAAGGTTCGTCAGCTATATTACTACCTACTACTAATATTTATTAATTTATTATTTTATCATTTAAATATTATAAATAATTTATTTTATCATGAATTGACATGTGTGTCAAGTTTTTGGTGAATACTGATGGTTGAACTCAATTATCGATTCATATATACTATACTGTATACGTCCCTCATATGAGAATCTTTTGAGCTTGAAGTGTGGACGTGACATGACTGCATGAGGTCTCTTATATTTAGTGTGAAAACTTTTCACTTGAAAATTGGGGGTGGATGAGATATTATTTTACATATATATAGAGCGAATCTTCGCACGTGATAAGATACATATTAACAATTTTTTTTTCTTTCTTTCTTTTTTTTTTTCATGCAAGAATACATCCTACAAATGTTAATTTATTATTACAAAATGTAGGTGATACACCATATTTTTAGATTCAATATGATGAAAAGAGAAATAAAGCTAAATTATAGGCACATGCAAGAGATGTTGAGAAATCATGACCAAATTAGGGGAAATTAAACATAAAATAAAATAAACATGAAAGTTTTTAAATTGGGATACAGTAAATTATAACGTAATAATATTTATATTTAAATGGTACATAAATGATAAAACAAGAAATCATTGGTTATTTGGTTACATAAGATGTTGTGATGGAAACACATGCATGAAAAATAGTTTTTAGTATGACACGAATGAGTAAGCATGGTTTTACTCAAACACGTATTGTGATCAAACCTTTCTCACAAGTTCCATCCTAAACTTGCTATACGATAGTACTCTATTTTACCCAACTTAAGTCCTTGACTTAAGTTTTACTCAGCCACTACCAAGGTACTACTCTCTCAGCTTCACACACAAAGCTCACTCACTGTGTATCAAATATAAACCCACTCACCCAAGTCCATAACAACTCCAAAGTTTAATTCTAATATGTGATTGAAAAACTACACGTTAAACCCGAAGCAAATTCTCATTGTTAAGGCAAATAAACTTACACTAAAGTGATCTTAAGGTTTTCACGCATAAACTCGCACTACTCCTCCTTAGTTAAATTATGAAGTCTCTTATTTATAGGAAAATAACATGCGCTAAGTAGGGTTTGAAAAAAATTAAATACTTTTCAAAACCAATTTCATAAGATGAAATCAGAAATAAATCTTTTTCATAAACACACATACATCTTTTATAAATCTTCCTTTTTTTTTCTAGTTTGCCAAGCTTTATCATGTCCAATAGGTTTCATGCATACCACTAACCACATATTTACAACAACCTATAGAAAATAAACTTATTATAAACCTTAATGAAAGTCTTCAAGCTTATCATCTGATTACATCCATCAAACTCTATGCTGCTAATAGGAACCTGAGTTCTTCGCAGACTAGGAATTAAACCCTGTTGTCAATTTGTCTCCAGTGTCTTACTGAAACTCGCAGCCCAATTGATGTCTTCAACAAAGCCCAAGCTACTCTATCTAGATTGCTGCCATGCTCGTGCTAGGAAGCTTCTCTTTGTGTTCCTATTAGGGATCATTGGTCTAGTTCCTTATGGAACTCTTCTTCAATTATTTCTTACTTTCCTTTGCTCCTCTTATATTTTATTTAGCTCAGATTAATTTTAACTCCCTAAGTCTACTTCACGTGTAAGCTAATCCAACACTAGAGAAACCTTATTAGATGAATTTGCTTTTCTCATCATCATCAAAACTCTTCAAATGTCAACAGTTTCATTAGTGTAAGTTTAGATTTTGTTTTAATTATTCGAATAATGGAAAGCATAACTATATACAGTATGTTTGGGTCGAACCAAATAGATCGATATGAATCCAACTAGGATAAAAATGGCTTGATGACTTGATGATTATCCGACCCAAACAAATATCAAACCCAAAAATACCCATCATAAACCCGCTCCTAATCGAATTCGATACAACTTGTACTCGATATTTAATCTGACCTAAATGTGATGACAATCGAACAATAGGGTAAACAACCTGATGACATGTGTCGTCCTTCTTCTAGCACCAATTGTTTTAAGTGTTGTATTGGTGGTTTGGGCTGGCAATTGGTTTGGTCGGCTGATATACTAATATAGACAGCACACGTCAGTGCCCTCGTGGGTGGCTCAAGGAACTCCCCCTCCGAAGCTTAATTCAGCTAGTTTAGAAGTAAGAGAAAGTACTTATTAAAGAGAGAGAGTGAGAGTGATAAAACTGAAATTGTCTAACCCCCTTTTCATTGTACTTGGCGTACTATTTATATGTGTACAAACTCCTCTGAGCCGGAGTTGTACTGGTTAGCCTGCGGCGCCGACTTTAATGGGCTATTGAGGCCAGGTTGTGTTATGGTGACGGCCGATAGGCACCTCCAGGTGGAGCTGGGTGCGGGAAAATAGCTTAGCAGAAGCTATCCCTTACACTTCCTGAAACCCACCTTGATTCTCGAAACCCACTTGAAATCACTTCGTTCACATTAAACCCAAGTTTTCAATGTTTAGAGGGAGAGTGAGGGTGGTGTTTTTAGGGTTTTGTGGCCGGTGAAGTTGAAGTAAGGTTGACGAACATGGCATGAGGGTGGGGAAGAGGAGGTGCCCAATTAGTAGACGAGGAAGAGGAGGTGCACTGGTTGGCGGGAAAGGGTAGGGGTGCAAGGAAAAGGAGGTGGGCAGAAGTTGCATTCCGGTAGTCATGGTTGTTATGGAGGTGGAAGAGGAAGGTGTAGGGAAATTAAAATAAATTAAGATTATTATTTTTAATGTATTTTTTTTTTGTTATTGATTAGGTTAATTCTTATTTATTAAGCTAATTAGTTGCTATTGAAAAATATCATCACGTTAGGAAAACCGAAAACTTATTAAAGTAATGATATTTGAAAGAATTTGCCTACTACTTTATTTATTACCATAAAATTGAGCAAAAATACATGACTACCATCAATAATTTTCTAATAAATTAAGATAGTACTCGTATTGAACAAATCATTAGCCCTTTTTCAAATATACTCGGTTGTTTGGCAATTTGGCTTATAACCATGCCATCATCGTACGTTAGTAATCAAACATGTACTACCAAACCTACTAGCTACTACCAATATTTATTACAATTATATTCATTTTGTCATTTACTACTTAAAAGTAGTAGTCTGATATCAATTCTATTTTAATGTGAGGTGGATGGGGAATCATTCTAGGTGCCAAGGACCATTTATTTTAACTTTTGAGGACACTGACTTTATTCACGTGAGTAAATGGTTAATAAATGTTTTTTAGGGAAATTCTACAACCCTTATGTGATCATTTTTTCACGTTGTGTCCCTCTTTTAAAAATTTCACGCTGTAACCTTAAGGTCTATTTATTGACTACGCTGTAATCTTGTCGTTAACCCTCCGTTATATGTTGACGTTAGTGGGGTCCACTTTACACCTAATTAATTTTTTTTCTCATTTTTCGTGCTAAAAAAAATGTCCCGTTGAAGGAATTAAGGGTCATTTTAATTCTTAAAGGACCAAATTAAGCTCGGATTTTGCAAAGAAATAACGTAGAATCTCCATTTTGTGAATTCAGATTTCCGTAGTTAAATTTAGAATTCACAAAACGTGGCTTTTACGTTTTTTTTTTGTCAAATCCGAGCTCAATTTGGATCCTTATGGGCCAAAATGACCCTAAAACCTTTAACGGGATATTTTTTCAGCATGCAAATTGAAAAAAAAATATTAAAAAAGTACAAAATGAGGCTTTTACTCCTCCTATTACCATATGATTTTGGGATGGAACTTCCTTTGGACTTGCAAAGTGGACTCCTCTCTCTTGGTTTGCGGGTGTGGCCTAAACCCGTATTCAACACAAACAGAACCAAGCTCATATCAATAATACAATGTCTTTAACACTGTATAAAATTTATCAAAAAGTATAACACAATATACTGTATTGAATTTTTATCAACCTCGAAACCAAGGGCGAGTTGGTGAGTAATCCAAACATTGCATATCAAGTGGGTGACATATGTTGAGTCAAATACCCTCATGTTGAATCGGGCATAATCAAAATAGTTTTGGCTAAACCGAGCCCTAGCTCTTTTTGTTTGCCCGCTTTGGTGTGCTAATTATTAATTAAATTGAGGGTGTTTCTAGGAGCACCTAAGTTATTATTAAAGGTGTTGAGGTCAATTTTGCTGAATAAATATAATCATATTTAGAGTATAGATTAAAATAAGTGTTACTCCTGTTTATATTTTTTGCAACAAAGAGGTAATATTTGTAAGACATAAAATATATCCTTGTTATAAATAATAAACTGAAGATGATAAATATAAACTAGTTGACAATTTCTACCATAATTATCAATCAAAAAAGCAATAAATAAAGACGAGGTTAACATGAGAAACCCGAAAGTCGCGGGGAAATATCCATCCTACCACTCAAAAGCAGGATAGCACTATTATTCTTATTTTAGACTTTTAAAGTTTATTTATGGTGCAAATATCTAAAAAGAAAAGGCAAAAAAAAAAAAAAAAAAACATAGTATTGAACAAATCATTAAGCTTTAATATCTGATAAATGTTGTCTGGCAACTTGGCTAAATCATGTCATCATCAATCGTTGTTTATTCGGATCTCTAAATGATCCAGAACTTGTATGGTCCCTAATAAATTTTATTTTTTATATTATATTGGTGTGTAAAAAATTAGAAAAAAAACATAGGTTATAAAGTCTAAACATAACATATTTAAATCATTAATTAAGTTACATAATAAAAATTTGTTACAAACAAGCAAACAATTGTTCCAATGCAAGTTATAAAGCATATCCTCATACTCGGACTCAATTAAAAGATAGGGTTCCTCAAAAAAATAAAAATTATTACAGAGTAATTTGAGTCATTACATATGTTAATCATTACGGAGTAGTATACATTTAATTTATGACTCAATTTTCTCATAATTAAATTTGTTATTCACATTGTCATTTATTATATACGTAAATATAAAATATAAGATATGACATGATTTGGTGATATGACGATATTATATTCAAATCTTATATAATATATGTTTTGTATTATTTGCAGTGATCAAACACTTTTCAATCACATTTTATGTCAAATTGTTGCAAATAATACACAACGGAGGTAATATAAATAATGATTATGGTTTGTGTGAACTTTGATCCCCTTTAATCACGGTCAACAACGCGGCCACTGACACTACCCCACTTGCCAGACCATCTCTCCGTTACACACTCCTTTACACAACTCCCTCATCTCCACCGTCCATCAAACAATCCCATAAATCAACGGTTAATTACGACTCCATACAAATTACTCTCCCAAACAACACTACATTAATTACCTCTCTCCTCCATACAAATTCAATCAAGCAAATTCATACGACTCCAAACCACACTTGATTTTAGAATTTGTTTCTAAAGAGCAGTTCAAAACTCAAAATATTCCCTCAAACCCAAAATTCCAATCATGACATCCTCTAAAATGGATGAAGAGCTGAGAAATGCAGCAGTGAGAGGAGATGTAGACTTCCTTAAACATTGTGTTGAATCCAATAAACCCATCGAATACTACTTGACTTTCTATCCTGAGGAGGATGACCAATCTGGAAGACGCCATCATGGCAACATCTTCCACATGGCCGCAACCGAAAACCAAGAAGAGTTTATAAGAGAAGCCATGGGGATTTTACCTCAAGAAGCCATGCACCAACTCCTTCTTCAACCAGGGGACGAAGAATACAACCCTCTCCATGAGGCAGCCAAAGTTGGTAATGTAGAGATAGTAAAGATGTTTCTAGATGTTTATCAACAAGGATTCCGATCTCATCTTTTGGAACATCAACGACCCTGGTTATTCAAGGATTCCACGGGAAATAACCCTTGCTTTGTGGCTGTTTTTAGTTATCAAGAAGAATGTGCGTTGGAAATTTATAAAATGGATACGGAGTTGATTTCCAATATGCATAGTTATCGTGGTAGCTCCTTAGTCTACGAAGCTGTACGCATGAAGATGAGCAAGTTAGCTTTAGAGATTTTGAGGTCCCCCCATCCTATTAGTTGCAACGTCCACGATGGCTACACTCCATTCCACTCAATAAATTTAATCGAATGCTCAGGTAAACATACATGGTTATTATTAATATCTTTCAATAATGAACGTAATATTTTTTTTAATACTTCTTTTACAAATAAATATTTAAATATAGGAAATTTTATGGGACACTACCTTATTAATTTTTTATGAAAAAGAAGAAGGAAAATAAAAAGAAAATAAACGAAAAGTAGATGTTGAAAGAGTAGTTAAACTCCCATAATATGGCAACGGAAGCATGGAAACCTGTTACAGCATTTTATAAACTAAATTACTTTATTATAACATATTTTATAAGGTAGTTTTTCTAAACAACCGATTTTAATAAAAAAAATTCCACAAAATTTCATTATTAACAGTGTGGGTCAAAGTTATACGATGAAAAAACACATGGTAAGTCAAAATGGAACAAACACTTCAATGAGAAAGTTGTATTAAAATAATATTGTACTTCGTACAACATCAATTTTTTTTAATTTTTAATTTTTAAGAGGTAAGATACAAGGAGGAGTTTAGGTACGTCTAACATCAATATAAATCAAATAAAGTACCCGTATAATTTAGTGAGAGTTAACATATACGAATATATGTATATCAGTATATGTATATAAACATGAACACACAAATATACACACATGTGCACAATTATAATCTTTGAAAACCTTTTTTTTTATTACAGAAGAATCAGAAGAAATCTTTCGAGAACTACTTGAGAGAGAGCCAGAGCTAATTAAACAAAAAAATAAGAATGGATGTTCGGCATTTCACATGTGGGCAAATGATGGTAAAATTTGGCCATTCAAAATTCTCTTAGATTGTAAGGATATCATCCAAGATGTAAATAAGATTTTCACATACTTGGTATCCTTAACGGATGATTATTGTGGTCGCAATCCATTACACATGTGGGCAAATGATGGTAAAAATGCCGCCCCGTGTGCAGAAGATGCTACAAAAATTGCAGAATTGCTGATAGATATTTACAAAAAAGAATCACCAAGCCTTTCATATAATCAACATCCTTGGTTAGTGAAGGACAACTTTGGAAATACACCTTTGTCATTGGCCATAGCCAATAAGTATGAAAATCTCGCAATATATTTGTTGTCAGTGGATGAAAATGTAGTTATCGAAAGTAACAAGAATATTCTATTCTTGGCTGTCATGGCTCAGTGTCATACAGTCGCCGAAGAGATATTGAAGATAATCGATAACAAAGGTTGGAATCAACTTCTTACGAATCATCAAAAGCTCAATATCTTGCACCTTGCTCCACTATGCACAGGTGAGTCGACGATCTATTTATCTAATTTCGATCCTATGATTTTTTACTTCCTTCACTTTACTACTATGTTTTTTTTTACAGATACTTTACTACTATATTGTCATCAAACAAACACCCCCATTTGCATGTTTCCATAAATTTTGATCTATTTCCCTCAATTTTAAAGATTAACCAAACAAGCACTCTTGAGTATTGAACTCTGCTTGGATAAAATAACAAATACAGAGTAAAATGTTTCATCTCATAATAAAAAGCGAAATAATGACGTTTTTTAATTAACAAATTATACGAGAATATATATAAATAAATGAAAAAAATTGGGTGAGGACTCACAGTGAGTCCAGTATATCTTACATTAATGATATAATATATGACATAAATAATTTTATATCTAACATTAATAATCGAATAAACTCATGTCACATATTAGATTACAGTTGTCAGATATTAGATTAATAATGTTAGATATTAGATTGTTAATGTCATATATTAGATTATTAATGTCAGATATTAAATTTCTCATATTAGATATTATATTATTAATGTCAAACATTAGATTATTAATGTCAGATATATTAGACTCACGGCGAGTCTGATCTCACGCAAAACTTTTTCTAATTTTTTTTTTTTAAAAAAGTAGCCAATTATTTATTTAATTGTACCATGTCGATTGACTTTACACATAATTCATCGTGCACAACTTTGCAATTACTAATAACTTTAACTATTCATAGTTTAAATTTGTTAAAAGTTGAATTATAAATACTACCTCCATTTTTATATCTTTCTACTCTTGATTTATCCCTTTATTGTAAGAAAACTCACTTTTATACCTCTATACCCCACTTCATGGTCCAAAATTTTTACAATTATTACATTTCAACTTTTAACATTATTTATGTAACATAAGTTAGCTAAAAACGAACATAATCACGTGTGATCATTTTGGTTTTGTTTTCGATTTGCAGTTTCAAAAACCAACTTTTTACGAGTAACTTTTAATAATAATTCGTTAAAGATACTACAGTTGAATTAATGCATTGAAGAATGTGTTAATTATGAATGATTGTATAAAAATTATTAAATAGCAATTCTTCTTTACAAGCAGAAAACTTTTGTGCACAACTAATGGAAAGACATCCAGAATTAATCAAAGGAGTAGATAAAGAAGGATCTACAATAGTTCATAGTTGGGTAAAAAGTGACAAAGAATGGCTATTTAAATTCATATTGGAGAGCAAGTGGAAAGATCAGTTTGTAAAACTTGTTAATGTTAAGGATTACAATTATCAAAACAGTCCTTTTCATGTTGCCGCAACTACCACTCATAAAGCAACAAACCAGATTGTAGCACTCCTTGTTGAAGCTTACAAAAAATACGAATTTGCTTGGACCGTAAATGGTATCAATCAATTGCCATGGCTTGTAAAGAATAAAGAAAATATAGGGCCTCTACACTTGGCATTACTCAACAAGCGTGAAGATCTTGGACTATACATATTGTCACTACTCCGGGATGATCAAAGTATGGAAAAACTGCTAGAATATTATGAGCCAGAGCACTTTACGTTGTTTCTTGCTATACAAAACAGTTGCTCTGAAGTAGCCAAAGCCATGTTGGGAAAGTTGGATAAGCGAAGCTGGACCAAATATCTAAAAGATTCCTCGACTGGTTGGAATATATTGCATCTTGCTACAACCTTAACAGGTATGATTTGTTCCACTCTAGTAGTAATCACTTAAATTGAAAGGGTATTTCTTCCCCTACATTGTAGAAATTTTTGGTCTGATTTTCTTCTAATTTAACACATATCTTGACAATGCCCCTAATCACTTAAATTGAAAGGGTATTTCTTCCCCTACGTTGTAGAAATTTTTTAACACATATCTTGACTAAGAAGTAATGTAAACTTGTAAAGTACTTAGTGATTTATTTGGGTCTGATTTTCTTCTAATTTTTGGTGAATAAATGGAAGCAGATGTAAGCTTTGGGACATGGTTAGTAGATATAGCACCAGAATTCATCACCCAAAAAGATGAAAATGGACAATCACCTTGGGATAGAGCGTTTGAACTTGGTTCTGCATGGTTTATAAAAGCGGTTTTGGAAAAAGATTCATCCGCGTTCAGTAGGGAACCCCTGGCTTGGACAAAAGCTTGTGAAAAAGGTCATGTCCCAGCTCTTTGTGCCTTCATTGACCATAATCCAGGAGCGTTTCGAGATCTTTGTATTGAAAAAAAGGATTCTCCTTTACATCATATAAAACTGTCAAGTTTAACAGACTATGAAGAGTTTCTCAAGATTCCACGCATGAAGGATCTAATTAATCTTCAAGATTCTCATGGTGTAACACCTTTACACAAAGCAATACAAGATGACAACTTATTCTTGACTGAAACTTTACTTAGCGTTGATAAGATCAACTATGACATCAACGATGATGGAGATAATTCTGCCATAGATCTATTGGCTCAGAAATGCGCTGACAACCAGGCATGGGTATGATTTCTTTCCAATAAAATTTGCTATATATTAAGATTCATTTTATTAAATGTTATATAAATGAATATGATGATTCTTTAATGCAAAAAATAAAATAAATATTTTGCTCTTTTTTACCATTTCCTTTTCCTTAAAACACAAAAAGATAAGATCTATTCGAGCTTTGGATATCAATGAACACAACTTTTATTGAATTAATTATGTTGGGCAATAATATATGTGGACTAGCATACGAAGGTTTTTTTTTTTATGTCATATGGTTTGGAAGCTAGAAGTGAACTTCAATTATGAATCATTGCAGGACCGAATGTGCAAGAGAATTGGGCTTGATCCAATGATTAAAACGACATACTTTCGAACTAAGACAAATTTGTTGGATGTGCGAAATTCTTTGTTTGTGGTAGCTGCCTTACTAGCCACCATTACATTCACTGCTGGATTCACTCTCCCTGGTGGATTTACTCAAGATACCGGGGAAGCAATTTTGGCAAAGAAAGCAGCTTTTTTGGTGTTTTTGGTATCTAATACACTAGCCCTATCTTTTTCAATGTTGGTGTTGATTTGTCTCATATGGTCCATGGTCTTTGATTTTAGTAAATCATTGACATTGATTGACCGAAGTATGGTGTTTCTCCGTTTAGCACTAAATTTCACATTATTGACGTTTATGACGGGAGTCTATATTGTCATAGCCCCAAAGTCATTATGGGCTGCTATTCTCATTATTGTCATCGTGAGCTTTCTCATTGGAATATCTATCAACAAGGATCTCTTGTACAATGCTCTAGAGTATCTTGACAAGTTTCCTTCTCCGAGTAAGAAGTGCATAGATCGACTTCGTCTGATGGAATTGGTAAGCTTTTTATTTGTTAAATAACTTATACTTTGTATTAATTATTTCTTCTATCTTTGAAATTAATAATCTCATTTAAATTATAATCTTTGGTTAAGGCTAATGTGTGGAATCTATCATAAACGAACATTAGAGTTTGAAATGGCGTGAAAAATAGAAACACATTAATACACAATAGTGTTAGTGTAATTTGAGCTCTGAAACTCTTGTATTTGTGCACTTAATAAATTCATAGGAAAATTAGCTATGAAAATAATAATAATAAAAATACAGGAGAAAGAGAAAATAGAAGGTAAGCTAAATTAACTAATGCATACACATCTAATACTTAAATCAATGTTTGGATTGCAGGGGTGCGCCCCTAACAGAGTCCGTGCTTAGTTTTTGATACTGCAGTTCGAAATAAGGTCGCCGATTGTTACGGAGTACTGTATAGAACTAAGTTCACTTCATGTTACATTTATACTGAGTAGAAGTGCTCGAGAAAAAAGGAAAATAAAATTCAAGTGTGTGTTATTTGTTGTAAATATTGTACATGAGTACAATATTATTAATGTCAATTATTTAATTCAAGTGATTGTAACTTTTTTTTTCCTTCCTTACCTTTTAAAAAATTTGAGAGACTTTTATACATGGTGTTTAGATACTTATATTTTTAAAATGGTTATTTACTTATTTGTCTTCATTAATGTTCATTGTCTCTTTTTATTTTTATCGAATACTGTGCAGATATTTATAGGCCTAAATATAGTAGTATTTATTTACATTACAAATTTTCATATGGCTGGTTACACATAGCTAACATAATAACTTAAAAAGTGTGTACCTATTTTAATTCACATCGTTAAATAAGTAACATTAATTAGCCTTATCATAATTTCTTTCCATCTTTAACTTGTTCAGCCGATCAGTATCATATGTTTCTTGCACTATATCAAGCACAATTTATTTTCATCTTTAAAGTGTTCAACAGCTGTTCAATATCATATGTTTCTTGCACTGTATCAAGCACCTTTTCTTATAACAAACACCTTTTGTCTTAGCTAGGTCACCATATCTATACATGATATTGAGTTTTGTAAGTTATTTAGAAGTATAGATGATACTTTGAGACAGATAGCACTGTTTGAATAACAACTATAATAAAAATATATGTGTTAATCAAGGAAATGGACATCCACATTAGTAATATTGACTTAATTAGAAGTGATTACTAAGTAGCTGAGTCTTTTGACCTTTGGCTATATTATTGTATCTAAGCATAGGGACACATTTTTTCTTTGGCGGATCTGGTTCAGCCTTAAGTGGTACTACATTTAGTGAAATCTCACGCTTATCTATTTCCATTTCTAATTTCAAACACTTTTAAGAACAACATTCAATTTGTTCTTTTACCCTCTAAATGACTGCCTCAATAGTAAACAATTTTTATTTATCAGCGTAGGCGAAATGTTTTGCCCCCAATTCAGTGTCGTATGTTTGTTACACTCTATCAATCATTTTTCTTAAAACACCTTTCTTGTGAATAGGGTGGTCATCCTCACATATGAGATTGACTTGTGTTCGTGAAAGAAATGGTCATCTATATTAGTAATATTGACTGTAAACTGATTACTAAGAAGCTAAATCTGTAGACTTTGGGATATAGAGAAGAGAAATAAGATAGAGAAAGGATAGGATCAAAATACAGAGATGAATAGAGAAAGAATGGATCCTTAAGAAAATGATGGATCCCTAAAATGATGGATCACTAAAGCTAATTAATCGATTGAGAGAGAGGGAGATAGAGAATACACTTACCAAAGATCACTTGAGAAAGAGAGACTACTTAAGAAACATAGATCATTTGAAATAGACCACTTAAGAAAATAAGAGAAATTAGCTTAGGAGAAAGAGTTAGTAAAAGGTATAGAGAGAATGGGAGAGAAAGAGAGAAAGAGAGACCACTTAAGAAAGATCGATCATTCAAAAAGAGAGAAATATCACTTAGGAAAGAGAGAAATAGACTACTTAATTAAGAAAGATCGCTTAAGAAAATCAATTCAATTAGTTTAGGGGGAGAGAGAGACTACTTAAGAAAGATCACTTAAGAATATTAGGGTAATTAGCTTTGGAGAGAGAAAGACCACTTAAGAAAAATCGGCCAGGCAATTAGCTTTAAAAAAGGTTTACTAAAATGCTTAAGAAATAGAAGAACACTTATGAAAATAATAGCAATTATTTAAAAACACAAATGACCACCTTATCTTATATGTCCTTAGCCCTTTCGCCATTAGCTATAACAAACATTAGCATTTACCCCCACAAACCAACAAATAATTTTAAAACTCTTATTTGAATGATTATTATTACATTATATCATTAATTTTATAGCCAATATGATATTAAAATAAGAACTATTTATACTTCTTATTGTAGCAACATCTTTTGATCCGATTCTAAAAACATTACTTCTTTTTAACATGATAATTCAAATTACTTCTTCTAATAACATAATTTAACTTACATCTTTCTCATATAATAACTTAGAATGCAACATTTTCCTCTTAGATTGCCTTTAATACTTTAAATTCTTACGACAGGCACACACTACGCAAACATAAGTACCGTGTAACAGAACCACTGGATACATTACTTACTAATAATAATCACCGCCATTGAGTACCGCTCGCGAAACGCGCAGAACCACAACTAGTATTAATAAATATTGAATAATAGATTAGATTGTTGATGATTTAGAGTGTTGTATGGTGCGCGCCTGCGCCAGGTAGGCGCGGCCGCGATAAGAGCGCGCCTAAACCGCGCACCTCTCTGGAAATCAGCAAGTTAGATGAAAGTGGGGGCGTGCCCGCGCTGTTGGAGGCGCGCTCGCGCTAAAACCGCGCCCCTCACTGTCTTTAAGATTCATTCGCAAGCATTCTGGGAGGAGCGCCCGCTCCAATAAGTGGAGTGCCCGCTCCTCCAAGTGGAGCGCCCGCTCAGTTAGGAGGCGCGCCCGCGCCTATTTGTGTCGCGCCTGCACCTCTTCCCAGTTCTGCGGTTATTTTCTGACGGTTATTTCTTTTATTAAAGAGAATTTTCGTGTAAATCAGAACATACACAAAACATTTTATGTCCTCTTCGAAAAGAAGAAATTCTCCAAATTTTTCTCTCAATCTTCTTGCAAACTATTGTGAGAAAAACTCTTGAAATTTAGCCAAATTTGTGAATTGTTCATTATTCTTCAATTCTAGTGCTAAGAACGAAGTTTGCTGTCAATTGTATCTCAAAAAGGATTTCCGGTTTAACCCAAGCACCGTATGGGGAAAATAAACCTCTTTAGGAAAGTGTTTACACGCCTTTGACAGTGTATCAAGGTTTGAGACTCAAGTGGTCACAAGTTTTCTCATGTTCATGTTCATCATCATCAAGGATTAGAGTTGAGGCAAGTCTAGAATCTTTTACATTAGTGATTTTTCTTTGTAATTTCAGAAATACATTGTTTATTTGGTGTTTGGTTGTAATACTTTGCTTAAGTATTTGGTTGTTGTATAATTTGATTAATATACACTATTTAATTTTTTTCTCACAATCTTAAGTAAATTCTTTGTTTGAATTTCTCTAAAACCTTACAATCTAAAGAGGTTTAATCATCTTTAGCAAGCATGTCTAGTGTGAAAGAATATACCACAAATTTTGTTAAACTGAAAAAGTTTGACGGTGTGGAATTTCGGAGATGGAAGAAGAAGATGTATTTTCTTCTTACATCTTTGAATGTTGTCTATGTCATAAGTACTCCAAGGCCGGACGAACATGAGAATGAAACCTTGGAATCCGTTCGGGAGATATCGAAGTGGGACAACGACGATTTCATATGTCGTGGTCACATTTTGAATGGGATGGAGGATGATCTTTTTGATGTCTACCAAAATGTAGAATCGGCCAAGGAGATTTGAGAGTCCTTGGAGAGCAAGTACATGGTAGAAGACGCTTCAAGTAAGAAATTTATAGTTAGCAATTTTAATAACTTTAAATTTGTTGATGGTCGGTCCATAATGGACCAATTTCATGAATTGCAACGTATTTATGGTAGCTTGGAACAACATGGGATAGCCATGAATGAATTATTTGTTGTTTCAAGTATTATTGACAAGTTACCCCCTAGTTGGAAAAATGTTAAGCATGACTTGAAACATAAGAAGGAGGACATGACATTGTCCGGTTTGGCCACCTATCTTCAAATTGAAGAAGGGATTCGTTCCATGGAAGGTGCTAAGGATGGAAATCCTAGCACATCTACCGTTAATATGGTAGATGAAGGAAGAGCTAGTGCATCTACTAGTGGAAAGAGAAATAATAACTATTCTTTCAAGAATAAGTCCAAAAAGAAAATGACAAGTAACAAGTTTACTTGTTGGGAATGCGGTAAAGTTCGTCACCGCAAGAAGGACTGTTTTTCTTTTAAGAGAAGAATGGAGAAAGCCAAGGAGGGTCGTGCTACTGAAAGCAAGGACCCATCCATCAAAGGTAATCCATTTCATGAGGTTGAATTTAATTCCGGTTTGGACTTAAATGCAACATATCCTAACTTTTTTATGGTGCAGGATGATGACTCATGTGAATTGATTCGGGGGCTTCAAGGCATGTGTGCAAGAGTAAACATTGGTTCAAAACCTTTCAAAAGGTTGTTGATGGATAATACCTCTACATGGGGAACAACTCTACCATAAAGGTTCTTGGAAGAGGACAAGTTGAGCTAGTGTTTAGTTCAGGGACTGCAATTATTCTTAGGAATATTTTGTATGCTCCTGAAATTAGCAGGAATCTTTTATCTGGGCCTACCCTGAATAGTCTTGGTTATAAACTAGTATTTGAAGCTAATAGATGCATTATTACTAGGGGTGTAACATTTGTAGGTCGTTGCTATTTGGATAATGGTTTGTTTAAACTCTCATTGAAAGAGAGTGGTGTATTGGATAATTTATGTTTGAATGTTGATGTCAATGATAATCATGTTGGTTTGAGTTTGTTTGATTTATGGCATTCTAGGTTAAGACATGTGAATTATAATAAAATGCTTTTCATGTCAAAGAAAGAATTGATACCTTCTTGTGATATTTCTCCTAATAAATGTTCTACTTGCATGTTAAACAAGAATACTAGAACTCCTTTTAAGAGAGTTGAGAGAAGTTCTAACATTTTAGAACTGATCCATAGTGACTTGTGTGATTTTCATAGTACTCCTTCTTTGGGGAATAAAAGATACATGATTACGTTTATAGACGATTATTCTAGGCTTTGTTATGTGTATTTTTACACTCCAAAGATGAAGCTTTAATAAAGTTTGATATTTATAAAAGGGAAGTCGAACTGCAAGAAGAATCATTAATTAAGAGAATAAGAACTGATAAGGGAGGGGAATATTATGATCCAGCTTATTTCCAATCTTTGGGTATAATTCATGAGACTACAACGGGTTATGCACCACAATCAAATGATGTAGCTGAATGGAAAAACAGAACTCTTGAAGAAATGATCAATTCCATGTTATCTTACTCTGGTTTGAGTGAAGGGTTCTGGGGTGAAGCAATGTTGACAGCTTGTCATATTCTTAACCGGGTTCCCACTAAGGGAAAACAATCTATTCCTTATGAACTATGGTACAAAAAAAAGCCAAACTTGAAGTATCTTAAGGTTTGGGGTTGTAGGGAAATCGTAAGAGTGCCTGGCAACAAGAAAAGAAAGCTCGGTGAAAGGGGCTTGGATTGCATTTTTATAGGTTATGCTGAGCATAGAAAAACCTATAGGTTCTATGTAATAGAACAAAATGACTATATATCGATTCATTCGGTTATTGAGTCAAGAGATGCAACTTTTGATGTAAAACGGTTTTCATCAATGAGTAGACCAAAAGATCTACAAATCAGTGCCAATGATAGGGAGATAGTAGAGTTGAATGATCAACTTGAACCTCATGAAGATACATTCGATAATGAGAATGTTGAAACCCCTCAAGTTAGGAGAAGTGCTGGGGAAAGAAAAATTAGGAATCCTCTTGATGACTTTATAATTTATTTAGTCAAGGGTTCTAGGGATGTCCTTAGTTATATTATTCCAAATTGTTTTAATGTGAATAGTGATCCAAAGAGTTGTAGCGAGGCCATTTCTTCTCAAGATAGTGCATTTTGGAAGGAAGCTATAAATGATGAAATGGATTCCATCATGGGAAATAATACATGGGTCTTAGAGGATTTACCTTCCGGTTGCAAACCTCTTGGTTGCAAGTGGATTTTCACTAAGAAAAGGAGACCGGATGGCTCCATAGTGAAATTTAAAGCCAGATTGGTTATCCAAGGCTTTAGGCAAAAGCATGATGTTTATTACTTCGATACCTATGCACCGGTTGCAAGAATTATCTCTATAAGGTTATTGATTGCAATGGCTTCGGTATATAATCTAGTGATTCATCAAATGGATGTCAAGACGACATTCCTTTATGGAGATCTAGAGGAAGAAGTGTATATGAAACAACCCGAAGGGTGTGTTTTGGAAGGACAGGAAAATAAGGTGTGTAAATTGGTTAAGTCATTGTATGGACTTAAACAAGCACCAAAGCAGTGGCATCGAAAATTTGTTGACACGATTTTGTCCTTTGGATTCAAAGTGAATCAAGCAGATAAGTGTATATATATATAGAAAATTTGATGACAAAGGTCATGGTGTCATCATTTGTCTATATGTTGATGATATTCTTATCTTTGGTACAAGTCTACAACAAGTAGAATTGACCAAGGAATTCTTATCCTCATCTTGCTTCAGCTAGTAAGGAAGCCGAGTGGTTGAGGAATCTCATGATAGAATTGCCTTTATTGTCAAAGCCTATGCCACCGGTGGCAATCCATTGTGATTCTAATTCGGTGTTGATAAAGGCATATAATCAAGTGTATAATGGTAAGTCTCGGCATATTTCACTTAGGCATAGCCTAGTGAAAGAGCTTATCAATGATGGGGTCATAAGTCTTGGCTATGTTCCTACAAAATTAAATTTGGCGGACTGTTTTACTAAGCAATGCCAAGGCATTCCATCATATTTGCTATGAATGGAATGGGTTTATGTCCAAAAACACGAATTTGTGAAACTCAATCTAACGCTTAAAGAAACATCAAGTCTTAGATTCAATGTAGTTGAATTGCAATTTTGTTGTTTGTTAGCAATGTTTGTGACCCATATTGCTATGATACTTGTGATGTTAAAGGTAGCGTCTATTTAAAGTTCTCAAAGATTTAGATTTGAGAAGCTCTAAATGAAGCACAAGGGCACTATTACGTATATGAGAACCTACCTATATAAGTTTGAAGTTTAGCTGCTTCTAGAAGTCTAAATGGACATATAGACTTTGATGAACTTATGAAATATATGGACACATGGATGTTTAAAAGTTTCAAGTGATTATTAATTCGATTTGTCTTGTGTGTGATTCACCTTCGAATGGTTAGATATATCCGTGTGATTCAAACCGTATGGAAATCATGGGATATGATCATCGTTAAGTGTGTTGTACTAGGTGTCAATTCAATCCATAGGGACATTAACATTAATGCATGAGATGTGGCTAAATTGATAGAAGTGGAGAATGTATTAAAGGAACTCTCTAAATGGGGGAGGATTGTTGATGATTTAGAGTGTTGTATGGTGCGCGCCCGCGCCCATATTAAGCGTACCCGCGCCAGGTAGGCGCGGCCGCGATGAGAGCGCGCCTAAACCACACACCTCTCTGGAAATCAGCATATTGGATGAAAGTGGGGGCGCGCCCGCGCTGGAGACCGTGCTAAAACTGCGCCCCTCACTGTCTTCAAGATTTATTCGCAAGCATTCTGGGAGGAGCGCCCGCTCCAATAAGTGAAGCATCTGCTCCGTCATGTGGAGCGCCCGCTCCTCCAAGTGGAGCGCCCACTCAGTTAGGAGGCGCGCCCGCACCTATTTGTGTCGCGCCCACACCTCTTCCCAATTCTGCGGTTATTTGCTGACGGTTATTTCTCTTATTAAAGAGAATTTTCGTGTAAATCAGAACATACACAGAACATTTTATGTTTTCTCTCCAAAAAGAAGAAATTCTCCACATTTTTCTCTCAATCTTCTTGCAAACTATTGTGAGAAAAACTCTTGAAATTTAGCCAAATTTGTGCATTGTTCATTGTTCTTCGATTCTAGTACTAAGAACGAAGTTTGATGTCAATTGTATCTCAAAGAGGATTTCCGGTTTAACCCAAGCACCGTGTGGGGAAAATAAACCTCTTTAGGAAAGTGTTTACATGCCTTTGACAGTGTATCAAGGTTTGAGACTCAAGTGGTCACAAGTTTTCTCATGTTCATGTTCATCATCATCAAGGATTGGAGTTGAGGCAAGTCTAGAATCTTTTACATTAGTGATTTTTCTTTGTAATTTCAGAAATACATTGTTTATTTGGTGCTTGGTTGTAATACTTTGATTAAGTATTTGGTTGTTATATAATTTGATTATTGTACACTATTTAAGTTTTGTTCCCACAATCTTAAGTAAATTCTTTGTTTGAATTGCTCTAAAACCTAACATAGATTATATTCTACTCAAAGAGATTGTGATTAATGAAGGTTAATTATCACAATAATTACTCCATGTGAAGATAAGCTTTGAATCGACTCGTAAATTCATAGTTTAATAGCTGCTAATATTCCTTGTGTCTGCAGGAGCTTCAGAATATATTGTATTAAGGGCATGCATTAATGCAACCATTACAAGGTCTCCCTACAATCAGACAGTTGCCTTTTTTCTTGGATTTTTTTTTAAAAGGTAGAAGAGTTGAGATTTCTATATATTCCTCAAATTTTATTCAATCTTCATTAAGAAAACATGCAAATTGCAAACAATTTTTGTATATTTTAGCTAAACTATTGATACATGGTGTCATTTCCACTTGTGCATAGATGTTGCTTAGGATCGTGATGGACGTACAGGGAGCAGGATATGACATTGTGAATTTGTGATCGAGTTTGATCATAATATATAATCCAAAATCAATAATCCGAGCATCACTCGTGTTATTTCCAATATCTTGTTGTTTAATTTGGGTATGTTATTAAGCCTATTATGGTGAAAGATCATTATTCATTATTATTATTATTAATGTAATAAAAATGGCGTACATGTAACAGATAATATGGATTTTTTTAAATTCTGAGATTATGGAATAAATTTCCTATTATAATTTATATTTGGTCCAATTTAGTCATCCAATTGGGTCAGTCCAAATGATTTAATTACAAAAGCAAGGTTCAACTTTCCAATACATGCTAAGTCAGTCAAGCTCAGTCAGCATGACAAGCCCATCTGACCTGCGACCCAGTTCATCCAACGAGCAAGGTATAAAAGCCTTCAATTGTCTCATTCATGATTCATTCACAATTAGCCTCAAGCATAAAATTCTCCTACATTGCTTTCTCTCTCTCTCGGACACTGTACTGACTTCGGCATCGGAGGGGCCTTCCTCGGCACAACCCCGAGGCTAGTTTTACGTGTGTTCATTGTGAAGGAAACCCTACGCTCAATCACTACTTGGACTGAGATCAGTCTTCAACCCCAGAATTGGGCCTATCCGAAGGTCCTATTGTTTTCATACCGAAAAAATTTGGCACCATCTGTGAGGAAAGACAATAAAAAACAAGCCACAATCGACCAATCTTAGCAAAAGTATAACTAAGAGTGGTAAAAGTACCAAGAGTACTAAGAAAAATGATCCTTCCTCTTTGAGGAAAGGTCCAACTACGGTGGGAAGGAATCCACCGATTCCACCATCATTGGAACCATCTTCTTCTTCGTCAAGGCTCCCTCTTCCTCGAAAAGGGCAACGTCAGAGAAATCAGCGTCTCATCATACTGAACACCCGACTAGCTCTTACCAGCCGAGCCAGTCGAATGCGAAGAGTCCTCCACGAAGCTTACATTCTCGGTCTCAACCGAGAACAATTCCTCAATCGGGTCCCTCTATAGAGGAAGTGGCAAGAGCCGTCGCGATTGTCATGGAATTCATGAAGGCCCAAGGAGGCAACTTTCCATCAACACCTCGTGATCAGTCACCTCTTCCGCCAAGGAACCTTAGAAGGAGGATTGACCAAGAAGATAGTGGACGAGCTCCTTCTTTTAAGGAGCTCGGGGACAAGTGGGAGAAGGACACTTAGAGAACCGAACAGGAAAGGAAGAAGAACTCCCAGTTCTTCAAAAATTCCGCAACCCAGAACTCCCGGAGTTATAGAAGCAGCAACACCACTTCAGCGTGGCAAGAGCTTGCTCGCCTAAACTTTCATGAACGTCTAGGCTCAAGGGAGGTGGGCATGCATAGTCGCCTCACCTATCTGAAGGGAACTGAGCCCTATCCCGAGTCGTCACAATCGGGGACGAAAACCACTTTCACCTTTCTGAGAGGGAGAAGCGAGGTCCCATCGGCTAGACACAAGGGAAAGGCCGTAATGGTTCCTACTAGCTCACCCTTCCAAGGCTGGATTTTAGAAGAGCATGTGCCAACGGTGAAAATCCCGGCGCACATTACTTATGATGGTACTTCGAATCTAAAGAACCACATTGCCTCTTACAAGGGGCACATGTACCTTAACCCCACGTCCGAAGCTACCTGGTGAAAATACTTCCCAACCACTCTCAAGGAGGTTGCTCAAGCATGGATCACCAAGGGGGTGAAGGAAGGCTCAATAACCGGTTGGAAAGATCTTTCCAACAAATTCAAGAGCAAGTTTTCTACGGCAAACCGCCAAGAGAAAACAACTGCAGAACTTATGGGTCTACAGCAAAGGGAGGACGAGAGCCTCTAAGACTATCTGACTCGCTTGAGCAACGAGTCGTCCAGAATTATAATTCTGGACCAAGGGCTAGCAGTTTCGCGTTTCCGAACGGCCTACAAGCTGGAAAGTTCCTAGACTTCATGGTCATGCATCCACCGCGGACCTTGGAGGAAGCTCTAGATGCATTAGATAAATACATGCAGACTGAAGAATGGAACAACACCAAGTCCTAATCCCAATCCGGGGTTGGGAAGACAAAAGGAAAACAGTCCGACGGCCAAGGCCAGAGGAAGGGGAAGGCGAAAGCCTCAGATTCGTCCTCGGCACCTGAGCCGAAGAAAGAAAAGACCCCCTATACGGGGAGATATGAATCATACACTCTTCTTTCCCTTCCAAGGGCTAAAATATACAGAATTACTAAGGACGAGGGAATGTACAAGAAGCCTAGGCCACTCCACCGTGGCATCAGCAGAAGGGCAAGGACCGATGGTGCGAGTTCCATGAATCTCATGGACATCGTACCGAGGACTGCCTCCAGCTGAAAGATCAGATTGAGGATCTAGTCCGAAAGCGCAACATACTTGAAAAAATATCTCGCGGATTGCCACGAAGAAAAAAGAGCCGAGAAAGATTCTCGGCAAGATCTAGATTTCCCCTAGAAAAAGGACAAGTTGCAAGACAAAGAGAATCTTGATATCCTTGTCATTTCCGGAGGAACCTGTTCTCGGAGTGCGTTAATACGACACTTGAGGGGCTTGACCCATTAAGTGAATCATGCAGACATCCGAGGAGCCCAATCTCCGGTGATGAACATCACGTTCACAGCCGAAGACTGATGGGGGTGGTGTACCCTCATGAAGACCTGCTGGTAATTGTAACGAGCATTGCTAACCACAACGTCTGGCGAACTCTCGTCGACGGTGGTAGTGGTGCAAATATCCTTTTTTAGGGAGCATTCGACCAGCTGAATTCGGAGACCAAGCACCTGACTTCAGTACCCTTCTTGGTATCTAGATTCAATGGTTCTTCATCGTATCCTAACGGGAAATTTCTCTTCCCGTCACCATCGACAAAGGCCGAGCAGCCCGGAATGTTATGGCCGAGTTTATTTTTGTTCGTAGACGTTCCGTCTGTATACAATGTGATTTTGGGGAGACCTATCATTGACGAAATTCAAGGAGTTGTCTCTACGTATCATCAGATGATGATATATGTTTCGGACGAGGGACACTCCGAAAGATTTCAGGGAAGCTAGATGAGGCCTGAAGATGCAACCACCTCTAGCCATCCAAAAGTTGCCGCGGCGACAGGGATGATGAGGAGGAAAGAGAAAGGACCGATGCTCAAAAAAGCCTAAGGGCTTAAGTTCTTTGGCCCAGGGCACCCCAACAAAAGAAAAATCTTTAGGGAAAGAAAAAACCGGTTTGTCATTTGAGCCGAAAGACTCAGAGCATCGGCCAAAGTTTGGAAAGCTTGCTAATATCGACAGTAGGCCAAATCATGAAGTGTCCAGTGCCAAAGATATGGAATTGGATTAGTAGACTAAATCAATAGATTTGGCCAAAGGGGATACTGAAAAATGTGTCAGCATTGGGCTAGGACTTGATCCGAGCGTCCGTGTTAAACTTATCCAACTCCTTCGCGACAACAAGGATTTGTTCGCTTTCTCGGCAGCAGACATGTCGGTTAGCTAAGCAAAAGAAACGTAATTACTTCGCCCAAAAGAACCAAGACATCGCAGCCGAGGTCAAAAAACTTCAGGATGCATGTTTCATTGAACTTTGACAGTATCCGGAATGGTTGGCCAATATGGTGATGGTTCAGAAGGCAAATGATGCGTAGAGAATGTGCGTTGACTTCAAGGATCTAAATAGGGCATGTCTGAAGGACTTTTATCTCTTGCCGAGGATCGATCAGTTAGTCGATTCAATAAGTGTGCATGCCCTGCTTAGTTTTATGGACGCATTCTCGGGGTATCATCAGATCTTCATGCATCCCGATGACAAAGCTAAAACGGCCTTCGTTACAAGCATCGGGGTGTATAACTATAGAATGATGCCCTTCGGATTGAAAAATGGGGGCAACATATCAAAGGCTGGTTGATCAGGTCTTCGCCGAGCAAAAGGGTTGTAACATGGAAGTCTATATTGATGATTCTAACGTCAAAAGAAAAGAAGACAAAGACCATGTCACGGACCTGGCCGAAACCTTCGCCACCCTTAGAAAGCATCAAATGAAGCCGAATCCGAAGAAGTGTGTCTTCGGCGTGAAGTCAGGCAAGGTCCTCGGCTTCATGGTCAGCAAAAGGGGGACTGATGTCAATCCCGCCAAAGCTCAGGCAACTGTAGATCTTCCCGAGTCAAGAACAAATAGGGACGTTCAACAACTCACTGGGAGAATAGCTGCTTATCTAGGTTCATCTCTAGAGCCTCGAACAAGGGGTTTCCCTTCTTCAAAGCGCTAAAACTCCCTAAATCTAAAGAGCTCATCTGGGAAGATGAGCAGAAAGAAGCCTTCAAGCAACTCAGTGAGCATTTGGCTCAACTCCCAACGCTGGCTCGCCCAGTTGAAGGAGAATCTTTGTACTTATATGTGAAAGTTAGCCCAGCCACAATAAATGTGATTTTGCTAAGGGAGAAAAGAAAATTCAGCAGTCGATCTACTTCATCAGTCACACTCTGACGGATGCCGAGACTCGCTACCCCCTACTCGAGAAAGTTGCATATGCAGTAGTGGTAGCCGCTCGGAAGCTGAGGCCTTATTTTGATTGCCATCAAATAGTGGTCTTGACTGATCAGCCGCTGGAAAAAGTCCTTGGCAAAGTTGAAAAATCTGGTAGGCTAGCAAAGTGGGCCTTCAAGCTCATTGAATTTAGCATCAGTTACCAGCCGAGAGTAGCCATCAAAGCCCAGGCCTTGGCGAACTTCCTGGCCGAGTGCTGTTATCAAGAGACAATGGACGAGGAAAAGAAAGTATGGACTGTTTTAACGGATGGATCCCCCACCGTAAATGGTTCGGGGTCCGGGGTAGTCATAACCTCGCCCGAAGGAAAGTGCTTTGAATATGCACTAAAATTCTCATTCAAAGCTTAAAATAATGAAGTCGAATATGAGGCAGCAATTGCTGGCCTAGAACTGTGCATAGCATTGGGAGCCAAACATGTCTGTTTAAAGATAGACTTTCAGCTCGTCACAAATCAGTTTCGAGGTGAATATGAGGCCAAAGAGCTCTCAATGATAGGAAAGATAAAAACAATTATTACGAAGCTAAGAACTTTTGAAATTGAATAGATCCCAAAGGGTCAGAACGCACAAGCTGACACAATCTCCAAACTTGCAAGTTCAACACTAACTGAGCTGAACCGTTCTGTATATGTGGAGGTGCGCCGAGAAAGAAGTGTGGACGAAGCACCTGAGATATGCTCCGTCACACATGAGCCGAGCTGGATGGACCCCATCCTAGCTTACAATCTTTGGGGGGAAATTCCTGAAGACAGAAACTTGGCCTCCAAAATGAAGAGAATTAGTTCACGGTTCATCATCTTCAAAGGAGAGCTACTGCAAAAATCCTTCTCGGCCCCACTACTGAAATGCGTGGGTCCAACAGATGCTGATTATATCCTTCGGGAGATCCATCTCGGCATCTGTGGAAACCACATCGGGGGAAGAGCTTTGGCCCACAAGACACTGAGGGCTGGATATTATTGGCTAACCAAGATCCTAGATGCTAAGGAGCTGGTTAAAAGATGCGAAAAATGTCAACGATTCGCACCAGTCATTCATCAACCATCTCGAGATCTTCAGCCGATCTTGAACCCGCTTCATTTGCTCAATGGGGGTTGGATAACTTGGGGCCATTTCTCGATGCTCCGTATAAAAAAAGATGGCTGATAGTTGGCATTGACTATTTCAGCAAATGGATCGAAGCCGAAGCAGCCTCGAACATCACAAAGCAAACTGTTAGGAAATTCATCTAGCAAAACATTATCACCCGTTTCGGGATTCCGAAGGTCTTTGTCTTCGATCATGGGAGGCAATTTGATAATTTGCCGCTAAGGCGGTACATTGATAAGTTCAGCATCAAATTGTCATATTCTGCAGTTTGTCACCCGCAGAGTAATGGTCAAGCCGAAGCTGCAAATAAACAGATCCTCAACGCTCTCAAGAATAGAGTTGAAGATCAAAAATCTATGTGGATAGAGGAACTTCTAGGAACCCTCTGGTCACTTTGGACAATTGAAAAAGAGGTAACGGGACATTCACCTTTTGAGTTGGTGTATGGATCTAAAGACGTACTTCCAGTGGAAATTGGCACAGAAGTCTGCGTGTAAATCTTTTCTCGGCTAAAGAAAATTAGCAACTCATGAAAGAATCCCTTAACTTTCTTGATGAGGTCATAGACTCGGTCCGAGACAGAATGGCTGCATATAAGCAAAGAATCAGCAAATTTTACAACCGAAGAGTCAATGCAAGACTTCTCAAAATTTGGGATCTTGTTCTTCAAAATTCTGCAGCTGTGCAAAAAGGCCGCATTCATGGGAAACTTTCAGCCAATTGGGAGGGACCCTATGAGATATATGATGAGGTCCAACCAGGAACATACCGACTTCAGCAGTTGGATGTGACTGAACTCAAAAACCACTGGAATGTTGGTGTACTTAAGAAATATCATGTGTATGCCCTTCGGGGAAGAACAATCTATGTAAGTGCATCTTTCTTATTAATGAAAGGCCTTTGAGCCAACATTCCCATAAATTTAGCAAGTTTCTATTTTTTCTGTCTTCGATGTTTTTTGAAATAATTCAAGGTTTTTCTTCGGTGCTGCTCGAAGTATTTCCTAATGAAGCATTGTACTTCGACAAGCCGTAAAACCTACCGAGATGAGGATAAATGGTTTCACCCGCGAAGTATTGCCTGATGAGGCATTTTACTTCGGACGAATCAGTTCCTCTGGGCAAAGAGGCCATGGACGAATCTAAAACATTACCTAAAAAATAGGGAAAATGGTTACACCCCCGAAGTATTGTCTAATGAGGCATTGTACTTTAGATGAATCAGTTCCCTGGCATTGTGTTTTGGATAGTCATTTCCTCGGATGAATTATTCGGATAAAGAGAATATTGTTCTCAGAGTCTAAGACTTCTAAACAACGAAATCAGATCCCTCAAAAATAAAGTAGAAGAGAAAGGAAAAAAGAGTAGAAACTTTAAATTCAAAGTTATCTCAAAAATAAAGTAGAAGCAGTGCACTCATAGAAAATCAAGAAGTTCTCAGCTAAGAATATTTCCAAGCCGAGGTTCAACACTTAGAAATTTTTTAAAGAAAGTCAAAGAAGCATCTAAGTAAAGAAAACAAGGCAATGGAAGTGAAAAGCGGAGAAAAACTTCAATACATTCAAGATGAGGGTTTTAAAGCTAAGTAGAACAAAATCGTAAATCGGCAGCCGCCCACAAGCGGAAAACACAACTGCCGAACCTAGTACAAATACTTAGACAAAGCAAAATAAGTTTGTACAATCCATGGCAAGCTGAAGCAAAATAATGGCAAAAAGCAAATGCGATAATAATATCACTTAAGCACATATTGATTCGCAAGATTCTGCAAACGACTGTCCGAGTTCGTTCTATGCTTCAGCATTGGCCAGATCAGCACTTGGAGTCCTAGAGGTCTCACCACCAACAGAGGATGAGGCAGGCTGAGCAGTATCTTTTTCCTTCATTGCATCCTCTTCTTCTTCTCGCACTTCAGCTTCAGCCATACGAGCAAGAAAAGCTTTTATCGATGCATTGATATGTCCGTAAGTTTTTAGTAAATACTGATGGTTGAACTCAATTATCAATTTTTATACTCTATCACATCCCTCATATGAGAGCCTTTTAGGCTTGAATTGTGGATGTGGCATGAGGTCTCTCATACTTAGCACGAAAACATTTTACTTGGAAGGTGGGGTGAGTGTAGGAATTGCAATGGATCGGATTCTGGTCAGATGCGACGCCGTTTAGTAAACGGACCTTGGAATCGGATCCGAATCCGAATTCGAAAAAACCGAGTCTGAGTCCGATCCGACTCGTAATTTTTAGATCCGAATCCAGTCCGTTTATTCGGACCTCCAAATGATCCGATTTTTTTTTTTGGTAATGTATGATATACCTACAAATGCTTGTATTGTCCCTAATAAAGTTTATCTTTTATCATATTGGTACGTAAAAAATTAGAAAAAATATAGGGTTTAAAGTCTAAACATAACATATTTAAATTATTAATTAAGTTACATAACAAAAATTTGGTACAAACAAGCAAGCAATTGTCCCAATGCAAGTTATAAAGCATATCCTGATACTCGGACTCGAATCGGATCAGACTCGGTCGGAATTTGCACAAGGTCCAAGTCCACTCTGCCTCCTATTCGGTTCGGATCTATTTTATCGGATTCGAATTCGGACTTATTCTAAACAGATTCGGATCGGATATTTTTCTTCAAATCGGATCGGATTCGAATCGAACCCGGATTTAATTTCCATCCTTAGGTGGGTGAGAAATTATTTTAATTTACATATATAGCGCAAAATCTTTGCACGTGATAAGATACCTAATAAACTCACACTTGCAATTAACAATAGTTTTTTTAATTAATTTTTTTTGGCATATTTATGCTAGAATACATCCTACAAATGTTAATTTATTATTACAAAATGTAGGTGATACACCATATTTTTATATTCAATATGATGAAAAGAGAAATAAAGGGAAACTATAGGCACATGCAAGAGATATTGAGAAATCAAGACCAAATAAGGAGAAATTAAACATTATAAATTGTTCTGAAATATTTAAAACAGTGCATATTTACATAAATGACATTACCGAAAATCATTGGTTGTTTCGTTACATAAGATATTGTGATGGAAACACATGCATGAAAGATAGATTTTGTTATGACACGAAAGAATTCAACAAGCATGGTTTTACTCAAACACGTACTATAATCAGACCTTTCTCACTAGTTTCAGCGTGAACTTGCTACACGATAGGATCTATATTCTACACAATCTAAGTCCTTGATTTAAGTTCCACTCAACATTCCTAGAGTACTACTTTCTCAATTTCACACACGAAGCTCACTCACTATGTATCATATATAAACTCACACACACAAGTCCAAAACAACTCAAAAGTTTAACTCTCATATGTGATTGAAAAGATACACATCAAACTGGAAACTAATATGATAAAGCTCAGCAAACTTACACTAAATCGATCTTAAGGTTTTCACGCATAAACTCGCACTCCTCCTTATTGTGTAAAGTCTCTTATTTAGAGGATACTCACATTCGCCAAGTAGGGTTTGTAAAACAGGATAAACACACGGTGTAATCAAATTTAAATACTTTTAATCACTTAACAAGAAATGTATCACTTGATAATCTTTTATAAAACCGAATAAGGATAAAGTTTGGAGAAGGATAAATACTCTTCAAAACCAATTTTATAACATAAAATAAGAAATAAATCTTTTTCACAAACACACAGTATATCTTTTATAAATTTTCTAGTTTATTAGTTTGTCAAGGTTTATCACGTCTCTAATAGGTTTCATGCATAACTACTAATCACATATTTATAGCAACCTATAGAAAATAAACTTATAATAAACCTTAATGAAAGTCTTCAAGCTTATCATTTGATTACATCTATCGAACCCTATGTTGTTAAAAGGAACCTGAGTTCTTAGCGGACCAGGATTGGAACCCTGTTGTCAATTATTCTCCGGTGTCTTACTGAAACTCGCAACTCAATTGTTGTCTCCAACGTAGACCAAGCTACTCTGTCTAGCTTGCTGTCATTCTTCTGCTAGGAAACTTCTCATCACTAGTCTAGTTCCTTATGGAACTCTTCTTCTATTCTTTCTTACTTTTCTTGTATTCTATTTAGCTCAAATTAATTTTCACTCCTTAGTCTATTTCACCTGCAAGCTAATCCAACACTAGAGAATCCTCATTAGATGAATTTTGATTTTTCATCATCATCAAAACTCTTCAAAGGTCAATAGTTTCCTTAGTGTAAGTTTTGATTTTGGTTTAATTAATCGAATAATGGAAAGTATAATTGTATGCAGTAAGTTTGGGTCGATCCAAATAGATTGATATGAGTCCAACTAGGATGATCGATATGAGTCCAACTAGGATAAAAAATGGCTTGATTACTTAATGATTATTCGACCCAAACAAATATCAAACCCAAAAATACTCATCATAAACCTGCTCGAAATTGAATTCGATACAACTTGTACTCGATATTAAATCCATTCTGAATTTGATACCAATCGATCAATAGGGTAAACAATCTAACATGCCTGAACATAGTTTTACTAAACCCAAATTTGAATTCGAATGACCTAAATTCTAGATTTACTCAACATGACATGACATATGACCTAAAACTTGAATTTACCCATAACAAACCAAACTTGATTGTTTGATAGTTTTGCTTGGGTAGTCTAAGATTCCTTTTCTTTTTTTTCTTTCCTAACCAATCCTATTCACAATGACCTATCCATAAATCAACCGATATTGCGTGATTAGTAAATTTTACAATCATGTCTAACCTACTCAATTATGTGACTGTGTGCATATTTTTAAGCAAGTGACCATATCTAAAATTGGTTCAAATCAATAATACGACGTTAATACTGAATAAAACTTGTTTAAACATCTATACCTGGCCTACACCCATAGAGTGCACAATTTTTTTTATTCTACAATCACATGTCTAAATTATTAGTTATTGTATTACGACGCGTATGTCTTTATGTGAATATTTTAAGCAACTGAGGGCACCATATTATTATGTTTTATTTGAATGATGACTCGTATAAATTAATCAATACAATGACTTTAGCATTAAACCAAACTTTTCAAAAGTCTATCCATATACTATATATACAACAAATGATGATAGTGCGTAATTTGATTATTATGCATGCCTTTATGTGAATTATTCAAGCAACTAACCATATAATATAATCTTTTTTTTTTATTTATTTAAATGACTCATTAAAAGTTGTGTTTTATTAACTAATTGTACTCATTAGGACTTAAATTTATCTTATCTCTATACGTTTTTTAACTAAACTTATTTTAGTGTAAACAGTGCTTTTTTTGTGTGGCTAGCCACACCGTGAGACAGAGGTTACTTGTAGGGGTTACTTATTCAGAGGTTATTCAGTTGGTCAAGGATTAATTATAATATATCTTTTTTCACAAACACACATGTATCTTTTATAAATCTTCCAATTTATTAGTTTGTCAAGCTTTATCACGTCTCTAAAAGATTACATGCATAACAACTAATCACATATTTACAGCAACCTATAGGAAATTAAATAAACTTATCATAAACCTTAATGAAAGTCTCCAAGCTTATCATCTAATTACTTCCACAAACTCTGTGTTGCTAATAGAAACATGAGTTCTTCGCAGACCTAGATTGGTACCCTCCTGTCAATTCTTCTCTGGTGTCATACCGGAACTCGCAGCCCAATTACTTTCTTCAACACGGCCAAAGCTACTATGTCTAGCTTATTGTCATGCTCTTGCTAGGAAGCTTCTCTGTGTGTTCCTATTTGGGATCACTAGTCTAGTTCCTTCAGGAACACTTCTTCTATTCTTTCTTACTTTCCTTTGCTTCTCTTGTATTCTATTTAGCTCAGATTAATTTTCACTCCTTGAGTCTACTTCAACAGCAAGCTAATCCTACACTAGAGAAAACTCATTAGATGAAGTTTTTTTCTCATCATCTTCAAAACTCTTCAAAGGTCAATAGTTTCATTTGTGTAAGTTTTGATTTTGGTTTATTAGTAGAATAATGGAAAGTATATTTATATACAGTAAGTTTGGGTCGATCCAAATAGATCGATATGAGTCCAACTAGGATAAAAATTGCATGATCACCTGATGATTATTTGACCCTAACAAATATCAAACCCAAAAATACCCATCATAAACCCTCTCCAGATCGAATTAGATAAAACTTGTACTAGATATTAAACTGACCTGAAACTGATGTCAATCAAACAATAGGGTAAACAACCTGACATACCAAGACATAGTTAGATTTAACATAAATTTGGATTTGAACGACCTAAAATGCTAGATTTACTCAACATGATATGACATGCATGTGACCTAAGACTTGTTTGATAGTTTTGCTTGGGTTACTAAAGATTCTTTTTTTTTCCTAATCTTTGCATAAAAATATATATATAATGGTTACAACCAATCCCATTCATAATGAGCTATCCATACATCAATGGATATTACGCAATTAGTAAATCAATCTATAACTATAACTAAAATAGTTATCTTGACATCATTACTATCCACATGTCAATCTCCCATAAAAAATATTTTCCGCCAAAACTAATAATGATGTCATTAATTTTTTTTCAACATAAATAATAGTTTGAAAATGATACATTAATTATACATTTTTCTAACAGATTTTATATTTAAATTGACTAATTAGACAATTTTCAATGGAGTATAAAAAAGGGTAGTTGGACTATATATTTTATTTTCCTATAAACATTACCTTTCCGCCTACTCCGTATATTTTATATATATTATATAAATTGAGGTTTCCACTCTTTATTTAATTATCAATTTATTAGATTTTGTTTAACTTATTTATGTATACGCCCTTAAAAAAAAGTATTTGTATATACTACATGTTACACACAAATAAGTCAAAAAATTATTGTTAAAATCGTGCATCGCACGAGCCTAACCTAATAATAACTTAATACTAAAACACACACCGGAACTGACACGTGTCACATCCTAGTATTGTTTTTTCCCTCCAAAACTTCTCCTCCTTTTTTAGAAAAAAAATCTTTTCTTAAATATTTGTAAATACAATTATAATAATATTATTTCAAATATTTTATATCTATATAATATATATAGTCCTACTTATTTGGTGTTGTTAATTCCCTTCCATACACATTTAACTAAAATATTATTCCAACTCTTTTTTAATTATCTGTTAAACAGATTATTATTAAATTTTGCTAAAAAAGTTATAATAAATCTAATTCATATATGAAACTAATTTAAAACGACATCACTTAATTTTATGTCTTTTGAATCAACTTAATTTTTTATTTTTTTTCAAATACCTCTTATATTTTATGTCAAGAATAGAGAGAATTGTGTAGTGTATTTTTAATTAGAGTATGAACAAGTATACATATACAACCTTGATTAGGGCTCAACACATAGGCCCAATAACTATACACTAATATAGGGCTTAACACCCCCCCTTAAGTTGGAGCATGCAAATCACAAATGCCCAACTTGCCAAGTAAATACAAAAATTGATTCTTGCCTAAGGCCTTAGTGAATATATCCGCGAGTTGATCAGTCGTCTTGACGTAGACAAACTAATAACCCCTCCTGAATTGCTTCCCTAACATAATGACAATCTACCTCAATATTCTTAGTATGTTTGTGGAAGACCGGATTCTGCTCGATATATAACTCTGATTGACTATCACAAAACAAGCTTATCGCACGGGGATGCGAGACTCCCAAATTGTCAAGTAGTGCCTTCAACCATTTTAACTCATTAGTTATATTAGACATCGAACGATACTCTGCTTCTACGGAAGACTTAGAAACAATATGTTTCTTCCTAGTCTTCCAAGAAATAGGGGAACCACCAAGAAACACCAACCAACCAGAAATTGATCGTCTCGTCAAAGGGCAACTAGCCCAATCCGAGTCACACTAACCTGTCAAATGTAAACTGCAATCCGAGCTCAATAGTATTCCTTGACCCGGACATCCTTTCAAGTAACGAATCGTACGAATGGCGGCCTCCCAATGATCTTGACGAGGTTGTTGCATAAATTGTAATAAGATATGTATTGTGTAAGCCAGGCCATGTCTAGTAAAAGACAAGTAAATCAGACGACGATACCTTTCAGGGTCAGCAATAAGAGAAGTTTCGAATTTAGCCAGATTTTGTTCAATAAAGGTACCGTCGGACGTGCCCCTAACAAACCAGACGCTGTAATAATATCAAGAGTATATTTCCGTTGACATAGAAATATGCCTTCTGGGCTCCGAGAAACTTCAATACCAAGAAAGTAATTCAGCACACTCAAATCTTTCATATGAAAACAGTTACTCAAATATGATTTGAATGTTGAAATCGCAGAAAAATCATTGCCCGAAATTATTAAATCATCAACATACACTAGAACACTCAGATGAATAGCCCCATTATTCAGAGTAAATAAAGAATAGTCAGAGTACGATTGCAAAAATCCGTACCTTTTCAGAGAAGTGGCCAGTTTAGAGAACCAGCATCGAGGTGCTTGTCGTAGGCCATACAAAGACCTCCGAAGACGACACACCAAACCAGATTGAGTACCATGAAAACCAGGAGGGGGCTTCATATAAATCTCCTCATCAAGATCACCATGCAAGAAAGCATTATGGACATCCATTTGGTGTGATTCCCAATTTTTCGCAGCAGCAACCACAAGAAAAGCACGAACTGTGACCATTTTAGTAACGGGAGCAAAAGTCTCGGTATAATCAATACCCTCAACATGATGATTACCAAATATAACAAGGCGAGCCTTCAATCTCTCAAGTTTGCCATCTGAGTTAAGCTTGACCTTGTATACCCATCGGCAACCGAGAGCTTTCTTACCCAGAGGCAATTTTTCTAACACCCATGTTTCATTATTTTCGAGAGCAACAATCTCTTTTTCCATAGCCTCTCGCCACCCCTCATGTTTCATTGCCTCGTTGAAGTTCCAAGGCTTAACCATTGTATCCACAACTGCAATAAACACACGGTGTCGCAAGGAAAAATTATTTCAATTCACAAAGTGTGCTAAAGGATAATGAGTACCTGAGGAGCTTGGAGTAGACGGTGAACTTTGAGGAATAGATGAACTCGGAAGAGATATAGTATGTCCGACGTAATCATGATGCATACTGAGAGGATGCCTCTCCCTTTGACCACGGCCCATATCAATAGAGGTAGCGAGGGGGAATGCGAATCAGCCATGGGCCTACTGTCCGAGGGAGTAGCTGGAGCAGTAGACTCAGCAGAAGACGCCGCAGGAGGGCTGTGAGAAAGAGCAGCAGCCGCAGGTGGGCTGCGGTGTATGTTGCCTTGAGGAGTTACAGTAGCCGCAGGTAGGCGCGGTGTAGGCGGCCTTGAGGAGCAGCAGTAGCCGTGAGGTCCGCAACATGGACAAGAGGGTTGGGCGGATTTTCGGGCATAAGACAGTCCTCACTCACCTCTAAAATATGCTCTAAGTCATCTAGAAAATCATGATCGACCCCAGCATTGTCGTTTGTCATGCCTTCAGTACTCACATTAGCAGAAGTTGAATCACTTTTATGCACATATAGAAATTCATTTTCATAGAATTTAACATCACGTGAGACAAATATATCACCAGTCTCTAAATCATACACCTTCCAACCATTCTTGCCATGAGGTTAACCCACATACACATACTTCCTACTTCTAGATGCGAATTTGTCGCCCTTTTCTTTTTGGTTATGAGCAAAACAAAGACACCCAAAAACACGCAATTCACCAAAATTAGGTTCTTTGCCAAAAAGAATTTCATATGGAGTTTTATTGGCTAGAAAATGAGATGGAGTGCTATTAATCAAATAAACCGCTCCAAGGACACATTCACCCCAAAAATCAATTGGCAAATTGCCTTGAAACATCAATGCCCGACTCACATTTAAAATATGTTGATGCTTACGCTCAACCCGACCATTTTGTTGTGGTGTGCCAACACAAGAGGTTTGGAAGAATGCCATTTTCATTAAAATACGGAAGCATATGTTTGAACTCCGTACCATTATTACTCCGTACACATTTTACATGAGCATCAAATTGACATTTACCCATAGCAAAGAAAGAACAAAAGGAAAAATAAACTTTTGTTTTGTTATGAGCACCATTAGTCAAGAAGTAATGAGCACCACAAGTAGAAGGCGTCTTATACGACCCCTATAAATCACAATGTATCATTTCAAAAATATGACTAGCCCTACTATCACTATTAGGAAAACTATCCCGTGTGTGTTTAGCTTGTGGACAAATTCACATGCTTTATTCAAAGTTTTGCTACCAGAACTAGTACTAATAGCAGGAGCTAACTTGACAATCTTATCCGACGGATGACCCATATGCCGATGCCATAACTCGAATGCAAATACTTTCGGATTTGTCACCGCACATACTTTAGGAATTCGCCGGAAATAGTAGAGTCCATCTATCCGTTCACCGCCTCCAATCAGGCTCCCCAAGTGTTGGTCTTGTATAGCACACAAAGAGTCAGTGAATTATACAGTACAATGTGAATTATCGATCATTTTAGACACGGAAATTAAATTGCAATTTAATTTGGGAACGAATAAAACATTCTCAGGAATAATTCCGTCATCTAAATACACTTGCCCTTCCTACGTAGCAATGGCTTGAGCACCAACCGGAAGACCGACATGGCAAGGAGAAATGAATTGGACATCCATTAAACATGATTTGTCACCAGTAACATGATGCGAGGCGCCGGTGTCGATGATCCATGATAAAGAAAAATACTCACCCGTCATCTTGTCGTGTTGACGATTATTAACCATAGTCAAAAGAAGACGGACATGCTCGGTTGAAGCTCCGATAAAGCCGAGAGAGTTTCCTGCGAAGGTAGAGAAGTAGCAGCAGCAAGAGAGACGCCCACGGCATTAGCACGAGCCGTGGGCTTGCTGTGATCAGACACAGCCGTAATAGCAGTAGCAGGCGAAGAAGAGGCAACAGCAGACCTGCTGGGCACAGATGGAGCACCCTGCTGCCCCGAGGATGATGCCCCCCATTTCTTACCATACTTCTCGAGCCACCAAGGGGGGTAAGCATGGAGTATGAAACAACTTGAATTGTCATGGCCCGAGCGTTTGCAATGGGAGCAATATAGCTTTGATTTACCAATATAGCAACCAACACGAGTGGTACATTGAGAAGGCCTTCAATCCGAGGATAAAGCAAAAACATGAGCCTCAACCTTCTCTAATTGAGCATGCCCTTGAGCAATACCACGAGAACGTTCCTCTTGAAGGAAAGCCTGGTACGCACAGTCAAGAGTAGTAGGGGGCTGCTGCGAGAGAAGGTTTGTGCGCACCATATCATACTTGTCATCATCAATACCAATCAAGAACTGATGCAATTTATCCTCTTCTCTATCCAATTCATACTTCGCAGCAACATTACACGTGCACTGGCCACATTCACATCCATGAGGGGGTTTGAGACGAAGAAGATCATCAAAATACCCCATCAAAGTAGTATAATAGTCATTAGCAGACATGTTTTTCAATTGTTTCCAGCCTGTAATGGAGGCCCTCAATTGCTGTAAACGAGGTCCGCTAGCCACACAAAACCACTGCTCCAAGTAATCCCACAATTTCTTCGCCTCCTCAAAGTAAGGGATTGAAGCCGCAAGTTTAGGGTCGATAGCTCGCAAAATCCATGACACCAACATAAAGTTAACGGTTTTCCAATCCAACAATTTGTTCTTGTCAGTCGATTTGAAGATGGTTCCATCAACAAATCCGAATTTCCTCCTAGATTTCAAGGACAAAGTAATTGCCCTACACCATGCTAAATAATTCTCACCCTTCAAGAGCACGTGAGTAATCAAGTTGCTGGGTTGATCTCCTACGCCAAGATAGAAAGGGGAAGAGGGATTGATCTTGCCATCGTCCACCATTGTGAATTGATCGAGTAAAGTGTTGAAAAAAAAATCAGATTTTTAAGGTTTAGAGTAGTGTTTTTAGGGTTTAGAGTATAGAGGCTCCGATACCATGTCAAGAATAGAGAGAATAATGCAGCGTATTTTCTATTAGAGTATGAACAATATATATATGCAACCTTGATTAGGGCTCAACACTAATATAGGGTTTAACATTTTATTTCAATTTTAATACATACTATACATTCAAAGTAATGCAATTTTGTCTCTGAGGATTTACCATGATTATATTAACAAACATTAATTTAAAGACATCTGGAGTATTAGATATATGACTATAAATTAAGGGAATTTTTTTTAATGGAAAGAAAGGAAATTTTGTCAAAAATCATCTTTTAAATTTCCGTAATTTTTTTTTTTTTTGAAAAAATACCTTTTTAAAGCATGCTATAAAAACCACGCAATTTAACATTTACGTGGTAATTCACTCTGCCGAAAAATGAGTTTTGACAATTAACGATTTAACAGTCATTTGTTATGTTGGTGACAAAAATTTAAATTAAGTGATTTATAGAACATTTTTTTAAAAGGCGATTTCTCATAAAATTTCCTAAAATAAATATTGTGTTGGACAACTAAAAAGAAAAGAAAAAAAAATACAAATCAAATCTACAAGTAGTTGTTCGGCAACTTGGCTAAATCATGTCATCATAAAACATTCAAACGTTGATATTAAATTATAATCAAATATGTTTTAGAATCTGGACAAGATTCGTCAGCTATATTACTACCTACTACCAATATTTATTAATTTATTATTTTATTATTTAAATAATATAAATAACTTATTTTATCATGAATTGACATGTGTGTCAAGTTTTTGGTGAATATTGATGGTTGAACTCAATTATCATTCATATATACTATATACGTCCTTCATATGAGAATCTTATGGGCTTAAAGTGTGGACGTGCATGACTGCATGAGGTCTCTTATACTCAGCGTGAAAACTTTTCACTTGGAAATGGGGGGTGGATGAGATATTATTTTACATATATATAGAGCGAAATCTTTGCACGTGATGAGATATATATTAACAATTTTTTTTTCTTTCTTTTTTTTTCATGCAAGAATACATCCTACAAATGTTAATTTATTATTACAAAATGGAGGTGATACACCATATTTTTAGATTCAATATGATGAAAAGAGAAATAAAGCTAAATTATAGGCACATGCTAGAGATGTTGAGAAATCATGACAAAATTAGGGGAAATTAAACATAAAATAAAATAAACATGAAAGTTTTTAAACTGGGATACAGTAAATTATAATGTAATAATATTTATATTTAAATGGTACATAAATGACAAAATAGGAAATCATTGGTTATTTGGTTACATAAGATGTTGTGATGGAAACACATGCATGAAAAATAGTTTTTAATATGACACGAATGAGTAAGCATGGTTTTACTCAAACACGTACCGTGATAAAACCTTTTTTTATAAGTTCTATCCTGAACTTGCTATACGATAGAACTTTATTCTACCCAACTTAAGTCCTTGATTTAAGTTTTACCCAGCCACTACCAAGGTACTACTCTCTCAGCTTCACACACAAAGTTCACTCACTGTGTATCAAATATAAACCCACTCACCCAAGTCCATAACAACTCCAAAGTTTAATTCTAATATGTGATTGAAAAGCTACACGTTAAACCCGAAGCAAATTCTCATTGTTAAGGCAAATAAACTTATACTAAAGTGATCTTAAGGTTTTCACGCATAAACTCGCACTACTCTTCCTTAGTTAAATTATGAAGTCTCTTATTTATAGGAGAATAACATTCGCCAAGTAGGGTTTGAAAAAAATTAAATACTTTTCAAAACCAATTTCATAAGATAAATCAGAAATAAATATTTTTCACAAACACACATATATCTTTTATAAAAACTTCGCGTTTATTAGTTTGCCAAGCTTTATCACGTCTCCAATAGGTTTCATGCATAACCACTAACCACATATTTACAGCAACCCATAGAAAATAAATTTATTATAAACCTTAATGAAAGTCTTCAAGCTTATCATCTGATTACATCCATCAAACTCTATGTTGCTAATAGGAACCTGAGTTCTTCGCAGACCAGGAATTGAACCCTGTTGTCAATTTGTCTCCAGTGTCTTATTGAAACTCGCAGCCCAATTGTTGTCTTCAACGCAGCCCAAGCTGTCATGCTCTTGCTAAGAAGCTTCTCTTTGTGTTCCTATTAGGGATCACTGGTCTAGTTCCTTATGGAACTCTTCTTCAATTGTTTCTTACTTTCCTTTCCTCTTATATTCTATTTAGCTTAGATTAATTTTAACTCCCTAAGTCTACTTCACGTGTAAGCTAATCCAATACTAGAGAAACCTCATTAGATGAATTTGCTTTTCTCATCATCATCATCAAAACTCTTCAAATGTCAACAGTTTCATTAGTGTAAGTTTAGATTTTGGTTTAATTAGTCGAATAATGGAAAGCATAATTATATACAATATGTTTTGGTCGAACCAAATAGATCGATATGAATCCAACTCGGATAAAATGGCCTGATGACTTGATGATTATCCGACCCAAACAAATATCAAACCCAAAAATATCCATCATAAACCCGCTTCTAATCGAATTCGATACAACTTGCACTCGATATTAAATTCGACCTGAATGTGATGCCAATCGAACAATAGGGTAAACAACCTTATGACATGTGTCGTCCTTCTTCTAGCGCCAATTATTTTAAGTGTTGTATTGGTGGTTTGGGCTGGGAATTGGTTAGGTCTGGCTGATATACCAATAAAGACAGCACACGTCAATGCCCTCGTGGGTGGCTCAAGGAACTCCCCCTCCGAAGCTTAAGTCAGCTAGTTTAGAACTAAGAGAAAGTACTTATTAAAGAGAGAGAGTGAGAGTGATAAAATTGAAATTATCTAACCTCCTTTACATTGTACTTGGCGTACTATTTATATGTGTACAAACTCCTCTGAGTCGGAGTTGTACTGGTTAGCCTGCGGCGCTGACTTTAATGGGCTATTGAGGCCACGTTGTGTTATGGTGACGGCCGATACGCACCTCTCAAGTGGAGCTGGGTGCGGGAAAATAGCTCAGCAGAAGCTATCCCATACACTTCTTGAAACCCACTTTGAAACCCATCTATAACCACTTCGTTCACCCCAAATCCATCTTGAAACCCACCTTGATTCTCGAAACCAACTTGAAATCACTTCGTTCACATTACACCCAAGTTTTCAATGTTTAGAGGGAGAGTGAAGGTGGTGTTTTTAGGGTTTTGTGGCCGGTAAAGTTGAAGTAAGTTGACGAACATGGCATGAGGGTGGGGTAGAGGAGGTGCCCAATTAGTAGACGAGGAAGAGGAAGTGCACTGGTTGGCGGGAAAGGGTGGGGTGCTAGGAAAAGGAGGTGGGCAGAGGTTGCATTCCGGGTAGTCATGGTTGTTATGGAGGTGGAAGAGGAAGGTGTAGGGAAATTAAAATAAATTAAGATTATTATTTTTAATGTATTTTTTTTTTGGTTATTGATTAGGTTAATTCTTATTTATTAAGCTAATTAGTTGCTAATTGAAAGATATCATCACATTAGGAAAACCGAAAACTTATTAAAATAATGATATTTGGAAGAATTTGCCTACTATTTTATTTATTATCATAAAATTGAGCAAAAATACATGATTATCATCTATAATTTTCTAATAAATTAAGATAGTACTCGTATTGAACAAATCATTAGCCCTTTTTCAAATATACTCGGTTGTTTGGCAATTTGGCTTATAACCATGCCATCATCGTACGTTAGTAATCAAACATGTACTACCAAATACCTACTACCAATATTTATTACAGTTATATTCATTTTCTCATTTACTACTCAAAAGTCGTAGTCTGATATCAATTCTATATTAATGTGAGGTGGATGGGAACCATTCTAGGTGCAAAGGGCCCATTTATTTAACTTTTGAGGACACTAACATTATTTCACGTGAGTAAATGGTTAATAAATATTTTTTTGAAAATTCTACATAGTAATCCTTCACTTTTCCATGTTGTGTTCCTCTTTTAAAAATTTCATGCTATAATTTTAAGGTTTATTTATTGACTACGTTGTAATCTTGCCGTTAACCCTCCGTTACATGTTGTCGTTAGCAGGACCCACTTTACACCTATTTAATTTTTTTTCTCAATTTTCGTGCCAATAAAATGTTCCGTTAAAGGAATTAGTGATCATTTTAATTCTTAAAGGACCAAATTGAGCTCGAATTTTGCAAAGAAATAACGTAGAAACTCCATTTTGTGAATTCAGATTTCCGTAGTTAAATTTAGAATTCACAAAACGGGGCTTTTACGTTTTTTTTTGTCAAATCCGAGCTCTGGATCCTTAAGGGCCAAAATGACCCCTAAAACCTATACTGGGATATTTTTTCAGCATGCAGATTGAAAAAAAAAATATTAAAAAAGTATAAAACGAGGCTTTACTCCTCCTATTACCATATGATTTTGAGATGGAACTTCCTTTGAACTTGCGAAGTAGACTCTCTCTCTTAATTTGCGGGTACGGCCTAAACCCGTATTTAACACAAACTGAACCAAAATAGGTTAACAGAACCAAGCTCATATCAATAATACAATGCCTTTAACACTATATAAAATTTATCAAAAAGTATAACACAATATACTATATTGAATTTTTATTAAACTCCGAAGCAAGGGCGAATTGGTGAGTAATCCAAACATTGCATATCAAGTGGGTGACATATGTTGAGTCAAATACCCTCATGTTGAATCGGGCGTAATCAAAGTAGTTTTGGCTAAACCGAGCCCTAGCTCTTTTTGTTTGCCTTCTTCGGTGTGCTAATTATTAATTAAAATTGAGGGTGTTTCTAGGAGCACCTAAGCTATTATTAAAGGTGTTGAGATCAATTTTGCTAAATAAATATATTCATATCTAGAGTATAGATTAAAACAAGTGTTATCCCTGTTTATATTTTTTACAATAAAAAGGTGTTATTTGTAAGACATAAAATATGTACCTGTTACAAATAATAAATGGAGATGATAAATATAAGCTAGTTGACAATTTCTACCATAATTACCAATCAAAAAAGCAATAGAAGCAATAGATAAAGAAGAGGTTAACATGAGAAACCCGAAAGTCGCGGGGAATATCCATCCTGCCACTCAAAAGCAGGATAGCACTATTATTCTTACTTTAGACTTTTAAAGTTTATTTATGGTGCAAATATCTAAAAAGAAAAGGCAAAAAAATAAATAAACATAGTATTGAAAAAATCATTATGCTTTTAAAATCTGAAAAATGTTGTCTGGCAACTTGGCTAAATCATGTCATCGTCAATCCTTATTATAAATTAGGAAATTTTGACTTTTGCTACCACAGAAAGTCTTGACTTTCACTTTTGCTACCTCTAATTTTTTTTTTTTATTTTACTACCACTAAAATTCACTGTTGTTAGAATTTGCTACCAGAAAAAGAAAACTGTTACTGTTGCCGTTTGTGGGCCCCAAGCAGTTAACTACCCAACGTTCCTTTCTCGTCTTCTCTCTCCTAGAACCCTTTGCTCTGTCTAACTGTTGCTAGCCATGAACAGCTTCCAGCCACCACCACGCTGCAGCCTGATTCCAGCCAACGCGCGGCCTCAACGATCGCCGGAAAAACGCGAGCCGGCGTAACCACCGACGGCCTTTGAATGGCGCGCAACCCTTGCACGCAGCCTCCTACGGTGCCGCGACGAACATGAGAACAAAAACATCCCAAAATTCGAACAATTTCGAATTAAAATCAGGAGTTTCTAGCGTTTGATGTTCGAATTCAATCCCAAAACAAGATTTTGGTATCAATTTTCAATCTTATTGAATTAATTTGATGATTTTCATTCAAAATCAATTTGGGGAAAAAGTTAGGGTTTATAAGAACTTTTGAATCAACTCTTTGATTTCAAAACAAAAATAACAATTATTTACATGATTTTGCAATTGAAATCTAAAGAAAGCAAAGCCCTCAATCAATTTCGACACAACTTGTCGAATTAGAGGTAAAAAATATTCGATTTTCCCTTGTTCGAACCGATCCCCCCTACAATCATACAATCATCATCATCGTCGTCCGTTGGTGGGGGAAAGGGTTTGGGGTGGGGTCGCCGGCGTTCGCCCAAGCGCCGGCCGCTGGCAAGGGGGTGGGGGGAGGGTGGCTGACGGGAGGGGGGCAGTTGAGGGTGGCTGGGGTTTTTTTTTATTTTTAAACATTTTAATTTTTTTTTTATTTTTTATTTTTGAATAAACTTAACGGAGTTGAATAAACTTAACGGAATCCTAACGGATTCCGTTAAGTGATAGTGAAATTTAAATTATGTGATTTTAGGTGGTAGTAAAATAAAATAAAAAATTTGAGCGGTAGCAAAAGTGAAACAGGGGTGTTTTTGTGGTACCAAAAGTCAAAATTTCCTATAAATTATTATCAAATACTCCCTCTCTTTTTTAAAATGCCTCATAGTGATATTTTGTACATATCGATGCAAAACTTTGTTTAAAGTTCAATAATATCTTTAATTATCAGCAACTATAAATTATAACAATTGAATATTAATAATCTATTCATTGAGAAGATTCCAACAAGTACCCACAAGACTATTTTTTCTTATGTTTAATTTACAAATATTGTTCTAAGTATGTTTAATGAATAGTTTCAAAATCCCCAATGGGACACTTAAAAAAAACGGAGGGAGTACATTTTAAAATCCGGACAAGCGTCAGCTATATTACTACCTACTACCAATATTTATTAATTTATTATTTTATCATTTAAATATTATAAATAATTTATTTTATAATGGATTGATATGTCTGTAAGTTTTTAGTAAATACTGATGGTTGAACTCAATTATCAATTTATATACTCTATCACATCCTTCATATGAGAACCTTTTAGGCTTGAAGCGTGGATGTGGCATGAGGTCTCTCTTACTTAGCGCGAAACATTTTACTTGGAAGGTGTGGGTGGGTGTAGGAATGGCAACGATCGGATTCGGGTCATATGCGACTAAATCCGATTCGTTTAGTAAACGGACCCTGGATTCGGATCTGAATTCGAAAAATTTGAGTCCGATCTGACTCGTAATTTTTGGATCCGAACCCAGTCCGTTTATTCGGACCTCCAAATGATCCGAATTTTTTATTTTTTTTTTATTTTTTTGAATAATATATGATATACCTATAATTGCTTGTATTGTCCCTAATAAACTTTATCTGTTATATCATATTGGTGCGTAATAAATTAGAAAATATATAGGGTATAAAGTCTAAACATAACATATTTAAATTATTAATTAAGTTACATAACAAAAATTTGCTACAAACAAGCAAGGAATTGTCCCAATGCAAGTTATAAAGCATATCCTCGTACTCGGACTCGAATCGGATCAGAGTCGATCGGACTTTGTGCAAGGTCCAAGTCCACTCCGTCTCCTATTTGGATTCGGACTATTTTTAAACGGATTCGGATCGGATATTTTTTTCTTAAAATCGAATCGGATTCGAATCAAACCTAGATTGAATTTCCATCCTTAGGTGGGTGAAATATTAATTTAAGTTATATAAATAACGTGAAATCTTTACACATGATAAGATACCTAGTACACTCACACTTGCAATTAACAATAGTTTTTTTTAATACTAACACGGAGGTAGTATAAATAATGCGTATGGTTTGTGTGAACTTTGATCCCCTTTAATCACGGTCAACAAAGCGGCCAAAGTAATCTAAAAATTAAATTTGAAAAATTACTTCATAATCACGATAACAAAAATTATTTGTTTGGATTATTCAAAAAAACAAAAATAAAACTGAAATCGAAGCCACTGACACTATCCCACTTGCCAGACCATCTCTCCGTGACACACTCCCTCACACAACTCGCTCATCTCCACCGTACATCAAACAATCCCATAAATCGATGGCTCAACTCAAACTCATACCATACACCCCACCACACAATATCCCTCCACTTGACTCGTTTTCTTGACTTCCTTTCCCAAACAAATTCATTCAAGCAAATTCATATGACTCCAAACCACACTTGATTTTAGAATTTGTTTCTAAAGAGCACTTCAATACTCAAAAAATTCCCTCAACCCAAAATTCCAATCATGACATCCTCTAAAATGGATGAAGAGTTAAGAAAGGCAGCAGTGAGAGGAGATGTAGACTTCCTTAAAAAATGTGTTGAATCCAATAAACCCATCGAATACTACTTGACTTTCTATCCTGAGGAGGATGACCAATCTGGAAGAGCCCATCATGGCAACATCTTCCACATGGCCGCAAGGGAAAACAAAGAAGAGTTTATTAAAGAAGCCATGGGGATTTTACCTCAAGAAGCCAAGCACCAACTCCTTGTTCAACCAGGGTACGCAGAATGCAACCCTCTTCATGAAGCAGCCTGTGTTGGTAATGTAGTGATAGTAAAGATGTTTCTAGATGTTTATCAACAAGGATTCCGATCTCATCTTTTGGAACATCAACGACCCTGGTTATTCAAGGATTCCGATGGAAATAACCCTTGCTTTGTGGCTGTTATTAGTCATCAAGAAGAATGTGCGTTTGAAATTTATAAAATGGATACGGAGTTGATTTCCAATATGCATAGTTATCGTGGTAGCTCCTTAGTCTACGAAGCTGTACACAAGAAGATGAGCAACTTAGCTTTAGTCATTTTGAAGTCCCCCCATCCTATTAGTTGCAACGGCTACGATGGCTACACTCCATTCCACTCAATACATTATTTAATCGAAGGCTCAGGTAAACATGGTTATTATTAATATCTTTCAATAATGAACTTAATATTTTTTTTAATAGTTCTTTTACAAATAAATATTTAAATATAGGAAATTTCATGGGAAACTACCTTATTAATTTTTTATGAAAAAGAAGAAGGAAAACAAAAAGAAAATAAACGAACAGTAGATGTTGAAAGAGTAGTTAAAACTCCCATAATATGGCAATGAAAGCTTGTTACAACATTTTATACACACTTTATAAACTAAAGTACTTTATTATAACATATTTTATAAGCTAGTTTTTCAAAGCAACTGATTTTAATAAAAAAAAATTCCACAAAATTTCATTATTAATAGTGCGGGTCAAAGTTAGACGATGAAAAAACATGTGGTAAGTCAAAATGGAACAAATACCTCAATGAGAAAGTTGTATTAAAATAATATTGTACTTCGTACAACATCAAATTTTTTTAATTTTTAATTTTTAAGAGTAAGAAATAAGGAAGAGTTTAGGTACGTCTAACATCAATCAAACAAAATCTTATTACGTGGTTACCTTTTTCTTTATAAAGTATTCCGTATAATTTAGTAAGAGTTAACATATACGAATATATGTATATCAGTATATGTATATATACATGAACACACAAATATACACACATGTGCATAATTATAATCTTTGAAAATCTTTTTTTTTTTTTTTTATTACAGAAGAATCAGAAGAAATCTTTCGAGGACTACTTCAGAGAGAGCCAGAGCTAATTAAACAAAAAAATATGAATGGAGATTCGGCATTTACTTTGTGGGCATATTATGGTAAAATTTGGCCATTCAAAATTCTTTTAGATTGTAAGGATATCATCCAAGATGTAAATAAGATTTTCACATACTTGGTATCTTTAACGAATGATTATGGTTGCAATCCATTACACGACTTGGCTGAAAATGTCACGTTTACAAGCAATTCTACAAAAATTGCAGAAATGCTGATAGATATTTACAAAAAAGAATCACCAAGCCTTTCAAATAATCAACATCCTTGGTTAGTGAAGGACATTGATGGAAATACACCTTTGTCATTGGCCATAGCCCATAAGAATGAAAATCCCGCTATATATTTGTTGTCAGTGGATGAAAATGTAGTTACCGAAAGTAAGAAGAATGTTCTATTCTTGGCTGTCGAGGTTCAATGTCATACACTTGCCGAAGAGATATTGAAGATAATCGATAACAAAGGTTGGAATCAACTTCTTACGAATCATCAAAAGCTCAATATCTTGCACCTTGCTCCACTATGCACAGGTGAGTCGACGATCTATTTATCTTTCTTTTTTACCCTTCAGTTATAGCATTACTATTGATAATAGATAATATAAGATAATAGAGTATGTGCGAAGTTGATGATATTCTCATTAAGTTTAACATGTATTTATACACCTAAGAAGTATTGTAATCTAGGTTTACAAAAAATAATAACAAGCTAAGAAGATATACATACAAGCTGTTAAACGAGATAGATATTAGTGAATATTCACAAATGATAATTAAGAGAACATTCTACTCTAACTACTTTTGACTTGGTCATCGTTATCAGATAAAAATATGGATATCTCTTTAGTTTTCTCTTTCTCTTTCTCATCTTTACTATCCACTAAGGGACATCTACATTAAATATGCATAGAGCCATATAAGCATACAGATTGATCATCATCATCCTACCTTTAAATTAAAAGGGAAATTGGATTTTTCCCCACCCAAATTTAACATTCATCATCATCCTACCTTTAAATTAAATCACCCAAATTCCTTCTTCCGATTAAGTATGTGTGAGGATTTGTGATGTATTTTCATAAAACAGTAATCGCAAATAAATGAAATGATGGAGCAAAGCAAAGTACAGAGTAATTGAAGGATAGAAACTGAACGATCGTGTATAGTAGTTTTTTCATTTTTTTTATCAAATTATTTTTTTAAACCACAAAGTCATCCCAATAAAAGGTTTAAATTAGTCAAAATCTAATAAATGGCTGAAATTTAATCTAGTATAATGCCTACAATTTTATTGTAGCCATTTGAAAACTATCCCTATAATTTAAACTAAATTCTTAATCAATAAAATTATCCCAAATGTATACGTGTTGCATCCACAACCAAAATTTTTCGACCAATATTTTTTTTCTTAAAAAATAGCATGATAGAAAAAAAATTACTAAATACAAATTAAACTTACATTAATTTATAAACATAATATATTTTCCTTGTAAATACACATCTGAGTATGCTGGCGAGGAACTAATTTCTTTATATTTATGATATTTTGTGAGGAAATAGAGTCATTTAAAATCTTATTTATTACGCTTAATTTTTTCCTTTGTATTTTTTATGCAAATTTTTTAAATAGAACGAACAAAAAAATATAGAGAATATCATCTAAATATTAATTTCTAATATCTTTATTTATTACTTTCTCAATGTTTTATAAGTGATGCATATTCCTAAAAATCTCTGTTTTTTTAATGACACACTTTATTCCCTTTTATTGGAAACTTTCTAATATTCTTATACTTCCGACTCATTAGTTTCCTGTTTGGTTTATATGGGAAGTTAATTCTTATGAGAAATCATGTTGCATGGGATGTTACTTTCCACTTACAAATCCTAGCTAGGAATTTTGGTATTCCTGTTTAACTTTTTTTTTTTGTATAAATAAAAAGAGCTTGAAATTCCCGAGCCTCAAATTTTGATTAACCAAAGGGGACCACGGTAGTATATTTCTGAGAAATTCTAATTTCGATCCTATAATTTTTTACTCTTTTCACTTTACTACTTTGTTTTTATTACAGATACTTTACTACTATGTTGTTATCAAACAAACAACCCCATTTGCACATTCTCATAAATTTTGATTTGTTTCCCTCAATTTTAAAGATTAACCAAACAAGCTCTCTTGAACTCTTGCTTGGATAAAATAACAAATACGGAGTAAAATGTTTCGATCTCATAAAAAGCGAATGTACGAAGATTTTTAATTAACTAATTATACGAGAATATAAAATAAACGAAAAAGATGAGTCCAATATATCTGACATTAATAGTCTAATATATGACATTATTAATCTAATATCTTACATTAATATTCTCAAATTTGACATTAGTAATCTAATATACTCATGTCATGTATCAGATTACTATTGTCAGAATTCAAATACTCCGTACTAGATTACTAATGTTAGATTACTATAGTTATATATTAGATTATTAATATTAGATATTAGATTTCTCATGTTATATATTAGATTATTAATGTCAGATATTAGATTTCTCATGTTAAATATTAGATTAATAATGACAGATATTAGATTATTAATATCAAATATTAGATTATTAATGTCATATATAAGATTATTAATGTAAATATTAGATTATTAATGTCATATATATTGAACTCACGGTGAGTTTGATCTCAAGTAAAATATTTCCTAAAATAAATAAATAAAAAGTTGCCAATTATTTATTTAATTGTATCATGTCGATTGACTTTACACATAATTCATCGTGCACAACTTTGCAATTACTAATAACTTTAACTATTCATAGTTTAGATTTATTAAAAGTTGATATTATAAATACTACTTCCAAAAAAAAGAGTGTCAATTTTAACAATTGATACATGTCGACTTTTGACATTATATATGTAACATAAGTTAGCTAATAACGAACATAATCATGTATGATCATTTTGATTTTGTTTTCGATTTGTAATTTCAAAACCATCTTTTTATACAAGTAACTTTTAATAATAATTCGTTAAAGATACTACAGTTGAATTGATGCATTGAAAAATGTGTTAACTTAAAAAGTACAAAGGAAGTAAAATACACAATATAATTAGGCTTCTTTTACGTATATTGTTTAATTATGAATGATTGAATAAAAATTATTAAATAGCAATTCTTCTTTACAAGCAGAAAACTTTTGTGCACAACTAATGGAAAGCCATCCAGAATTAATCAAAGGAGTAGATAAAGAAGGATCTACAATAGTTCATAGTTGGGTAAAAAGTGACAAAGAATGGCTATTTAAATTCATATTGGAGAGCGAGTGGAAAGATCAGTTTGTAAAACTTGTTGATGTTAAGGATTACAATTATCAAGACAATCCTTTTCATGTTGCCGCAACTACCACTCATAAAGCAACAAACCAGATTGTACCACTCCTTGTTGAAGCTTACAAAGTACACAAATTTAGTTGGAGCGTAAATGCTATCTATCAATTGCCATGGTTTGAAAAGAATAAAGAAAACGAAGGGCCTCTACACTTGGCATTACACAACAAGCGTGAAGATCTTGCACTTTACATATTGTCACTACTACGGGATGATCAAATTATGGATGAACTGCTAGATTATTACGAGCCAGAGCACTCTACGTTGTTTCTTGCTATACAAAACAAGTGCTCTGAAGTAGCCAAAGTCATATTGGGAAAGTTGGATAAGCGAAGCAGGACCAAATATCTAAAAGATTCCTCGACTGGTCGGAATATATTGCATCTTGCTACAAGCTTAACAGGTATTAGTTTTTCGTTCCTTCATAGAATAATATTTAGCATTTATTATTACACATAATTTTACGAGATTAAAGGTACGAAGTATATGTTATTGGTTAATTACTGGCGCATAGCTGTTATTTATAAGGCAAATAAATAGCATGAATAAGACAGAAGAGTGACGAAAAATATTTTTCTAGTGGTACAAATAAGTATATTAATTGTCATCAAATATTATACCATTATTACTTATAATGGCTATAAATAGTACTACTAAAATAACCTATACTATAATAATATAAAATACATGTATAATGGTACATCAAAAAATACCACAGTAACTATAAAAGAAATTATGTGAATTTATAAGTTAGCCTTCATATATGCATCCCAAATAAATAGCATCTATGCGCCTAATTGCACTCTATGTTATTACATTGTTTGACTATCAATTGTTACTTTGCCTCACACTTGACGAAGACATGCAGGGATTAACTTATATTTCTAATTTGGCCTAGTGAAAAGAAGGGAGACAAATATAATAATAATAATAATAATAATAATAATAATAAAAATAAAAATAAAAAATAATAAAAAGGAAAAATTGCGGAATAATTCGACCTTCGTCTCATCCGCCCAAAATAATACCACCTCCTTTAATGTCAATTCGCTTCAAATGGTCCCAACCGATCAGCTAACTTTTTGTGACAAGTTATCTAACACGTATCAACACCTAATTGGTCCAAATAAAATTTAGAAAAAGTAGAAATTATTTTTTAAAGAAAATTTTAAAAATTATCAATTAATTTCTTAGAAAAAATCAATTAATTAAACGATAAACCACCAACCCCGCCGCACCAACCCCTTCCCCGTCCCAATTCCGGCCCTCCTCTACTTTCACGTCGCGATTCCAACCCTTCTCCCTTTCCCGTCCCAAAGTATTCTTCTTTGACGACGATGATAAGAGGAATGCGACGCTTATTGAGCTCGTCAATGAGATCGAGAATGGCGGAGGTGGGTTCAGAGATGGTAGATATCGCCGCCATTGGAGGTGGTGGAAGAGAGAAAGAAAGATTTTTAGGGTAGCTGGGTCTAACTTTTTTTTTTTTAAATTTATTATTTTTAATTTTAAATTTTAGATATATCACTTTGTGACACGTGTACTTTAAAACTAAACAAAAAATTACCTATTTAATAGGTTACCGGTCACTTGAGACCATTTTAAGCGTATTGACATCAAACGTCGGATTATTAAAAAAATAATTGAAAGGTAAGATTATTTTGGGCGGATGAGACAATGGTCGGATTATTCCAAGCAATGAAATTTTTTTTAATAACAATAATACCTCCATTTTTTCTTATTTGAAGTTTAAAATATTTTATATTTCACAAATAATACCCAAAGTTGCAAATATTATAAAACGAATGTAGTATATATATAAGAATGAATTTTAAAACTCCCTCCACTCTTTTATTATTTTTTTTAGTTTTTTTTATCTTACTACTTTTCATTTTTTTATCTTCTTATTTTGCTTTATTCTTTTTATGGTAAAGAAAATATCCACTTTTATCATTCTTTACCCACCATATGACCCACATAAATTTTATTAACAAACTTTTTCACTCCTACCTCTTTATTTATTTATTTATTTATTTTTTTAAAAAAATGACACACTTACCATTTCATTTTACATAAACAGACTATTGAATGGAAAGATAATGATAATTAAAGAACAAAGGAGTATAGTTTTATAGGCTTAAAGCATATACTCTCTCCATTCTCAATTTTTTTTTTTTTTTTGGTGAAAACCATTCTCAAATTATTGTGCTCTTTTCATAAGCTTAACTTTTAATTTTTATTTTTTGGATCCAATGCAATTGGAAATTGACAACTATAGTTAAGAAAAGACAAGTCAAAGGAAATGAGATTTTTATGATTCTAACTTTTTTATAAACTATGAAATTAGATGAAGAATTTGGGACATGGCTAGTTAATGAAGCACCAGAGTTCATCACCGAACAGGATAACAATAAACAATCACCTTGGGATACAGCATATGAAACTGGTTGTGCATGGTTTATAAAAGTTGTACTGAAAAAGGACCCGTTTGTATTCAATAGAGCACCCTTGGCTTGGATTAAAGCATGTGAGCACGGTCATGTCTCGGCTCTTCGTACCTTCATTGACCATAATCCAGCTGGTTTTCGAGATCTTTGTATTAAGCATAAGAATACTCCTTTGCATCGTATGAAACTGTCAAGTTTAACAGAATACGAAGAGCTTCTTACGATTCCACGCATGAAAGATCTGATCAATGTTCAAAATTCTCAAGGGAAGACACCTTTACACTTAGCAGTACAAAATCGAATATTACCTTTGACAGAAACATTACTCGGCATGGAAAAAATAGCTTATAACATCAAGGATGAGGACCAAAACACTCCCATTGATTTGTTGGAGCAAGCTTGCATAGACGATAGTGAATGGGTATGCTTTTCAATTTTTCTACTTCCTCCCTTACATATTAGTTGCAACTTTAGAATTTATTATATCTCACAAATAATACCCCAAAGTTACTTTAAGTAAATCACATTAAATCACAAAATTTGTGTACTTGTAGTTATCCATTTTATTGCAAACCATGTGCAGGAAGAAATGTGCCAAAGAATCGGCTTTAATCCATGGATAAAAACATCATACTTCCAGCGTAGGACCAATTTGTTAGAAGTGCGAAATTCACTATTTGTGGTGGCGGCTCTATTAGCCACTATTACATTTACTGCTGGTTTTACTCTTCCTGGCGGATTAAATCAAGAAAGCGGGGAAGCACTTTTAGCAAAGAAGGTTGCATTTTTGGTATTTTTGATGTCTAATACATTGGCTATGTGTACTTCCATGTTGGTTTTGATTTGCCTTGTATGGTCTATGGTCCAAGATTCGAGTAATTCGTTGGTATTGATTGATCGTAGCTTGGTGTTACTCATGGTAGCGTTTTACTCCACTATATTAGCATTTATGACTGGGGTCTATGTGGTTATATACCCAAAGCTTCTTTGGGCAGCCATCATAGTCATCATAATGTGCTCTCTTATTGGAGTTTCGGCGAACAGAACCTTCTTGTACAAAGTGCTATTGATCTCTTCAGCAAAGAAGAAGCAAAATCAGAGAGACCCAATGTATCTGCTTGAATTGGTGAGCTCTCTTGTCCAAGATATATATGTTAATAACTTTAGAGGATTATATATAATTGCTAGTTGTAAATTATGCATAACTTATTTGATGAATCTATGACTTTCAGGGTAAAGCTTTTCGGTGTTGCAAAAGGCAGTAGCAGCCATAAAGTTGAGTGAATTGAAGCAACAAATAAATTCAAAATTCTTGTAGTTATTGGCTTAAAATATTCTTGTGGTGTTTAGCACTTATCATAAGTACTTATTACATGTTTATATATATATATATATATATATATATATATATATATATATATATATATATATATATATATATATATATATATATATATATATATATATATATATATATATATATATATATATATATTTGTTAATCATACATCATTTGTTTTCAGTGTATTATTGATTTATATACTCTGTAATTTTACTTGATAAAGACATCTCTCCTAATTTTTCAAAGCATACGGTGTACGTAGTATATCAATATAAAATGTTGTTGATTGAATTGGTTTAATTTGCATGTATATTCGTAAGTCGTGTATAATTTTTGTATTTTTTCTTTTTTTTTACTAAATAATTAATGATACGCATTGTCAAAGTTACTATTGCTATTTAAAGTGGTGCAGTTTTTGAAAGCAAAGAATTTTATTTTATTTTTTGACAGGACAAAGAAGTACAAGTATTATTTGAGACATTCTTAGTGAAATGAAAACCAAAATAATGTCTTCTAATTAAGTGAATTGAGTGACATTTTTTTTTAAAGAATTTTTATGAGATTTTGGGCACTTAAGAATGTTGTGGGAGGTTGTTTAAGAACTATGTAGTACAATAGTCATAATATAGATACAAGTTGTTGAACCACACTTATATTACTTGAGCAGTTTAGCTTATGCACAGTAAAGCAAGGGGAAAATCAGCTCAGTAATTAATAGAAAAACTATAAAGCTTTGAAAGGGGAAAAATAAATAGGACTTTTGGAGTAGAAAATAGTTCCATTTGCTCTTTAACTAGTCCAACAATTAACCCTAATTTTGTTGTGATATCCATATGTTAATACCTAGCATAATTATAAAAGTTAAGGACAACTTGATTGTAGCAAGCTGTGAAATTTAGTTTATTTTAGGCAATTAGGTTTCAGCTTGACAATGTTGAAGGAGAGGGGAAAGTTAAGGACAACAAAGTAGAAAAACGAAACTTTTCCTCAAAGAAAAAAACTAAAAAAAAACAGGTAGAAAAACAAACTTAAGAATGGGTGAGGTCTAGCACTGTCAAAACGGTTTGACAGTTCGGTTTCGATTCGGTTTGTAAATGGGTCTGCTTGAAATCAGTTCAAGTGCCTTATTGGTCGGTTTCGGTTCGGTTCAAATTATTATCAGTTTGGTTCAGTTTCGGCTTATTCTTAAGCAGTTTAATTCATTTCGGGTTGTAAACGAATTGGTGCAGACGGGTTGCGGTTTGTTAACAGTTCGGGTTGTAAACGGTTCGGTGCAAACAGGTTGCGGTTCGTTAATGGTTCGGTGTGGATGATTTTTATCTCGGTTCAAACGGTTTTGGGTCAGAAAGGTTCAAATCTTTTTTCAGTTTGGTTTTTTTTTTCAATTCGATTCATTAACGGGTTTGATTTTTATACGGTTTAACATTAATCGGATCGGTTCGATTTTGGGTTTACTAAAATATGGTTCGAGTCAGATTTCAATTTCAAAATCGTTTTTATTCGGTTCGGTTCTCATTTGGGTCGTGTTTTGGGTAAAAATGCCCATGACACGTGGTCCAATAGAATGTGACATGTGTCACCTAAAGAGAGGTTCAACGTGAACCAATCTTCTGGCGACACGTGGCATCCCCAAATCATTGGGAAAAAGGCGGCCTTCCTGGCCCAATTTCCGAGAAAGCCCACCATTCCTAGATTTCCGTAACCTAGGATGGCGACACGCATCCCAAGACCCTATAAATAGAGAGATATTTCCACATGGGAATACATTCAGAAATATTCATAAAATAGAGCAATCATTAATTACAGATATTCTCTCGGAAGCCGAGAAGATACTTTACTTTTCGCACTCTTTACATCTTCCGAACACGTTCTAACTTGATCGTCGGAGGCGGAACTCCACCCAACTGGAGTCTCCTTTGTTTTGAAGATACAGGCGCCCAGAATCCAGTCTTGGAATTGTAACTCTCCTGAGGGACACTGAAAACATCGAAACATTTGGCTTCGTCTGTGTGGAGAGTACTTCTAAGATGGCTTCCAATAGGTTTGTATCACCTGCTAACGAGAAACGGCCTACGGCTAAAGTTGAGATCTATACAGACCAAGACAGTGGTGACGACTTTGATGTCGACACCTATGTGGCCTTAGACGGGTCACTCAGAACCAGACACACCCGTCCCATGGAAACAAGGGAACGGGGCGATGATCAAGCCGGTCCAAGCAAGCCATCCGGAAAGCCGGCTGGACAGCCCCAGGCGGCAAAAGGAATAACCTAAGTTACTAGAGACGAACTCATGAAATTCATGACAAGTTTCAAAAGGGAAATAAAGGACCTAATCAACAAAAAGACGGCTGACACCAATAGGGGTCAGTTGGCCAAGAAACCTTCTCCCGCAGGGAAGAAGAAGCCTGTCAAGGATCGTGTGCCTACTCCTCATCCTAAACCAAAGGAGGGGGACTAGCCCATAGTTGATCTGTCTAAAATCCGATCTCCTGAAGCAGGGAAGAGGAAGGTCATCCAACAAGTTTAGCCGAATGGATCAAAGAAGACTTATTCGGATGCCCGAATGTTAATCTAGTAGGAGAAAAGTCAGCAGCTGTCTGAGTCGGCTTCAACGTCAACTTACGTAGACAGCTTCCAGAATACCTCAATGAGGTATTCGCAATCAAACCGAGAGAGTCAGTCAAGCGGCTTGTCTATCTGTACTGGCCCTTAGATTATCCATTAGACCCCGTATGTGCCCCAGCAGCCATACATGCCGTATGGACAACCTTACATGCAGCCAACCCTCTTTGAGGGTCAGACGACACAGAATGTCCAACCAACGGACTGGCAACTTCGTCTGCTCAAACTTGGGGAACAACCTTTTGCGTTCTTTAAGGAGATAACCGAGGCGCCACAACCGACCAAGGTTAAATATGTGTTGGTAGGTACTTATCATGGTACCACCAACCCAGAAGACCACCTAAGTGCTTACACCAATCTCATGTACTTATAGGGGTTGGATGATGCCACTTGGTGCCGATGCTTCCCGACAACATTGAAGGGCATAACCCAACGTTGGTTTCGTAACCTGCCAGCCGGATGCATCAATAGCTTCAAGACGCTTGTGTACTTGTTTTCTTCTAACTTCTCTATGAACATCCCTGCTAAGAAAACAAGTCTCGACTTGGGAGCAATACAGCAGGGAGATAAAGAAGGGCTAAGGTCCTACGTTAGGCGGTTCAATCTGATAAGATTTCAGATTCAAGGGTTGTTTGACGAAGTGGCCTCCACAGACTTAAAAAAGGTACTACTTTTAAGACTTCTAAATTTTTTGTAAATAAAGTCTATCAATGAAAAGATGCTATATTTTCACATATTTATTGCTTTCTTTATAAATATCGTCTGTGCAATGTACAAAAGGACTTGTAAAAAGTTTACGTCTGCTCCAACATGAGTAGATACAAGCTAAGTCCAATACTTAGCAGCTATTAATGAGGCCAATGGCCAGATAACCTTATAACCATCGCCTGCTCCAATATGAGTAGGCAACCGGTGACGCCCCTCTGGGTGAATTCGTCGTAGAGAGCATATCCCATTTGGGTGGTACATTGTTCTATAAACTTAAAAACAAACGGCCCTACCGAGAGCTCAACTTTAGTCTCAAGTTCATGAATTACCAATTGATATTGAGCAACATCAGTGGTCTCAGAAGCATCTTTTTTGGCCTGCCTTACCTCTTCCTACTTCCGGGTATACGGCCTTTTGAGCCCCTCTACTCGCAACGTCATCTGTGTATATGCAAAATGTGTTAGAAAAGCACCCGGTAGTGTACTTGGAAAATGTGAGTAAACTATTTTACCTCAGGTTGAACTGTTGAATCCTAGGAATGACCTCTTTGCCCTCCTTAGGGACAACCTTTAGCATGGCCTTAGAGTACTACTGCACATTTGGCCACCGGGGGGATAGGTTTGCACCAGAAGTTAGATATGGTGAGAAAGCTACATAGGCGCCACCAACTGACTGACGGTTGCCTGAAGAATCCTTAAATTGAAGCTGAGAATATGACTTGACCCGCATGGGCCAACCCAGCTCAAATGGAGAGGTGAAGGGGTTAGCCGTACCTTAGGGATAAGGTTGTGGGCCAACATTGCCTACAGCCGCTACAGAGTCGCTTGCAGCTTTGGGTGGCTGGCCACCCTTCGACGCCTTAGAGGCATCCAGCTGGAAAGAGAGGTATATCCCCACATTAACTTTTTTAATGCTCTTTCCCCCAAGGGTTAGATGGGCCTTCTCAAGCGGAAGCCTTGAAACCGTCTGTGCAAAAGTTTTTCTGGATTTGTTGGAGCTCGAGACCTCCCCACCCGACTTTCGTTTGATTGACTTGGTGAGGGGTCTAGGAGTCGCCTTGTCTCCATCCTGAAACAAACCATACATTAAGCATACAGTTAGAACCAGGCATTAACCATACAACCGGTTCAAAACCGTCTATATAAACAAACAAGGAATTGGGAAAGAAACTAGGGCAGGAAATTTATACCTGGCTTTTGGCCGCCAGTGCGGCCTTCTTCTTCTCCGCATTCTCCTTGAGGATGTCTTCTGCAGAACAAGCATGCATTTTGTCATCTGGAAGCATCCTTCTGTCGGTTTCTGCAAAAGAAAACCGTTTATCAGATTATCAAACAATAAAATTACAAGTTAAAAACAATACAAACATTATAATATTGTCGGATGCATGATCTAAATACGTTTGTCAAAACGCGTGCTCAAACCACAGGCGGACAAGAACGCCTCATCTCTCAAAAACTCATGTTTAGGTACCCAGTTCTTGGGTACGCTTATTAGTTCCCCGGATGAGAGAGTGGCGGTTGTCAGTTTAAAAAACCCCGACTCTATTATTTTTTCATAGTCCTAATCCGGGACTTGTAGAAGCTTGCATTTCTGCCTCAATAGATCCGGCTTCTTGTTGTAAGTGCGGAATTCAAAGTTCTCTCGTTCTTTGGGGGCAGAAACTAAATAGAACTGGTTCTTCCAATCAGACCACTTAGAAGGTTTGTCTAGGGTCATCAAGTAGTTGGGGTAGGTGGTTAATGTGTACCACGCCCTCCAGCCGCCAGAGCTACGGCTTAAATAGTGCATGTGGGCAAAAGCCTCCCAGCCGGGATGAAGACCTTGCATCTCACAGGCGGAAATGTAACCATGAAAACTAACCCAAGAGTTTGAGGTTAAATCCCACACTACCAGGTAGTATCCTCGTAAAATATCCTAATGGCATCATGAAGTGGGAAGCGGAGACCGGCTAGGAAAGCCGCCTCATAGCAGCCAAAATAATTGTTGGCATTTGCCTGGTCATCTCCCCAGGCGATGGTCCCTAATTCAGGCGGCACCTGGATGGCATATCTTTCGCCAAAAGGACGCTAGGATGTAAAGAACTCTAGGTGCTTTGCCATGTTTTCCCTGTCTCTTGTAGAAACATGGATCCGAAAGGGATCCCCCTCATTATTCCATTTTAACTTCTCCTCTTCCTCACTATCCTCAACCGGTGATAGCGAGCTGTTGCTCTCTTCAAAGCTAAACCCAGAGGCGGACTCACCCCCGCTTCTCTCAGGGACTGCCTCATCCGCCTCCTCATATCCAAACATAGAGGTGGCTTCCTAACCGTCTCCACCCTCTAATTCAAGTATCTCGTCACTAAGAGTGCTTGGTGCACCAGAGGGGGATCTTCTTGCCTCTTCAGCCTGTTCTAGCTCAGGCGGCACACCTTCTGTGCTATCTTCCCTATAGTCCGGGTCTACAGCCGTCTTTCTAGTCTGATCCATAGTGTCCTGCATAGACACGGAGACGGTTAGATTTGGGGATGAACAAGAGTGATCCAAGAACCTAGAGGCGACACCCCCATTCCTAGACTCAACTGTACCAGGGGACCGACTGCCTACTAAAATAGGTTGTGCCGTGTGTGCTGTTGGTGAATCCATTTATGGAATGATATGTACACAAACCAAAAAATATGAAAAAGCTGAGAAGGGGAGAGACGGTACCTCTAAAATGAGTTGAAATATAGTTAAGCGTTGACTGGTTGTGACTAGCAGGCAGAAATCAAGAAATTGCTTGCAAGATGCACAGGCGGTAACCAGATTTACCCGCTTGAAAAATAAGAAATGCTTGGAAGTCCTCGCCTGCTGTAACCCCTTGGAAAGCGAGAATTGTCTGAAAGATATTCAGACGGTTCAGATGGTCTCCCGTTTGTGAAATATGCAGACGGTAGCCCGATTGTGTCTAATGGAAAAAGATCGAAGGCAATTGTCTGAAAAATACACGGGCGGTTGTCAGACGTTTTCTCTCTAAAAACGGCTAAATCTCTTTCTACGTTTTGGAAATGTCAATAATAGGAAGGGTAAAAATCTATTTATAGCAGGGTAATCTCAGGGGTGTTCCTGTCATTCCCCCAGAAGGTGAACGGTTAAAACTATTCACTAGTATCCTAGTGACAAGTGTTAAAAGGTGCCACGTGGCACGCCACGTCACCCCTATGAGTGACAAATGTTTTGTGTAAAAATACCCATGACACGTGGTCCAATAGAATGGTGACACGTGTCACCTAAAGAGAGGTTCAGCATGAACCAATTCTGGCGACACGTAGTGTTTCAGGGGTTTTCTATGTGTCTTACGGGAGAGTTACAACAGCAAAATATGACCAGAGTACCTGTACCTGCAAAATAAACGGAGACTCCTTTTGGGGGAGTTCCGCCTCCGACGATCAAGTTAGTACGTGAAAGAGGAGTAAAAGTGCGAAAAGTAAAAGGATTCCTTGGCTCACCAGAGTGGATCTGCAATTTAGGGTTGCGCCGGTTTCAGGTGTCAACTGGTGAAAGTTCTCTGGCGGGGAGCTAATGTGGGTTAGCTGCTTGCCTAGGAATGCGTGAGTATTGAGTATTGTTGTTCCGTGTATTCGCTGTGGAATAATCTGGATGTGTGTAATATGAATATATGTGTATTCTCTGAATATTCAACTTATGTGAATGGATTATTCAATCTGTGTTCCCTAGGGGGGGAACATCACCTTTTATAGGGTGAGAGTTAGTATCTTAATTAGGTTTCTTTACCTAATAAGATAGACTGTTTAGTCTAAATAGGATAAACTTAGAAGTCTAAAAGGGATAGACTTTGGCAGTCAGAATGATAGACTCTTATGACTGGATATCTGTTTTACCACGTGGCGTGCTCTTATTAGCCCAAAGAGAACCTCTCACTTATTGACACGTGGTGGACTCTGATTCGGCCACGTGGGCGACACGTGGCAGATGCTGATTGGTCCACGTGGCGACACGTGGTAGTACCTGATAGGTCCACGTGTACGGGATGAAAATCCCCTAATCATTTGCCCCTCATAGGGTGACGTGGCTTGCTACGTGGCCCTGTGACAGGTGTCACACGTGGATTGGCTACGGTTTTTTACCGTTTTTTTTTTCTTTTTTTTTTTGTTATTTTTTTTTTTTTTTTTTTACCCGATGGTTGGTATTCACCTCCTATAAATAGGAAGTTCCAAAATTTCATTAAGTTACACTTACCTTTGCATTCAAGGCGCCTGCTCTGATATTTATATAGACCAGAACGCTTGCTCTGACAAGTGTTTGTATCAATTTTAACTTAGGACGCCTGGTTTAAGGACAATCGGCTTCTTTTACTGACCGACTGCTTTCAAGGATCACCCAAACTTTTATTGGAGTTCTCCTTCTCATCCATTTTAAAGGTAACGCCTGTTCTTCTACACTTAGTCCCTTTTTTCATTTATTTTATTTTTCGCCAAAAAATGGGAGCCCGAAAGCATGCGGCACCGCCTAGAATAGAGATCAGTCGGTCACCGGGAACGGCTGAATCTAGTACTAGGGGTGTCGGCTGCCTCTTGCTGGACCAATGTATGCGATCTGCCCAGAGTCCGACTGTCTATATGTCTGTGCAGATCGCCATAGCAAGAACCAAGCAAACCAGGCGCATTAGTTATTCAGACGGCTCGTTCGAGCATATCCCGGTATCTGGACCATCCGAGACCCCTTCAAACCTTCCCAGTTCGCCTAGTACGCCTAGGACGCCTGGTATGATCAACACCCCCTCCGACTCCATTTTAGATGAGTCCCCGGAGGTTAGGCCTGGGTTCGTTGATTTGACCGAGAAGACGGCTGCTCATTCTGAGAGTTCTAGCGAGAGCTCAAGCGCCAATACATCTGACCGGATCTCAGCCGACTCTGAGGAGAAATTTGGCCGCCTACATGAGGTGAGAGAAAGTCTGGCCGTCGAATATGGGGACGACTGGGCCAAGCCGTCTGCCGAGCGACGCCTAACCCATGCCCCTCTCTTCTGCCATGTTCTAAGGGGTAGGAGCAAGACAATGTTGGAAAAGCTGGGCGCCTTCCTTCATGAACATAAAATGCCCATGACTTATGTTCTTCAAATCCCTGAGCTGGATAATACGGTCGTCTGGCCGCCTGCTCGAAGCTATGGGGATACTGCCTTCGGCTGCTACGAGGCGACCATCAGGGCTGGACTCAGATTTCCTCTACATCCGGCTGTTGAGAGGATTTTGGATGGCTATGGAATTGGCCTATTGCAGCTTTGGCCCCCAACTCATGGTTCAATATTTTGGGGTACATAGCCGGCTGCGAAATGCAGGGGGTGGAGCCTACTTTTGAGGCGTTCGCCCATATGAATTATTTAAGTCGGACACCCAAAGCAAGCGGTGTCGGCTGGTTTCAATTGACTAGCCATAAGGGCTATATGATGACGATGGGTAAGGAGAACAAGTGGAAGGATTGGCGAACAACTTTCTACATAGTATCCGGCCCGGATCGTCATAAAAATATTAAGTATAATAGGTGGACTAGGGATCCGCCTCTTTTATCAGGCAGTAGCTCAGACTTGCCGCCTGTTTCCCCCAAATCTAAAAAACAGATCCTGGACGCAGGTCTCTTCAAGGTCTATATACAGGCGAACCCTGTAACCGGCCTAAGGGAGTTTCTCCCAAAGGAATACATCCCAAAGTACAAATTGTTGTACGATGGGACTTATTTGGCCGCCTGTGGCCTTAGTGAAGAGATGCCGAGAGGTAGCTAGACGCCTGTATTTAGTAGTTTGGTCATACTTGTATTTTTCCTTCTGATTTTAACCACTTATTTCTTTGATTTTGCAGGCGTCGCAATGGAGAAGACTGCTGCAGCTAAGAGAGCAACCGCCCAGATGCGCATAAGCGCGCTGGGCAAGCGGCCTTCTGAGGAGTCGCTTGCCAAACAGACGCCAAAAGTGAGTCTTCTGTACTTGCTTTTTGTATTGCTAAGTTATGAACCCACCACCTGTTTTCTAATAGGTTTATTTCCTCCAATTTTGCAAGGCACTACCCCCCATCCTTCTCCTTCTTCTTAACCGGACCCAAAGGTTCGGAAACAAAGGGAGGGGGATGTCTCGACGCCTGGAAATACCAGGCGGATTTCGGCTGAGAGGCAGACCCAAACCCCCCCTAGTGGGGTGAGGACGCCTGTTCCTCCTTCAACCAGCCGGCCTCCAAGAGGTAGTTGTCTTTGTTCATAATCTTTTTGACGAGTCGCCTGTTTATCAGGCGGCTTATTTTCCTTGATTGGTTTGTTTAACTAATTTGTGACTTTACAAGCGGCCCTGCTGAGATTGACCTGACCCAAATGGCTATTGAGAGGATTTTGGATGGCTATGGCATTGGCCTATGGCAGTTGGCCCCCAACTCATGGTTCAACATTTTAGAGTATGTAGCCGACTGCGAAATGCAGGGGGTGATGCCTAGTTTCGAGGCGTTCGCCCACATGATTTATTTAAGCCGGACCCCCAAAGCAAGTTGTGCCGGCTGGTTCCAATTACCGAGCCATAAGGGCTATATGATGACGATGGGAAAGGAAAACAAATGGAAGGACTGGCGAACAACCTTTTACATAGTATCCGGCCCTGATCGTCGTCAAAATATTAAGTACAATAGGTGGACTAAGGATCCGCCTCTTTTAGCAGGCGGAGGCTCAGACTGGCCGCCTATTTCCCCCCAATCCAAAAAAGAGATCCTGGACGCAAGTCTCTTCAAGGTCTTCATACAGGCAAACCTTGTAATCGACCTAAGGGAGTTCATCCCAAAGAACTACATCCCAAAGTACAAATGGTTGTACGATGGGACTTATTTGGCCGCCTGTGGCCTTAGTGAAGAGATGCCGAGAGGTACCTAGACGTCTGTGTTTAGTAGTTTGATCAGACTTATAATTTTTTCTTTTGATTCTAACCACCTATTTCTTTGGTTTTGCAGGCGTCGCAATGGAGAAGACTGCCGCGGCTAAGAGAGCAGCCGCCCAAATGCGCATAAGTGCGCTGGGCAATCGGCCTGCTGAGGAGTCGTCTGCCAAACAGGCGTCAAGGGTGAGTCTTTTGTACTTGCTTTTTACTTAGATAAATTATGAACCTACCGCCTGTTTTCTAACAGCTTTATTTTTTATTTGCAGGGCAACACCCCTCGGCCCTCTCCTACTTCTCAACCGGACCCAAAGGTCCGGAAACCAAGGGAAGGGGAGGTCTCGACACCTGGAAATACCAAGCAGCCTCCTGCTGAGAGGCAGACCCAGACTTCCCCTAGTGGGTCGAGGACGTCTGCTCCTCCACCTAACCGGCCTCCAAGGGATTCCAGAGGTAATTGCTTTCTCTGTTTATGATTGTCTTGAAGGGTCGCCTGTTTATCAAGCGGATTATTTTCCTTGCCTTGTTTCTTAAAAAGTTTGTAATTTTACAGGCGGCCCTGCTGAGATTGACCTGGTCCAAATGACCAGGACAATGCTACGCTCTATCCCTGTTGATGAGAGGGATCAAGTGTCAGGAGTCCGCACCCTGAACTTGGAGGCCATCTTGGCTCTTCTGGCTAAGGTAACTTAGCATTTTTATGCTTTTGCTTAAGTGATTTTGCCGCCTGTATATTTGGACGCCTATTTTACATCTGACGCCTGTTTTTATTAACGTCTGTTATGTTGGCGTCTACAGGCTATGGTGTGCGTTGAATGTTTCCGCCGGCCCATAAATGAGAAGAACAAAGAGGTAAAAGCTGTCAAGGCCATGGCTGCCTCTAACTGTGACAAAGCTATGTTTCAAATAGCTCAAAATGAGATTATGTCGACTGATATTCTTTATTCTCAGGCGTCAGCCAATTTGCAGGTCAAAAAGGACCTAGAGGCGGCCAGGGTCAGAATCAAGGAGATGTAACTCTCCTTGACTTCTTTAAAAAATGAGGTGGAGACCCTTCGGCCTGTGGAGCAGGAAGCGGAGAACTGACCAAGGCCAGGGAGCGCCTGACCAAGGCCAGGGAGCGCCTGCAGACCCATGAGGCGGACTTGACTGCTCAAATCCAGGCCAGGCTGGCGGATGAGGAGCTCAAGGACAAGGAGGCGCTGGTTCAGAACATGAATGAGGATTACATGCTCATCATGAAGCGGACTTGGGCTTCTCTCTTCCCCACCTCTGATTTCAAACAGTGGGAGGACCAGTTTGCCGCCTGCTCAGACGCCTACAACGCTGAGATGTTAAATCAAGCGGGCGTTGACGAGGCGGCTAAAGAGGAGTCGTCCAGCTCCTCTGGGTCTGGAGCAGGAGAGCAGGCGCCTGGGCAAGGGGAGCCGTCTCAAGGAGGCGTTGCGTAGGAAGAAGCGGCAGCAGAGAAAGAACAAGCGCCAACTGGGACGCTTGCCAAATCAGAACGCCCTCCTGCTTAATTTCAGCTTTATTGGTTTTTATTTTTTCCACGGCTTGCGTGTAGATTGTTTCCATTACCCAGCCAAGGGGCCGGGGTTTATTGACAATTATTTTTAACATTCCAGTCGGTCTTCAGGCCGACTGTTTTTATTCAATTAATCAACCGACTGTTTTGCTCGGTTTTCCTTATTTTGAATGTTTTTACTTTTGCCATATTTGCTTAAAAATTTTGCTAAGTATGGCTTGCCTTTTAAAGTTTTTATGAATGCGTTTTTTAGCCGAATGCTTTTTCCCCTAGGTGGCTAGGCGCCTGGTTTTTGGGGTTAAGCTCTAACCTCTTATCTGTCATCCAGTCAGCCACTAAGTAGGCGCATCTTAGCTTTGCATTAAAACTTTCCAAGTGTAGCTGGTCTACTTGTGCGCCTTGTAAAACAAGCGTCAATATTGACCTTTTCGGTGACTATGACTTGAGTCAATTTTTGTCACTTTAGCATGTAAAGATGTAGTATTAGACCGCCTGTTTTATTCAAAAAACAGGACGTTTGTTAAGTAAGCAAAGTGGTCGACTGCCGTTTGTTTTCTTAAACAAACGACGTTTGTCATACCTCTTAGGTTGGGGATCAGATGACTTGTGACTTGGGGGTCATTTGTCTATGATCCTAGTAAATGTTGTAGGATGCCGCCTGTTCAGCAAGGGGAATAGGCCGCATGCGTTTTATTACATGGTTGCAGGCGATAGACAAATAGGATTGTCATAGGAATCGTCTGTAAAGGCGCTTGATTCTTAGAAAAACTAGGAGGCGAATGGCGCCTGTTTTTTAGAAAACATGCGTATCCTTTTCACCATTTAGGCTTTTTCTAAGATGTGACAATGAGGTAACTTTGGAGTTAGCAAATCATTGCCATAGCGACTGAGTAAGTAGAAGAAGTAGGCGGCTTAAGCCACGTATTTCCCCTTTATTCGCCAAGTGTTACTTGGGTATTTTACCCAAATGTGTCGCTTGTTACTTTATCAAATTAGCAACAGGCGACTAGTACCTTGTAGAAGGATAGGTGGTTAGGAGCCGCCTATTTTCTGCCTCTCTGTCCTTAAGAAGTTTTTGGGACCTGATATTGCCTGTTTTTTAGAAAACAAGCGGTTTTCAGGTTACCTCTCGTTTCCTTCAAGGCTGGTAGCTCTGGATGATCTCTCAATCTTAGGTCCGTCTAGGCCACGCATTTGAGTTGTAGAGGAAGCAGGCGGCAGAGGCCACAAGTTCCCCTTGATTTACCAAGTTTTGCCTGGTTATTAACCCAAATAGATGACTACTACTATTTTAATAACAGTTGTCTTGTATTTGTACTTGAGAGGACAAGGGCTTAGAGCCATCTGTTTTCCAAAAAACAGGCGGTTCGAGAGCCTTAAAAGAACTGGTGGTCTGTCGCCGCTTGTTTTCAAAACACCAGGCAGTGAGTAGACCTATCTTTTTTCCTTCCAAGTATGGAGGCTCTGGATAATAATAATAGGGAATTGATTCGTCTTACCCCTGATTGAGTAGTAGAGGAAGCAGGCGGCGGAGGCCGACTGTTCCCCTTGATTCGCCAAGTTTTGCTTGGCTTTTAACTCAACCAGGGCCGACTGTTTCAATAACAGGCGACCCTTTGAAAAAAGGCTTGAAAGAATTGAAACCATGAGTCGCCTATTTTCCAAAAAACAGGCGGCTCTATGGCCTTAATAGATTTCGGGATCTAAGATCGCCTGTTTTCCAGAAAACAGGCAATTTTCATAATTCTTTTGTTCTCCCAAGTGTGAGGCTCTAGATAATTCTAGGGAATTAATCCATCTTTGCCCCAAATTGAGTGGTAGAGGAAGCAGGCGGCCGAGGCTGACTGTTCCCCTCGATTTGCCATGTTTTGCTTGGCTTTTAACTCAACCAGGGCCGACCGTTTTAATAACAGGCGACCTTGTGAATAAAGAATTGAAAAAAAGGAGACCAAGATTCGCCTGCTTTCCAAAAAACAAGCGGCTTCTAGCCTTATAGATTATTGTATCTATGACCGCCTGGTTTTCGAAAACAGGCGGTTCGCAGTCATCTTATTCTTTTTCCAAGTAAGGAGGCTCTGGATAAATCTTAAGGATTTAGTCCATCGTTGCCCCTTATTGAGTAGTAGAGGAAGCAGATGGCGGAGGCCGGCTGTTCCCCTTGATTCACCAATGATTGTTGGCTATTTACCCAATTTGATGCCGACTGCTTTCGTCCCAAGCAATTACAGTCGTCTTCCGACTCAGACTTAACTAGCTACCACTTTATTTTTTTGAAAATAGGGGTATGTTTTGTCTTTGTCTCGTTTTAAACAGCCACAAGGATCAGGGGACCGTTTAGGAGGGCTTTTTGGTTTAGATTATAGAGCAATGTTCCACCCGGAAGGGCGTTGCTCTCTGTGACGAATTTCATCCAGATGGATGTCGCCGGACGCCTGCTTTCTTATCGGGACAGACGTATTGATTTAATTTTAAGTTGGATCATTCGGCATGGTGCCTTTAGGAAGATCATCCAGCCTTGGGGCCTCAAACTTTTAAATGCATAGGATCACTCTACTAGGCGCCTTTAGGGTGATCATCCGGCCTTGGGGCTTCAAATGTTAAATGCTGCCTGTTACCAGGCGGTTTGCCCTACTGAGGGGACTTGTAAAAAATAAATGAATAAAAACTACAACTTTATTGATGTAAGTAGTTTATAACATTTTTAGAAGTAGTACTTTTTCAAGTTGTCTACATTCCAAGCTCTGGCTAGCCGCCTTCCGTCTGGTGTTTCCAGTCGGTAGGTGTCGCCTCTTATCTCTTCGTAGATGCGGTAAGGGCCTTCCCAATTAGGAGTAAGTTTCCCTTGTTCATTGGCCCAACCGAAGGCTTCCATTTTGCGGAGCACAAAGTCTCCCACTTTAAGGGGCCGCCTGTGAACCCGCTTATTATAAGCTCTCGTCATTCTTAGACGGTAGATGTCATGGCGAGGGGCTGCGTTGCCTCGGCGTTCAGGAAGAGAGTCCAATGCTAGGCGCATGGCTTCCCAATTTGTATTTTCATCATATAGCATGATTCGAAGAGTCGGTTCATAGTGTTCAATAGGTAGAACAGCTTCAGCCCCATAAACCATGAGAAAGGGGGTTTCACCAGTCGCCCCTTTTTCAGTCGTCCTGAAGGACCATAGAACGCGCGGCAGCTCGTCGGCCCATAAGCCGCCTTCTCTTTCGATCTTCTTTTTAATTCCATCAGAGATCAACTTGTTAAATGCTTCAACCTGGCCGTTTGCTTAAGGACGGTCGACTGATGCAAAGCAATGGGTGATTCCTTGGTCTTCCAACCAGCTTTTGAGAATAGGCGTCTCAAATTGTGGTCCATTGTCGAAGACCATGGATTTTGGCACCCCAAACCGAGTGATTATGTTTCTCCAAATGAAGGAGATAACATTCTTGGTTTTAATGCCTTTGACGGCTTCAGCTTCCACCCATTTTGAAAAATAGTCGACTGCTACTAGGACGTATCTCCAGCCGCCTGTAGCAGGCGTATAGGGTCCTAGTATGTCCATGCCCCATTTGGCGAATGGTATTGGACTATGTATAGCAGTCACATCAGTCGCAGGTCGATGAATGAGTTTGCCAAATCTTTGGCACTTGTCACATTTTTTAACCATCTCCATTGCGTCTGCTTCTAGGGTTGGCCAAAAGTATCCTTGCTGCCTGGTTTTGTTTGCCAGGGCTCGGCCGCCTATATGGGAGGCGCAGAATCCAGAATGTAAATCTTCCAAGACCTCTCGGCCTTTTTCTGAGGTGACACATTTCAGCAAAGGTTGTAGATATCCCTCTTTGAATTGTTCCCCATTGTGTATTTCAAAGTTGGCCGCCCGTTTTTTCAAAGCAGCCGCCTCTGGGAGAGCATCAGGCAAGGTCCGGCTGTTAAGTAGGCGCGGATTTCATCCATCCAGGTGGAACTTCGATCCAAAATTCCAACCGGTTCCTCTATACTTCGTTTTTCCATGACCTCCCAGAAAACGGCTCTTGATGTATCACATGAGGCAGATGATGCCAATTTAGAGAGGGCATCCGCCTGGTGATTCTCAGACCTTGGTACTTGACTTAGATGGAACTCGTCAAGTGATCCGACTTCTTCCCTGACCGCCTGTAAATACTTGATCATGGCCGGATGAGTGGCTTCATAGTCACCATGATATTGGCTGACAATTAGCTGCGAATCAGAACAGGCGTCAATTTTCTTTGCCCCAGCCGCCTTGCACATCCGGATGCCGGCTAGTAGGGCTTCATACTCCGCCTCATTGTTGGAGGCTTGAAACTTGAAACGTAGTGCATACTCAAATTTGTCTCCTTCTGGAGATGTACAAATGACGCATGCACCACTTCCATTTTGAGTGGAGCTCCCATCCACATAAACCTTCCAGACTTCATCAACATTGTCAAGAGGAGTCGGCCTGGTCATTTCAACAATGAAGTCGGCCAACGCCTGTCCCTTCACTGCCCTTCTTGGTTCGTAGGTGATCTCTAAGCTTTGAAGTTCAATCGCTCATTTTATCATGCGGCCGGATGCTTCTAGAGTTGTTAGGGGACGTTTGATTTGCTGGTCAGTATAGACTACGACCAGATGAGCCATGAAATAAGGTTTCAATTTCTTTACCGCCTTGTATAGAGCCAATCTTCCCAAGGCGGCCAGGCAGCCGGTTAGTTTCTGAACTTCCTTGACAGTGCGGGGCGACTGCATATCTATGACCGCCTGTATTTTTTGAGGATTGGCCTCTATCCCCCTTTGATCAATTAGAAATCCGAGGAACTTCCCACACTCAACACCAAAAACACATTTTTTAGGATTAAGCATGACATGGTGCCGCCTGAGTGTGGCGAAAGTTTCTCGGAGGTCTGCTAGGTGGTCTGTCCTTAGCTTGGATTTAACTATCATGTCATCAATGTATGCCTCCACATTCCTCCCAATTTGATGATTGAACATAGAATTGATCATTCTCTGGAAGGTAGCAGGCGCATTCTTCAAACCAAACGGCATCACCGTATAGCAGAATAACCCTTGGTCTGTGACGAAGGTCGTCTTCTCTAGGTCCTTCTCCCATAAGGGTATTTGATGAAAACCTGAATAGGCTTCTATAAAGCTCATCAGAGCATGGTCGGCTGTTGAGTCGACCAAGCTATCAATCTTTGGAAGAGGATAGTTGTCTTTTGGGCATGCTTTATTTAAGTCCGTGTAATCGACACACATGCGCCAGGTACCATTCGGCTTTTTTACAAGGACAACATTGGCAACCCAGTCAGGGAAGTAGTAGGGCCGAATGAACTTAGCTTCTAGCAATTTTTTGACTTTGGCGCCTGCCGCCTGACTTCTCTCATCTCCGTGGTTCCTCTTTTTCTGCCTGACCGACTTCTTTTTAGGATCCAATGCAAGTTTGTGGCGGCTAGATCCGGGCAGATGCCTGGCATTTCATCCACTTCAAAGGCAAGGATGTCTTTGAATTCTTATAACAATTGGTGCAGATCAGCACCAAGTTCATCAAAAGCAGCCGTCCCAACCTTGACTGTTCGGTCAGGGCGAGTGTCGTCTAATATGACGTCCATATGTTCACCAGTCGGCTGGGGACGAAGTTCATCTGGCCTGCCGGCTGTTATTGATTGCTAATGCTTGTTTTTCTTCTCGGCCGCCTATTAGCTGGCCTTTCTCTTCTTGTCGCCTGCTTGGGGAGCAGGAGCCTCTTCCTTAAGCAGGTCAAGGTTGGAAGTATCTCCACTTGGGCCAGCTGAGACCGTAGTGGGTTTAATATCAGAGAGGTAACACTCCCTAGCCATCTTTTGGTCTCCCCTTAGGGAGCCGATTGTTCCATCGTCCCTTTCAAATTTTAGGAGCATTAAAGATGGGATGATGATAACTTTTTATTCGTTAAGGGTAGGACGCCCCAAAATCATGTTGTAGGCTGACAGCTCTTCTATAACTTAGAACCGGACTACCATGTGTCGTCCTTCTCCTTTTTCGCCTAGTCGAATGGGTAGGTCGATTCGGCCTACCGGATGCACAACGCCACCTCTAAATCCTACTAAGGGATGGGAGACCGGCAGTAAACTCTCGGGCTTGTACTTAAGCTTAGTCAGGCACTTATTGTTGATGAGATCCGAGGAACTCCCAGTGTCGATTAGGATGCGACCGAATCTTTGGTTGGCCACTTTACATTCGATCACTATTAGGTCATCATGCGGCCCCCTGACCTTTCCTCGGTCATTTTCAGTTATAATGACTTATGGGAAGGAGTCTCTGGACGCCTGACCCTCAACAGTATTTACATCAAGACCACGTAGATGATCTTTGTTGCCTTGGATGGTAGGGCCGCCTCCTGCGAAGCCGCCTGCTATTGTATCGATAGGATTGTCATCTGTCTCCGAGCTGTTAGCAGGCTCGATCTTCTTTTTAGTAGGCTGCCCAGTGTTAGCTTTTGAGGCAGCTTTATTTTTCAGGAGGTAAGACTTGAGTGCTCCTTTCTCGGCCAGTCGGTCTAGCAGCCGCTTGAGGCTGTAGCAGTCGTTAGTATCATGGCCGATATCCTCGTGGAATTGGCAGTACTTGCTTTTGTTTCGGAATTTGACGGAACCCTTCATAGGAGTCGGCTTCTCAAGGGAGAGGCGGTCCTTGATCTCCATGAGGATGGAGCAACTGTCTTTGTTGAACTCGTACTTTGGAGAGTATGAAGTTATTTCCCTCTGTTTTTTCTGGGTAGGTCGTTCTGTTTGCTCGGCCACCCAGACTTGCTTTCTTTTTCTTTCTTCTTGAGCAGGCGGCTGGGTAAGCCGACTGTCTCTTCGGTCAGACCTTCTGGGGTCCGACTGCTTTCCCATCTGACAGAGCTCAGTCGCCTGTATATAGGCGTTTGCCTCCATCAAGGCTTTTTGGAGGGTGGCAACCCTCTTTCTCACAAGATCAAATTTGAAGGACGATCCGTCCTTCAATCCCTTGAAGAAATCCGTATAAGCTACTTCATCAGACAACCCCTGAATTTGTATTTTCATAAGGTTGAAGCGCTTGATGTATGACTGTAATCCTTCCTTCTCCCCCTGCTGGATTGCCCCCAGGTCGAGGCTTGTCTTCTTGGAAGGAATATTCATAGAGAAGTTTGGCGTAAATAAGTAGGCAAGCGTCCTAAAGTTGTTCACACATCCGGCCGGCAGGTTGCCAAACCATTGCTGGGCGACACCCTTTAATGTAGCCGGGAAGCATTTGCACCAAATAGCATCATCCAACCCCCGAAGATACATGAGGTTGGTATAAGCCATTAGGTGGTCTTCTGGGTTGGTGGTACCATCGTAAGTACCAACCAAAATATTTTTAACTTTGGCCGGCTGGGCGGCTTCAGTTATTTCCTTGGAGAAGGCGGTAGGCTGTTCTCCAAGTCTCCAGTCCATAGGCTGGACTATGTTTGCCGCCTGTTCCCCAAAAAGGGTAGGCTGCAAGTAAGGCTGACCAGTCGACATGTATGGCTGATTAGGCGCATAGGAGACCGGCTGGTAGGGATGTGGACTAGAACGGGCGGATGGGTCGCCTGCTTGGTCCTCATTTTTTGATTTTGAATACCTCACTGAGGTATTCTGAGGAGTGTCATCGAAGTTCGACGTTGAGGCCGACTCCGAGAGATGCATATTTTTCCTCTGCTGGATTATCATCCTAGCATCGGAATATGATTTTTTAGAACCATCCGGCTGTATGTGGCGGATGGCCTTCCTCTTCCCTGTTTCAGGGAATTTGAGGTTTTCCAGGTTTATCAAGGGTTGATGCCCTATTCCAATTCTTGGGTAAGGAGTGGGCAGTCGGTCCTTTACCAGCTTGTTTCTCCCAGAGTGGGAGATCTTGCAGGCCGACTGTCCTTTGGTAGGAACAACCGTTCATTTATTAATCAGGTCCTTGATCTCCCCCTTGAAACTGGTCATGAGGGACATGAGCTCATTCCTAGTGATGGGGGTAGATCCCTCGGCCGCGTGGTCTTGATCAGCCGGCTGGGCGGTTGCTTCACTGGGCCTTGCCTGGTCGATGACTTGTTCCCTCCTTTCGGCGGGACGGAGGCACCGGGAGCGTAGGGTCCCATCGGGCGCAGTGCGAGTGGTGACTTCATATTCGTCATCCGACTCTTGATCTGAGTAGACCTAGACTTCGTCCTCTGGACGCTTGGTATCTTTATTTGGTACAGGCTCGTTGTTAGTCATCTTTACTAGTACTCTCCCCACAGACGGCGCCAAATGTTTCGGGGGTTTTCTATGTGTCTTACGGGAGAGTTACAGCAGCAAAATATGACCAGAGTACCTGTACCTGCAAAATAAACGGAGACTCCTTTTGGGGGAGTTCCGCCTCCGACGATCAAGTTAGTACGTGAAAGAGGAGTAAAAGTGCTGAAAGTAAAAGGATTCCTTGGCTCACCAGAGTGGATCTGCAACTTAGGGTTGCGCCGGTTTCAGGTGTCAACTGGTGACGGTTCTCTGGCGGGGAGCTAATGTGGGTTAGCTGCTTGCGTAGGAATGCGTGAGTATTGAGTATTGTTGTTCCGTGTATTCGCTGTGGAATAATCTGGATGTGTGCAATATGAATATATGTGTATTCTCTGAATATTCAACTTATGTGAATGGATTATTCAATCTGTGTTCCCTAGGGGGGGAACATCACCTTTTATAGGGGTGAGAGTTAGTATCTTATTATGTTTCTTTACCTAATAAGATAGACTTTTTAGTCTAAATAGGATAAACTTAGAAGTCTAAAAGGGATAGACTTTGGCAGTCAGAAAGATAGACTCTTATGACTCGCTATTTGTTTTACCACGTGGCGTGCTCTTATTAGCCCAAAGAGAACCTCTCACTTATTGACACGTGGTGGACTCTGATTCGGCCACGTGGGCGACACGTGGCAGATGCTGATTGGTCCACGTGGCGACACGTGGCAACACCTGGTAGGTCCACGTGTACGGGATGAAAATCCCCTAATCACGTGGCATTCCCAAATCATTGGGAAAAAGGCGACCTTCCTGGCCTAATTCCCGAGAAAGCCCACCATTCCTAGGTTTCCTTAACCTAGGATGGAGGCACGCATCCCAAGACCTTATAAAGAGGGAGATATTCCCACCTGGGAATACACTCAGAAATATTCACAAAACCGAGCAATCATTAATTGTAGATATTCTCTCGGAATTTGAAGAAGATACTTTACTTTCCGCACTCTTTACATCTTCCAAACACGTTCTAACATGATCGTCGGAGGCGGAACTCTACCCAACCGGAGTCTCCGTTGTTTTGCAGGTTTAAGCGCCCATAATCCAGTCTTGGAATTGGTACTGTCCCGAGGGACACGGAAAACCCCGAAACAGGTCAGTTGGTGTTAAGCTAGAATTTTTCGAGTTTCTTTTTCAATTGATAAATTAATTAACCATATTCTTATTATAATTTATTGTATTAACTTTAATTTGTTTTTGAAAGATCAAAGGATGCAATCATCTATTCTAAAAAATTTGAGAATTACAATAATAGGAGTACATCATAAGAATTTGATTAGGCGAGCTTTGGTCTAATATAATTCTGAGCATAATGTATATGTAACACTTTGATGATATTGTTTAATGAGAAGACAAAGATTATTTTTTCTTAATCCATAATTACATAAAAAAAGTTAGTGAAAACAATAATGTACTTCGTATCTGTAGTAAACATGTGTGCATAATTAGATTTCATATAAAATTCATTTTAACGTGATTTTAATTTTCCTCTATATTAAGCGGTTTGTAAACGGTTTGATTCATAAACGGTTTGGTTCATAAATGGTTCGGTTTGTACATAGTTCGGTGCAAACGGGTTGCGGTTTGTTAACGGTTCGGTGTAAACGGTTTTTATCGCGGTTCAAACAGTTTCGGGTTGGAACGATTTTGGGTTAGAAACAATTCGATTCTTTTTTTTTTCGGTTTTCATTGAGTTCGGTTTAGAATTGGTTCGATTCCTTAACGGGTTCGGTTCTTATACGGTTTAACATTATTCAAATCGGTTCGGTTTCATGTATACTAAAATACGGTTTAGATCGGTTTCGGTTTTAAAATCAGTTTTTAATCGGTTCGGTTTTCATTTGGGTCGGTTGGGTTTGGGCAGTTAAACGATTTCAGTTTGAAATTTGACAATGCTAGTAAAGCCTGATCGGAAGCTGAGTGAAATTAAAAAAAAAAAGCTGAAAAAAAGTAGTGTGGTACTGTGGTTTGTTGTAGAGGTGAGGCCTAAAAAGGACAAATTCACTTTAAAAATCCTAAATTTGGGCGATTTACTTTGAAATTCTGAATAACCCCGAACTTTGGTATTTTCTAATAATCCCACCTTTTTAGTTTGTCTTCAGCAAGCTAAATTGATCAACGACCTGCTATAACAGATACCATGACACGTGTCAACACGTTATTAGTCTAAAAAACAACCTTTACTAGCCACCACCCTTCCCCTTCCTCCATTGTTAAACCCTAGGTCACCACTAGCTAGCCCAATCGAATATCGATCGGCCACCGCCCCCCTAACCACCGAAAAGGGCCATTTGGCCCCTTCTACCCCCGAAACGACCCAGCAAACCCACCACCACCCCCTAAATTAAATCACCCGCATGAAACTCCCCTCGCCAAACCCTGACAACACTCCTCCCTTAACAATCCTCATCCCCGAAACCGATCGAAACAACTTATCCTACCACAAATATGATTATCATTTGTACTCCCTCCATGTTTTAATAAGTGTTACACTTTGAGTGGCACATAGATTTAGGCAATTTAATTGAATTAAATAAATTTAATTTCAAATTTAATACATGAAATTGAATTCTTGATTGATGACCTCTCTTAAACGAAACAAAGCTCTTTTTATACAATTTTTTAATGCTTAGGGTGTGTATATCTAGAAGCTGTATAAGCTAGAATGGGCCTAACTATTACCCCTTTAATTAGCCAAACGTGTTTGTAATTAGTGTCATTTTCTTAGCCTTGATGCTGAGTAGTACTCAGTGAGTACCATTAAGGAATAGGCTGACACTTTTTGTTGAGTTTTATAATATAATTAGAATGAGTTTAAAGTAAATAAAATGGAAAGATTAACTTATTATCCAATTTTTTAATCAATCATGCATCGAGTTAACGATTTTAATTTGAGTTGAATTGTGAGTGATGTGTTTAATACGTGTTTAACCTGGTATCCGGTTGAGTACAGGTCGGTAACAATTCGAAACATATAGTTTTTTTCCGGATTAGGTTGGTTTTGACACCTCGATCTATGCAAGGATGATCAGCAATGAAGGTTTATTTAAGCTATAATCAAAATTTTCTCTATTTATAAGACCTTTTACATGAACATGACCTTATTTAAAAAAAAAAAAAAAAAAAAAAAAAGTCGAGCATATATTCAGTTATTCGTTTGATGCTGACCTTATTTACCATAATAACGAAAAATGAGCATGACCTTATTATGGTAATTGCTTTGGGAAATCTCTTACTTCGTATATATATTCAGTTATTCGTTTGATGCTGACCAATATGGAATGACACTTTTGATTTTTGAAATCATTAATTATAGTGCCTCATGTGCAAAAGAAATGGACTCGATCCAAAGATAAAAACAACATACCTACAACATAAGGCGAATTTGTTAGATGTGCGAACATCATTGTTTGTGGTAGCCGGATTACATTCACAGCCGGATTCACAATCCCTGGTGGATTTAATCAAGACACTAGTGAAGCACTTCTAGGGGAGAAGGCATCTTTTCTAGTATTTCTGTTATCTGATACATTGGCTTTATTTTTTTCAATGCTTGTGCTGATTTGTCTTACATGGTCCATGGTCTTTGAAACTAGTAAGTCATTGATATTGGTTGATCGAAGCATGGTGTTACTTAGGATAGCACTCAACTGCACCTTACTGGCATTCTTGACCGGAGTGTACATAGTTATGGCCCCAAAATCATTGTGGGTTGCCATCACGATTATTGTCATTATAAGTTTACTCATAATCATTTCATTTGACAAGAATTTCTTGGACAACATCATGGAAATTGGTAAATTCATATGAATGTTATTATTATTTGCTTCATAATCTTATTACAAAGTATCATACATTTCAAATTTATATATTGAGGCTGAGTACTTCTTATAAAAAAAAAGGGTCACTTGCGTCAAAGTTGTGGTAATTTTATTTACGTATATGTGGAATCGAGAAATTGGTTAACTATATACACACTTCGTAGTATATTTAAATATCTACTTTCAATTTGCTCTAGTTGAGTACTTGAATTGATAACTTGTTTCTAGTTTCTACCTTAATGGAAGGATATGAAATACACGTTTTTTCATAATGAACCCGCTTTTTATAAAAGCTTAATGTATGGTACAAAAATAAGTAATGTCTGATCTATACACCCAAGTAGTACTTTCCGAAAAACAAAATTAGTGTTTTTTTTCTTTTTCTTTGAGAGGTTTGGGATCTTACGTTAGTTTGAATGCAGGGATACAAGACCCAGGAGGAGTTGGATATTTTGCTTAGTCATCATAGTGAGGGAATCCAGAACAAAGCAGCAGAATATCAAGCCATTCAAGCGATGAGGATTCGGATGATGAGAGCTCGAATGAAGAGGCTTCAGATGTTGAGGTTTTGGACGATGAGGGCTCGAATGAGAAATTGGTAAGGACTTAGTTTATGCGTGGATGCTTTCGATTATAAACTAAAATTTGGGTTTGAATTGGTGCCATAACATGCATGTTCTTATATACTCTCTGTGCTGTTCTACTTGTATTTTGTGTGATCTACAACACACGTGTTTGACCTATATTAAACTACATACTAAGGAAATTGATGAAAACTGAATATATGGATGTTACACATTGAAAAGATTTTGACAAGCACACATGATAATTTTTTACATTAGTAATAATAGACTAAGATACGGTTCACTTTACTTTATTTTTGTCAAACTGAAATTTTTTGTAGGGGTGTTTATTCGATTTTCAGTTTGAATTTTGGCCAAATTTAATCCGATCCGAAATAAAATTCGATTTTTAATTTTCAAATCCAATCCATTCCGAGATTTTCATCAATTCAATGCGATTTAAAATTCGATAATTTGGATTCGATCCCAAAATTTGAATTAAAATACATAGCAAATATTTAGGCCTTAAAGTAATAATAAAAAATAAAAATGCAATTATAAAAATTTTAGTTTTGAAAACATAGTTGCACATGATTAATACAAGTATTGAAAACATTGTTTTACATAATTTATATTATTGTAATTATCAATATAATTTTACATGATTAATAGTAACAATCATTATTTGTAAAAGCATGGTTTCATATTTCGGTTTATTCGGTTTTTTTGAATCCAAACAAGATCGATCCGAAAATCTAATTTTTCAAAAAAAAATTCAATCCGATCCGATCCGAATTAAAGTTTGGATCCAATCCGAATTAATAATTCAGTTTGTATTGGATTGGATTTCGGATTTAATCTGAATAATGGATACCCCTGATTTTTCTTACTGATCTGAAATTATTTTTGCTGAACTAAATTATTTTTACTAAAAGTAAATTATTTATGCTGAACTAAAATTATTTTTTCTGATTCTCTATTATAATTTTTCTTTAAGGTTACTGTTTTTACTAAACTGAACCTATATTTGTTGAATTAAACTTATTTTTACTAAACTAAATCCATTTTTACTTAAATTATTTTTACTGAATATTATTTTTTTAAGGTGAAGTAAACAAGGCTTAATATAATCAGTCAAGAGTTCTTTAATTTGACTAAAAAAATCAGGTTCTGTTGTAATCTCAGGGAATAACCTGACAGGCAGCATTGAACTGGATAAGTTTAATTTGTCAGCTAAATGGAGTAAAATTGGTGATCTGCAGATTGATGTAATTGAGGTATGCCCTCTGCTCCCATTGCCTGCATGCAAGAGTAATGGTGAATCTGTTAGCAATCTGGTCAAAGATAGAAACCTAGTGCTATTATTTTTCGCTAATTTAAAAAAATTACAATGTGATGTTATGTTTTATGCAAAAAGCTTTTCCTGAAGTACTGGGTTTGGGAAATTTTGTATGCTGGAGAGAGGAGGGGAAGTCACCGATCCCCCATGTTTGTACATAGAAGAAGCCGAGGGTAGTGGAAGGGAAGATAAGAGATGTCCTGTTAGTACTTTAATGTCCTTAGTGTTAAAAATCATGAATCCGGGAGGGAATTGAAGTAAGATTAAATTTGAAAGACCAGATAAAGAATAAGAAAACCTAAAACGTACTTAGCCATTAACAGGGAAATTCGACACCTACAACAACATTTAGGTCATAGTTGAATAGTTGTATAAAGGTTTCTTGTAATATTTTTGGATTCAAAACATAGTGTCTAAATTTAATGGTCATTTATATTGTCGTTGGATGTCTGAAAAGGTTGTTAGATAATATAAAACTCCTTGGATTGGAGTGTTTCCATTCATGCATATATATAGGGTTACAAAGGTGAGTCCTAATCACGTTAGGAAAACTCAAAAGATATTTAATTTACGAATATTCACCAAACTATATCCTTCGCTACAGAATAATATCTAGAATATTTATCATATTTTATCACACCCTGCAGTCATAGCGGGAGGAGGACGGACGCTGGGATCGGATCTGAACTCCAAAAATAGTTGTCGAGGGAGGCCTTTAGTGAAGATGTCTAACGAGATGGAACGTGCAAGACCCGTACATGCCTCAACACCACCTTTTCTCGAACGAAATGAATGTCCATTTCGATGTGCTTGGTGCGTTGGTGTTGTACAGGATTATGAGATAAGTAAATTGCATTGAAATTATCACAATAAACAAAAGTCGCTTGCCGGAGAGGACAATGTAACTCCAAAAGAAGATTACGAAGCCAACATCGGCAACAACATTAGCGACGCCTCGATATTCTGCCTCTGCACTGGATTTAGAAAGAGTAAGTTGACGCTTAGACGACCAGAAAATGAGATTGTCCCCTAGAAAGAAACAATAACCCGAGGTCGAACGACGAGTGTCATCTGCATCAGTATAAGTGATCAAGTGCATGGTTGATGAAGGATATAAATGTAACGCGTGATCAATGGAGCCCTGAATGTAACGCAGAATGCACCTGCTGAATTGCATAAGCTATATCAGGGCGAGTAAAAGTGAGGTGCTGTTATGCACCTGTTATACTACGATAGAGAGTTGGATCATGAAATTTAGGTCCTCTCTCTGCACTAAGCTTGGATTGAGTATCCACTGGAATCGCCGCAGGTGTACAACTAGCCATGTCTGCTTGCTCTAAAATTTCCTGTGCATATTTTTCGCTGAGACAAAAACAGATATGAAGGAGTACGAGTAACATCAATGCCCAGAAAATAATTGAGAGGACCTAAACCAGTCATTGGAAGTCCAGTACGTAAGTGAGAAATGATGTGGTCACGCAACAGATTTGAAGATGTAACCAACACAATATCATCAACATATAATAGCAAATATGCCATGTCTTTCCCATGTCGGAAAATGAATAAAGAATTGTCACTTTAAACAATGAATAAAGTTGTGTTCATTTGCAAGAGCTCTTGCTTCTTTCATCAATTCTAGTACTTCCACTCTTGCTATCTCAGCTTTAGTCGCGTCCTTTTGTTGTATCACTAGATTGCTTGACCGGGTTACACAAAACACAGAAGGATTTGTTCTTGTTAAATTCCCGGTTTCTCCCCTGCATTTTCCATAATCAAATAAGAAAATTTTTCTAGCTAGAACCAATCGAATTTGAAAAAAAAAACATATATAATATCAATTACAAAGTCTAGTTAGGTCTTGTTCACTTCACCTTATTTTTGCTGAACTGAAATTATTTTTACTGAACTGAAATTATTTTGACTAAACATAAATTATTTTTACCGAACTGAAATTAATTTTACTGAACTGAAATTAATTTTGCTCAACTGAAATTATTTTTACCGATTCTCTATTGTAATTCTTCTTTAGAGAAACTGATTTTTACTAAAGTGAAATTATTTTTTACTGAATTGAAATTAATTTTACTAAACTGAACTTATTTTACTGAACTGAAATTATTTTTACTAAATATTATTTTTTTAAAGTGAACTGAACACGACCATATATGATAGAATACTACTGATCAGAAATCTACTATTGGTTGAACAAAGATTGAATAATAGCAATATATACATGCATGTACATTACAATACCAATGTATACAATTTGGGGTACTTGATGACTTAAAATCACTAAGGAAAGAGCACGTAATATATTTAGGCATAATGTTGATCGGGTAAAAGATTGCAAACTTATATTCATTCAATATAATAATATTCTATTATATATTATGTATAGTCCCATTTGAGGCACTTTCGGGTGGGAATTCTCTTACCTGTAAGTACATACAATCTTGAGTGCATCGAGATCAACTTCCTTACTAAATGTAGGGAGAAAAAGGACGACCAAGATTGAGCGTATCTCATTTTGGTAAAGATCTCCGAATGAAACAGTTATAGAGCCAATAGAATCATCAGTAGATTGTGGATAGTTTCCGGCATAAACCTTGATGATTTTAGTTTTGACCCTCTCTCTCCTACTCACTTTATCTTCGAGTGGCTTGAGGATCAACTTCACTTCCTGGACTAGTACACTCAGTAACCCAGCCAAGCATTGGGAGAACACAATGCTCAAATTTCCAACATTTGCCAAAGAGAATGTCCCCCCATTACTTTTCCTTGCAATTTCATTGAGTCCCTATTCAACAAACAATATCCATAACTTAATAATAAAATTGCTCTTTTAAATTATGCTTAATATATAAGACATAACTTAGTTATGTCGGATCTTATTTGATTTATTTTATTTAATAATTACTTTATTATTATATTTTTAACTAATAAGCAACTAATATATTTATAGTCGAAGTTTTGCATTACTAAATGGAACAATTTCTGTAGAAATTGCTTATTTATAAATTAATTCCCTAATTACGTCGATTTAAAAACTTATTCTCACGGTACTGTCCACGTAGAATAGGTACAAGGTTCGTGTATTTTTTTTATTTGTGGTTCAACAAAGAATCGCTAACGGTGATAGCGGTTCTATTGTATAGAACTACTAACACCATTAGCGGTTGTTAGATAAGGAGTACTCGAGCCTCTGTCCCTTTTTGAAGGTATTAAAGTGAACTTGGAGGTGCCTCTTAATAGTGTTAATGAGTCGGTAATGCATAACACCTCAGACGACTGCCTTGATATGAAAACCAAATGTAAAGAATCTATAATGGAGTGAAGTCTGATGTAGCAATTAATGGGGAAAAAAGCAAGCAGAATGGAGAAACAACTCCGAGAAGGAGAAGATGGTTTGAGGGTGGAAAGAAATTAGGAGCACGTCAGCAATTAAGAATTCATGAAGATATTAGGCTGATAGTAGAGATGGATCAAGAATCCAATGCGAAGGGTTGTGTAGAGAAGCTCGGAAAACTTAATAGCATGTCTATTTCACAGGAGAAGGATGATGCACACAACAAAGTGGAACAAATAAAGGAACCCCTTAGTGATCAGGATGATTTAAACAGGTATAAACCGCTAATGCCATTTGCGATTCTTATCTAAGAACCGCTAATGGTGTTAGCGGTTCTATACAAAAGAACCGCTATCACCGTTAGCAGTTCTTTGATGAACCAAAAATAAAATTAAAAAAAAATACGAACCTTGTACCTATCCTACGTGGACAATCCCGTGAAAATAAGTTTTTAAACCGGCGCAATTAGAGAATTAATTTATAAATAAGTAATTTCTACGGAAATTGTTGGACATAGAGTAATATTTTCTATCCGCTCATGACCTCCTTTACTTTTATTATTACGATAATTCTTTTCTTATCACATCTCTTACTTTTCAATAAACGATTTTATAGGTAGAATTACGTATCGTGAGTCATAATCTCCACCAGATCCAAAACCGAAAGTGAAGATGGGAAACTGATCAACAGTAATTTGGGTGGCATCAACGCCCTGATTTTTCATACCATTAGTGAAGGTTCAATGGGCGCTCAAGAGGGGGGGGGGGTGAATTGAGTGTTTAATAACGTGGGCAATTTTTGCTTCTTTTCGGTTTATGTGTAAGGAACCAGTTGTGCTGGTTCCCTTACGCAGCGGAATATAAATAAGCAATAAAGAAGACAACAGATTTAACGAGGTTCAGCCAACTCAGGCCTACGTCCTCCTATCCTAAGTTCTTTATTAATCTACTCCGAAAAACAAAGACAAAGAACACTCTACTGTTTCCCTACTCCGGGAACCAGCAAACCCCACACTCTACTCCGAGTGTGCTCTCGACTTACACTCGTAAGCCCAATGTGTTTGAACTCACAAACACTCACCCAGCCTTTAACCCCTTTGTTAAAGACTCAATACAAGAATCAAGAACTCTCCTTTGATCTCACTTCTACGAAGCTAATTAAGAGAAAATGTTTAAGTACTAGAATGCTCTTGTATATAACTTGATGAATGGGATTAGTGCTTAAGTATATGCTCTCAAATAATTGCTCTTTTAATTTCTGGAGAGGCACACGAAATATGTGAAATTAGATGAGTTATTATATGCTTAGATTCCTAAAACCTAGTTTCCTTAAATCACACAATCTTAGAGAATAAGATATATTGTAATTTTAGGAAAGTATTTATCTTATTTGATTTAATCACAAAGATAGAATCAATTAAGATAAATACTCCTAGTTTTTAGGTAACCAAGAATATTTCATCTTATTTCCAGCTGCACAAAATATTTTCAAAATAATCTTTTCGAAAATCTTTTTCTAAAACGGAAGCTCGAATATTTCGTACAGTGAACCTGGTTCCCCGACCTGGTTCCCTGAATTGAAACATGTTATGAAACCTGTTCCAACTTTGTACCAGATTTCATATCATACTTCAATATACTTTTAAGCACTTATATAACCCAAACATGCAAGCATACTACGGAGCATATTACATGAAAACCTAAATAACTCTTTTGTGATATAGTCTTCCTTCATGTAAACTTCAAGTCTTGAAAACCTTCTTTGAATAACCTCAATTGTAACCAATGGATCTTTCTTCAATCTCTTCGAAAGTCCTATCTGCTTCAAGACTTGGAATCAACTTATATACTGCACATTCAACAAGGTTAATGCACAATATAAAGTAAGTGACTGCTTTTCCGCATAGCAGTCGAGGAAACGGTTCATACTGGTTCCCCACCAGTACATAGCACATTTATCATCTAACTGTTTCCTGTATATAGATAAGTTAGTTCAATAGATAACTCATATAATCAATAACTTATCTAGGGAAACAGTGTTCTATTATAGCTGGTTCCAACCAACTGTTTTCAACACTTATTAAGACCTGTTTCCCATAGCTGTTTGTCATCATTCAAAACCATCATTCAAAACTAAAGGACTCAACAAATTCCCCCTTTTTGATGATGACAAACTCTTGAAGTTCCTGAACCTGTGGACATGCTCAAAAAGAAAACTATCAAAAACTTCAAGGACTCAAGACTCTTTGGAACAAGTCAGTTAGGCCAACTGGTTCCCTAAACAGAAAATAGAAAATACGAAATAAAAAGACTCAAAATGACTCAATCTAAACTAGCTAAACCTTAGGATTCAACTTCAAACTACTTCCCCCTTTTGGCATCATTAAAAATTATCCACAAGTAAAAGCAATGTGCACAAGTTAATGTGCTCATCCATACAATGGCATCAACCACCATTCAAGCATTATGCTGCAAAAAGAGATTAGTCAAACAGTTCATACCATAGTAGAGTTAGTAGTCCATACAAGACAACAAAGTTCAACCAAAGGAACCCAAATCCATCCAAAAAGAAAGTTCATGGAATGAGAGAGAAGTAGACAGACCAACAAAATCAGTTATTTTAGATTAAAAATGAGGGTGAGGAAACAAGAACAGAAACAGCATCACTCCTCATCATAATTCTCGTTCCCTTCCTCTTCCTCGGACTTTGCACCATCTTCTGCATCATCATCTGGTTCCTCTTCATCCCACTCATCCTTATCATCATTCTCTACTTGAACCAATCTCATTATCTTACTAAGCACATTCTCATGGTTCTCCAATCTGCTCCAGAACCACTTCCTGACCTGCTGGTTCCTCTATTTTTTTTTTTAAAGAAATCATGAGAGATATGTACTGATTCAGAATGTTCTCCTTGTTGCATAACGAGTGCAAAACTAGCATCACATCAATCAAGCAAAGACCTCCACCCTTGATACGCAATTAAACTTTTAAACTCAGACAAGACAATTTCATCAAAGTACCCTTTCTCAACACGACAACCAGAAAGAACCAAACGTGAACTTAAGTCAGTAGAACCCGTAATTGAAGATTCTACAGACGTACCTTTTGTGGTGTGAGAGGTTCTTGCTGGTACCCTTTTTCTCCTGGTTCCCGGAACAGAATCAATGGACTGTTCCTCCTTCTTCACTGAAAAACCGAGTCACCTTACTACGTACCATGATTTTATCAGTAGACGTCCCCTTCCTGTGACCAGTGACCTCTACTTCATCATCTTCTTCACCCTAAATTACATCCTCCAACTCCTGGTTTAAGGTCCTTCGTGCTTCCTCCTAATGTTCCCCCTGAGACTGAGCTGGTTCCCTGAGGTTGGAACCATCAGCTTCTGAAAGATCAATAATAGGCACGATTTGTTTTGAATTTGATTTGGTTCATTTTCTACCCATGATTGAATCGAACACAAAATGAATGAACATGACACAGAAGATGAACAGTAACCGAATGAACAATGATGAATTTGAAGCATACGAGAGAGAAAGAGAATCTCGAGTGATGATGATTGATGATCTGCACAAAGGGTTAGTGTATATTTTTAACAATGAAGCACAAAGAGAGAAGAAGGAAAGAAAAGAGTTAGTTGAGCCAATAAAAAGCAACGGTAAAGATTTTTTTTTTTTTTTTAAATTGAAATAAAAAAATGGTAATTATCTTTTACCATAATTATCTCAACCAACTATAAATAAGGCATATGATATGTTTGCCTTTTATATGGGATTAAATAACTGAAATAAGATAAATTCCTTCCAAAAGGAAATATCTTATAATAATCTTCCGAGAATAAAAGATATTATCGGATGACATATCAGAGCTGCTCTGCTGTTTCCCTTTGCTGGTACCTGTATAGAACCATGTCACGCTGTTTCTGGCAATTCAGCCTGATTTCACCTGTTTCTTACAACAATGATTCTCAATCCTTTTGAGATTTTGAACCATCTACACAACACTTGAAAGATATCAACATAAGTATGTACACACACTATACAAGAGAATACCATTCTAACCAATCATTAAAGGAAGTAATTGAAGCCAATATCTAAAATCTAACTAGACCTAAAAGGACTCTTAACCTACAAAAAGACTCTCTACACAAAGGCTTTGTGAAGATATCAGCAATTTGATCTTCACTTTTACAAAACAACATCTCCACCAATCCTTTTTCCACATTGTCTCTTAAAAAATGATGCCTTATTTCAATGTGTTTGGTCTTGGAGTGTTGTACGGGGTTCTTTGAAATATTGATAGCACTGGTGTTATCACAAAAGATGGGAACACTTTCATAAATAACACCAAAATCTTTCAGCTGGTTCCTTATCCACAATAGCTGGGAACAGCATGAAGCTGCAGCTATGTATTCAGACTCTGCTGTGGATAGGGCCACTGAATTTTGCTTTTTAGAACCCCATGAAATTAGACAGGAGCCAAGAAAGTGTGCCATACCTGATGTGCTCTTTCTATCAACTAGAAAACCAGCATAATCTGCATCTGTGTATCTAATAAGATCAATGGTACTGCCTTTGGGGTACCACAATCCCAGATTTGCTGTTCCTACAAGATACCTAAGTATCCTTCTAACAGCCTTCAAGTGAGATTCATTTGGATTGCTTTGAAACCTAGCACACAAACCAACAGAAAACACAATGTCAGGTCTACTAGCTGTTAGGTAAAGTAGAGAACCTAACATTCCTCTATAAAGTGAAGCTTCAACATCTTTTCCCTTAAGATCAGCATCTAATTTTGTAGATGTGGGAACAGGTGTATCATAAGCTTTGCTGTTCTCCATGCCGAATTTTTTCAGCAACTCTTTTAAGTACTTTTGTTGATGGATCATTATTCCATCATCCATTTGCTTAATCTGCAGTCCTAGGAAGAATCCTAGTTCTCCCATCATGCTCATTTCAAATTCACTCTGCATAAGATTAGCAAATTCATCACATGAAACCTGATTAGTAGCACCAAATAAAATATCATCAACATAAATTTGTACTACAATCATGTGTTTCCCCCTGGTTCTGATGAACAAGGTTTTGTCTACTGTTCCTCTCTTGTAATCATTTGCCATCAAGAAATTGGACAATCTTTCATACCAAGCCCTCGAAGCTTGTTTCAACCCATATAATGTTTTGTCCAACTTGTACACATGTTGGGGGAACAATATATCTTCGAAACCAGGTGGTTGCTCTACATATACTTCTTCCTTCAGATGGCCATTAAGGAAGGCAGTCTTCACATCCATCTGAAACAGCTTAAAATTCATGTGAGCGGCATAAGCAATTAAAATCCTAATAGCCTCTAGCCTAGCTACTGGTGCAAACATCTCATCATAGTCAATTCCTTCTTGTTGATTGTACCCTTGCACCACTAGCCTTGCTTTGTTTCTGACTATAGTACCAAGGTCATCTAACTTGTTTCTAAAGACACATCTAGTGCCAATGACTGATCTTTCCTTGGGACGGGGAACCAGGTGCCAAACCTGGTTCCTCTGAAACTGATTTAACTCATCTTGCATAGCTAGTACCCAATCAGGATCAGTCAATGCCATTTTATAGTCAGTAGGCTCTACATTAGACAGAAAAGAATGGAAAGCACAAAAGTTTTGAAAAACACTTCTTCTTGTTTGAATCCCCTTATTTATATCACTAATTATTTGATCAGTGGGATGAGAAGATTGATATCTATAACTTTTAAAATTAAGACTGTTTTGTGCTTCCTCATTAAGTTGGGAACCAGCATGTTCATGAATCTCTTCTTCTTCTGAACAACCAGGAGGATTCACATTCATGTTGTTTCCTCTATCATTACTCACCTCAGGTTCAGGGGTGGTACCTTCTGCTGTTCCCCCTGAACTCATTACCTGTCTGTTATTTGAGGAACCACTTGGTCCTGATTCCCCTTATGAATCCTCATTGTCTTCATTTTCTTCTCTAGGCTCATTATCATTATTGCCTGGTGAAGTGTTAGGTAGGCCTAGATCTGCTTGCACTTCATCTGTGGGACCAATATACTGGTTCCCCGTGAAATCCATCAATCCAATCACTTCATCAGGTTGTACCTGCGCAATCTCAGAAGACATGTTAAATTCATCAAAAATGACATGGACACTCTCCTCAACACAAAGAGTCCTTTTATTGAAGACTCTATATGCTTTGCTGTGAGAAGAGTATCCAAGAAAGATTCCCTCATCACTTCTAGGATCAAACTTATCAAGCTGGTCCTTCCCATTATTATGCACATAACATTTACATCCAAAGACACGAAAGTATGTGATGTTGGGCTTTCGACCTTTAAGAAGTTCATAGGGAGTCTTATTTAACTTTGGTCTAATGAGACCTCTATTCAATATATAGCAAGCAGTGTACACAGCTTCACCCCAAAAACTCTTTGGGAGACCACTTTCAATAAGCATAGTCCTTGCCATCTCCTCAAGAGTTCTATTCTTTCTTTCCACAACACCATTTTGTTGAGGTGTTCTAGGGGCTGAGAAGTTGTGGCTTACTCCATGTTCTCTGCAATAATCAATAAAGTTAGCATTATCGAATTCAGTACCATGGTCTGATCTTACCGAGACCAGCTTATGGGTGAGCTGGTTCTCCACTTGTTTCACCAATGTTACCCATTCTTCACACGTTTCATCCTTTGTGTGTAACATCATTACCCAAGTGTACCTGGAATAATCATCAACCATAACACAGACATATCTATGACCTCTTCGACTTTGTACTCTCATGGGACCACACAAGTCAATGTGTACAAGTTCGAAGGGTCTACTGGTGCTCAAAACAGTTTTAGGCTTAAAAGAGATTTTGACCTGTTTCCCCCTTACACATTCAGAACAAACTTTATCAGCTTCGTACTTAATGTTAGGAAGACCTACCACTAAGTCACGTGCTTTAAGTTTGTTTAGAAGTGTTAGGCTAGCATGTCCAAAACTCTTATGCCAAATCCATTGATTATTGTCAGAAACAGCTCTCAAACAGATGGACTTGTCTTGAGGGATTTTATCTAAGAAGGTGATGTAAACATCATGCTTCCTGGTTCCCTCACATACAAGTTCTCCTGTTTGTGAGTTAACTATGTGACATAGGTTGGCTTGAAACTCAACTCTATTACCTTTGTCACATAATTGAGAAATACTCAAGAGATTATGTTGCAAGCCTTCAACATAATAAACATCATCTATTGCGTTAGAAAGTGTCTTACCAACCTTACCTAAACCAGTGATGGTTCCCTTGCTGTTATCCCCAAAGGTGACACTTCCTCCATCAAAGGCCACTAGTGAAAGGAATTGATCTTTATCCCCGGACATGTGTCTTGAGCAACCACTGTCCAAATACCAATAGGTGTCTCCCTTCACTCTAGCCTGCAAGAACAAATCAAACATTAGTTTTAGGAACCCAAACACACTTGGGTCCCTTTTCAACAACATTAACAACTTGTTGATCCTTTCTTCTCTAAACATACTTTACACCCTTGCTGTTCTTATTAGCACTAATTTTCTTAGCTGGGCATTCATGTATCTTATGTCCATTTTTACCACAATGAAAACACACATGCATCTCTTTAGTCATGACATACTTACCTCGCTGATATTCTTTGATCCAGGTGGTTTCTCTGGGAGACCAGTTAGTCCTGGTTCTCTGTCTAGTATAACCAAGACCAACCTTTCCTCTGTTTCCTCTTGATGAAGTCAGATAATTCAAGGATTCTTTAGCATTCAATAATTTGTCCACATGTCTATGACTATCACTAAGTTCCTTTTCTCTGGTTTCAAGTGTCTTGGTCAACAATTCGTTTTTCTCTTTAAGAAAATCAAAGTTACTTTTTAAAGCTTCGAATTGTAGATTAAGTTTTGAAACCATAGAGTTAATAGACATGTCAACAACCACTGGTTGCTTGTCCTTTTTCAGTTGATTGATTTCCGCATGCAAATCACAAATATCACTTTCATATTTATCAATCATATTACTGACATCTACACTGGTACCAATAGGGGAAACAGTGAACTGAGCAGCTTTAAGTGAAGCAACTTCCTTGTGAGAATTTTCCAGGTTGTGAGCCAATGTTTCAAAGGCCTTCAACAGGGAAGTTCTACTATAAGAGTTTGCTTTACTTATAGCTACTGAAAAATTAAGAGTATCACAAGTGGTTGATAAGTCTCTAGGGAACCAGGAGGTCAGATCCTCTTCACCATCAATTGATTCAAACGATATTTCCTTTTCTAGTTCCACTTTACACTTGTCCAATTCAACCTCAAGTTCTGCTACTTGATTTTTTAGTTCATGACAAACTCCTTCTAGATGATCACAACTAGCAATAGCAATATCACATTCAACACGTTTTTCTTTTAATTCTCTTTTGCAAGTTATGTACGTTTCACTTAATTTATAGCATTCATCTAGTAAGGAATCAATACAAGCAAGCATATTTTCTCTATCATATTCATGCATATCTTTTCTAATTTTCTCTAAGCTTACCTTGCGTTCATGTAGTACATCATTCTTTGCCATAAAGCATTTGTTGAATGTGCTGGTTCCCCTTCTGGTTCCTGGACCAGTGTTGTTCTCCTTGATGTTTGTAAAGGCAGTTAGGCAAACATCTGAGTTAGGTGATCCTTCTTCTTCATCTGACCCTGAGTCAGAGTCTCCCCACATGGAAGCTATCATGGCATTCTTGTATGCTTGTTTATCTCCGGATTTAGACTGTTTGTCATTCCACTTAGGACAATCTCGAATAAGATGTCCTTTTTCTCCACACTTGAAACATCCTGTAAAAGAAGAATTAGAGTTAGATTTTTTATAATTTTTAAAATTCTTACCTTTGAAGTTCTTCCTTTGATCTCGAAGAGATCTCTCAAATCTTTTGGCAATCATGCTAATCTCATCTTCTTCTTCTTCTACTGTTCCCTTCAACGCCATGCCTATGGCTGGTTCCTTCTCTGACTTAGAGTCAATCAGCATCTCATGAGTCATAAGGGAACCAATCAGCTGTTCCAGAGACAAGGTAGACAGATCCTTTGCTTCATATACTGCTGTTACCTTGGTTGTCCATGCATCTGTTAAACTACGCAATAATTTTCTCACAAGATCCTCGTCAGAAAAAATTTTACCAAGAGATCTAAGATCATTTACAATAGTCATAAACCTACGAAAGCAATCATTGATTTTTTCATTTTTATTCATGGCAAACAATTCATATTTAGACATGATTAAATCAATTTTTGACCGTTTTACCTCGCTGGTTCCCTCAAACGCAAGTTCAAGGGTGTCCCATATCTCCTTAGCACTACTGCAGCCAGATATACGATTTGTTTCGGTCTCACCTATTGCTTGTTGTAGTATTGACATTGCCTTAGCATTCTTTTCCAGCAACTTGTAATCAGCAGTGACCAATTCGCTATCCTTCTTGGGAACCTGGTTCCCCTCAACATCTGTCTTGAAGATGATATTTGGTCCATTCTTAACAACTAACCAACATTCATAGTCGATGCCCATGATAACATTTTTGATCCTGTTCTTCCACCAAGCATAGTTATTTCCATTGAACTTAGGTGTTTTGTTGTCATAACCAATAGCGCTTAATTCTTGAGTACTCATACTTGACTCCTCTAGATGTTACTCTTACGAGAAGCCTAGGCTCTGATACCAATTGAAGGTTCAATAGGCACTCAAGAGGGGGGGGTGAATTGAGTGTTTAATAACGTGGGCAATTTTTGCTTCTTTTCGGTTTATGTGTAAGGAACCAGTTGTGCTGGTTCCCTTACGCAGCGGAATATAAATAAGCAATAAAGAAGACAACAGATTTAACGAGGTTCAGCCAACTCAGGCCTACGTCCTCCTATCCTAAGTTCTTTATTAATCTACTCCGAAAAACAAAGACAAAGAACACTCTACTGTTTCCCTACTCCGGGAACCAGCAAACCCCACACTCTACTCCGGGTGTGCTCTTGACTTACACTCGTAAGCCCAATGTGTTTGAACTCACAAACACTCACCCAGCCTTTAACCCCTTTGTTAAAGACTCAATACAAGAATCAAGAACTCTCCTTTGATCTCACTTCTACGAAGCTAATTAAGAGAAAATGTTTAAGTACTAGAATGCTCTTGTATATAACTTGATGAATGGGATTAGTGCTTAAGTATATGCTCTCAAATAATTGCTCTTTTAATTTCTGGAGAGGCACACGAAATATGTGAAATTAGATGAGTTTATATATGCTTAGATTCCTAAAACCTAGTTTCCTTAAATCACACGATCTTAGAGAATAAGATATATTGTAATTTTAGGAAAGTATTTATCTTATTTGATTTAATCACAAAGATAGAATCAATTAAGATAAATACTCCTAGTTTTTAGGTAACCAAGAATATTTCATCTTATTTCCAGCTGCACAAAATATTTTCAAAATAATCTTTTCGAAAATCTTTTTCTAAAACGGCAGCTCGAATATTTCGTACAGTGAACCTGGTTCCCCGACCTGGTTCCCTGAATTGAAACATGTTATGAAACCTGTTCCAACTTTGTACCAGATTTCATATCATACTTCAATATACTTTTAAGCACTTATATAACCCAAACATGCAAGCATACTACGGAGCATATTACATGAAAACCTAAATAACTCTTTTGTGATATAGTCTTCCTTCATGTAAACTTCAAGTCTTGAAAACCTTCTTTGAATAACCTCAATTGTAACCAATGGATCTTTCTTCAATCTCTTCGAAATTCCTATCTGCTTCAAGACTTGGAATCAACTTATATACTGCACATTCAACAAGGTTAATGCACAATATAAAGTAAGTGACTGCTTTTCCGCATAGCAGTCGAGGAAACGGTTCATACTGGTTCCCCACCAGTACATAGCACATTTATCATCTAACTGTTTCCTGTATATAGATAAGTTAGTTCAATAGATAACTCATATAATTAATAACTTATCTAGGGAAACAGTGTTCTATTATAGCTGGTTCCAACCAACTGTTTTCAACACTTATTAAGACCTGTTTCCCATAGCTGTTTGTCATCATTCAAAACCATCATTCAAAACTAAAGGGACTCAACAATTAGACATGAGCATAATGGCGCCCGAACTCTTAGTTGTGAATTTTCGTTCATTGAGAACTTTAAAGGCCGTCTGAAGTCCAGCATTGATATACTGATATTTGTATCACCATTTGCTTCAAGATTTTGGACAAGAAAATCGATTTCTTCCCTAGCATCAGGAGTTAACTGACGCAACTTACATTTCCTTTTAGAATTCGATGAGAAGGTGACAACCGATAAACGGTCAGAAGGGCTATCACAAACTGCATTGGTCGTTTCATTTCTGTCAACTTTGGTCCCGCCATGCTCTCGTTAACATTTAAGACCATCACAATATCAGCTCCTAGTCTACTGTTGCATGCTCCTCGTCCCGAAAGCTCCAGTAATAGTTCGTAGTTGTTGTCTTTAAGTGGTACTTCTAGTTCATTGTCTAATTTCAGCGGCACCTTTCCAACATCATTTGCGCCACCTAAGACCCCCATTTCGCAAATGTTATATCAGTATGTTATAAAGAATAGGAGGTGAAGATATAGTTTTCGATTTGAATTTACGCCAAGTCTAATCCAATTTGAATTTTCAGCGAGTTTAATGTGTTTATGACGATATTGTTTCACCCTATTCTTGCAATACCTTTTACATTTTTATTTTTATATCTGATATGCACGATACGTAGCTCAATTTTCATCTTTTTCTAATTTATTTACTTATTTATTCATAATACTCTTCATTTTAATTGTTACACTTCTACCAGACTTGAGAATCATATACGTAGGTCAAGTTCAGATCAAGTGGGTCATTTCGGGTTCAATTCCATGAATGAACAAGTTAATAATAACTTTCTAGGGTCAGGTCGGGAATAAAATCAAAACTTTGAGTCAAGTTCGAGTTGGTTTATTTCGAGTCAAATCTCTATCTGGTCATTTCAAGTGAGAACTTCTAGGAAAATTCAAATAAGTACGAGACTTTGGGTCAACCTCAGATCCTGCACACTTAAACATTACAAAATAAAAGATACAAAAATCAAATCAATTTGGTTTGGGTTATTTTTGATTTGACTCTATTCAGATAAAATAAGCAGGAGCCCGAATCCAAATCCGCTGGCCATGCCAGTCCTTATTATATTAGATGTATCGTTCGGCCAGGTGGTCAAATACCCCTTTTGGGTCTCAATTCTCCACCACCCAGCGCCATGATGCTCGTCTGATTACTGGTTCAACATCAATTTGTGTAATTTTTGAAACACGTGGATGCTCGGCTCGAATCCGAAGTGTAGACACACCCAAAGGAATGTCATTACTTTTCGAATGTTGGTTGGGGTCAATTGGCACAACGAGATGTTGTACCTGATTTGGGTAAAAATACCCATGCCGCGTGGCCCAATCAGAAGGGGACACGTGTATCCCAGGATTGGTCCAATATCGGCCACTCATCACACGTGGGTCTCGCATTTAGCAAAGGAAGATGGCAGCCTTCAAAGCCAAATTCCTGAGACAGCCCACCAATCCTAGGTTTCCGTAACCTAGAAACGTGGCGCTGATTCAAGACCCTATAAATAGGGAGATATTCCCATTAAAGGGATACATTCAAAAATATTCACAAAACATAGCAATCATTAATTTTAGATATTCTCTTGGAATCCAAGAAAACACTATACTTTCCGCACTCTTTTCACATCCGAACACGTTCTAACTTGATCGTCGGAGGCGGGACTCAACCCAACCGGAGTCTCCGTTGTTTTGCAGGTACAGGCGCCCAGAATCCAGTCTTGGAATTGTAACTCTCCCGAGGGACACGGAAAACCCCGAAACATTTGGCGCCGTCTGTGGGGAGAGTACTTCTAAGATGGCTTCCAATGAGTCTGTACCGCTTGCTAACGCGAAACGGCCTACCGCCGAAGTTGAGGTCTATACAGACCAAGACAGTGGTGACAACTTCGATGTCGACGCCTATGTGGCCCCAGACGGGTCACTCAGAACCAGGCGCACCCGTCCCATGTAAACAACGGGATGGGGAGATTATCAAGCCGGTCCAAGCAAGCCATCTAGAAAGGCGATTGGACAACCTCAGGAGGCGGCAGAAGGTGTAGCCCCCGTTACTAGAGATGAACTCATGAAATTCATGACAAGTTTTAAAGGGGAAATCAAGGACATAATTAACATAAAGACTGCTGGCACCAACAAGGGTCAATCGGCCAAGAAACCATCTCCTTTAGGGAAGAAGAAGCCTGTCAAGGATCGTGTGCCTACTCCTCATCCTAAACCAAAGGAGGGGGACTGGCCCATGATTGATCTGTCCAAAATCTGATTCCTGAAGCATGGAAGAGGAAGGTCATCCGGCAAGTTAGTTCGGATGGGTCAAAGAAGACTTATTCAGATGCTCGGATGTTAATCCAGCAGAAGAAAAGTCAACAATTGTCTGAATCGGCCTCAACGTCGACTTACACAGACAGCTTCCAAAATACCTCAATGAGGTATTCGCAATCAAACCGAGAGAGTCAGTCAGGCGGCTTGTCCGTCCGTACTGGCCCTCAGATTATCCATTCGGCTCCGTATGTGCCTCAACAGCCATACATGTCGTATGGACAACCATACATGCAGCCGACCCTCTTTGGGGGTCAGGCGGCACAGAATGTCCAACTAATGGAGTGGCATCTTCGTTTGCTCAAAGGAGATAATCGAGGCGGCATAACCAACCAATGTTAAGAATGTGTTGGTAGGTACTTATGATGGTACCACCAACCTAGAAGACCACCTAATGGCTTTCACCAACCTCATGTACTTACAGGGGTTGGATGATCCCACTTCGTGCCGATGCTTCCCGGCAACGTTAAAGGGCATAGCCCAACGATGGTTTGGCAACCTGCCAGCCAGATGCATTAATAGCTTCAAGACACTTACGTACTTGTTTGCTTCCAACTTCTCTATGAACATCCCTGCTAAGAACAAGTCTTGACTTGGGAGCAATACAACAGGGAGATAGAGAATGGCTAAGGTCCTATGTCAGGCGGTTCAATCTGATGAGAATTTAGATTCAAGGGCTGTCTGACGAAATGGTCTGCATAAACTTCTTTAACGGTCTGAAGGACAAGTTGACCTTTAAGTTCGATCTCGTCAGGAAGAGGGTTGTTACCCTCTAAGAAGCTTTGATGGAGGCGGAAGCCTATATACAGGTGATTGAGCTTTGTGCGATCAGTAAGCAGTTGGACCCTAAAATGTCTGACAATAAAGAGAGTCGGTCTGCTCAGCCGGCTAAAAAAGAAGAGAGCAAGAATAGAAAAGAAGTCTGGGTGGCAGATTACTCTGATAAGTCATCCCAGAAGAAGAAGAAAGAGTTAAAATCGTACATCCCCAAGTACGTGTTTAACAAGGATTGCTACTCCATCCTCTTGGAGATTAAAGACCAGGTGAAAATTGAGAAACCGATTGCAATGGAAGGTTCCGTAAAAAATCAGAACAAGAACAAATATTGTCATTTCCATGAGGACATAGGCCATGACACCAACGGCTGTTATGGCCTCAAACGGTTGTTGGACCGTCTGGCTGATAAAGGGGTGTTGAATTCCTACATCCTGAAGTCCAAGGTGACCCTGAAAACCAACAGTGGACAGCCGTCCAAAAAGGCAGCCCAACTTGCTATTAGTTTGGACACTGATGAAGAGTCGGACTATACAATAGCAGGCGGCTTTGCTGGAGGAAGTCCAACCATCCGGGGCACCAAGGACTACATTAGGAGGCTGGATGTAAACTCAGTTGATGAGGTTCAGGCGTCAAAAACACCTTTCCTGAGGTCATTATCAGTGAGAAGGACAGGGGCAAAGTCAGGCGGCCACATGATAACCTCATAGTCATTGAATACAAGGTGGCCAACCAAAGAGTAGGTTGGATCCTTATCAATACTGGGAGCTCGTTTGACCTTATCAGCTACAAGGCTTGGCAAAGCTCAAGTACAAGCCTAGCTGTATGCACAAAGTTTCTCACCCCTTAGTTGTTTTTGGGGGTGGAGTAGTGCATCCGGTGGGGAGGATTGACCTACCCATCCGGCTAGGGGAGAAGGGGGAAGGACGCCACATGGTTGTCAAGTTCTAAATTATTGAGGAGTTAACCGCCTATAATCTGATATTGGACCATCCAACCCTTAACGAATCCAAGGTTGTTATATATTATTCCATCCCTCATGCTCCTAAAATTTGAGAGGGATGACGGGTCTGTAGGCTCATTGAATGGGGATTAGAAGACGGCACGGGAGTGTTATCTCTCAGGCGTCAAGCCTACTGTGGCCGCATTTGGCCAAGACAAAGAGCCCATAGACCTTGATGAACTCAAGAAAGTCGCGCCTGCTCCAAAAGCAGCCGACAAAAAAGAGAAAGACGGACCAGTTGATGGTCGTAAAAAAAGAGAAGCAATAGCAATCACCGACCGGGGAACGGTAAGTTGATGTCCGTCCCCAGCCGGCTGGTGGACACATTGACATCGTTCTAGACTATTCACATCCAGAGCGAACTGTTAAGGTTGGGACGGTTGTATTTGCAACGTTGGGTGCAGACTTGCACCATCTGCTGAAAGAAATCAAGGACATTTTTTCCTTTGAAGTGGAAGAGATGTCGGGCATCAACCCGAACCTCGCTGTGCACAAACTCGTCGTGCATCCAAAAGTGAAGCTTGTTAGGCAAAAGAAAAGAAATCATGGCGAGGAGAAATCTCAGGCGGCAGCCGCCGAGGTAAAGAAGTTGTTGGATGCTGGGTTCATTCGGCAATTTTATATTTCGGATTGGGTTGCAAATGTGTGTTGACTACACAGACCTGAACAAGGCATGACCAAAGGATAGTTATCCCCTTCTAAAGATCGACAGTCTGGTCGACTCTACAGCCGGTCATGCTTTGATGAGCTTTATGAACGCATACTCAGGCTTTCATCAGATACCTTTATGGAAAAAAGATCAAGAGAAGACGACGTTCGTCACTGATCAAGGGTTATTTTGTTATACTGTGATGCAGTTTGGGTTAAAAATGCGCCTGCTACTTTCCAACGAATGATTAATACAGTCTTCATTAATTAAATTGGGAGGAATGTAGAGGCGTTCATTGATGACATGATAATCAAATCCAAGCTACAAACGGATCACCTTGCTGACCTCCGAGAAACATTCGCCACCCTCAGGCGGCACAAGGTCATGCTTAATCCCAAGAAGTGTGTCTTTGGTGTTGACTCTAGGATGTTTCTCGGGTTTTAGATTGATCAAAGGGGGATAGAGGCTAATCTAAAGAAGGTACAGGTGGTAATTGACATGAAGTCACCCTGCACTATCAAAAAAGTTCAAAAATTAACTGGTTGTCTGGTGGCATTAGGGAGATTCCTCAGCCGGTCAGGTGACAAATGCCTCTATTTTTTCCAAAAAATCAAAAAGAAGACTAGGTTTGAATGGGGGGAGGATGATGAGGCGGCCTTTCAGAAGTTGAAAGAACACTTGCACTCATTGCCAAAGCTTGTCAGCCCTCTGCCCAAGAGGTGCTTTACATGTACTTGGCCGTCTCAAACCATGCTCTCAGTGCTGTTCTCCTGGCTGAGAAAGACAAAATTCATCTCTCAGTCTATTTCATTAGTCGTGTTCTCCGAAATGCTGAACTATGGTACCCTATGGTTAAAAATTTTGGTCTTGCTCTTTTCATGGAAGTTAAGAAGTTGAAACCTTACTTCTTGGCACGTCCGATTGTGATCTACACAAATCAACCCCTCAAGCGGCCAATGACAACTTTGGAGTCACCCTAGGATGCTCAAATGGGCTATTGAAATGCAAAGTCTTGAAATCTCTTTCGAACTAAGGAAGGCAGTGAAGGGTCAGGCATTTTCCGTTTTCATTGTTGAAATGACAAGGTCGACTGAGCCGGAAAATCTTGATCAGGTTTGGAAAGTGTATGTAGACGGGAGTTCTACTATGAATGGTTGTGGTGTAGGGATTATATGCCAGTCTCCTGAAGGGGACAAGTATGAATATGCACTACGGTTCAAGTTTCAAGCCTCAAATAATGAGGCGGAATATGAAGCCCTGCTAGCCGGTATCCGCATGTGTAAGGCGACAGGGGCAAGAAAAGTTGATGCTTGCTCTGATTCACAACTGATTGTTAGCCAATACCATGGTGATTATTAGGCCACCCATCCGGCTATGATCAAATATCTGCAGGCAGTCAAAGATGAGGCCGAGACACTTGATGAATTTTATCTAAGTCAAGTGCCCAGGTCAGAAAACAATCAGGCGGATGCTCTCTTTAAGCTGGCATCATCCGCCTCCTGTGATACTCCTAGGTTAGTCTTTTGGGAAGTTATGGAAAAAAGAAGTATTGAACAAGGTCCCATTGGAATTCTGGATCAAAGCTTAACCTAGGTGGATGGCATCCAGACTTATCTAGCAGACGACACTCTGCCGGATGCATACTCAGAAGCGGCTACAATAAAAAAACATGCCGCAAGCTTTAATATTCATAAGGGAGAACTTTTCAAGAAGGGTTATCTCCAGTCGCTATTGAAATGTGTAACCCCAAAAAGGGGGAAAGGGGTTCTAGAGGATCTACACTCGGATTTTTGTGCATCACATATAGGCGGCAGGACTCTAGCTAAAAGGGCTAGGCAGCAAGGCTACTTTTAGCCCATTATTGAGGCAGGCACCATGGAAATAGTGAAGAAGTATGACAAGTGTCAAAGATTTGGCAAACTCATACACCGTCCGGCTACTGATCTGACGGCTATTCACAGCCCAGTGCCATTCGCCAAATGGGGCATGGACATCCTGGGTCCATATACGCCTACTACAGGCGGACGGAGGTATATTCTAGTTGACGTTGATTACTTCACCAAATGGGTAGAAGCAGAGGCGGTCAAAGTCATAAAGACAAAGGATGTCATCTCCTTGAATTGGAGGAATATTATCACCCGGTTTAGGGTATCTATATCTATGGTCTTCGACAATGGCCCTCGGTTTGAAATGCCTACCCTTAAGAATTGGTTGGGAGATCAAGGGATCTCACGTTGCTTTGCATCTGTTGGTCGTCCTCAAGCAAACGGTCAGGTTAAAGCCTTCAACAAGTTCATCTCAGATGGCATTAAGAAGAAAATTGAAAAGGCTGGCGGTCTATGGGCAGTTGAGTTGCCTCATGTCCTATGGGCCATCAAAACAACTGAAAAAGGGGCAACCGGTGAAACCTCGTTTCTTATAACATACAATGCAGAAGTCGTCTTGCCTATTGAGCATTATGAGCCAACTCTTCGAGTCATGCTTTATGAAGAAGAGGCTAATTGGGAGGCCATGCGGCTAGAATTAGACTCACTCCCAGAGCGCAGGGGCAATGCCGCCTTGCGTCATGAGATCTACCGTCTGAGAATGACAAGAGCCTACAACAAAAAAAGTACACAAACGACCCTTGAAAGTGGGGGACTTTGTGTTACGGAAAATGGAGACAACCTGTAGGGCCAATGAGCAAGGAAAGTTGACTCCCAATTAGGAAGGCCCCTACTAGATCTATGAATAAGTGAGAGGCGGCACCAATCGCCTGGAAACTCCAAATGGTAGGCAGCTAGCCAGAACTTGGAATATAGATAACTTAAAAAAGTACTACTTCTAAGACTTGTAATTTTTTTGTAAATAAAGTTTATCAATGAAAAGATGCTTTATTTTCAAATATTTATTGCTTTCTGTATAAATACCGGTTGTTCAATGTACAAGCGGACTTGTAAAAATTTTACGTCTGCTTCAACATGAGTAGATACAAGCTAAGTCCAATACTTAGCAACTATTGATGAGGCCAATGGCTAGATAACCTTTAAACCATCTCCAACTCCAACATGAGTAGGCAACTGACGACGCCCATCTGGGTGAATTCGTTACAGAGAGCATCTCCCATTTAGCTGACATATTGTTCTATAAAATTAAAAACAAACGGCCCTATCGATTGTCTGGATTAAGATAACTTGCAGCCGTTTGAATGATCAGTTGAGACCCGGATAACTTTGATTACCGCATGTTCTATACCAACTGGTAACTAGTATCTTGGTTGGATATAATCGGTTTTTGCTCAGAAGCAACACAAACGGTTACAATTGAAGATCTAAGCTAAGTCAAAACCTTAGCAGCTAAAACATTCCTTGTTTAAAACAATTACACATGGTCAATGGCCGTCTGCTACTAAATGTTAATTCGTCTGCTCTAAGAGCAAGACATCCGGCGAAGCCCATCCGGGTTAACTCGTCGAAGAAAGCAACCGACAAAGATTGATTAATCCCAGGACTCAATCACAACTAGTTGACCTGAATAATCTAAGTTGGAACCTAGACGCCATAGCAAAAATCGCCTGTCTTTCCCACTTAGAGTTAAATCCTAAAAATTGATTCAGATGCAGTCAATGACCATCTAACGTTCAATTCTGATGCTCAGTGGACGGCTGTCCACTTAGGTTGGGGCAATCACCAAGCGCACATCTGTCCAGGGGCAAATACACTTGATGCATCCGGTAAACCGCATGTATTAGGTTACTTGGCAAATACGTACATATTGAAAAACTGCAAAGATTGAAAAATTGCAAAGGCTAAAAAATTAATGCAAATTGCAAAGATAGACAAAATTGACTCAGTCGGCTAATTCGTTAAGAGCCCCCGGCATAAAAAAAACTGGGAGATGAAGATTGTCACACCGGATCCACATCCGAAAGAAATGAAATATTGTTGAAGTTACATTAAAATACTCGGCACGCAGGCCGGAAACAAAGACGACTTTATTTTTGTTGTAAAGGAGGAGGCACCGTCTGGTCCTGCCCGGATGGGGCGCGTTTTCAGGCTGCCTAGGTTGAACTTGATCAGTGTTAACCGACACTAGCTCTTCTTGCTCCTCACGCTCCTCATCAGACGTCTCAATGCATGCCGACCAATTCTTCAAAGGGAGCCGGCGCCTCAAGACTAAGGGACTGGGAATCGTATGCCTCAGAGGCATACTTGTACCTTAAGTTGAAAAACTCCCAGCCATAGTCCGGGTGAATGAGATCCCATGCTATTTTCATGTGAGCTTCACAATCTCGCTCATTCTCATCCACCAGTCGTTCCTGTTCAGCAGCCAGCTTTGCCTTGTGGTCAATCTGCACCTAGGCCAGCTCGTCCTTCAGCCGGGAGACGTCTGCTCTGAGCTGGGTGTTCTCCTTATCAGCATCCTCTAGTGCCTTTAGGTCTGACTAAAGGTTTTTTATTTGAAGCTCAAGGTCAAACGTCTTATTATTGGCCGTCTCCACAGCATTTGTGAGCTCCTTGATCAGCTCCTCCTATTTCATCTCTCGGTCTTTAGTCTTTATTTCAGTCATAGTACATTGGTATTAAGCAACATCAAGGGTTTCAGCCGCTCGTTTATTGGCGTCTCTTACCTCCTCTTGCTTCTTTCTTAAAGGGACTTTGAGCCCTTCCACTCTCAGCATAACCTGCAAAACTCAACCGGCAAAATGTTAATTTACATATGTTAACTCATCCAGCAAAACGTTAATTCACTTCAGATACCTCAGCCAGTAAAGAGCTAATTTAGCTCCGTTAACACAGGCGGCAAATTACCTCAGCAATCAAGGCATTGATGCGGTCCATGTTGGCCTGATACACCCCTGGGACTGACTCCTTTTTAGACCGGGTGAGGGTCCTCAGCATCCTTTTGGAGTATTGTTGGAGGTCAGGCCATCTTGAAGAGGCATCTGCACCAATAGAGTGATATGGTGAGATAGCAACATATGCTAGGGCTGAGCAAAACTATCTGATAATCTGAAAATCCAAATTCCGATCTGCATCCGATCTGAAAATTTAGGATAATCGATCCGAAAACATTTTCGGATCGGATATCCAATTCGAAAATTTCGAATATCGAAAATTTCGATTTTGGATATCCGAATATCCGAGACGTATCCGATCTAATATCCGAAAAACACAGTTTTTACCATTTAAAAAAAATCCGAATAACCCACTAACCGGGTAAAACCCTAAGACCTAAGTCTTTAGTAATCCGCCTCTTTCTCTTTCTCCTCTATTTTCTCTCTATATCTCCCTCCTCCCTCCTCTCTCATCTTAGACCTCCCTTCTTCTCTCATCTCAGATCTCCCTCCTCCCTCATCTCTCATCTCTCATCTCAGATTCTCAGATCTTCCTTCTCCCTCCTCCCTCCTCTCTCATCTCATATCTCCCTCTTCGTCTTCTGCTCTGTAGGCCTCCATTGGCAATTTCCGAGCTTTCTCTCTCCTCTGAAAATTTGAACTCAGAGAATTGGAGAGCCAAAAGCATGCATTTTGCGAAGAACATCAATCCAAAAAAATCGAGCGCCTTTCTGAAATCTGGGTTTTAGGTTGATTTCTAGAGTTTTAAACTAACTCAAAATCGAACGTAACCTTCTTCGGCTCGCTCGAATTCGCCTTCTCGACTCTCTCTTCTCTACAATATACAACCAATAAGGGGTTTGGTTTTCTGGGTATTAAAATCAACAAAATATTACTTTGAATCATGAGTAAATTCAATTCGATTTTCACCCTTTTCTTTTTCTTCTTGTTCTCGCTCTTTAATTAAATAGGGCACTTGAAAACCTTCAATAGATTCATATGTCTGTAGCTGGTGAACAAACCATTTTATCCAGAATTGATTGACTCTACAGATAAAGCTAACAACTTGTGAAGTGGAAGGTGATCAAGTCTATAAAAGGGTAGAATGGTGAAGACCAAGAAGAGTGGATTATCTGAATTTAGATTCAGTGAGAGAAAGAAGAAGAATTACATTGTTTTTCATTCAGGAATTGATTTGAATGAAGAATGTAGTTAGTCATTTGTGGGTAATATTGGTTTGAGAAATTATTCGGTGGGGGTATAATGCTACTAAATTGCTGTATGATTTTGAGTTTGTTTTCTGGTTACATGCATTGAGAATTACTACTTTTTGTTTAATGGTTATTGGCATAGAGAATTATGTTTTTGAATTTGTAAAAATCGAATGTAGGATATCCGTCTTATCTGATCAGAAAATTTCGGATATCCGACATTTTCGGATCGGATACGGATATCAAATATCCAGATTTTTGGATATGGATAGCCGATCCGAAATCTAGTTTCGGAACGGATATCCGATCCGTGCTCAAGCCTAGCATAGGCGACACCTATGTTTTGTTGGCTGCTAGAGGAATCCCCTGATTAGGTAACTTGGGTCTTGACTCGCATAAGCCCAAGCGGCCATGGGGGATCAAAGTTATAAGCCATACCTTAGTGTTCAGACTGAACAGTCACCCTACCCTCAGTCGCTGCCGAGCCGATTGCAGCATTGAGTGGCATGCCACTCTTCGGCGTCTCAGGGACGCCCGACTCCAAGTCAACCGTCTCGGTATTCAGACCGAGATCTTTCAAGCTCTTGCCTGTTGTGGTTGGCATGTCTTGTACAGGCGGCCTTGAGGATGTCGTCTGAGCAGGCGGGGCTTTCCTTACTTTGGAAGGAGCCTTGGAAGGTTCCTCAGCCTTCCATTTCAGCATATTTGAGATGGAACATGGAATGTTTTTACTTCCACCCTGAAAATGAAATAAAGTGGCCACAACCGGTTAATTGATGTTTGATAACAAATATTTGTAAGAAAAAGAAAAAACCGGAGCTTACCCCATCATCCTTGGCCGCCAGTGGGGCCCTCTTCTTTTCAAGTTGATCCTTCCGGATCTGGGCAGCTGACCTAGCCAGTGTCCTCTCAGGCCGCACCATCTTTATACCTTTTTCTGCAAAAGGAAGACTGACTGGTAAAATACAAAACACAGAATCATAAAGGCGGCACAAAAGTGTCGGTTAATTTATCAACGTACATCTGCTAAAAAGGGTACTAAGGTCGCAGGCGGAGAGGAAAGCCTCATCCTTAAGCCAATTTGGATAGGGTCCCAATTTTGGGTACAATTATTTCTGATCCATCATCCAGAGGCATGGTGGTCCTTTTGAAGAACTCCGGCTCTATTATATGTGTCCAAGCCTCCTCAGGGACACGCGGAAGGGCACACTTTTTCCCCAAGAGAGTCGGCTCCTTATTATACTGGCGGAGCTAACGGTTCAGACGTTTTGAGGGGGAGGAAACCAAGTAGAAATTAATTTTTCAATTGCTCCACTTAGACGGCTTGTCCAGTGTCATCATGAACTCTGGATGCATGGTTAAAGTGTACCACACCTTCAAGTCGCCTAGGGCACGACTCAAGTAACGCATATGTGTAAACGCGTCCCAGCTAGGCGTTATGTCCTGCATCTCGCAGGCGACGATATAACTTATAATATTCACCCAAGAATTGGGTGTTAACTGCCAAATGCCAAGGTCATAGCCCCTTAAAATGGCTTTGATCGCGTTATGAAGGGGGAACCGGAGGCCGACTTTGAATGCCGCCTCAGAACAGCCGAAATAATAGTCGACATGATCTATGTCGTCATCCCAGACGACAATTGCCTCAGGAAGCGGTACAAGAATTTCCCATCTACCCCCAATCGGACATTTCTCTAAAAAGGCGGGAAAGGTGGCGATTAGGGTGATAATGTCTCTGGCGGACATATGCGCCTCAGTGGGGTTGGTTGCAGCCATCCACTTGTATGCATCCTCCTCCTCACTGGCGGCATCCGCCTGCAGTGAGGTTGACTCCCCTGAGTTAGATTGTTGGATGGTCTCAACGCCGTCTACACTATCAGATTCTTCACTCGGAGTGCTGGGTGCACCAGGAGGAATGTAATATTCTATATTAGTTGTTGCCTCAGCTGAGCTGTCTGATGTATATTTAGGGTCAAACGTCGTTTGCTTCGTCCGAGTCATATTGTCCTGCACATGCACATAGACGGTCGAATTCGAGGAAGAGCAAGGGTGGTCCAAACACCCTCAGACGACATCCCCAGTCCTAGACTCAGCCGTACCAAGAGACCGGCTGATTACTGTCCGTGCCGTGTATGTGGTGGGTGATGATGCGTATTTTTTACCGTTTATATTTAGTGGAAGGATTTGAGTGATTTTAATGGTGGAAATTTGAAGGATAGTCTTAGAAGGCAACGATTTCTAAGTTTGATCTTAGGAGCAACGATCCTAAAACCCTAGTTAACAACTAGTTCAAACCTTAACAAAGTTCTCTTCGAGTTAAAACTCAACAATTTGATTTTTATTTCATAAACGTCCTACTATAATTGTTGACATGTATCAAATAAATATAGGAAAAATAAATCTAACCTACTTTACATGCAAGCAAACTAAATAAAAAGCCTTAATAATTAATTAATGAACCAAGAGAGCCCACTAATTAATCAACACAACTTTGGAAGCCCAAGGCCCCATAACTACTACTAAGAAAATAATAAAAACATTATTAAAAACTCACTTGTAAAATCCATACTTTAAGAGTAAGGTAAAACAAAGAGAATACCTAAATAAAGTAATACAGATAGTTATAAGAAAGGGGACTCGATTCACATCATTCCCTCCCTCTTAAAAGAAAAAACTTGCCCTCGAGTTTCGTTCGGAAAACAAGGTACCAAGTCAGTAGCCCTCATAGTAGCACAAATTCCCGCTCCAAGAAGTACTTGAAAAGTATCATAATTCTCCCTATGCACAATCTTGAAAGGTCCTTCCTCTATTGGTTCATTCTTACCTCTAGAATTAAAGATTTTTTGAGCATTCAAAGATAATAAAACATAATCACCAATCTCAATAGGATGTTGGTTTCTCAATGACAACATATTAGCCCTTCTTTCCTTTTGGTCAAGCTTATGTATAATCAATAACACTCTCTAGCAGGAGCTTGAATAGGTGGCGCCTTAGGGGGTAAAGGATGTAATTGGACTCTCTTATCCCCAACCTTCACTGAATTAACTTTTGTAACACCATTAAATAACACCCCTCAGTCATATTGCCAAGGACGACCCAAGAGCATAGAACAAGCAATCATAGGTAAAATATCACACCACACACTATCAGAATGTGAACCCATGCAATAGTTCACCAAAGCTTGCTTTTTAATTGTAGTCTATCTCCATCATGCAACCAATTAAGCTTGTAAGGAGTAGGATGGTCCCTAGTAGAAATATTCATAGTGTCAACCAACTTAGTAGATGCAACATTGGTGCACGATCCCGTATCTATAATCAACAAGCAACTCCTATCACCCACTTTGCATATAGTATGGAACAAATTTTCCCTTTGCTCATGTGTATCAGGAGGAACAAAATTAGCATGCAAAACTCACCTTAAGATACCGATATGGTGATGTTCAAGTTCAGGAGTAATCTTTTCTTGACCGTCAAACTCTTCAAAATCAAACTCTTCCTCTGTATTGAGCAAACATGTACTTTCTTTCTCTTTCTCTTCTTGGTCAAGATAAGCCAAAAACATTCTATGTTCCTTCTTGGATACCGTCACTTTGTTACCACAATCTCTAGCAATGTGTCCCATGCCTTGGCACTTGAAACAAAGTCTTTTTTCACCAATGCAGCTTGTTTGGGAGTAACAACAATCATCTTCCCTTCATTGTTTGAATTGTTAGAGTTGATATTCGAACCCTAACCATAAAAGAATGAATTCCTCTCCTTGAAATAAGAAATTTTCTTTTCTTTCTCTGTTTCTCAAATCTCTCTTCCAACCTTAAGACATCATCAAAAAACACATAATTTGATGTTTCCACCTTGTGAGAAATCGAAGGTGTCAACCCTTTTATGTATCGTCCAATCTTCATCTCCTCTTTTTCCTGCAAATCACAAAGCATGCACAATCTCTCAAACTCTTTTGTGTATTCGACAACACTAAGATTCTTTTGTTCAAGATGATTCAACTTCAAGAATTGATCTTGGATAAATTCCCGTGGTAGGAACCGTTTCCTTAATTGTCTCTTCAACTCACTCTAAGTATTAATTCATGGCTCATCTTCTCTCAATCTCTTGGCACGTAAATTCTCAAACCATAGAGAAGCATATCTCGTCAGTTTTAGGTTTGCAACCTTGTAGGCTTTTTGCTCATCAAAACCTTTATAGTCAAAGACCTTTTCCATCTGACGAACCCAATCTAAAAAGTTTTCAGCATCCTCGTCACCTATAAATTCCGGAAGTTCCAACAACTTCAAATCTCGATCATTGTCAATTGGAAAATTTCTCATGGTTCCCCTAGGTTGTTCATTGTTGATTATTCTTCCTTCCCCAACCATTTGAGGTTACAAAGTTTCGATCCTTTAATTGGTGTGATCAATTTCTTGCGTACTTTTCTCAATTTTCTCATTCATTCGTTCAAGACTCGCATTAAAATTTCTAATCATACCAACAAGCATAGTATCAAGGTCCTCCTTTGTTAAATTACTCACGATATCGAAATTAAATATGGGATAAAGGTAGGTCAATCAAATGAATTATCAAGAATCACTACAAAAAGAATTTTGGGCACTACTACAATGCTACCTCAGATTTTAAATTTTATTTTATTTATTAATTTAAATCCGCAGCAACTCCGCAAGATTGAAATCCCAATGTTACAATCAATCCCAGCCGTCAAATACAATTTGTAGAACTTGAATGCAATTAAATCATGGAATTTAAGGTAAAGCCTTCAATTAAAAAGAGACTTGCAGTACTATGTCGGCCCAACTAACAATATTTGCAAACTACAATGTAAAAAGCCACGCAAGTGACGCAACCATGCAATATCTATGTAGCCAAGAATCCCACTTTGCTTCTAAAAAACTAATAAGATATTATAGGAATTTTATTGTATCACAATTTGCACGATCAACAAAAGACAGAACAAATTGATAATTTCGTACTTAGATAATTTTAATTAACCCACAAAAATCGTGTAAGTGTCGTAAAGAAACACTCACTAAAAGTGGCTTTATGATACCAATTTGATGCGTATTTTTGGCAGTTTATATTTAGTGGAAGAATTTGAGTGATTTAATGGTGGAAATTTGAAGGATAGTCTTAGAAGGCAACGACTTCTAAGTTTGATCTTAGGAGCAACGATCCTAAAACCCTAGTTAACAACTAGTTCAAACCTTAACAAAGTTCTCTTCGAGTTAAAACTCAACAATTTGATTTTTATTTCATAAACGTCCTACTATAATTGTTGACATGTATCAAATAAATATAGGAAAAATAAATCTAACCTACTTTACATGCAAGCAAACTAAATAAAAAGCCTTAATAATTAATTAATGAACCAAGAGAGCCCACTAATTAATCAACACAACTTTGGAAGCCCAAGGCCCCATAACTACTACTAAGAAAATAATAAAAACATTATTAAAAACTCACTTGTAAAATCCCTACTTTAAGAGTAAGGTAAAACCGAGAGAGTACCTAAATAAAGCAATAAAGATAGTTATAAGAAAGGGGATTCGATTCACATCAGGTGAATCCATTATTCAATACAATATATACAGACGGTAAAAAGCTCGAAAGAGTTGCGAAGGGGAGAGATGGTACCTTGAAGATGTTTGTGAAAGTGAGGTAAAACGTTGACCCGATGACAAGCAGGCAAAAATCAATCACCTGCTTGAAAGACACGCAGACAGTTGATCGGATGTACCTCACTTGGAAAACAAGATAATATGCTTGAAATGTACCTAGGCGGTTCCCTGAAGCTCTGCTTGTTGAGTCCATAAGCGGATGACCGGCTGTAGCTACTTTAAAAGCAAGCGAATTTGCTGGAAATATACCCAGACAGATTTGATGTACCTTGGGTGGTGAAGGCTACACAAACGGTATACCGGCTGAGTCAGGCGGAAGTAGCAACAGATGTTATGAAAGCAAAGGCAATCGGTATCAGAGCTCTTCTTCTCTTTCTCTCTCTCTGAAATTTTCAGAAATGCAGAAATGAGGAGGGGAGGGGGGGAAGTTTTACTTATAGAGGGGGGGAACTAGGGTTACCCTTATAACTTCCCCAGAAGACGAACCATCATTCAAAAAAACAAAAAAAATAAATAAACCGTCAACATGTGACACCTGTCACAGGCGTCACGTGGCATGCCACGTCACCCTGTGAGGGGCAAATGATTTGGATAAAAATACCCATGCCGCGTGGCCTAATCAGAAAGGGACACATGTCATCCCAGGATTGGTCCAATATCGGCCACTCATCAGTTGACACGTAGCTCCCGCATTCAACAAAGGAAGATGGCGGCCTTCAAAGCCCAATTCCTGAGACAACCCACCAATCTTAGGTTTCCGTAACCTAGAAATGTGGCGCTGATTCCAAGACCCTATAAATAAGGAGATATTCCCATCAAAGGGATACATTCAAAAATATTCACAAAACAGAGCAATCATTAATTGCAGATATTCTCTCGGAATCCGAGAAAACACTTTACTTTCCACACTCTTTTCACATCCGAATATGTTCTAACTTGATCATCGGAGGCGAAACTCCACCCAACCGGAGTCTCCGTTGTTTTTCAGGTACAGGCGCCCAGAATCCAGTCTTGGAATTGTAACTCTCTCGAGGGATACGGAAAACCCCAAAACAGTACCCATTAAGCACTTCAACAACAAACGAGTGCAAGGGGAACCGAAGCCCAAATTGTAGTTGTCAAGCGTACACCCCTATGTAACCAGGAGGGGGCCTACGAATCCTATCCTCGGCAGTGGGCATTTGGCACCAATACCCATCCTCCTCTATAATGCCATAAAATACTTCAATTTGCTCGGCAAAGCTATGTAGGGCACTCCCATTGACCCACCAGTCATATAGGGCGGCATTCATCAACCTAAAGTTTTCAAGGGGGTTATACCATTCAGTGGCCCCAGCCGGCAGCTGCCGAGGCCCAATTGCTGAACTACTGTCAGAGGTGTTAGCCTCGTCCGAGCCTCGGAAAGGCACTGGAGATAGTGGTATCGCAGCAATGAGGGCCTCTCCCGAAGAAGCCCTAGTTTCCCTCCTTGGGCGAGAGGTTCGGTTGCTTAAAGGCGGCATGTGCCCTAGTGGTCGATTGCGCCGAGAGCCCAATTGAGGAATTTCCCCTTCCTCATCAGCGACCATTGGTCTCTTTCCTTTTTGGGTCTTGAGCCATTTTTATGCGAAGAATCGAGAAATCGAGAAAAGGGGAAAGCTTTGAAAAACAAGGAAATCCGAACAAGTTTCAGAGAAAATTACCTCTATCAGACGCAGAATTTTCCGATCTACACGTTTGGAGCAACAAATTTCAGCCTAAGGTTCGGAATTGCAGAGAATGCTCAGAAACGGAAATGCGGTTTGCAGTGGGAAAATTGCGAAAATCAGAAAGTGTTTTGCAAAGAAGTGAGGATAGAGAATGGAGCAAGTGGCTATTTATACATTTTTCTGGAACAAGTTTCTAGGAATTCCAGCCACTAAAAACCCCACTAACTACCCTTCTCCACTTAATTACCCACTAAACCATCTAAATTTCACAATTACTCTCTATAAACAGCAATAACCGTCCATCTTCCCTGATTATTCTCCACAAACGGCAGTTACAGCCTCAAAAATCTCCCAAATTCCAAGTTCAACTTACAATCATTTGTTTCCCTCCAATTTTGCAAGTCAAAACCCGACATGTCATGCTTCCAAATCGGGTCTGGGGGGCAATTTGTTTGGGTCCAATTTAGTCATCCAATTGGGTCAGTCCAAATGATTTAATTATAAAAGCCCAAAAGCAAGGTTCAACTCTCCAATACATGTCAAGTCAGTCAAGCCCGGTCAACATGGCATGCCCATCTGACCTGCGACCCAGTTCATCCAATGAGCAAGGTATAAAAGCATTCAATTGTCTCATTCATGATTTATTCACAATTAGCCTCAAGCATAAAATTCTCCTGCATTGCTTTCTCTCTCTCTCTTGAACACTGTACTGATTTCGGCATCGAAGGGGCCTTCCTCGGCACAACCCCCGAGACTAGTTTTTCGTGTGTTCATTGTGCAGGAAACCCTCAGCTCAATCACTACTTGGACCGAGATCAATCTTCAACCCCAGAACTGGGCCTATCCGAAGGTCTTATTATTTTCATACCGAAACAATTTATAAGGGTGAATTTGGGTGGAATTTATCCAGGATAAATTCATGAAAATATATGGTTTGATTTGTTAGTTGAGGTGTCAACCTGTAAAAGATTAGTATCTCCTCCAATTTAATTTAGCTCCTGTCTAGCTAATATGCAACTTGCATGTTCTTAACTGAGTCCAATTATTTTCTGAAGTTCATTGTCAATCGTGCAAATTAAATCATTAGATTAGAATCACCAATAATGATGTTTCACACACTTAATAGTATATGAAATTTATTCTGTTACAAAAAATAAAAAATAAAAATTGAAATTTGTTCATGTCATTTAGATCATACGTGTTTTTATGAATGAGTATAAACACTTGATTTATTTAAAGTCTATAAATCCATCAAAATCACTATCCTTTGCACTGTGCCTAGAGGTCGACTGGGTAGAAAGTCCGGTTAGGGTCTGGCTCGAGAAACTTTGCAACCAATGAACCAAATATACATGAATTAATGAATATATATGTATCCGGCTGTCACACAGTGATCATACAATTTTATCCCACTCAACAAGCCATTCACCTTGCTACATACGCCGAGTTAGACTTTCTCCCAAAGATACAATTGATCTTGTGCAACCACATATCGTTATTGCAAGCATTACAACCAACACCTTGTAATTTCCTTACAAACACTCATAGCCAAATTGGCAAATTCCTATCATAATGATTTGAAATTTACCACCCTTAGTTTTGCCATATTGACTGTATACTGTTTTAGATTTTTTTTTTTTCTTTGTATCACCAGATAATAGATTCCGTTCAAAGTTCCATTCAAACCTAATTACCCTGGCACGCTTATCCGCTAGCTTTAATTAATTGTCCGACGGTACGAGATGCTTGTAGCCTTTAGGCATAGAGAGAGTTAGACATAGATGTGTCAATTCGGATAACTGGATGAAGTTTAGGTTAATTCATGACGGGTTGGGTTTGTTTGGATCGGGTATATTCGATTCAAAATTACCCTGTTAATCCACATCGGGTTGGATTGGGTCACTTTCAAGTCGGATCAAATTCAAGTCAAGATATGTAGGGTTCATATCGGGTTTGGGTCGGGTCAACTTCAGATCGGTTCATATTCGGTTCGAATAATTCAAATCGGTTTGGGTTTGACTAGGTTAATTTTGGGTCGGATGACTTTGGATCGTGTTGGTTCCGGTTTGGTTGATTTTGGTTATGTTAAGTTTGGTTTGATTACTTAGGTTGATTCAATATACGGTCAATTCTAATTCAGATACTTTTCGTGTTTGCTGAATTTTGGTTGGATTGACCAAATTTAATATTAAAAAATAAGTACATTTTTAAAACTGGAGTAATGATAGGTTTTTTTTTATCTTGTTATTGGACCGATATCAAGTCAATCATGTGTCATCTTTTCATATCGTGTCATTAATATATGTTTAAGTAAAAAAAAAGGTAAATAATAGGTTGAGTTTAAAATTATGGTTGGTTTGAAATCATGTCAATTCAAAATTAGGTCGGGTTAATATCAGTTTGGATGAAAACCCGATCGGATTCAATCGGATATATTTCGGGTCAATTTCAATTCGGATTGTGTTCAAGTCGGGTCAAACCGGTTCGGTTTGAGTTCAAATCGAGTCAAATCAATTTTTGGGTTGAATTCTAGTCAGGTCAAATCGGTGTCGAGTTAAGTTCAAGACAGGTCAAATCGGTGCCAGATTGTTCAAATCGGGTCAAATTCAGATTTGGATTGAGTTTAGTTTGGTTACAGATCGAGTTTGAGTCTTGAATTTCTCATATCAAATCAGATTGATTACAATTCGAAACGGATAGTTATTTTCAAGTCGGTTCGATTTTGCCACCTCTAGTTAAACACGGCGAAATAGTAGAGTAAGACCATACCATAGTAGAGTAAAACCATACCATAGTTTTCCGTTCTAATTTGCTTCATAACCTCCATCCAAACCGCTTTACCTCGTCAATTAATTACTACCACTCCAATGGCGCCACCCTTATCTTCAAATACATCAATAACACAATAACATATTGTTTCAATGCCATAAATTGAATCCATACCCAAAACCCTAACCCTCAAATTGCTTATATTATACCGTTTCCTCTTCATGTTCCGTGAATTGCAAATTCCTGGATTTCTTATAAATATATGCCCTTTGATACCATTCTTTGCCATGGTTAAGGGAAATTTGCATAGGTGTTGCATTGTCCCCGAGTTTGGGAATGCCTATAAGATGTTTGATGAAATGCCTGAAAGAAAGATTGCTTCTTGAAATGCTCTGATGTTCTGGTCTGCATGATAGGAGACTTCTTGATGTAACTTTGAAGAGGGGATCATTAAGTTTGCATTGCAGCGATTGAGCAAGGAACACGAACAGGTGATGGAACTTGCACTGCAGCAAATGAGCAGGGAACACAAACGGGTGATGGAGTTTGCATTGCAGCAAAAGAGCAGGGAACACGGACGGGTTTTATATGGAGTTTGCATTGCAGCAAATGAGAGGTAAGTACTCTTCCTTCCTACTCATGTTTAGCGCCTTTATAGGATCATGATACCTCATTTTGTCGAATTCTGTACTTGATCACCACATGATTTTGACTGAAACATGCTGATACAGAAATCACATTAGGTGTTAAATTGGGTGTTAGAAGACACAGAACAAACTGAAAGATGCTGGATTAAAATAAGACATCACTTTGCAGGTTTTGATATGAAGTAAATTATATTAACAGAAAAATTCATCATCAATTGATTCGTGAGTTGGCTAGTTTGCTGACAAGAGACAATGTAAAACAACCCCAAGGAATACCATGTTCTCTCACACAGTCTCATTTATTTTTTTGATTCCTTCTGTCTTCTACTACTTTGGTATAAATAGAGCCAAAAGAATGTGAGATTCAACAAATCAAAACTTCTATCTTACAACTCTTAAGTCTTTTAACAAACTTTAAAACAATATCAAAATGGCTTCTATCCATACTCGATCTTTCAGTTTCCCCTCAAACTCTCACCCCGTTTCTGAGCAGTTGGATCAACAATTGAACAGATTGAGATCATCTCAAGCTGCTTCTACTTCATCCCTTACCAGCAAACTTAGCGGCCTTAATGATTTATACAAATCTGTTGAAGATTTTCTTCAATTGCCCAAAAATCAGAAAACCGTATCTCAATCTCAACAAGTATTAGATGGATCTCTAAGACTCATTGACATTTGCTCAACATCTCGATATGTCTTGGCAGTGTCAAAGGAACAAATCCAAAACATTCAATCAGCTCTTCGAAGAAAGTGCAATGGTGAACTTGACATTATCAGTGAAGTCGCTGAATATCTAAAAACCAGAAGAGCTTCCAAGAAGACTATCAAGAAGTGCGTAAAAGATATCAATGCAGTTGAGCCCGTTGCCATTGAGAGCATGCTCAAGGATGTGCAAGCGTTGACTGCTGAAGTCTTGAACTCCTTGTTGTCTTACATCGGTGGATCACAGAAGAGTAGCTGGTCTTTCTTTAGCCAAAGATCTGAGAAGAAAGCAGCGACATCCTTTGATGTTGTTGATGCTCTTCTTGTGAAGAAAGTGAATGTTGATATGTCACAACTAGTAAATTTAGAGTCAGAAATTCAAGAAATCGACGAAGTTTTGGAATCCTTATTTAGGCATTTGGTGAAGACCAGATCAACTCTTCTCAATGTCCTTAGTAACTAGAATAGAAATTTATCCCTGTACAAAATTTTTTTGACACGTGAACATACTATATAAATGAATATACTATACATACAATTTTCTCTAATTTTTATAAATGTCCTTCAAGTTTACACTTTCTATCATTCTTTCAATCGTACCAAAGTTACTAGCACAAATTGCATGATTTGCTCAAGTTAATAGATACGGTAAAGTTAAAAGAGATTATGATAAAATGAAGGTTGATTGTCACAATAATGACTCCATGTGAAGATACGCATTGAATTGGCTCATGAGTGCATAGCTAATTAGCTGTTAATATTCCATATGTCTGCTGGAGAGCTTCTGAATGGACTGTAGAAAGGGCAAGCGTGAATGCATGAAATAGCATGGTCTCCTACAGTCAGGCACTCTCCTTTATTCTAGGATCATGCACACAAGTTCTTACATTTTTAAAGGGAGGAAGGAGGTCAGATTCCTATATATTCTTAAAATTTTACTCAATCTATTAAAAAAAATATATGCCAATTGCAAACCATTAATTGATATATTAGCTACCCTGCTGATAAGGTGTCATTTACCCTCGTGCATAGCTGTTCCTTAGGATCATGATGGACATACAGGGATCATGATATGACATTGTATGTTACATCATTATATAATATCCTAATTAAATGATCTGAGCATCGTTCGTTTGATAATTAGCTGGCACTTGAATTTGGATCATATGAAAAAAAATTAGTACTGATACTATTTCAAGAACTTGAGAATTCATTTCCAAAAACTTGATGCCTTTATCTGGGTATTGTTAATATAGGTGGTGGAAGACTTTGCTTCATTATTTTCAACAAATTGAAATGAGTATATTAAAAAGCTAACAATACATCATGTGAAATTTAGTATCTGAAGTTATGGGATGATTTTTTTGCTGTACAAGAAATCATAAGGGTATGTTTGGGTAGAAATTGACCAGGATAAGCCCAATGTAATACTAGTATAAAGAAATGCTTTGATTTGTTAGTTGATGTTTCAGTAAATAATAATAAATTGCATTGCAATAGAAAATGATCTCCTCCAATAATTAAATTGCAAATCTACAATATAGCTTTATTTGTACCTTCAAGTTTTAAGTGTGACAAATTTCATAAAGTATTATAATAATCCCATATAAATATTTAAATCATAGAAGGTAAAGAAGGAAGGAAATTTTTTAAATTGAGGGTCATTTGCTCATTTCATATATATTTATTTGTTGCATTGCCCCTGAGATTGGGAAAGCCATAAAGCCTAAAGGTGTTTGATGAAATGCCTAAGAGATATATTGCTTCTTGAAATGCTTTTATCTTCGGATTATCAAGTTCTATACTTCTACGTGCTATATAATTTGACAGGTATATCAAGGGTTCAAGTTCATAGGCTTATATATAGTAGTGTATAATGCACTAATTGATATGTATGACAATTAATGGTTAATTCATCGGTACAGCGTATGATATGCTTGGCAATATGGACGGGTTACTGACTTGTGGAATTTGCGTTGCAGCGATTGAGCATGGAAAACGAACAGGTGATGGAGTTTGTTGCTTGCATAGCAGCAATTGAGCGTGGAACACGGACGTGTTATGGAGTTTTCATTGCACCAAATGAACAAGGAACACAGAGGAATTATGGAGTTTGCATTGCAGCAAGAGAGATAAGTACTCCTCATTCCCACTCGTGTATACCGCATCTATAGGATCATGATACCTACATTATGTCGCTGATAATAAATTGGCTGTTTAATTTTGAATTAAAAGACATAGGAAACAACTAAATTACATCATTTTGCAGTTTTTGTACTGGTTGTTGTATAAATAATATCCTTTGTATACATTTCTTTAATGGTTATGAATATATAATATTAACAGAAAATTTCATGATCAATCGATTTGTGAGCTGGCTAGTTTGCTTTGAAGAGACAATGTGAAACAAGCCCAAGAGAGACCATGTTCTCTCTGTGAGTCTCATTTAATTTTTGATCCCTTTGTCTTCTGCTACTTTGGTATAAATAGAGGCAGAATATTGAGATATTCAACAAATCAAAACTTCTATCTTATAACTTTAAGCCTCTTAACAAACTAAAAAAGAATATCAAAAATGGCTTCTTACCACACTCGATCTTTCAGTTTCCCCTCAAACTCTCACCCCGTTTCTGAGCAGTTGGATCAACAATTAAACAGATTGAGATCTTCTCAAGCTGCTTCTACTTCATCCTTGACCACCAAACTTAGTGGTCTAAATGATTTATACAAATGTGTTGAAGAGTTTCTTCAACTACCCCAAAATCAGAAAACCGTATCTCAATCTCAACAGGTATTAGATGGATCTCTAAGACTCATTGACATTTGCTCAACATCTCGAGATGTCTTGGCAGTGTCAAAGGAACAAATCCAAAACATTCAATCAGTTCTTCGAAGAAGATGCAGCGGTGAACTTGACATTACCAATGAAGTCACTGAATATCTAAAAACCAGAAGAGCTTCCAAGAAGACAATCAAGAAGTGCTTGAAAGATATCAATGCAGTTGAGCCTGTTGCCATTGAGGGCATGCTCAAGGATGTGCAAGCGTTGACTGCTGAAGTCTTTAACTCCTTGTTGTCTTACATCGGTGGATCACAGAAGAGTAGCTGGTCTTTCTTTAGCCAAAGATCTGAGAAGAAAGCAGCAACATCCTTTGATGCTATTGATGCTCTTCTTGTGAAGAAAGTGAATGTTGATATGTCACAACTATTAAATTTAGAGTCAGAAATTCAAGAAATTGACGAAGTTTTGGAATCATTGTTTAGGCATTTGGTGAAGACCAGATCAACTCTTCTCAATGTCCTTAGCAACTAGAATAGAAATTTATCTCTGTACAAAAATTTTTGATACGTGAATATACATACAAATGAATATACTATACATACAATTATCTCTAATTATATCTGTGTCTATTCTTCAAGTTCATACATTTTTTTTTAATTGAGATTCAAGTTCATTCAATCAATCACCAAACTTACTGTTCTTAAAAGTTGAAGCTCTAATTAAGGAGTAAAAAAACAATTGACAAAAAAAATGCATAATTTACTCAAGTTATTAGATAAAAAATTCTAATAAATTAATGGATAATTCTGTCCTTGATACGAAATTATAAGATATACATAATTTTAAAAAAAAATAAAAAAAAAAAAGACTATTGATTTTCATCTAAAAAGATTTAATTACGTAGTATATGAATTTGATCATTTAATGACTCCATGTGAAGATACACGTTGAATCATCTCATAATAACTTCGTAGCTAATTTAGCTGTTAATATTCCATTTGTCTGCAGGAGCTCTTGATTTATTTGATTTAATGGGCGTGCATAATATTACATGGTCTCCTACAATCAGGCAGTTGCCTTCAATTTTGGATCTTATACACAATTTCTTAGTTTTTTTTTATTTGGTTTACGTTCCTTTTCTTACAATACCAACTACTTCAATGTATTTTAAAATCATTCAAGATAAGAATCATTAATAATATGGTCATTTACACTCGTGTGCAGCTGTTGCTTAGTCTTATGATGAACATACAGGGTGTAGCGTGTGACATCGAATGTTGGACCGATATATATAAATTAAGCTCACCACATGAACGTATTCAGTGAAATATGGGAGATATAATACATTAGCTGTTAAGTTGGGAGTTCGAAAACACAGAAGAAATATTTGACAGATGATATTTTAAACTAAGACATCTTGCAGATACTGTATTGGTTGTTGGTATAACAGAAAATCCTTCCAATCTTCTTTCTTAATGTGTAATATTAACGAAGTATTAATTATGATCATCGATCGATTCATTAGTTGGCGGAGACATCGTGAAACAAGCCCAATGAAGAGCATCTTATCATTCAGTCTCATTTATTTTAAGATTCCATTTGTCTTCTTTACATAATAGTATGTAAAGAGGCAAAGAAGGCTGAACAATTCACAAATCAAATTAAAACTTCTATCATTTCTTTGCCTTTGAACAAACTAAAAGAAAAATACTCTAAAATGGCATCTCACCACACCCGATCTTTCAGTTTCCCCTCAAACTCTCATCCAGTTTCCGATCAGTTGGAACAACAATTAAACAGATTGAGTTCATCTCAAGCTGCTTCTACTTCATCCTTGACCAGCAAACTTAGCGGCCTTAATGATTTATACAAGTGTGTTGAAGAGTTTCTTCAACTTCCCCAAAATCAAAAGACTGTATCTCAATCTTCAGTACAACAAGTGTTAGATGGATCTCTAAGACTCCTTGACATTTGTTCCACATCTCGAGATGTCTTGGCACTATCTAAGGATAGGATCCAAGATATACAATCAGCTCTTCGAAGGAGGAGTAGTGGTGAACTTGACATTACCAATGAAGTCGTTGAATACCTAAAAACCCGTAAAACATCTAAGAAGACTATCAAGAAGTCCTTGAAAAACATCAAGGATGCAGAGCAAACTACCAAGGATAACGCAGTTGAGAGCAAGTTGACAGATGTTAACACAATAACCCTTGATATCTTTAAGTCCGTGTTGTCCTTCATTGGCGGATCACAAAAAAGTAGCTGGTCTTTCTCAAAGAAGAATGCAGCAGCATCCATCAGCGAATTTGATGCCGTGGATGCTACTCTAGAAAAAAAGAAAGTAAATGTTGATATGTCACAATTGGTCAACTTAGAGTCACAAATTCAAGAAATTGATGAAGTCCTTGAATGCTTGTTTAGGCATCTAGTTAAAACCAGAGCAACTCTTCTAAATGTTCTTAGTAACTAGAACATAATTTGTTCTTGTACAAAAATTTTGATCTGTAAATGATAGTTCTATACATATGAATATACTCCGATCCGTACAGTTACTTCTACATTTGTGTTCTTCAAGCTCATAACTTTATTTATTTATTGATTTCTGATAACTTAAGGTTCATTATTTCATATATTCCATAGGAAATCTTAAATAAGAAGAAGAAGATAACAAAAACTGAAGGGTTAAAAATTCTGATGGTATGAGATGCATTATTTACTGCTTAAGTAAAACTCTGTTATCTAATATGAAATCACAGGGAATATTTTTTTTCTCCCTTAAGAAATATTAATAAAATAAAACTGATGAAATGGAACAGTGTATACATTTTATTTTATTTCCAATTAAGAACAATATGGTTGAATAATACTGGTAGAAGGTGATTGTCGGAACTATTCCATGTGGAGGTATACATTGAATCGCCTCGTGTATTCATATATAATTTAGCTGTATTGATTCCTATGGTCTGCAAGAGCTTCAGAAAACTTGGTAGTTAGGGCGTGCATAATATTACATGGTCTCCTACATTTTGGATCTTGTACATTACTCTTAGAAGGCTTGAGGTTCCTTCCCTTCTAATCTCTTTAAATATGTTTTGTTAGCAAGCCTAACTGATATAAGGTGTCATTTACACTCATGTGCATGCAGCAATTGCTTAGGATCATGATGGACTTACAGGGATTTGTTAGCAAATCATTCAGATATGTACTCCAATGCTGATGAGTTGCTTCAACGTAACTGCCCCTTTATTAACAAACCATATCCCAAAATGTACACTCAAAATGGGTTGAAGAAGTCTGTGATGGATCTCTAAGGCTTTTCGATATTTGTAGCATATCGAGGGATGTGTTTGTACAATCAAGGGAATGCCTGCAAGAAATACAATCAGCACTAAGGAGAAAGAGTAGCAGCAAGCTTAATATTGCTAATGGATTACATTGTTCAATACTTAAACACCCAAAACAGTTCCAGGAAGATGATCAATAAGTCCTTGAAAAATATCAAGGAAGGTTAGGAAGCAGAGCAAACTACCAAGGACGGTTACTTTAAGAGCATGTTGAAAGATGTGAACTCGATAGCCCTTGATATCTATTAGTCCGTGGTGCTGTCCTACATCGTTGGTTCATACTTGAATACAATGAATTTGATGTTTTTGATGTTACTCTTGACTCGATTATCTGCCAACAGAACATAAATAGTTTAGAGATGATGAAGAACCAGATGATTAAACTGGACTCTGAAATTACAGTTATCGATGAAGCGTTACTCCTTGTTTAGGCATTTAATTAAGTCCTATGACTAGAGCAACACTTCTCAACATCCTAAGCAACTAGAAATAGAAATCGATTTGTACATTTACACAATCTGTGTATAAATTTGCATACACAAATGAGAAGATACATATAATTTCGTGATTTGTCGATTCCTTATCTAGACTCGGTATTTTGTAGAAGCCTTATTCAACTCAGGAATGCACACTAATTAATTGATGACCCTTTAGTAGCATTATTCCTTAGTAATTGTATTAACTGAAATATATTCCCAATTTTCCCACCATTTTCTTATGGCCTATATGATTTAAAATTAGTCACTTAACATCCAATTAAAACATGTCTATTTATAATAAATATGGGATAAATTATGTGCATCTTAAGGGTGTGGTTTCGTGGAATTTGACCAGAACATGTCCTTATAAAGATATGGTTCGATTTGTTTGTTGAATGTGCTAGCTTCATGGATCATGTTGGCAGCTTGTCTGCTCTGTAATTAGCTTTATAATAATATAAATATCAGCCTCACTCGTGCAAATCTTTCTAAGCGCACGAATGGCACTATATCAGACGTTGAAGGTAGTCGGTACAATTAAGGCATGATATTGATTGATCTCCAACAGCTTACATCAATGCAGTTTCCTACATTATATAAATCGATCATGAATATGCAATTTCTTCGTTTAATATGTATGGCTCAATATTATCAAAACCTTAATTATTGCACTCGTGTGAAGTGCGTATTATGGATCATGTTATAGATGAAGTGTATTAAATGTAATTAGGTGTAGAAGCATGGGAATTTTCGATAAAATAATGGGCTGAAGATTAGAAACAGACAAGTTAGGTGGTATAATATGAGGTTGTTGAATGAAGGGTATGCAGGGCACAGTATATTACATCAAATATCTCGGATGTATATATAATGTATCATACTATCATGTATGACCATAGTTTATGTACAAGTTGGCTAGAAACTTGACTAGGAAAGTCGTCGAGACAATAACAAACGTAGTCTAACCGAAAATTAAATAATTATGTTAAGATCTTGATATGATTTGCTGTTGTATTCTGTTACATTGACATATGTATATAAACAAAGACATTCGAGGATGAACTTACAAAATCATTTCTCAAAAAATCATCTACTGATCAGATTCAATTAACAAAAATTGGTATAGTTGTGAAGTCAATGTTCTTCCCCCTTGTCCTTGTTCGTATGAAAGCGTGTGATTTAGACAATATACTCGTACTTAAAAAATAAAAATAAAGTGGTTGGTCATATTGTCTTCTGCTAAACCTTGGCATGGGCAATATTATTTAAACCTTTGGCTGCTTAAAAGTGCTTGAGTTTAGAGCACGGCTGAGCTCCCTGCACTATATATAGTGTGGGAACAAGATAAGTCATAGAAGATATTTCTTGGCATTGATTGATTCGGCGAGCCTGTAAAAGCTAAGCTAAGGAGATTGCTAGCCTAACATTTCCCATAAATAATTTTTTTAAAATTTCATATTTTCTTTCCTCCTATTCTGTCAAATACTTTTGCTTTGTACAATTTTTTATTCTTTCACTTACCCCACAAGCTCCATATATTATTACGTTTACCAATTTCTCCTAAAACTCCCCACATGTAGAAATGGAGAAGGTATTTAAAATCGAAGGGAGTATACGTATAAGGTTTTCAAAAATAATAGCTACGCATTACTTTAATTAAAATTAGTACAAAGTAACATAGAAAATGTTGCTAGTTCAAACAAACGATAAAATCAAATTCAATACATCATAAATCCATATTATTATTTAAGAGTTAAGGTATTTCAAAACAAGTCAAATCTCTTTTTTCTATATAGAAAAAAGCTATGATAAATTTAATCTGTAATTTAGTTTTTTTAGGATTCCCTTTTAATACTTTCTTATAAAAAAAAATTCATTTATGAAGTGGGATATTGTAAATAATAAAATTATCAAATATTCCAATTCTATTACCTTATACTATCTACTAATTTTAATACTTATAGGTTTCTTTAAAAAATTTGTAGGTCTATAATAATAATAATAATAATAATAATAATAATAATAATAATAATAATAATATAATAATAATAATAAAAATAAAAATAATAAAAATAAAAATAATAATAATAATAATAATAGTAATAATAATAATCATAACAATAATAATTAAACATTATTATTGATTAACATTAAAAGTAAAATATTGAAATAATTAAAATAAGTTCAAATCAGAAAAAATAAGTTCAGATCATATCATATAAGAAAAAATAAGTTCAGATCAGATCAGATCAGAAAATATAAGTTCAGATCTGATCAGATCAGAAAAAATAAGTTTAGATAAGATCAGATCAGAAAATATAAGTTTTGATCAGATCAGATCAAAAAATATAAGTTCAGATCAGATCAGCTTAAATTAGGTGAACTAAACAAGGCCTAAATGTTGAAAGAGTAGTTAAACTTGTAGAATATGACAATGAAAGCATAGAACCTTGTTATAACATTTTATACACACTTTATAAACTTAAGTACTTTATTATAACATATTTTATAAGGTAGTTTTTCAAAACAACAGATTTTTATAAAAAAATAATCCACAATATTTCATTATTAATAGTGTGGGTCAAAGTTACACAATGAAAAAACACATGGTAAGTCAAAATGGAACAAACACCTTAATGAGAAAGTTGTATTAAAATAATATTGTACTTCGTACAACATCATTTTTTTTTTTTTTTTTTTTTTTTTAATTTTTAAGAAGTAAGATACAAGGAGTTTAGGTACATCTAACATCAATATGAATCAAATAAAATCTTATTACATGATTACCTTTTTCTGTATAAATTACTCCGTATAATTTAGTGAGAGTTAACATATACGAATATATGTATATCAGTATATGTAAATATACATGAACACACAAATATTCACACATGTGCATAATTATAATCTTTGAAAGCCTTTTTTTTAATTACAGAAGAATCAGCAGTAATCTTTCGTGGACTACTTCATAGAGAGCCTGAGCTAATTAAACAAAAAAATAAGATTGGAGTTTCGGCATTTCATTTGTGGGCAAAAGATGGTAAAATTTGGCCGTTCAAAATTCTCTTAGATTGTAAGGATATCATCGAAGATGTAAAGTGATAATAAATAACCTAATACTTTAATATTTCCTCCGTCTTCTAATACAAAGCCTCATTTTTTTTTTTGGGTAAACCAAAATACAATTCCTCTTTCTATTTAAAGGTTGTATATTTTTTACATTATTACCCTTTTTTGATGAGTTGTCATCTTTTTTCCTTTACTTTTTTGTACTTTTAACATCAATTTCTTTTTTGATGAGAATGGATCAAAGGCATTGCTGTCCACATTAGTTCAACATCTGCCCTCATGGCTGAAATACTAGCCATCTTAGCTGCATCTTGGGCTATTTGGGAGAAATGGGATGATGTTCAGTTCCACTCTGACTGTCTAAGGGCTGTACAAGGAGTTAACAAAGCTATGATTGGTTCTGATGAAATGGAGAACTATTACGCTTTATGCAGGGGCCTAATCTCAACCGTAGGAAGGGGAAAGCTGTCCAAGGCATCAAGGGCGGAAGTAAAGGAAGCGGATGTGGTGGCCAGGCAAGCTGTGTTGGGTGTACATCATTCTTCTAGTCAGTTGATTACTGCAGTTTCTATTCTACAATAACATTTTGTAATTATTCAAAAGCCAAATGTGGCTCAAACTTCGGTCTGTATTAGCACTAATTTCTCTTTTGGTACAAACTTAGTACGTGCTAGCTTAACTGCTAATCAGCAGTTAATGGTAGGGGCGGGATGCCCACTAACCCATCAGCCACCTTAAACTTGGAAGGTGCATTTTGTAATTAAGGCTTAAGCCAGCTACTTATTTAATCTAATCTATGTTCTGTTTCCTACCTAAAAAAAAAAACATCAATTTCTAACACTTTCTCTCTCTATCTCTTCAATTATTCCCAACTACTTTTTCTTTCTCTCTATCTCTCTCTAACCCCATATACATATATGTACTTTTAATCATTAGTTTTAAAGAATGTACAACTTTCTTCATTTTCGCGCAAAAACTAAAAGATGCTTTGTATTAGGGGACGGAGGGAACATAATTTAAAATTAAATATGATGGCTTTCTAGAAAAAGCTAAGTTTTCCATGTAACGTAGCAGTAGCTAGGAATTTGAGTGAAATAATGAAAGTAAAAAATACTCCCTCTGTCCCTATTTTTTTGCCCCATTTGACTGTGCGCGGTTTTCAAGACGCGTCTTAAAACGTCTATATCTTTATTTCTATATACGTAAAAATTATAAAAATATGATATTAATAAAATATACAATGAGACAAATCTAACAAGACCGCTCATGACTATATCATCTTTTATAGATTAACGGTAAATTATGATCAAAGTTTTCAAAGTTTAACCCAAAAAATGGCAATGGAGCAAAAATAAAGGGACAGAGGGAGTAGTAAACATGTGTGTGATTTTCAAAAATAAGTAAACATGTGTCTGCGTGCCTCATAGATCACATGATATGATATGCTTTACTTTGTATGTAAGTTCGATACCAGGCCAAATCAATAGTTGATTGATATACTATGCTTCAAAAGCTTTTTACTAAAGTAGGGCTTCATTATAATAACACCTTCAAGTTATTTATGATTCTTGTCCTTTGCGTGGGAATCAATATTTTATATTTATCCTCGTAGGATAGGATGGAGGCATTATTGGGCCAGATTTTTGCATGGGCGTATGGCTCGGTTTGATGGTTGCATCGGTATGGAATATAATTGTTAATTATATAGTTTTCGAATTATTTTTTTTTTGTCTATTTATACGAGTCAAACCCACCATTCCTTTCCCAACCCAATTTCTAAATTTTTTACCTCGGAGTTTTGAATATAGATGTCAAAAACTTACTCATCGATCCTGACTAAAATATAGCCCGATTCAAATTTCTACTTATATGTGCATAACGAGTTTGCATGACTTCAACCTGAAATGGACCTGATCCGACGACCCAAATAGTCCGTACTGAACCTGATCCAATTTTCCAAATCGACACCTCTAGTTTTGATTTATGGATTCAATATTTTTCAAATTATCACCCAAACACGTGTTATGGGTTTAAACTTTAGATCGATCATACCCTATATATACTTAGATTTTGTGAGTCAAACATACACTTAAGTACCAATGTCGTGAGAAGTGAGGCCTATCGTTAGAATATATGAATCTTGTACTATTAAAATTCATTCCTTGAAATATTTAGAGAGCTGAGGTTTGGAATATTTTTTTATATTTATCCTTTGCGTAGTAATCAATTTAGGATTCTTAGAAGCTAATGCTTAAATGCGAATATATTTCCTAAATGTTCTACAGAATTATATGCATTTATGTAAATGTTAAGAAAAAAAAATTAAATGAGAAAAAAATGATGACAAAAAGTGATAAAGAAAAAGTACGTAAACAAGTAGGAATAAAATCAAAAGTGAAAATTTGTTTCGTGTAGTATTTAGATAAGTTTGGAACATGTTTTAATATTCCTATACGAAGCTTTAAGCTATTCAATAAGTCTTTTATAACATGTATTTTTGTTAATTTTATTGAAAGACGGTCAATTTAAAAATAACTTTAATATTTTTTAATGATAACTTTAATTTAATTTAACCCATTTAATCAAGCTTCTTTATTAGACATACTTATAACGTGCAACACTGAAAATATAATGTACCTGTGGTAGATTATAATTAAGTAATCATTTGATTTTGTAACTTAATTCAAACATTTAGTTTTGTTAGAGTGCAATTTGGCGCTTAGCTGCTATTTGTTTGGGATGCATATAGGAAGACTAATTGGTAAATTCACTTAATTTTTATGATTTGTTATTGCTACAATGGTATTTTTAATGTAATGTTATACTTACAACGGTATTTTTAATGTACTATTATACATATATTTTATATTACTAAAGTAAAAGTTGTTTTAGTAGTACTATTTATAGTCATTATAGACAACAGTGGTACAATATTTGTACTACTAGAAGAAAAAAAAAAATTCACCACTTTTTTGTCTTATATCTGCTATTTACGTGCTAATAAATAGCAGCTATGCGTCAGTACTTAACCCTTTCGTTAAACAAGCAGTTTCAATTGCAATACTTTACTTAATTTATTTTTAGTTGATACTGAACACTTTCCTAATCTACTCAAACAATATTGCTAGTGAGAAGAGATAGTGATAAATAATTAAAATATTAAATGGTCTATATCATACAAGAAACTTTGACAATTAAATTACAAAATCAACATAGAATAAAAGAGTGACAATTAAATTAAAACTAGTTTTGTGCCCGGGCGATGTCCGTTTTATTTATTAAATTTTAGGATAAATTTTTTGTCTTAATTACCAACACTTAACACATATCATTGACACAAATCATATTTTATAAAAAGACATAATCTCTTTTGATTTAAGATATTTTGAGGTATGATACTACTCCCTCTGTCTCATAATACAATACCTCTTTTATATTCATAAAGTAATATATATTACAACTGGTAAAAGTTGATTGTTAGTAATTTGGGATATTACAAACTATATATTTTGTACAAAGTATAATATAACAGTCGTATTAGATGTATCATAGATGTTTTCCTAAAAAAAAAAATGATGTATCATAGATCGATGTACTATACAAACATACACAAAATTTTTTGAAACCAAACTAACTTCTAACCTACCTCTATCGAATAATAGGATTAATGGGATCATCATACCACTTTAGTCTATAAGACACCATGACTTAAAAAAAAATAAAGATCATAAAAAAAACTACTTTGTACATAATTAACTCCAATATAACCTAAAGCATATAGTAGTAAAGCTCGATTTTTACTCTTAAAGCAAATATCTACTGTGGTAGGAAGGGTATGAAGCAAAAAAAAGATGTTAAGAGTGGTGCCTAAATTTATACTGCTAATTATCCAATTAATATAATGTATGATTCCATTAATTTTTAATATGGGAAAAGTGTTACAGTAGGCATAGGATTTTAGTTACTCCGTATTTATTAGTGCCATTAACTATATTTGTAATATAATATAATTAATGATAAATATTAACCTATCAAGACTTTTATATTTAATCAAGTTTATTAAATAGCGTGTAAATGAAGTAGAATTCGGCTTAATAACAGAGAAAGAAGTTAAAACGCTTAAGTTTATGAAAATTACCAATGAAATCTATTTGGTAGTATGGACGGCCTCGTGGCCTCTATGATTCTTTTGTAATTCGGTGGTGTTTTCTATACATACGACGACATATAATATTTGAAATATTGGTATTTCATCGAAAATAAAACGCTTAATCAACAATTTTATCCTTAAACTATATCCAAATTTTATTGAATGTAAAACTCTAAACTAACTTTTTTATTTTACAAAATCTATTTAAATCTATGCAATGTTTTTATCCTACGTGTCATACTAATAATTAATTGTTGTATACGTGACGCGAAACTTGGCAAAAAGTTGAAACGCCAAGTGTCGCTGTCTCGTGGCCTGACTAAAAGTTTAACTTTATATATATTAATTATATGATTAGACTACATTAGAGAATGTTAATTAGTCTATACAAATAGTAGGTTGTTTGACTTTCCTCTTACAAATTACTATAGCCCCAATGCCCTAAAAGGTAAACACATATTGCGTGCCTTTTAATTATGTTAAAGAGCCAACTCAACCAAAAGCTTAAACTTATGGTTGAGGTCCAGGAATATGTTTTATACTCTATCAAAATAAGTACTACGTAATAAAGATTCTTACTGGCTTGCATTTCACCAAAGTTTAAGCATTCTAGCTTGTATAATATGGATTTGCTAAAGTAGTTGCTTTATTATATTCGTTTTATTAATGTATCGCCTAAAATGCTTCTAAAAGTGACAGACAATATATATAAATAAACCAACTTGATTATTCATATGACTCCAAACCACACTTGATTTTAGAATTTGTTTCTAAAACTCCAAAAATTCCCTCAAACCCAAAATTCCAATCATGACATCCTCGAAAATGGATGAAGAGCTGAGAAATGCAGCAGTGAGAGGAGATGTAGACTTCCTTAAACATTGTGTTGAATCCAATAAACCCATCGAATACTACTTGACTTTCTATCCTGAGGAGGATGACCAATCTGGAAGACGCCATCATGGCAACATCTTCCACATGGCCGCAACCGAAAACCAAGAAGAGTTTATAAGAGAAGCCATGGGGATTTTACCTCAAGAAGCCAAGCACCAACTCCTTGTTCAAACAAGGGGAATAAGCAAGTGGAACCCTCTTCATGTAGCAGCCAAAGTTGGTAATATAGAGATAGTAAAGATGTTTATCGTTGTTTACCATCTCATCTTTTGGAACATGAACGACCCTTGTTTTTCGTACAACTCATTTTTTTTTTTTTTAATTTTTAAGAAGTAACATACAAGGAGGAGTTTAGGTACATCTAACATCAATATGAATCAAATAAAATCTTATTAATTACGTGATTACCTTTTTCTTTATAAAGTACTCCGTATAATTTAGTGAGAGTTAAGATATACGAATATATGTATATCAATATATATATGTATATATACATGAACACACAAATATACACACATGTGCAAAATTATAATCTTTGAAAACCTTTTTTTATTTATTACAGAAGAAATCTTTCGAGAACTACTTCAGAGAGAGCCAGAGCTAATTAAACAAAAAAAAAAAGAATGATTTAATTTGTGGGCATATTATGGTAAAATTTGGCCATTCAAAATTCTCTTAGATTGTAAGGATATCATTCAAGATGTAAATAAGATTTTCACATACTTGGTATCTTCAACGAATAATAATAATGGTGGCAATCCATTACACTACTTGGCTAGATATGCCCGGTGTACAGAAGATGCTACAAAAATTGCAGAAATGCTGATAGATATTTACAAAAAAGAATCACCAAGCCTTTCAAATAATCAACATCCTTGGTTAGTGAAGAACATTGATGGAGATACACCTTTGTCATTGGCCATAGCCCAGAAGAATGTAAATCTGGCAATATATTTGTTGTCAGTGGATGAAAATGTAGTTATCGAAAGTAAGAAGAATGTTCTATTCTTGGCTGTCGAGGTTCAATGTCATACACTTGCCGAAGATAATCGATAACAAAGGTTGGACTCAACTTCTTACGAATCATCAAAAGCTCAATATCTTGCATCTTGCTCCATTATGCACAGGTGAGTCCACGATCTATTTATCTTTCTTTTTTACCTTTCACTTATATCATTATTATTGATATATAATAGATAAAAAAATATGGATATCTCTTTAGTTTTCTCTTTCTCATCTTTACTATCCTCTAAAACCTAGAGCAATGCAAAGAAATAAAACGTTTTTGTCATGATTTATCCATCTTAAGTTGACATGGTGCAGCTATATAATTTACACACTATATAATCTATAATTTATACTACTCCCTCCGCCCGTAATTATCTGCAACATTTACCTAAAATGGGTGCTCTTCTACAACAAAAATTTTTCTTTTCTTTTTTGGTAATATTTAACTATCAATTACCCAATATTACCCACTTTTTTGGTTAGTGGTCCCCTTCACAACCTATTACCCACTAACTAAAACCCACTCAAAACAAAATTAAGTGGGACAACTCCTTTTCCCTCCATTTTCAACCTTAATTAAACCCATTAAAACTCAATTAAAACTCCCCTAAAAGTTTTGCCTAGGATTCCGCAAATATGTTCTTTGGTGCATATAATCCTAGGCAGAGGGAGTAAATTAATCAATTAAGTTATCCAAAATGTATACGTGTTGCATCTATAACAAAAAAACTTCCGACCAAAAAATATTTGGGATATTCTCAATGAACCCCCAACTTCTGCTATGCACCAATGATAACCCCCTTTTTTGGATTATACAAAATGACCTTAGTTAAAAATTTCATCCCACTTATAACCTTATTTCATTAAATATTAACTATGGTTAAATTTATATTTTTTTTTTTATAAAAAGAAAAATTTTAAAAATTAATCCCAACCCCCAAATCCCCCATTGATTTTGGCCAACCCAGCCCCCTCCCCCCCTTTCCAACCGCAACCATCCCCTGCTACCTCTTCCGTTTCGGCTTGGTTGTTCAATGATCATCATCACCATCAATCCCCACCATTAATCCATTACCACCATAAAATCGTGACCGTTAGACTTAAGGAGCCGGTTTCGGATCCCGGGGTCATTTTCAACAGGGGAAAGGGAAGAGGGTTCGTTTTTTGGCAGGGGGAGATAGGGGTGTTTTACAGGATAGGGAAGGGAGGGGGATGTTTTCGGGGGAGTGGGAATGCTAATCGGCGATTTTAGGGGTTGGGGGAACGGTGGGACTACGTTCTGGCAGGCGGGGTAGGGAAGAGGTGTTTAGTTGGGAGTGTTTCCGGGGTGGTAAATGGGATGAGGTTGACTTTTTTTTTTAGTTTTAGTTGTTTTTAATATATATATATATTCTTTCAAAGTTAATCGTAACTAGTTTTTTTTAAAATAAATAACACTCTTAATGTCATATGTGAGATAAATTTCTTAATTAGGGTCATTTTGTATAATCCAAAAAAAAAAGGTTACCGTTGGTGCGTAGCAGAAGTTGGGGGTTACTATTGAGAATATCCCAAAATATTTTTTTTCTTACAAAAATAACATGATAGAAACAAAATTAGTTAATACAAATTTTACTTACAGTAATTTATAAAAATAATTTTTGCCCTTGTAAATACACATTCAAGCATGCTCAAGGAACTAATGTCTTTATATTTATGATAATTTGTGAGGAGAAATAGAGTCATTTAAAATCTATTTAAATATGTTAATTTTTTTTCCTTTGTATTCTTAGTCGCAAAAAAATTCAAATAGAACGAACAAAAAATATAGAGAATATCATCCAAATATTAATTTTTAATATTTTTTACTTATTACTCTGTCAATGTTTTATAAGTGACGCATTTCCCTAAAAACCTCTGTTTTTTAAATGACACGCTTTCCCTTTATCGGAAACTTTCTAATATTTTAATACTTCCCACTCATTAATATCCTGTTTGGTTTATCCAGGAAGTTAATTTTTATGAGTAATCATGTTTCATGGGATGTTACTTTCCACTTCCAAATCCTAGGAATTTTGGTATTCTTGTTTAAATTGGTTATAAATCAAAAGAGTTTGAAATTCCCTAGCCTCGAATTTTGATTGACCAAAGGGGACCATGGTAGTATATTTATGAGAAATTCTAATTTCGATCCTATGATTTTTTACTTCCTTCACTTTACTACTATGTTTTTTTATTTTTATTTTTTACAGATACTTTACTACTATGTTGTTATCAAACAAACACCCCCATTTGCATATTATCATAAATTTTGATCTATTTTCCTCAATTTCAAAGATTAACCAAATAAGCACTCTTGAGTCTTGAACTGTGCTCGGATAAAATAACAAATACAGAGTAAAATGTTTCATCTCATAATAAAAAGCGAAATAATGAAGTTTTTAATTAACAAATTATACGAGAATATATATAAATAAATGAAAAAAATTGGGTGAGTCCAACATATCTTACATTAATAATATAATATATGACATTAATAATTTAATATCTAACATTAATAATCGAATAAACTAATGTCACATATTAGATTACAATTGTCAGATATTAGATTACTAATGTTAATTTACTATTGTTAGATATTAGATTGTTAATGTCATATACTAGATTATTAATTAATGTCATATATTAAATTTCTCATATTAGATATTAGATTATTAATGTCAAACATTAGATTATTAATGTTGATATTAGATTATTAATGTCAGATGTATTAGACTCACGACGAGTCCGGTCTCACGCAAAACTTTTCCTAAAATAAAAAAAAGTAGCCAATTATCTATTTAATTGTACCATGTCGATTGACTTTACACATAATTCATCGTGCACAACTTTGCAATTACTAATAACTTTAACTATTCATAGTTTAAATTTATTAAAAGTTGAATTATAAATACTACCTCCATTTTTATATCTTTTTACTCTTGATTTATCCCTTTATTGTAAGAAAAATACTCACTTTTATACCTCTATACGACTATACCCCCTACATGGTCCAAATTTTTTACAATTGTTACATTTCAACTTTTGACATTATTTATGTAACATAAGTTAGCTAAAAACGAACATAATCATGTGTGATCAATTTTAGTTTTGTTTTCGATTTGTAGTTTCAAAAACCAACTTTTTATGAATAATTTTAATAATAATTCATTAAAGATACTACGGTTGAATTAATGCATTGAAAAATGTGTTAACTTAAAAAGTACAAAGGAAGTAAAATACACAATAAAATTAGGCTTCTTTTACGTATATTGTTTATTTATGAATGATTGTATAAAAAATATTAAATAACAATACTTCTTTACAAGCAGAAAACTTTTGTGCACAACTAATGGAAAGACATCCAGAATTAATCAAAGGAGTAGATAAAGAAGGATCTACAATAGTTCATAGTTGGATAAAAAGTGACAAAGAATGGCTATTTAAATTCATATTGGAGAGCAAGTGGAAAGATCAGTTTGTAAAACTTTTTGATGTTAAGGATTACAATTATCAAAACAATCCTTTTCATGTTGCTGCAACAACCACTCATGAAACAACAAACCAGATTGTACCACTCCTTGTAGAAGCTTACAAAAAAACCAAACTTATTTGGAGCGTAAATGATATCAATCAATTGCCATGGTTTGAAAAGAATAAAGAAAAGGAAGGAGCTCTACACTTGGCATTACGCAACAAACGTGAAGATCTTGCACTTTACATATTGGCACTACTCCGGCATGATCAATCTATAAATAAACTGCTAGATTATTACAAGCCAGAGCATTCTACTTTGTTTCTTGCTATACAAAACAATTGCTCTGATGTAGCCAAAGCCATATTGGGAAATTTGGATAAGAGAAGCAGGACCAAATATCTAGAAGATTCCTGGACTGGTCAGAATATATTGCATCTTGCTACAAGCTTAACAGGTATGATTTGTTCCACTCTAGTAGTAATCACTTAAATTGAAAGGGTATTTTTTCCCCTACGTTGTAGAAATTTTTTAACACATAGCTTGACTAAGAAAGTAATGTAAACTTGTAAAGTACTTAGAGATTTTGTTTGGTCTGAGGACGGTGGGAATATTTTCTTCTAATTTTTGGTGAATAAATGGAAGCAGATGTAAGCTTTGGGACATGGTTAGTAGATATAGCACCAGAATTCATCACCCAAAAAGATGAAAATGGACAATCACCTTGGGATAAAGCGTATGAACTTGGTCATGCATGGTTTATAAAAGCGGTTTTGGAAAAAGATTCATCCGTGTTCAGTAGGGAACCCCTGGCTTGGACAAAAGCTTGTGAAAAAGGTAATGTCCCAGCTCTTCATGCCTTCATCAACCATAATCCAGGAGCGTTTCGAGATCTTTGTATTGAAAATAAGGATTCTCCTTTACATCATATAAAACTGTCAAGTTTAACAGACTATGAAGAGTTTCTTTTCGAGATTCCACGCATGAAGGATCTAATTAATCTTCAAGATTCTCAAGGTGTAACACCTTTACACAAAGCAATACAAGATGACAACTTATTCTTGACTGAAACTTTACTCAGCATCGATAAGATAATTGTGCCATAGATCTATTGGCTCAAAAATGCGTTGACAACCAAGCATGGGTATGATTTCTTTCCAATAAAATTTCCAATTTAAGATTCATTTTATTAACTGTTTATATATATATGATGCTTCTTTAATGCAAAAAATAAAAAAAAATAAATGCTCTTTTGTACCATTTCGTTTTCCTTAAAACACAAAAAGATAAGATCTGTTCGAGCTTTGGATATATTGAACACAACTTTTATTGAATCAATTATATTGGAAATAATATATGTGGACTAGCATACACGAAGGTTTTTTTTTTTGTGTGTCATATAGTTTGGAAGCTAGAAGTGAAGTTCAATTATGAATCATTGTAGGACCAAATGTCCAAGAGAATTGGGCTTGATCCAATGATTAAAACGACATACTTTCAACCTAAGACAAATTTGTTGGATGTGCGAAATTCTTTGTTTGTGGTAGCTGCCTTATTAGCTACCATTACATTCACTGCTGGATTCACTCTCCCTGGTGGATTTACTCAAGATAACGGGGAAGCAATTTTGGCAAAGAAAGCAGCTTTTTTGGTGTTTTTGGTATCTAATACACTAGCCCTATCTTTTTCAATGTTGGTGTTGATTTGTCTCATATGGTCCATGGTCTTTGATTCTAGTTAATCATTGAAATTGATTGATCGAAGTATGGTGTTTCTCCGTTTAGCGCTAAATTTCACATTATTGACGTTTATGACGGGAGTCTATATTGTCATAGCCCCAAAGTCATTATGGGCTGCTATTCTCATTATTGTCATCGTGAGCTTTCTCATTGGAATATCTATCAACAAGGATCTCTTGTACAATGCTCTAGAGTATCTTGACAAGTTTCCTTCTCCGAGTAAGAAGTGCATAGATCGACTTCGTCTGATGGAATTGGTAAGCTTTTTATTTGTTAAATAACTTATACTTTGTATTAATTATTTCTTCTATCTTGAAAGTAATAATCTCATTTAAATTATAAACTTTGGTTAGGCTAATGTGTGGATTCTACCATAAACGAACATTAGAGTTTGAAATGGCGTGAAAAATACAAACACATAAATACACAATAGTGTTAGTGTAATTTGAGCTCTGAAACTCTTGTATTTGTGCACTTAATAAGTTCATAGAAAAATTAGCTATTAAAATAATAATAATAAAAATACAGGAGAAAGAGAAAATAGAAGGTAAGCTAAATTAGCTAATGCATACACGTCTAATACTTAAATCAATGTTTGGATTGCAGGGGTGCGCCCCTAACGGAGCTCGTGCTTAGTTTTTGATACTGGAGTTCAAAATAAGGTCCCCGATTGATTTACGGAGTACTGTATAGAACTAAGTTCACTTCATGTTACATTTATACAGAGTAGAATGAAGTGCTCGAGAAAAAAGGGAAATAAAATTCAAGTGTGTGTTATTTGTTGTAAAATTTATACATGAGTACAATATTATTAATGTCAATTATTTAATTCAAGCGATTGTAACTTTTTTTTCCCTCCTTACCTTTAGAAAAATTTAAGATACTTTTATAAATGGTGTTTAGATAATTATATTCTTTAAAATGGTTATTTACTTATTTGTCTTCATTAATGTTAATTGTCTCTTTTTATTTGTATCGAATACTGTGCATATATTTATATACCTAGATATAGTAGTATAAATTTACATTACAAATTTTCATGTGGCTGGTCACACGGTGTGGTTGGAGTTATTCGGTCATGAGTTACTTAATCGGTCAAGATTTACCCGATTAAGGGTTACTCGGTAGGTCAAGGGTTGTATGGCTAGGGTTAATCGGTTGGTCATGAGTTACTCGCTCGGTCACCCGGTCAGTACTACGCTTATTTGGTGTGACAAATCACATCGTGCAACAAACTAAAACATACCAAAACACTGATTGGGTAACTCATGACCGACCGAGTAATATCTAATCGAGTAATTATTGACCGATTGAGTAACACCTAAGCAAATAAATTCTGACCGTGTAACCCGTAATCGACCAAGTAACTCTAATCGAGTAACTTCGGCCATACCGGGTCTTCGTGTGCTACGCATAAACACATAATAAATCAAACCATTTGTGTATTTACATATTTTCCCTCAATGTTGTCAAATCTATTATTTGCAGTCTAGAGTAACTATAGCGCACTACCAGGTATGGGCTCATAGTTGTCCATACCACAATATAATTTTTTTTTCCCTTTTCTTTTCCTTTCCTCTTCATCTTCTTCCTCCCTTAAACTTTTAAAACTCTTTCCCTACCTCCATGGATAGCTCCCATTGCTGGCCAAACGAGATTTAAATAGAGTGGTCTGAAACATAGGCCCAAGTATTAGCACCCTATTTTTGGTCTGAAATGCGGCCTAACCCAATTGGGGGGGGGGGGTTTGGGGTTGGTAAGGAAAAGGGTCATACTGGGCCAGAACCTATCACGAGTTCTCTTGATTCGAATTATCGGGCTAGACACTTTGAAAGTAAATATGCAATTTAGATAGAGTGGTCTTGCTACTGTATGATTTTATTCCAATATACGAAGTATATGAATAATTAAAAAAGATGTTAATTAGTTATTTCCTCCATAAACACCATATAAAGGAGGTTAAAGAAACATTAAGAAGCTCAGATCATTACAAAAGGGATATAACTTCTACCATGCATGCATTAAACAATGCAAGTCATAGAATCCAAGAAAATACCATGAGAAAACCATAAAGAGGTAAATAATTAAGACCTTTTAAAACCATTAATCCAACATATACAACCAATTGTACCATGTAGCGCAATGAAGATTTTGATAGTTCTACAATTATAGAGAGGGAGAGGGAGTTGGGATTTTGTCCATATAAATATATAATCCTATAAAAAAAATAGAAAAAAAAAAAAAAAAGCTGTCCATTAAAAGATATATATGTAAAAAAATGTTGTCCATATGAAATCAAAAAGATAATGCCAATGGATCGGCCTGACCTTAAACCCTTTGCATTTTGGCCTCCACCCACTTTATTTGCATGTGAGAATTTTATTTTTATAATTTCTCGGAGATATAAACTATATGGCATAATATTTTTGTGCATTATCATAATAAATAGGGCAAAGATTATTAGGCTTACGCACAAAAATATTAAATGATGAAGAGATTTGCTATTCCCATCTTCTTGCTCATGACGACTACGTTGGCAGCAGGTTCATTTATGCATTTAAATCTTTTATTTAATCTTATATTATTAAATTTCTTTGAATCTTACGTTCCGGGAATTGTTAAACGACGCCCTTATTTTATCAGGTAACCCCCGTATTTAAATATAAATGGACAAATATACCCTCGTGTGTACTCCACATTTTTCTTCCCTGGCCTCTAACTCAATCGTACATTTTCTCCTCTTAACAAACCACCAACCGACCGAGGGCAAGGTCAACGAACACATCGATGGAATTAAAGTCTTTTTTTTTGTGGAGGTCAAACGCCTAAATTAATCAAAACTCTAGGGGAGAAACGCCTATAATCTTCAAAAGTCCCTAGGAGATTCAAAAATTCTAGGTGTTTCCACCTGTAGAATTTTTCAGTTTTTTTGCGTTTTTTGTTTTTATCATAACTTTTGATATAGAACTCAAATTAAGACAAATAATATATCATTGGAAAGCTCTAGAAGTCTATTTTCTAACCCAATTAGAATCATATCAATATCATTTTTAGATCTGAAGATATGGCTACAATACTAAGTTTGGTCCAAAACCAACACCCTTACACTATTTTGATCATATCTTAAGATCTAGAAATGATATTAACTTGATCCGAATTGGGTTAAAAAGTAGACTTCCAGATATTTAGATAGAGTGGTCTGAAATATAGGCCCAAGTATTAGCACCCTATTTTTGGTCTGAAATGTGGCCTAACCCAATTGAGGGGGGGGGGTTGGGGTTGGTAAGGAAAAGGATCATACTGGGCCAGAATCTATCATGAGTCCTCTTGATTCGAATTAGCAGGCTAGACACTTTAAAAGTAAATATGCAATTTAGATAGAGTGGTCTTGCTACTGTATGATATTATTCCAATATACGAAGTATATGAATAATCAAAAAAGATGTTAATGTAGTTATTTCCTCCATAAACACCATATAAAGGAGGTTAAAGAAACATTAAGAAGCTCAGATCATTACAAAAGGGATATAACTTCTACCATGCATGCATTAAACAATGCAAGTCATAGAATCCAAGAAAATACCATGAGAAAACCATAAAGAGGTAAATAATTAAGACCTTTTAAAATCATTAATCCAACATATTCAACCAGTTGTACCATGTAGTGCAATGAAGATTTTAATAGTTCTACAATTATAGAGAGGGAGAGGGAGTTGAAATTTTGTCCATATAAATATATAATCCTATAAAAAAAATAAAAAAAATTAAGAAAATGTTGTCCATTAAAAGATATATATGTAAAAAAATGTTGTCCATATGAAATCAAAAAGATAATGCCAATGGATCGGCCTGACCTTAAACTCTTTGGCGTGACATAAGTACTTAGCTTGTAACGGCACATCCCACATACCCAACTCTAGCTATAATTAACCCTTGTAAATTTCTCTCATTTTTATTCTTGGCCACACAATGACGTCCTCAATACATGAAAGTCATAGGATTTTGTTAGAAGACTAGCCAAGTCTTTTTACGGAGTAAAAAATTAATGGGATAACATATAATTATGTACAATGCAATTTTTTTATCGCAAATATTTTAATATCATAGTAGTCAAAACAACAACAATGTATTACTCCATAATGTATTCACAGAAACGAATCAAACTATATCTCATATGACAATGTTTTACAAAGATGAACTTATAATACTCCTCTTATTGTTAATATCATAAGATTCTGGCTAAGGTGAAAGATCATTGTGAAACCGAGGCCAGGAGTATTCCCTTTGTTCTATAATAATTAATTAAGTTAAATTTAGTACACATGTCAATACTGATTTGATCTTAATTTTCAATCAAATATTTTTAAAATTGATATTAAGAAAACTATATATTTACACCTAGTTTGTATAAAACAAAATGATGAAAAATTGTTTTTACTACGTTTCAAGGGGATAAAAATTTATAGTAAAAGTTAATATGTAGTATAATAAAAAAAAAGTTAAAACGTTAATTATTTTGAAATGAAGGGGGTAATATTTTGCATTATAAATATGGCAAAATTTGTTTGCCATATAATACAACTCTCAAGGTTATATTTACAAATAAAAACACTATCACAATGGAGAGATTGAATATCCTTGCCATCTTTTTGCTCTTGACAACTACTTTGGCAGGTTCAATTATATTCATTTATGCCTAAAACTTAATGTTTACTTTTTCATACAATATTGTTTGAAGTATTTGGTATTTTATCATCAGTTATATCATACAATATCTTGCTTGTTTTGGGTACAATTTAATTTTTTCTGAGATTCATTGTATTAATAATGTATTTTCTAAGTCATTATACTTTGGCAGTTTGATTCCTGGTTAAATTTGTTAACCAACTAAATTTAACTAGGAATCAAACTGCCAAACTAAATTAACACTATTTAACATTAGTCTTTTTATTTTTGGTTTTAATTATTGTTTAAGTAATAATAAATGAATTTAGTAATATATTATAGAAATAAACAAATTTGAAAAAGCGTTAAGAACATAAGTATATTATCTACTTACATTTACATATTTACAATAACATGTATTAGTGTAACTAATTAATTTTTATTATATGGATTTGCATGTAGTGCCAACATGGGGAAGGATAGAAAAAACCAAAAACGAGAAACAAGAAATACTAGATGAGGTGATGAAGATGGAAATGGGACAAAACTTTAAGGCTATACCGGTGGTTGTAAAAGAAGAAGTGGTGGCGGTAGTGGAGGAGCCACCAAAGACGGCGAGGTTGCGCGGTTGCGCCGGAGTGGGTGAAAATTGTGTATATGTCTCATGCTGTCCGACTAGCAGTGCTGGAAATCGTGTCATATGTTCTGCAGGTCTATACAATGCAGTTTGTGTAGAAATCTTTCCTCCTCCTGATTGGCCTGAGATGATCAGAAGATCTCTAAGAATATAATTAATTAATGTGGTTTGTTTGAAATAAAATAAATATGCTTGCAGTTTGTGATTTAAAAAAAAATGAAAGTTAATTTTAAATTAGCTTTTACTAAGCAATTGGAAGCAAAACTGCAAGAGAGCTGTTTTAATTTGTGTGATGTTTCATATGTTTGTTATGCATGGTTGTTATATACATGTATATGCAACCTACAAATGCATACCAACTCTTTATCTTTGTGGATTATGAATAAAAGTGGATCATGTATGAGTTTTATGTTGTTAGAGAAATCTTTGGATGTTAATAAACATTATTATATATTTTCTGCGTGCAACCTCATTTAGTTTTTGAAATTAAATAATTTTACGTTTGTTAAAACATACACAGAGAAAAAACAAATGTACGTACAAATATTATACATTTATTATAAAGTTGGCCTATAATAACCAAAAGTCGTAGCCTCGTTATAATTAAAAATTTCCTCCAATTTAAATAAAGTTATCTAGATATGCATTATTGATAAAGCTACATTATCACTTTTTCACAATTTTCAGTTCCCCTTTGAACCCCACGCAAATGTTAAATTAACCTCAAGAAGACTCCTGAACATATTGGATCAAAAGCAAAACAAATTTTTCTAAATATGATTCAAGTCAAGCTCACTGCTCAGATAAGTAAGTTCTTGTTTTGTCCTTTAGCAAGCTTTTATATCTATCATTCTTCTTCAAAAAGGAAGTATGGGGCAGGCTTAATAAGTCTTTTTAAAAAAAAGGAAAAATTGCATTAAATAATACGAACTCTGCTCCGTCCGCTAAAAACAAGTTGAACTTTTGTTTATTTCAAAATAATACGAACTTTGGGGGGTGTCCGCTTTAAACAATTTATTTTACCTCCAACCTGAATAACCGGTTAAAATTTTCAATAAATTTGTTTAATAATTTAATTAACTCTTAATTAAAACTTTAATTATGGTTAATTAATAATTAAAATAATTAAAATCTTAAAAAAAAAAAAATACCCACCTCCACCACCAGCCACCCTTTCCTCTTCCCCGGCGACCTTCCCCTTCCCCGGCAACCTGTCAACCCAGCCCTCGGCGCCGGTCCTCCTCCCTTGAACCACCAATCCCCTCCCCAAAACCCTTCTCCCTCGCCGACGCCTAGCTTTCCCACCACAACCACCCAGCCAACCTTCGTCGCAGCATTAGTGGCTGGGAATAAGGGGCAGCGAGGGATTTCGTGGTTAATTGACGGGATCGAAGGGCGTAGTTTCGTGGCTAAGGAAGGTGAGAGAGGATGGTTTCAAGGCTGGGCAAGGTGCGGCAATTTCGATGGCTGGCTGGGAGGGGATGTGGGTGGTGTGGCTGCGCAAGGCGAGGGTATTCGTGGTGGTCATGGGAGAGTGTGGTGGCGGCAGTGGTGGAGAAAGGGAGGCATTAGTGGCTGGGAATAAGGGGCAGCGAGGGAGGGGGGTCGACGCCGGCGCCGGAGGAAGGAGATCTGGGCGTGGCCGGCGTCGGAGGTGGCTGGTGGGGAAGATGGTGGGTGGGGGATTTTTTAAAAAAAAAATAAAATAAAAAAATTAATAATATTTTAAAAATTAAAAACATTAAAAAAAATTTAAAAACAAATAAAATTTCAAACCAATCAAACAATGACATGTATCCATATAACCTGTTAATCAAGTTAATAACCGGTCATAACTTGTTTAAAGCGGAGTACCCCTAAAGGTCGTATTATTCTGAAATAAATAAAAGGTCAACTTGTTTTTAGCGGACGGAGCAAAGGTCGTATTATTTAATGCAATTTTTCCTAAAAAAATTAACAAAAGAGAAAAGCTATATCGAATCGAATTAGCGGGGTAGAAACTTTGAAAGTAAATGTACAATTTAGATAGAGTGACCTTGCTACTGTATGATATTTTTCCAATATACGAAGTATATGTATAATTAAAAAAGATGTTACTGTAGTTATTTCCTCCATAAACACCATATAAAGGAGGTTAAAGAAACATTAAGAAGCTCAGATCATCACAAAGAGGATATAACTTCTACCATGCATGTATTAATCAATGCAACTCATAGAATCCAAGAAAATACCATTAGAAAACCGTAAAGTGGTAAATAATTATGACATTTTAAAACCATTAATCCAACATATACAACCAGTTGTACTATGCAGCGTAATGAAAACTTTGATGGTTCTACAATTATAGAGAGGGAGAGGGAGTTGGAATTGGAGTGGAAGTGAGAGAGACAAGTTTAAATTTTATTTTTTGGCCACCATCCTCTTGTGGATTAAGATTTTATCTTAATTTTGTCCATATAAATATATAATTCTATAAAAAAAAATACAAAAATAAATGAAAAAAAATGTTGTCCATATGAAATGAAAAAGATAATGCCAATGGATCGGCCTGACCTTCAACCCTTTGCATTTTGGCCTCCACCCATTTTACTTGCATGTGAGATTTTTATTTTTCTAATTTCTCTGAGATATAAATTATATGGCATAAAATTTTTGTGCATTATCATAATAAATAGGGCAAAGATTATTAGGCTTACGCACAAAAATATTAAATAATGAAGAGATTTGCTATTCTTACCATCTTCTTGCTCATGACTACGTTAGCAGCAGGTTCATTTATGCATTTAAATCTTTTATTTCATCTTATATTATTAAATTTCTTTGAATCGTACGTCAATTAAATACTGTATCATGTATGAATAGATAATTATATTCTTCACTAACGTAGAATAATAATGTATTGATAATATTGTTATTATTAATTTGTATTATTGCTTGTGTTATTATTGTAAAATGTATAGTGCCAACATGGGGAAGGATGATAGTATATACCGAGACCAACAAGATGGAAATGCTAGAGGAACTGATGATGGTGGCGATGATGAGAGAGGAATTGAATCGTGTTTCGCCAGAGGTGATCGAAAGGGAAGAATTGGCACTAGTAGGCAGCGGAGGAGCAACCAATAAAGGGGAAGCTGCAACGTAACAAGGCGCAAGAGAGAGATGAGTTACAAGTGTGTACATGTCCCATGATGTTAATTGTCCATAACATGATGTTGGTTATAAACTTATAGAGTATGCAAGTATGATATATATATATATATATATATATATATATATATATATATATATATATATATATATATATATATATATATATATATATATATATATATATATATATATATATTAGCTGATTCAACTAACTATTTTTGTTAGTAATTTAATCAGCTGATTGTACATCATGCATATGAATACTCCGTTTTTTAATAAGGGGGATAGTGTTGATAGTCCACTTGTGAGTATTCCATATTAGAGAAAGAGGAGACATGGTTCCACTTTATAAGGTAAAGGATTTACTCTTATTATTACCAATTGGTTTTCATATGGAATCTCTTTAGCCTTGTTTGTGGGCCATACTCTTCTCCTCCTTGTTCAAATTGCCCAAACCCATTTTATACATTATCTCAAAATTTAACTTAAGCAAACAAATTATTGCGTTAAATATAACTTAGATGTTTGGGGGTACTATACACAAGTACACAACCCATCTTAACTCGACCTTGTCTTCCCTAGTGTATTTGAAAGCGTACCTTAAAGAATATTTATACTTCGTACCTTTTTCTCACAATTACTTAGTAAGAAACTAAGAATTATAGGAAAAATATACTTATATTACCTTCGTTAATATTTAGTTGCAATAAAAGATTTTTTACACTCCGTACCTTTTTCTCACAATTACTTATACTCCGTTAATATTTCTCACAATTATAGAAACTAAGAATTATAGGAAAAATATATTTATATTACCTCCGTTAATATTTATGTGCAATAAAGAAATTTTTTATATATCACAAACAATACTCAATTTTTCGTTCTTCCTCAGGATCGAAGGCAGCAGAAAGCCTTTACACAATTTTTTGTATACGACCTGCTGTACCGTGCGGCAAGGGTTACTCGGTCAGGGGTTACTCAAGTTGTCGAGGTTACTCGAGTTTCTCGGTCAGGGGTTACTCGAGTTGTCGGGGTTACTCGAGTTACTCGGTCAGGGGTTACTCGAGCTGCCGAGGTTACTCAAGCTACTTGGTCATGGGCTACTTAAGTTACTCCTGACCGAGTAACCCCTCAAGTAACCCCTGAGCGAGTAACCCCTAACCGAACTCCTTAAGTAACCCTTGACATAATTACTCGAGTAACCCTTGATCGAACTTTTTAAATAACCCCTGACCGAGTAACTCGAGTTATCCCTAACCGAGTAACTCGAGTAACCCCTAACCGAGTAACTCGAGTAATCCCTAACTGAGTAACTCGAGAAACCCTGACCGAGTAACCCCTAATCGAGTAACTCGAGTAACCCTTGACCGAGTAACTCGAGTAACCCCTAACCTAGTAACCCCTTAAGTAATCCTTACCGAGTGAACCCCTCGAGTAACCCCTGTCCGAACCCCTCAAGTAACCCCTGACCGAGTAACTCGAGTAACCCCTGACTAAATAACTCGGGTAACCCCTAACAAAATAACTCGGGTAACCCCTGCCACACGATGTGGCCTGTTGCACCAAAAAATTGTTAAAGCCTTTAATAATGCTCAATTATAAAATAAATAAATAAATAAAATATATATAAAAAAAATATAAAATAAAATAAAAGAAGAGCTCATCACTGAATTGTAGTTGTGGATAATGCTTCTATATTCGAAACAAAGATAAAATAGAAAGAAAAAAAACAATTATTACATGGCCGACTCCTATTCCACCACCTGTTAACAAAACTTCTGATTATACGCCACGATATGCATACATATTATAATAATACGAACTACAAATTTTCTTCTATCTTCTTGTTTTGAGGAAACAAATAAATATTTTCCTCAGACAAAAAGGAAACAAATTAATATGCCTACGTTGATTACTATTCTTAGAAACTCGATAATCTTAACCCCAAAATAGATCTTCAATATGAGTCGACTAGTTCAACTCGTTTCTAGCAAATCTCCACAACTTAATCCACTTCTTGCTTCTATATCTATCAAGGTATTAATTTTTTATTTTTAATCCCTTTTTGTTATCAATTTAATTACTTTGTAATTGGTTTAAGCAATACGAGTAGGATCTTTCGTTGCTATATTATTTTCTCGTATTTTATGATGACCTTTGGAATCTATAGATCAAATCAGTTAAATTGATTGGTTAAAATCTTCAGATCGACACTTGATTAAGTAATAGTCTAGAAATTTGTTTGTCTGGCTCTTTGTGACTTTTTGAGTGTACACTAAAATGTGCCGATATGATGATCCTTCTAGCTAATCAACGTACCTTAGCAAAGTATAATTTTATTTTTTTTCTTTCATTAAGATATTTTTACTCCGTTTTTATAATTGTTGTTTGAACGAATCGATTTTGAGCTACGTCTATTCGTAACAAAAGATTGTAGCTAATTTTCATCTCAAATCTAATTAACGTACTAGCTTAGTAGCTTGTAATAGGGGTGATACGTAACTTGTAACTTTACACTATGAATATGATTTTTTTTTCAACGTGGAACAAATTTTACGTCTACACATACATAATATTATGTACAGTATGAAATTTTAACATTATGTGTGCATTGTGAATCTGTGACGATTAGAAATACAGCCAACACAAAGGAGAAGGAAAGGAAGAAACGGTGTCATCATCGGAAAGAGGAGAAAGGGCGCCGTCTACGGCGGAGGTGATGCAACAATTAACCGATGAGAAGGAAAGAAGCTTGGATGAAAATTCTGATCAAGATATTGTAAGTCACAACTATGCTGATAAGGTGATCAATGATGTTGATGATGGTAATGATTATCCTGATGATGTCAACGAGAAGTACAGAGCCTCGCAGTGATAACCTTTAATTTGGACCAACTACTAAATATTTTGCATTTTTGATATACATGTGCTTTCTATTTGGATTGAGGTATGGATACCTATGGGCCCACTTTATTCGAAATATCCACATAAAAGTCTTATGTTCTCTTGTCTGAAAGTCGAAGAACTAATATAGTTGTTCTACACGCTTATGTCATTTATTTGGAGATTTTGTTGTAATAACTAGTAAAAAGAGACTATAAATACAAGTTTTTAATTAGTTGTGGCACCTCTTTTACATCCAAAACATTTAGTAGTAATCTTGTTCACTCCGAAATCTCATATTCAATGATAATCATCTTGTGCAGTTATATAGATAAAGCACTCATATTTGTTTGTATTAGCTAAATTTCATCCCATAGTTCCTCGATTTCAGGCAATTTTACAGGTCGGGTACAGGTTAGTTTCCGACATATCTAAACACAAAAATAGAGTACGAAATTTAGAGAGCGGACTTCACCTTGAGTTACGCTTCAAAATTGTAAATTTTATATATAAAAGTAACGAGTTCCTTAAAAATAATAAGGAACTCTAGATAGAAGAACAATATATGGTATTATTCTTAATACTATGCAACCTAGCAAAAACTCCAATTAATGGGGCAGTATTGTATGTACAAGCTTCAATCTGAATATAATTACTCCTCTTATCAGTAAACTCATCTTTATCATTGGGCCCACCAACAACGGCCCCAACTAAAAGATTTGGGTTTGGATTTGGGTGTCCATACCACCTATTGTATCCCTCAGTACACCCAATAAAATCTCTCAATTTTTTATAAGATGGGATTGATGCACCCCTATGATGGACCCTTAATGGGTATTTGGGCCCAAAACCAACTAAATAGCTTAGGCCCATTGGGTTAGAGCCCAATATGTAGTCTACTTGTGATTTTGCTTGGGCCAAGATTTCTTGTGGGCTTACTTCTCCTAAGGAACAGTTTAGAGTCTGACTCGTCGTTTGAAGGTAATCAGAGTAGACTATGAGTAAAAACGCAGCGTTTGATACGTACTGTAAGTTGTTCCATCTGCGGGTGTACAGTAAGCCCCCTGGGGTGCGCTTCACATTGTTGGCTTTGTTTTTGTTGAGGCAACCACAAATGTAATGTTCTGCTTTTGATTTGTATTGGTCTAGTATTTTCCTGTTTTTATCATTCTTCTCTTCTCTTAATAGCTGCCACAAAGAATCATAAAATATTTAGAACTAGAATATTTATCACAAGAAAATACAACAACGAGCAAATCACTAAGCTCTAAATGTGACATATGAGTCATTCGGGTTAGGCTCAATTCGAGTCTTACTAAGGTAATGAGTCATTTAGTTCAATTTCAGTTCAATTTAAGCATCGTCATGTATGTACAAAACTACAGATACAATAGTTTTTTAATACGTCCGATCAATATTGGTCATATCAATATTCTTCCAACTTGGATTGTATCTAGTTATTTAGTTTTAGGTACAGTTTAGCGTCTAATCAGATGATACAAAACATACTCTATAAGTCTACATTATTTGAATGGAAATGTGTAAAGTAGTGGGAGCATAAATATGTGGACACAAGTAAACATGATGAATTGAAGAGGGAACAATGCATTTATTTAGAAATGTGCAAAACTTTGAATATGTTGCAATAATTTGGGAAAGAGCAAGTAATAAACATATATAGTAAAATGTATGATTACCATGGAAGCAATAATTTGAAGTCCAGCATACTTGAGATCCCAACTGAATTCATTGATGGCCCAAGTTACTCCACCAAAAGAGACGGCATTGTTGATTGCATAGTCCAAATAATTTTCCTTTTTACTGGCTTTGTATAGCCACAAAGCTGCCCATAATAACTCATCTTTGTACCCACTCCATGAAGGGTAATAACCCTTTGCTTCTTTTAAGCTATCATCATATTTTCCTCTATATTTGTCACCAAAATCAAACAACTGCATAAAAAAAGAATAAATAAATATTGCCCTCATAGAAATAACACCCAAAAAATTCTTAGATGAGTTATATTTATTCATTACTTGTGTGAATTCACATTTGTAACAAATTAAACTCGAGTTAATTATAATTTCGTATAATCTATGTACTCAGTCTTGGATAAAAGTGTATGGACCAAGTATGTGACCAATATTAGACCAAATGTAATTTTTGCAAAATTCTAGTCCAAAATTAAGTTGTAAAAGAGTCATATTCATATCCTGTTAAAAACTTGATAAAGGTACGTAAGTTAAAATAAAAGTTTAAGTAACATAGATTATAATTAATTAGGTGAGTTATTAAATGCTTACTTGTTGAGCATGGTCCAAGAGCATATTAGAGTAATGTGGGTCAGTTGTCCTAAACACCAAGGATGCAGCCGCCATGGCTGCGGCCGTCTCTCCGGCAACGTCTGACCCCGGATTGCTCTCATCAACCTTATAAGCTTGCCGTGATGTTGTCATGTCTTCCGGGCGTTGCCAGCAATAGTGATCAGAGTTGCCATCACCTACCTGAACAATCTCTTTAGTTAATTTTTGTTTTATCATGTAACAATCTTGATAAGTTGATACGACTAAAATGACGCATGAATGCATCATGTCTTACATTAATATATTAACATTTAACAACTATTGGTATAACAAATATAATTAAAGAAAGCGTTACAAGGCACAAACCTGAGCCCATAATACAGTTGGATGAGGATGAGTTTTGATGAAATAATCAGTGCCCCATTTAATTGCTTCAAGTGCATGATCATATTCTCCGGCCTCCATCATTTCTTTCCCATACTCAAGAACTCCCCATGACAACATTGTCACGGTAAACGCCATCGGAAACCCGAATTTGACATTGTCGCCGGCATCATAGTACCCTCCCACCAGATCAATCTATACGTACATGTACATATATTTTTTTAAATGAATTTAGCCAATATGAACACAATAAATTTCACATAAATCAATTTATTAAGAGTAATTTAATTTTAATATTTTTATATTTAAGTTTTATCTTTATAGAAGAAAGGTACTCATATAAAGTTCAGAAAGTTTTCTTCTTAGAGGTAAATTGATCATATACTTCGTATTAATTAAATAATACGTTAATATTATACTCTCTATATTTCTTCAAAACTGTAGACGGTTAAATTGATCATATTAATTAAATAACATGTTAATATTAGACTCTCTATATTTCTTCAAAACTGTATAAGTGAGAAAAAAAAATAATAATAATAATAATCAAACCATTATTGTATATTCATCCTAATTGGGTACACATGGCAAGTTCTATATTGCAAATGTACAAGCTTGAGAATTTATAACAAATTCACAATAGATTGTTGGAAACTTGTAATTAATGAGTTGTTCTTAATAATTCTTTCTTTTTAAGCTTCAAATATGTCGTTCACTATCATTTACCAATTATTTATGATTAGAAATTTTGGTCATTAATGCATTTCGGTTATCAATATAGCATAGAGCCAACAATCCAAACTCTATACATATCGACTTTTGAAGTTAAACATTTCACTATTGTCCACCAATCTATCTTCATACACAATTTTTTACTCGTAAAATATACTCCTTCGATCTCAAAATAGTTTTCTACTTGTCTATAATAAACTTCTACAAGTACTTTCTAATCATTTTATTTCAAGTTATATAAAAGTACAACAGTAACTGAACACAATTGTCAATGCACAATTCATTTTAAAATCTCTAATTATATGGTATGAAGTAGTAAACTTATGAACAAGTTAAAAACATGGGTTAAATTATTGCAAAAATCATATTGTTGCATTTAAGCTGTAATCAAAAGAAAGTACTATTTCTTCATAGCTTGGGCCCCACACTAACTTGTTCATTTTTTTCACTTTCACTTTTTCTCCCTTTTTTCATTTATGGTTACATTTGCAGATCAAGCAAACAAATTGAAACAGCAGAACGAACAGCATAATTATAAAAATAACATTTTTCAAAATTTTCACTTTCCTAATTATAAAACAGAGCGTTAAAGATTTATAAATTGATTATACATCAAAATAAACTATTATAACCCCAATGTATATTGTTTCATCCCAACAATACACCAAAAAAAAATCCTTTTTATTATTTTTCTACACGTCATATGGTGTACACCCAAGTATATAATAAAAATTCTCGTCGAATTGAGAAACTATAAAAATACGACGTACCTCCTGCTCAAGCCCATCAAGGAGGGCAGAATGATGTCTCCAAACGACCCTTTGATTATGAGGCAAATGCCCTGAACGTTGCGCTTCGAAATACAAAAGACTCTTAGAAAGAGCATCAACATAATGTTTAGAGGTAAATTCAGAGAAAGTAAAGGGTATAATTGCAAATATAAATAAAATGAGAACCAAATTATAATTTTTAGAATTTGTTTTCATGATTTTTGGTTTTGTTTGTTTGAGTTGGAATGACTGATAGTAGTGTAGTAAGTAGTGGTTGCAGGAAGGAAGGAAAGAAGGGAAAGAGGAGAGAGAAAGAGGGAATGTCGGTGAGATTATGAGAAAATTACGGGTGTTATGTTTAAAGTTTTTTTTTTTTTTGGAATTTTTAAATTTCAACTTTTGGGCTTTTATTTTTTAAATGTCAACAATTTGGGCCAATTACAAATCTGAAGTCTTGTGTTTTTTCAAACCTCACATTTGATATGACCCAATTTCCGAACATACCACTAGTGTGTATATGTGATTTGATGGTGTTTCAAATTTTCTAAACTAATTATTTTGATCTTACTAATGGACGCAGAACGCCCCCAACATCAAATAAGCATTTAAAATATTTTCTAAATTGATACTCGTATTAATTTAGGCGTACATTTTAAAGTTATGCGTTGATCGATGTAATTAATGTTTATTATAATTCAATATTTCTACTTTTAATTATCCAACATCTCAAATCGTTCATTAGCTTTTTCCTTATTTAATTTACTTATAATAAAGGTTTTTTAGTTATTTTACGTGAAAATTAAATTTCAATTCAAAATGAAACTATATAAGTATTGTCTTGTATTTCGTATATTGAGATGTTTATAATACGATAAAAATAAACAGTAATGAGTTTTTTTTTTAAAAAAAAAACGTGATATAGTTGGATTTGTTACCATTTCAGCCAGATAATTCCAAAATTTGTAGAATTATTAGATAATATTTTGCCAAACATGAAATGTGTGTAAATTTCAAATTTCAAGTACATCAATGATTAACAATTTTGTTTGCTATAAGACATTTTAATAATTTATGGTTCACTCTTACGGAGTACAAATATTTTGTTCATTACATATGTGTACAATAAGTATTATTTTGCAACATCATATGTTACGGTAATTAAATTTTAAGGGTTAAATTTTTCAAATACTAACATGGTTATTTTTTTTTACATTATGAGTGATTCTTAGGAATTTATTATTTATTTTAATTATTGTTGTAACAAAGACAACATTATTGGTAAAAAAGTAAAAAAAAAACACATAGGCGACCTTGATTTTATTTGGAAACGATTTTTAAACATTTATACAATAATTTTATGTCTATCTTACAATATTGTATGTACACCCGTTTTATTTGAGAGCTCGCATTTCTCATAGATTGAATTGTATTAAAATTAAAAAATCCAATTTGGACAGGGCTATAATATAATCAACCGATTATTATTTTTCCCATCAAAGCAAATTTGCAACAATAACCAAATTTATGTCTCAAACTCTTTTTAGGCAATTATGCAATGGCTATATGGAAATTAGTTTATATTGCAAGAACTTCCTCTTCCATTAAATGTTCCTAAAATTGGTCTTTGCTAATTCAGTAATAATGGACATGTGATTCTTATTTTCAATGACAAAATTTAAAGTGATTAAAATTGAAGTAATCTCCAACTCGGTTCTCAAGAATCTCAACTTCTCAATATGGTTGTGTTTTAAAAAGACCACAATAAATCAACTACAAATTAAAATGGGACCGAACCACATTTTTAGGCAAGAAAATTCTACCCAAATTGGTGCCATTAAATACGCCAATTTGATCAAATAATCATCAACCAAAAATAATACTTTATGCAACTATTATTTAGAATAGTTACTAAAGAAATATACTTGATATACGTAACTATTAATTTCGGACAGATGAAATATAGTAATTACGTACAAAATCACTTGACATAAAGATAAGATTGGGGTAAAAAAGTGAAGATCAGAAATCTGGGAGATAAGATACAACTTTAAATAACAAAAAATACTAAGCCCAAAATCTCTTCTTAGGAAGAAGATCAGAAATCTTAACCTTATCAATTTTAGCGGCAACAATAAAATCATTAACACTCAACCCACCAATTTGCTCAGTCCACAACACAGCAGTGATCTGATTATTATCCTCCTGATGAAAAACAGGGGAATGAGAATGTCCAGCACTTTGAACAACCTTAGAAATCCTATCTTTCAACTCAACTCCGGCTTCAACATCCTTCAACTTCCACAAACCCTTCAACTTCAACACAACCTTACCATCTTCGGTTACGTCTTCGAGTAACCGCCATCCGACAACCTTCAAGAGGAGCTGCTTAGCATCATCCTTAGACATCGGAGCATCAGTAGGAGATATAGGAATGCAAGGCTGTTCCGAAAGAGCGATAGCTGAAGTATGTGGGATGAGAATCTTATGTTCTGTGCTCACGTTTCCTAGGACTTTTTCTCCGAAGTTGCTCTCTAGTTCAGCTGGGAAAGGGTCCCTGGCTCCGAAATCGCCTAGGAAGTCTGTTCCTGTAACCATCATTGGAGTGAGCCGAAGGCGACGAGTTCGAGTGGTTAAGAAGGGGAAGAGGTTAGGATTTGAGGGGGTAAAAGAGGGTTTGATGGAAGATTTGGAGTAAAAGAGGGAGGTGGTGGTGGTGGTAGATGTGGTAGCCATTGAAGAAGGTTAGAGTGTTAAGAGTAATGGCTTTTGGGAATGGATAGAGTAAAAGATCAGAAGTTAGTTTGTCACTCACTACTGTTGCTAGTGTTCGTTGAATGATGTGGGAATTTTGTGGCTAAGAAAAGGTGGTTGTGTAATTGGATAAGGCCCACATAGGAAAAAGGCTTCAATTATTTCATCAACTATTCTGCCCAAACACCCGTAGCAAAGTAGGTTGCATGATATCGGATACGGAAATGGTTTGGATACTGGATTTGGCACCATCAAAAATATAATAATGCAGGCACATTATATTTTTTTAATGATACTCCGTTAACCTTTTCCAATAAAGTAATAAACACAAAATCAATACAGAATTACAGAGTATAATGAAAAATATATATATTAGTTTAAATGCAAAAAGTATAAGTGGAGCAAGTAATAAAATACGGAGAGAGTAATAATGAAAAAAAATATTGGTTTTATAAAAAAACAAAAGTTTTTTAATTTTTTTAATTTTTTGAAAACGGTCACAAAAGGGGATTAACCCCGAGTAAAACGAGTGTAATTAGATGCATTAACGCATAGCTGCTATTTGTTTGGTATGCATATAGGAGGACTAATTGGTAAATTCACTCAATTTTTGTGATTTTTTATTGCTACAATGATATTTTTAATGTACTATTATAATTATAGTTGTATTTTTAATGCACTATTATACATGTATTTTATACTACTAGAAATAGCCATTATAGGTAACAGTGGTACAATATTTGTACCATTGGAAGAAAAAGAAAAATTCACCACTCTTTTATCTTATAGCTGCTATTTACTTGTTATGTAAATAGCAGGCTATGCGCTAATACTTTAACCGAGTAAAACTGCAATAACAGCAAACAACACAATGAAAAACGGAAAAAGATGCCTATTTTTCTTTCAAGTAATTGTTCAGCTATCAGATACACACATTAGAAAAATAATACTACAACTTAACATTTTATGATTTCTGAGCACTTAATTTGAAACAAGAAAATCAAATCCAAAGGTCAAAGGCATGGATATAATGAAAGCAGTTCGCAGCACAGTAGTACTCTTAAGATTTAACCAATTCCCAAGGGCAAAGTAATCAAGCTTCAAATGAGCTCCCACAACCAATGGTGAACAAATCAAGTTTTAAGCATAGTACTCCTAGGATAACTCAAGTTTAATCACAATCGAATTCAAACTTTGAGCCCGTTTTTAACATCCCTGTATAATTCATTTTGCAACAAAGAATGAATTTGGTTCCAAAGCCACGAGACAGTAAGAATATACAAAATAGTTTCCATGTAATTGAGAATCTTAAGACGACAGGTAATGACATACCAAGCATCCATAATTCACGTCGACAAGCAGAGCTCAGACGGCAATAAGTTCAAAGTTGACTCATCAAGTTACAATAAAGTTTTAGACATGGTCTTTCACAAAGCCCTAAACTTTTTTTTTCAACCTAGTAAACCTGAGGTACAGCAATAAAACTAGATCATAGCACCTCCAGTCTGATGAAGCATAGCGTCTATCTCATCACCATCCTCCATTTCCAACTGTCGCAAATAACATAAATTAGTTAGAGAGATATAGGAACATAAAAGGTAAGTAATCCCATCTGATATCATTGTCCCGACAATCTGACCCGAGACCAAGAGGATAAGTAAAGCTGATATAAACCCCCTAAACCAGGATACATAAGTACAGAGTAAAACAGAAAAAGAGAGAGAAGAAGAGAGACACCTCTTCAGGAGTCTGCTCGGCTCGAAGTCGACGCCCATCAAACAAGAAAGCAATGGAGTTCAATTCCACTGATTGTCGGTCACAGTAAGCATTCATAAGTTTCTTCAGCTGTGTAGACCTCTTAATACGAAAGAAGACCTCATTCCCATCCTAAAACAGGCCCCAAACAGAAACACATTAAGAACTGAAGCAGTCCTGATGCATATACTCAAAATAGATAAAAAGTGCAATACGCTCAATTAGAGGTAAATATCAAATCAGACACTGGAACAGAAATCATGACCAGGATATTTAAACTTGTCATAAACAAAGCCATGTGGTAGAGATAAAAGGGAACGGTAAAAACACACGCACGCATGCAAAAGGAATGCTTTTAATACCAGCTTCAAGGCCTTCTTCTCAATTTCTCATCTTAAAAAATATAGTTTTGGAAAAAAAAAATGTTCATATTAGTTTAGGAGGTTATGATAAGTTTACAAGTTTAGACAAGGGCTACGAAGTTGAAGGCTCATTTCAGAGCTATAAAATTTCAGTACAAGGACCCAAAAAAGATAAAATTATTTCAGATACTCCGTAAGTGATTTTCATGTGAAAAGATCATTAAGGATAATCCACTTGTTCTAATGGGGGCAGGGGGGCAACCTGTGTCATAACTCTTAACTAACTAAATCTAGGAAGGTATCAGTCCCTAAGGTTACGAAAATGACACCTCATGATCTAGAACTCGAACCATAGAATTTATTTGAAACTTTTCTGTAACTGATTTTACAAAGCTAAAGGGTAAAGTGGAACAATGAAATAGATGTTCCCCCAATTTCATTGACAGAAAATAAATAAAAGATTGTTTAATTAATCCTGCACTGGACAGGATTAAAGTAAATTGGGAAAATAGAATGATCAATGGTCTAGTTTCATGGATAACAAATGGCTAACTACATAGCAAAAATTTTGCAACAGTAGTCTATATCGACCACAGTTTATTCACTCATCATCGCCCTCTTCCATAGAGGCAATAGAGCCTAGTAGCCTACTTCCTTATCCAAGCATTTTCAAAAAAGACAGAGAGAGTATGCTTTCAGCTATAATTGAAATATGATATCACGAATCAATACTTGACTACTTGTATTATTATACACTATACAGAAATCATCATTATCAAGATATAATAATTACACATGAGAAACTGTAGAAGTGTATGGCGTAATATGAAAATGTATTAATAAGGAAGAAATATGTTTGAATACAATTAGGAAAGATATTGGGAAATAATGGAAATAAATCAAAAAGATATAATGTAATTATATAATATACAGATTATGAGAATAAATTTGATTTAGTTCCTTGTATTGCATCTAGTGGTGATATGAAGGAATTTTCAATCAATTAAATCAGCTGTCAATCAATTAATATCACAAATTCATAGTGTCTAGTGCAAGAGGTTTCTTTAACACAGCTACTAACCATCAAATACCAGCCAAAAAAAAAAACGCAGATATTCAAATAGAGCCCACGTGTATGATATATCTGGCAAACTCAGCACCTATCACTAAAAATGTTCCAACATCATAGAACACCATAAAAGCTTGGCAATGAGCAACAAACATCGGACATTTAAATTAAATTGCACCGCTGATAAGTTGCTTCTACAACAAATTTTTTAACTTGTAATACATAACAGGTAAATTGTACTCTTAATTGATCTATCTTCCTTATTCACACTCACCCCTTGCTATTGCACGGGCTAAAAAGGCTAGCACTCTTTTTTTTAACAAAGATTTGTCAAATAAATGAAATCCAGAGAGCAATTAAATCCAAATTTTTCCACCAATAACAATATTCCGAGAATATTTCTCAAGAAAATCAGAAGCAAGCCAATTTTCCATCAATCATCACTATTACCAACCTATCCGTCAATTATAACTATTTCCAAACTATCCATCAATTATAACTATTTCAAAACTATCCATCAATTATAACTGTTTCCAAACTATCCATCAATTTTAACTATTTCCAAACTATACATCAATGATAACTATTACCAAACTAATATGGTCTTAAATAAAACCATGAATGCCTCACCACCTTCTAACCTACTAAGTCACCTCTAACGCTTACTCGTAAACAGATTGTTTCTCGCTTGAATACAAAAATCTAAATCCAAGAACCAGCAACATCCTTTGTACTCAGCATACAACAATCCAAAACAAATTAAGGCAAACTGTACACTCAAACCAGTAATTCACTCTGACAAGGTTTTGCAATTCTAAAAACAACATATAATTTGATTCAAAGGCTTAATTGACAGTTAATTCAATAAATTTTACACCATGGAAGCAGCGAAAATTAAATCATTTTTTTTAAAAAAAAAAAAATTGTATTTCATTGTAATAATTAAATCAACTCAAAATCAAATAAACAGATCGCTCTAATCAAATGCCTACTAAAATCATCTACTCGTATTACTTAAATTCAAGCAATCCAGAAACACTAACAATTAATCGCAAACAAAAATTAATTAAAAAAAAATAAAATAAATCAAATTAAACGAAACAATAGAGTGAATTACCACCAAAAATCAAAAAATTATTTTTTGGTACTTAATTATAATAATTGAATCAACTCAAAATCAAATAAACAGATCACTTTAATCAAATGCCTACTAAATCATCTACTCGTATAACTTAAATTCAGCAATTCACTAACACCAAAAATTAATCGCAAACAAATATTAATCAAATTAAACAAAACAATAGAGTGAATTGCCACCAAAAATCAAACCAAACAAAGCAGCATAAACCCTAGAATTACACAAACCACAAAAATTAAAAATTAAGCATAAAAAATCACAAAAATTAAAAATTAAGCATAAAAATCACAAAAACTAAACCCTAAATCCTTGAAAAAGTTACCTGACCCTTGACTTTGAGATTGATGTGAGCACCTTGGTCACCGGGCTTCTTGTCTTCTTCCTGAGTTCCAGACATTTTTCTCTCTCTTCGAGCTTCGCTTCGTTATCACGCTAACAGTCTCCCTCCCTCCTTGAATGCACCACTTTCTCCCCCTTCTTTTATTTTTTTCAATTTTGAGTCTCTCTTTTATAAATGGAGTTTTGGTTTTCTCCACTTTATTTATAAATAAATAAATATGGAGTCAGCGGAGACTGCAAGTTTGAAGCCCAATACAAACATAGCCCAATCATAATAGATTTGGGTTTTATTTTTTAATGGAATTGTAGAGGATGATGTAGACAAATTTGATATTTGGTCTTAATAACTTGTGTTGATTACTAATTGGGAGTTTTTGGCTATTGTATTGTGCAGAGTTCTGATTTACGCTGAGAGAATGGGAAATTTTGGTTGAACTCGGTGTTATTGTGTATAGAGTCGATGATGCAGACAAATTTGATCATACTCGGTTATAACTACCTGTGTTGATTACTGTACTTATCAGGATTTCTTGGTTACTCTATGTGTAGAGTTTTGATTTATACTGAGAGAATGGAATATCTTGGTTAAATTTAGTGATATCGTGTTTAGCGGCGATAATGTAGACAAATTTGATACTCGATTTTAAGAACTTGTGTTGATTACTATATTTGTTGGGATTTCTTAGGTTAGTGTATGTTGCAGAGTTTTGATTTACAATGACAGAATAAAAAATCTTGGTTGAATTCAATATTATCTTGTTTAGAGGCGATGAATCCAATGATGTAGACAAAATTGATACTCGATTTTAAGAGCATGTGTTGATTAATATACTTATCAATCTTTTTTATAGTGTTGCAATTGGTTTTGAAAGATTTTGGACTTTTAAAACGACGGGATGAAAGTGAGACATCTTGAACTATAAAGATTACAAGATAGTTAACTTAGTGCTTGTTATTCTTAACCTACCCTACCCTTTATCACTGCCCCTCCCCGCAACATTACTGCCCCGCAACAACCTCATGGAATAACCGGAAAAGAACTATTGAGGAAGGGGGAAGAGGATTGGTTATGGCGGCTGCCAGTGTAAAAGATTAATCAAATTGACAACTTGGGAAGACACAAAACACAATTGACATAATTTGGATCAAGGTTCAATTTGCGAACACCACCTCAATCTTTAGATTGACTTACTTGATTGAAATGTTGGATATTTCATACTTCATCAACTTTTTTTCTGAATAAATTAATCTATTTTATGACCGTGGTATACATTTTTTACTTTTTATTTTCAAGTACACCAAAAGATATATTGTTTACAAAAAACTCCCAATAAAAAAAACTCCGTTGGAAAAGTCAATAAAAAGATAAAACAAAAAAAAACTGCCCCACCCAGATCCTCCTAACCCAGACCCACCCACGTCTCCCCACACCACCAGCTACCACTGAACCCACCCACGTCTCCCACCACCCTAACCTGAACCCACCCACCAGACCCACCTAATCTGAAATACTCTCCTAACCCAACCCCACCCACTAGACTCACCACCTTAGCCACTAGATCTACAAACCACCACCGAAACCACCATTCCCCACCCTTCCCAACCACCACCGAAACCACCATTCCCCACCCTTCCCAACCACCACCGAAACCATTCCCCCAACCACCACCGAAACCACCATTCCCCCAACCACCACCGAAACCACCATTCCCCACCCTCCCTAACCACCACCGAAATCTCGCCATTCCCCCACTCTCCCCAACCAACCACCACCGAAACCTAACCAAAACCACCATACCTTCAATTCCACCTCCAATTCAACCACCACCACGACCACAATTCAAACACCAACAAAAAAAAACAAACCAATTAATTAAAAGAAAACAAAAAAATACCTTCAATCCCACCTCCAAAAGCTCGAAATTGGGATTATATGGTTAAATTCGAACACAAAAACTCCAGATCTGGAATTTTTATGGTCGAATTTAACCATAAACACCATAATTATTTGTTTATTGATGACCACCAGCCCACACGTAATCCATTCTTGTCGAAAATTCAAGGAAAAAAAATGAAAAAGAAAAGGAGAACAAAGGAGAAACCGGGAACAAAGAAGGAAAGGAGGAAAGAGAAAAAGGGAAGGAAAAGAGGAACGAAGGAAAAGAAAAATGAAAGTGGAACATGAAAGAGAAGGAGAACGTAGGAGAAAGAACAGGAAAGAGAAGAAGAACGAAGGAGAAGGAGATCAGAAGACGAGAGAGAAAGAGAAGGAAAATAAGAAAAAGAAAGAGGCGGAAAAGGTAAGGGGGTATCCGTTTTATGGGCTAGGGTTTATTTTTTTTTAATTAATTTCCGACAGAAATTTTCCGTAGCACTACTAGAAATAGGCCGTTTTCCGAGGGAATCGTTCCGACTGACCCAAAGTCCGTCTAAAAATCCGAACTTTCCGACGGAAATAGGGTATGTCGGAACATTCCGTTGCAAAAGGTTCATTACGACGGAAAATCCGTCGGAAATATTGCGACAGAAATTAATTCCCTCGGAATAAAAGGCTTCCGACGGAATATTCCGTCGGAAAGTTAGTTTTCCTACAGAATTTAAATCCGTCGGAATTTTCCTACGGAATATTCCCTCGGAAAACCCAAATATTCCGACGTATTTTTTATCCGTCGGAACTATATAATATATAAAAAAAACGGAACTTTTTGTTTCTCTTTCTCCTCTCCTCTCCTCTCCTCTCCTCTTTCTCTCTCTTCTCCTTCTCCTTCCCATTCCCCTTCGTTTCTCTCTCCTCCTTCCCCTTCGTTCCTCTTTCCTCCTTCTCCTTCCCCTTCCCCTTCGTTTCTATCTCCTCCTCATTTCGTTCCTCTTTCCTCCTTCTCCTTCCCCTTGTTTTTCTCTCCTCCTTCTCCTTCCCCTTCCCCTTCAATTCGTTTTCCTAAGCCACAAACCACCGCGCTGCACAACCACGAACCACCGCCGTCGCTACGCAACCACAAACCACGAACCAACAAAACACGGTTTTTTTAGGTCAAATTTGACCATGAAAACCCTAGATCTACAGTTTTCATGGTCGAATTTGACCTTTAAAACCCAAATTAAAGCCAAATTAGGGGTTTTGATGGAATTCAAGGTAAGTTTTCTTATTCACTTTCTCTTATTTTTTTCGGCATTTTAACTTTTTTTTTTCTTCTGTTTTTCAGGTTTTTTCGGTTTTTTTACCTTCTGATTTTTGTATATTTTTGTGTTTTTTTTTTTTGCCTTTTTTCGTTTTTTTCTTCTCTTTTTTTTTTATTCGCTTTTTTTTTCTCTAATTTTTCTTTTTTTTTTTTTGAGTTTTTTTAATTCTGATTTTGTATTTGATTTTGGATTTAGAATTTGTTTTTTTTTAGAATGTGGTTTAGGTGGGTGGGTAGATCTGGGTTTTCGGTGGTAGGGTGGGTGGGTAGATCTGGGTTTTCGGTGGTAGGGTGGGGATCTGGGTTGTGGTAGGGGGTGATCCCATTTTGATTATTACTAATCACACCATCATTACTAGGCATTATTTGAAACTGCTCAGTCACTCTAAGGCATATAAATTACGAACATTACGTGTATGTGTTATGAACAATGAGCAAAAGGCATATAAATCAGGAACAATAGGTAGGAACAATAGGCATATAAATTAGGAACATTACGTGCATGTGTTATATGCCTATTGTTCCAAATCCTTAATCAAACACACAGAGGTAATTTATTGCATGTATAGAACAGAAGTAGGTTTTGTAGGTTTTGCTACATGCTTTGTGAATGTTTAACCATACGTGTAAAAGTTTTGAACAACAAGTATGTAAGTCTGGAACAATAAGTACAAAATTTTGGAACAACAAGTATAAAGGTTTAGAACAATAGGCATAAAAGTCTGGAACAATAATAATGGCATATCCGTAAATAATAAAGCGGTTTAACAGTACACTCCCACGTTCACTCTAAAATTTTAAAACTTCTCAACATCACGACTCTAAAAATTCTCACTTTTTTTTTCTTCTTCAAATTCTCCACTTCTCCACTAATTAAGCGCATTTTCGTCGCATTTTCAAATTTCCATGGATTCTTCCAGAATTGCTCCAGCAAAAAAGTTTGTTGTTGTCGCATTTAAGTAAGTCGCATTTTCATTAATCTTTAAGAAATTGATTTGAATTTCAGATTGTTGTATAAAATCATTTTGTTTGTACACAAAGAAAGGATTGAAAAAGAGGCAGTACAAGAACTAATAACAGTGCCAAAAATTCACAACGAGTAAGTAATGTTTCAAGCTAATACGTTTGTTGTTCCTAACTTAAATGCTTATGTTCATAACACATACACGTAATGTTCCTAATTTATATGTCTATTGTTCTGAATTTATATGTCTACTGTTCCTGCCTATTGTTCCTAATTTATATGTCTATGTAATTTATATGCCTAATGTTACTAATTTATATGCCTATTATTCCTAATTTATTTTGTTTTGTTGATTGTGCTGTGTTTGTTTTTCCTGCCTATTGTTCCTAACTTAAATGTTCATTGTTCATAACACATACACGTAATGTTCCTAATTTTCATGCCTATTGTTTATGTCTATTGTTCCTAATTTATATGCCTAATGCTCCTAATTTATATGCCTATTGTTCTTGCTTAATGTTCCTAATTTATATGTCTATTGTTTATGTCTAATGTTTCTAATCTATATGCCTATTGTTCCTGCCTAATGTTCCTAATTTATAAGTCTATTGTTCCTAACTTATATACGTAATATTCCTAACCTAAATGCACAGTGTTCCTAACACGTAATGTTCCTAATTTATATGCCTATTAGTACTAGTTTACATGCCTATTTTTCCTATTTTATTTTGTTTTATTGGATCTACTATGTTTGTTTTTCCTCTCTATTGTTCCTAATTTAAATGCTCATTGTTCATAACACATACACGTAATGTTCTTAATTTATATGCCTATTGTACCTAGTTTTTATGCCTATTGTTTCTAATTTTTATGCCTATTGTTCCTAATTTATATGCCTATTATTCCTTAATTTATATGCCTATTGTTCCTGCCTAATGTTCCTAATTTATATGTCTATTGTTCCTAATTTATATGCCTATTGTTTTTTATTTAAATGCCTATTGCTCGTTGTTCATAACACTATATACCTATTGTTCCTAATTTTTATGCCTATTGTTCATAATTATATGTCTATTGTTCCTAACTTATATGCCTATTGTTCCTAACTTATATGCCTATTGTTCCTAACTTAGTAAATGCTCCTAAATTAAACGTTTAGGATTTCTGAGAAAAGAAAGCAGTGCTCACATTTGGAGGAAGAAGAAGGAAATCGTGCATTGATTCAGAGAATCACACCCAAAAGTTTATATCATGAGTTCTAAAAGACCTTCATGTTCAACATAAGGAAACTATCAAATATTTGGAGTTTGGTGGATTCCTTCATTTCAGTTTAGATGCTTACAAGGGCAGTTTTTGTGCTGAATTGGTCTGTAGCTTTGACCAAGATAGATCGGTACTCTTAAAAGAAAATGAGTTACCAATACTACCAGTGGATGTTCATTCAGTCTACGACCTGCCCATTGATGGAGTTCTAATTACAGTGCCAAGATTAAATTTTAATTTAGATAAAAATTTGGAGGACTCTAATGAAGAAGGAATATCAACTTACTGTTTTTACAATAATGGAGGAATCAGTTTAGGCTTAAAACTGTAAGTCCATCTTTCTTTGTCCTTGTGAAGAAGATAAAAAAAAATGTGTCTCATGAGTTTTTACTAAATTTCATTATAGCTGCGATTAATTGTTGTGTAAAGTCAACAGCAAACACATCTATTAACTTCAAATTTTTTATGTAGCTGTAAGGATATCACCAAAGTAGAAACACTTGATTGGTGTGCGTACACATACAACAAAATGCTTGAAGCATTCAAAGAATGGCAAGATAGATCATCATTTTTCACTGGTCCACTACCTTTCATGATGGTAACTACTTCACTCCTCTACTTATTGTTCCAAAGTTTTTTACTTATAGTTCATAACTTTTTACTCATTGTTCCAGACTGTCACTCTTACTGATCCTAAATTATTTATATATGTAATGTTCCTAACTTTTATGCTTAATGTTCTAAACCTTTGTACTTATTGTTCCTAAATGTTCTATTCATTGTTCCTAATTTGTTTAATTGTTCTACTCATTGTTTCTAACCTTTCTACTCGTTGTTCCTAATTTATAAATCTATTATTCCTAATTTATGTAACTATTGTTCCTAACTTATATATGTAATTTTCCTAACTTTTGTGCCTATTATTCTTAACTTATATACTCATTAATCCAAACTTTTCTACTCATTGTTGTACATATTGTTCTAATCTTTCTTATATATTGTTAAAATCAGATTACTTATTTTGATCGACTTAAAAGATGAGATGTTAATCCTCCAAAGCAATTTCCCCTAACCTCTGTTTCGAATAAAGACATGATTCAATTAAGGATGAAGATTGACAAAAAACGAGGTTATAGTCAAGGAATTGTTCTTGACAGAATTAGCTTAAACAAGGAAAAGTCAGTCCTTGAGATTGAGACAGTACCATTTACATCAATTGCATCCCGAGATATACGGGTAAATTACTGTTCATTTCTTAATGTTCTAAAATCATATAATGAATGTTCCAAACATCAATACTTAATGTTCCAAACCTTACCACTAAATGTTCCAGACTCATAGACTTAATGTTCTAAACTCATATACCTGTTATTCCAAAAGTATAAACTTATTGTTCCAAACTTATATACTTAATGTTCCAAACATAAATCCAGCCAACTTCTCCTCCAGCTTCTCCAATCCAGCTTGAAAAACAGCAAAACGAAATTTGATCACACAGATGGAAATCAGTTACCACAACAGAAAAAAAAAGAAAAAAAAAAAGAGAAAAGAATCACACAAAATCTTCCAGTATACCTACACTCACTATTCATGACAAAAAATGAACTAATATCCAAGAAACTACAAAAAAATGAAAGAATGGTTGTTGAGTATGCATTCTCACTGGACCAGTGAGGTAAGCTTGTTCATAACTTAAATATCAATTGTTCCTAATTTATATTATTGTTGTTCATAACTTATATATCAATTGTTCCTAATCATATGCTTATTGTTCATAACTTATATATTTCCTAACATAACTTATATATATTGTTCCTAACTTTAATTTTTGTTGTATGTGCTGCATAATAAAGTGAGCAGTTATACAATGATGGATTAGCCTTCATCAGCAGGAAAGACCTAAATCACTACAAGATAACAATCGTGTTTTGAGCAACATCGTTGACTCCTATGCATATATACTCAACATGGCAAACAAGAGAAGAAAACCTGGTGCAAGAGATAGATTTTTTTGCTTTCTAAGAGCTTGATATTGTTCCTAACTCATATACACAATGTTCAAAACTTTTACACTTATTGTTCCTAACTTATATACTACTTGTTTCTTACATATATGCGCATCACAATGTTCAAAACTTTTACACTTATTGTTCCTAACTTATATGTTTCTTTGTTTCTTACATATATATTCATTGTTCATAAATTATACACTTATTTTTACAAACTCATATATTTAATGTTCCTAACCTATACACGTATTGTTCCAAATTCATACGTTTAATGTTCCTAACTTATAAACGTAATGTTCCTAACTCATATATTTAATGCTCCTAATTTATATACGTAATATTCCTAACATATATGCTCATTGCTCATAACTTATACACGTGTTGTCCTAACTTATATGCTTCTAGCTTCTTACATATATGTTGTTTCTTGTTTCTAACATATATGCTCATTGTTCATAACTTACACACTTATTGTTCCTAACTCATATATTTAATGTTCCTAACTTATAAGCGTAGTATTCCAAACTCGTATATTTAATGTTCCTAACTTATAAACGTAATGTTCCTTACTCATATATTTAATGTTCCTAACTTATATACATAATGTTCCTAACATATATGCTCATAGTTCACAACTTATACACATGTTGTTCTAAAAGTATATGCTTGTTTAATGATGTTAATAATGTCTTATCATTTTAATACTGAAGCAAATACTATGCGGCGATGCTCACTTCAAGGAATCAAACACTTATGCTGAAAGATATTTAGCATTCAAGTCCCGTTTCACAGATGAAATGACACACTCTCAGATCACTACCTTTGATAAAGTTAATTTGGTAAATAGTTTCAGATTATTTCCTTTATTATTTCATTTTATATATTTTACAATACATTAACAATACTTTTTGTTTTTAATATAGGTGTTCTTCCCAACAATTGCGTTTGAACATCACTACCTGTTTTGCTTCAACTTTATCAACAACAAATTAGAGGTGATCGACAACAGAAAGCTGGAGAAGGGAGTTTCATTTAAAAACAAGTATAAGGATTTCCTACAAACAATTGTAATAACTCTGTAAAACTAAATTTTAATTGTTCTTAAAACTTGTTTCAACTCATAGTGTTCATGTAACTAACTTGTACTTTTTGTATTGAAGTTGAAGGCATTTGCACAATTTCTAAATGAAACACATACAAGCAAAAGAGATTCTGTAAAAGAATTCAAACTAATAGTCAAACAAATGTCATGGAGGAACAATGATAACAATGATAATATACATGACTTTGGAATGTATGCCCTGAAACACATGGAATCATACAAAGGGCAAGCTAACTCACTTTGAAAAATAGGAATAAAGGCAGATGATGTAAGTTCCTTACATTTTATACACGATTTACTTATTGTTCCTGACTGTTTTACTTAATGATCTTTATACATATACTGAATGTTTGTTGCAGCCTGATAAAATGACAAAACTGAGGATGGAATACTGTGGGAAAATCTTGATGAGCGAAGAAAAAAAGATCAAGAAAGAGCTACTAACCAATGCAAAACAGATGCTTATTGATGTGAACTGCTATTCAACGCTCCCAATTTACATGGTGACGCTCCCATTTAAATGTGAAATTACCGTTTTGACCTTATGTTAATTTGACCTATATAAGGCTCCACCACTTTGTCACATAGTATACGAGCAGTTTGATATTATTCCCGAGCACTTTGACCCACCACTTGCATTTAATCAATTATTTAAAAAATATTAATCACAACAAAAAAAACCAAAATTACATAACATTAATTATGAGTAAAAAAAATTTAAGCACGAAAAAAAACCAAAAAAAAAACAAAAACAAAAACAAAAAAAAAAACGAATTTTAGGGACGTCCACCTGAAATTTCCGGATGTCCCAGGGAACATCCAGAAATTTCAGGCGGATCTACGTAGATCCGCTTGAAATTTCTGGATGTTCCTTGGGACATCCAGAAATTTTAGACGGATGTCCCTTAAGACATCCAGAAATTTCAGGCGGATGTCCCAAATTTTCAGGTTTTTTTTTTTTTGAATTTTCAGATTTAAAAAAAAAACCTATGTTTTTTTAATTTTTGAAGAGAATTAGTTTTTAGAGAGAATGTACGAGCGTAAAATGTGTTGTAACTGTCGTGAGTGAGTGTCATGAGTTATTTATATACGGGGGCAAAAACGGAATTTCATGAAAAAAATACGAGCGACGAGTTGTAATTTGGGAACGACGTTTAACAACACCCCATAATAATTAGTGTTTTACATTGAAGAAACAATTAGAATTTAGTTGTACATTACCTGGTATATAATCTATCTTGTATATAATCTATCTTAAATACTCTTTTTGATTTGATATATAAATAGTAAAAGCTTAGACCAATCTCTTGCAAAAAGTATATAAGACAAGTTTTTTAATTCTTTTGTATAAAATTCTAGAACAATAAGTACATTAAGTGTTAAAAAAAGGGCAGGAAGAAAAAAGGTAGAAACGCCCAATTTTTTCGCCGGATCTAGGATGAAAGGTCTAGATCATTTGAATAACCGTATGGATGATCTAAATTTCTGGGCGTTTCGGCCTTGATTTGGCGAATTAAGTTAGTAACATTAAGTGTTAAAGTCTGGAACAATAAGTACACCAGTTTAGAACAATACGTATAAAATTCTGGAACAACAAGTATAAAAAAACAAGAACAATAAGTACACGAGTTATGAATAATATGAATGTATATTAGTTATGAAACTGTTTGGTTAAAGGTTGTATCAATTGTTTAGGCATGTTGTTCTTAGTTGGAAATTTGTAATGAACCAATTTGGTTGAAGGGGAAAGTAAATAAAGTAATTAAGACATTCCAAAGTGATGAAATTGTTCCTAACTTATACACGTAATGTTCCTAACTTATATGCTCATTGTTCATAACTTTTATACGTATTGTTTCAAACTATTATACCAATTGTTCCAAACGTAATACCGTATTGTTCCAAAATTTTATACCTATTGAACAATGGTTTTCTTCTAGGGTTGATGTAGTCATCCTGAAGTACTGTTGTGGTATTGCTTGTGCTACTTAATGCTTTATTGTATTTAAATCACTTTGCAAATCAAACTTAAAACTTTTTCCATATAACATTAATAAACTTCTGTTATATAACATTAATAAACTTCTTTGGGACCGTAAGTAGGTGAATTATGAGGATTCGAGCCTTATCCTTTGGGGTGGCTCGTAAAAACATATACACCGGCAAAAGTTGCTTTCTCATTATTAAATTATTATAGACTACGCTTGCCTTCACAATATCTGAATCAGAACACTCTTTACTTGCTCTTACTGAAAGTAGTTCGTCTGCAACTCTCATCAAGAGTCCATTCAGTTTAGGCTCTTCAGATCCATTTGATTCCGTATGATAACTCTTTCTTTTGCCCCAAGAGCTACCCTTAATGGAGCTACTCGACCCACTGGTATTCTTTTTGGAGACGTTCATCTTGACAGACAACATATCAGGTTCTCGATCGGCCTCAGGATGCTACAACAACAACAGCATGCTCAGCATTTCTACTAATGATCGTGGCTAAGGGGTTGAACCTAAAAGCATTAATCTAGGTATTAAAGGTGAATTGGGGGGGATGGGGGGGATTGAAGGTATGCATGGTAAGCAAATAGCATAGCCAATGGCACAGCAAGTTACAAACACAACAACAGCAGCATGCTCAGCATTTCTACAATGAAGAGATTCACCTCATATATACGGTTAACATTTCGGGGCAGCATACCCCACTCTTGGCACTGCTCAGACGTGATTTGGTGATTACCAATCTTTTGACCAAATCGATAGGCGAATCTTCTCCAGAATTCGTCAGACCACATCTGTGATTTGTGAATTCCATAATGTCCTTTGGCACATATTTCATCGAAGACACTCACAAAGGCTTCGTCCCAAGAAGAATCCCAAGCCATCTATACCAGAAAAATATCACTTTTCAAATAGATACTCATTTATTAAAATATGGACTCATTTAGGAATTATTCCAAACTTACTGTTAAAAGGTCACCGGTTGAAGCACTTCGTTTTCGTATTCGTTTTTCTGTTGGGCGTAGCTAGAAAGAGAGGAACAAAATCATTCACCCAATGCCCATACCAATCAACACTAAGACCAAACCAAAACTGCCAATAACAACCATTAACAATACCAAACCTCCAAATTATCACCAGCCAAAAAAAAAACAACCAACGACAACAATGATATGCCATAACATGATTGATCAACAACTGCAGATTATCAATTATCAATCATAGAACAATATTAACAACTACAATCACCACTGCCAATCAATAAGAACATAAAATTTCAATTCGCACAACAACCAATCAATAACACCTCACCAAAAACAAAAATTTCAACAATGGTACTTCTAAGGCAAAAACAAAAATTTACTCACCGCGGATGTGGCCTCTTCGTGTTCTCTCCTCCTTGTCCCACTTAAAGTGGTTAGGGTTCTATTGTTGTCAGCAGGCATTTTGGTATTTTCCTAAAACTATCAAAATTTGCCCAAACGAATTCCTGGAGAAGAAAAATGATCGACATAGGAGTTATTGAAGGTAGGCTTTGAAGACTGAAGCTATACATGCATTGAATCATCAAATCAACTTTATCTTCTTAATTTTCCTGTCGGCTGCTGTGGTGAAGTGATTTGGAAGTTGCATTCAATTTTTCAATTGAAGTTTAATATAACTATTACCAAACTAATATGGTCTTAAATAAAACCATGAATGCCTCACCACCTTCTAACCTACTAAGTCACCTCTAACGCTTACTCGTAAACAGATTGTTTCTCGCTTGAATACAAAAATCTAAATCCAAGAACCAGCAACATCCTTTGTACTCAGCATACAACAATTCAAAACAAATTAAGGCAAACTGTACACTCAAACCAGTAATTCACTCTGACAAGGTTTTGCAATTCTAAAAACAACATATAATTTGATTCAAAGGCTTAATTGACAGTTGATTCAATAAATTTTACCCCATGGAAGCAGCGATAATTAAATCAATTTTTTTTAAAAAATAATTAATTAATTTTTGTACTTCATTGTAATAATTAAATCAACTCAAAATCAAATAAACAGATCACTTTAATCAAATGCCTACTAAAATCATCTACTTGTATTACTTAAATTCAAGCAATCCAGAAACACTAACGATTAATCGCAAACAAAAATTAATTTAAAAAAAAAAAAAATCAAATTAAGCGAAAAAATAGAGTGAATTACCACAAAAAAACCAAACCAAACAAAAATCAAAAAATAAGTTTTTTGTACTTAATTATAATAATTGAATCAACTCAAAATCAAATAATCAGATCACTTTAATCAAATGCCTACTAAATCATCTACTCGTATAACTTAAATTCAGCAATTCACAAACACTAACAATTAATCGCAAACAAAAATTAATAAAAAAACAAAAATAAATCAAATTAAACAAAACAATAGAGTGAATTGCCACCAAAAATCAAACCAAACAAAGCAGCATAAACCCAAGAATTACACAAACCACAAAAATTAAAAATAAAGCATAAAAATCATAAAAATTAAAAATTAAGCACAAAAATCACAAAAACTAAACCCTAAATTCTTGAAAAAATTACCTGACCCTTGACTTTGAGATTGATGTGAGCACCTTGGTCACCGGGCTTCTTGTCTTCTTCCTGAGTTCCAGACATTTTTCTCACTCTTCAAGCTTCGCTTCGTTATCACGCTAACAGTCTTCCTCCCTCCTTGAATGCACCACTTTCTCCCCCTTTTTTTTATTTTTTTCAATTTTGAGTCTCTCTTTTAAAAATGGAGTTTTGGTCTTCTCCACCTTATTTATAAATAAATCAATAAAACTTGCAGTGTACGCTGAGGTCGAGGTACTATGGAGTCAGCGTACACTGCAAGTTTTGAAGCCCAATACAAACATAGCCCAATCATAATAAATTTGGTTTTGGTAATTTTTTTTTTTTTTTTTTATGGAATTGTAGAGGCAATAATTGGTATACACTAGACCCTAGTGTAGGTACCCCAACCTACACCCCCTCTAAACGATGTGTTTAGAGTGTTACCCACCCCACTAAGTCACTAACCCACTATTTCTACCCACTAACTGCAGTAAAATAACCCTACCCCACATATATATATCTCTACATAAATAAAATTCTATTTCAAATAATTTTCTCTCTTTAAAACCTTCTTCTTCATTTCTCTAGATTTTTTCTCTCATCAAACCCAACAAATTGGAACGAAAACTGCTTCAAACTACAGCAAAATTGCTTCAAAAACTCCAAAATTGCTTCAAAATTGTAGAAATGTCTGACATTCGAGAAGAAATTAAACAATTGCAACAACCTTTACGAAAAGAGTAAGTAGTTTGTTCATTATAGTAAAATTGTTTGTTTAAACCCTAGATTTTATAATTTGTTGATGAAATTTCATGTTCGAAAACATTATATCTAACTTCATTATAATTACTATTATGCATAATTGTGCATTTCTAATTATTTTTGTAGAACCAAAAAAGATGTTTCAGAGAAGAGTACTACAGGAAAAAAGTACTTTGGAGAAAATCATGTTGAAGAAGAAGTGTAAGTTTTATTTCAAATTAATGTAAAATTTCAAGTGTGGGAGGAGTAACTTGAACATTTGTTGATTGATCATTCATGGAATGAGGCCTGAACATTTCTTCATTGAAGTTTGAACAATCCTGAGTTGAAGTTTGAACAATGTCGGAAACTGTAGGTTGAACTTTTGGATTAACTTGAGCATTATTTTTAACACCAGCACCACCTTTATTTATAGGAACATTACATTGAGCTTGAACAGCAGAAACACCAGCAACACTTTTATTTGTAGGAACATTTAAATCCTTCGACTGCAAAAAAAAAAAAATGCTCATATTAAAATATATAAATGTTCAATTACAAACACTTAAATAAACAGATAATTAATTAATAAATAAAATGTTCAATAACAAAACTGCACATGATCAATATGGAAAATTTTGACATATAATATTATCAAGAAAAAATGGTAAAAACAAATAAGCATATATGACATAAAAAATATTAGTAAGTACAAATGATAAAACATAATTGATTAATTTAAAATATAAAAATGATCCAAAAAAATAAAAAAAATTAAAAGCATACAAACAAAATAACGTAATTCTCAAACATAGAGCAATGAAATAAATTGAAGCAACGAAATATTCATAACAAAGTATGAACAATCCAAAAACTTTCATCATAATCATAATCAAAATTTGAAAATTGACAACGAAAAGAATCTTAATATATAAATTAAGTTAAAATAAATAGAGCAGTATAACACAACAAAGTATTGATGATAAAAATTACAAAGAGTATGGAAACGACTTAGCAAGATGAAATGACTTAGCAGCGCTGATTATACAAAGAGTATACATTTTGAATCATATAGAAACCTTCACAGCTAATCCTAATGAGAGTTGGATTGGTGATTTGAAACCAAACAATGTAAGTGTGATAAATGTTCAATAATGTAAGATATATTGTTCATTTATAAAACAGTGTATATAATTAACATTTGTTAATTTATTTTGTTCAACAGGTAAATCAAATTAGGAGCTAAGGATGAAATACATAGCAGGACTGATGTTATTTAAAGAAAACATTTAATCTAGGTTAAATAGAAGAAAAGCAAGAAAGTTTGCAGTGGAATAGAGTCATATGTTCAATTATGAATGCGTATATGTTCATATCTTATACTTCCTCCGTTACACATTATACCTTGTTGCACGTTTCCCAAGACAAATTTTGTTAATAGGTGATTAATAAAGTAAAGGGTTTGTGATTAAGGGTATGAGAGAGAAAGAGGAAAAATTAATCAACCACCACTACCACCCACAAGCAGCGACATCCACCACGCCCAACGCCCACCACCCACCACGCCCAACACCCAACAGCAGAAACATCCACCACCACTCACATCTACCCACACCCCGAAACCACAACCACCTCATCTCGTAATCACCATCTCACCACCACCACCCTATCCCGTCTCATCACCATAACCACCCAAAACCCACTCCAGACAACTCGTATCAACACCGCAACTCGTAACCCAGTCACCACCGCCAAGATCCGAAACCCCAACCCACCCAAATCGCAGCCACAACTAAGATCTGAAACCCCTCCATAACCAACCTCAACAAATTCGCAGCCACAACCTCCATAACCACCGAAAACCAACCTCAATCGATTTTTAGGTTTCAATTTTAAGGATGATCGGCGGCTATAAAAAGGGGGAAAAGAGTCGGCGACAAATTTGACGGGGGAAAAGAAGCCTAGTGACTCGATCGGTGGTGGTTTTCGAAGAAGAATAAAGAAAGAGAAGCGGCTTTTGGGTTCGGTGTGGCTGGTCGGAAATTTTCTAGGAATTTCAGGGCAGCAACGATGGACCCGTTCAAGGTTATGGGTGGTTGGCTGGGTGGGAGATTTCGGCCAGGAGATGGGCTGGGGTCGTGGCAGTGAGAGAAGAGAGTGAAAAGTAGTTGTGGTTGTGGTGGTGATGGTTGCTGTGGTGGTGGTTGTGGTGGAGGTGAGAGAACACTTGGTGATGATGGCAGTGGATAGGTTGAGAGGGAGGAGAGAGATTAAGATTAGGGATTAAATCATAAATAAATTAATTTGGTTTAATATAATAATAACATGTAATCTTATTAATTTAATGTGTGTTATTGAACTTAAGTAAGGGTACATGGGTCATTTTACACAAAAATATTTACCATAAATGGAAATTTTTACTTTGTTGCACATAATGTGTAACATCCGTTTTTGGAAATTGTTGCACATAATGCGTAACGGAGGAAATATATAGTTTTATAGATAGATGTTTTATTTGAGAGGAAATAGGCTTATAGATATTATTTGTTAAAAAAATTATTGTAATTGATATTTCATTTTAATCTTTGTATGAAAAAAATGTATATATACATTTCTGGAATTGGGTTTAAACATTTCTGGATTGAAGTTTGAACAATCCTGAGCTGAAGTTTGAACAATGCTAGGAACTGTGGGTGGAACAAAAGAACCAGCTTGAGATTTTGTAAACGCACTAGTATGAATTGGAACTCTTGGATTCACTTGAGCATTAATTTTAATACTAGCAACACCTTTATTTGTAGAAATGCTAGAACGAGCTTGAACAACAGAACCTTCAACAATATTTAAATCCCTTGCCTGCAAAAAAAAAAAGTCAATTGATCAATATAAAATCAATAAATGTTCAGTTACAAATACTTAAATAAACATATCAGAAAAACAAAACCTTAACAAGAGATGAAATATCTAGATCAACACATATGCTGGATTGAAGAGTGCTATCACCAGAAATGATAAAACATAAATACATAAAATGTTCAATAACAAAGCTGCAAATGATCATCATCATAATCAAAATGTATAGTATAGATTACAAATGAACATAAACGGTTCCAAAAATGATCAATAATTAATACATAAAATGTTCAATAACAAAACTGCACATGATCAATTTGTAAAATTTTAACACATAATATTATAAAAAAACAAAAATGTAAAAACAAATGATCATATATAGCTTGGAAAGTGAACATAAATAAATTAATATGTTGATATGATAAAATATAAATGATTATTTAAGAATATAAATATGATCAAAACAAAAAAAAAAAAAAAAATTAAAGGTATCGAAACAAAAACACGCAATTCTCAAACACATATTAAAGAAATAAATAAAAAGTATTAGCAATCCAAAAATGTTCATCATCATCAAATCAAAATATGGAATTGAAGCAACAAAAACATATAATACATAAATAGTAGTACACAAAAAACATTGAGTAACAAAATTACATTGAAATAAACAGAGCATTGACGTAACATAGTATTGATAATAAAAATTAAAAAAATTATGATCATAATTACTCACATTGATGAACAAACGAGTCAATCAATCGAATGCAAGAGTGAAACACACTTTTGCAATCTCAATCAAAATGGTAAAGGAAGAAAATCAGGAGAGAGAAAATAAATTGAGCAAAGATAATGTATGTATTAAAAATCAATTGAGGAGAGAGAAAATATAAGGTTTAAAATCATATTTACAAAGCTAGAATAATAAGAAAGGAAGAAATTAAAAAAGAAAAAAAAAGGAAAAAAAATAATCAAGGCAGTTCATGAGTACTACACTACTACCCACAGCAGCTACAAAACGACGCAGTTGTGATGGGGTTGTAGGTAGAACACCCTACATGAGGGTCTAGGGTAAAATTTTCATAGAGGCAATTATGTAGTCAAATTTGATACTTGGTCAGCACCTAGGCATTGTGCCTGGCCGTCGTGGGCCGTGGCCGGCGGGCCATAGTTATTGGTTGTCGGGCCGTGCCTGGCGGGCCATGGTTATTGGCGTACCGGGTCGTGCCAACGTGCTCAGGTTTACGTGTCGTGTCGTGCTGACCAAAGTCACAGGCCAGCCCACGTGCTAGGCGGGCTCGTGCCGTGCCAGCCTGCGTGCTAGCCTTGTTTTCCTTTTTGTTTTTTTTTTGTTAAAGATTTTAAGTTATAAACTTATAACTTATATTATAGCTTTATTTTATTATTTTTGTAAAACAAATAAAGTTTAATATTTATGTTTATTATTATTTATATTTATATTTATATTTATATTTATATATTTAGTTTATACTATTACTTTAAAAGTAAATGTTTATGATTTATTAAAATATATTTTTGTATTACTAATTGGTATAATTTTCTTTTTGTTATATTAATTTACAAATTATAACAAAATGGGAAAAAAAAAGGCAATTTAGACTTTGAATGTGAATAATGCATACTTCATATTATTATTACTTGAGTTGAGAAAATTGTACAATGATAACAATGATAAAAATCGTACAATGATGGTATTAAACAAAAAATTGGATAATGATAATATTGATAAATGATAATGATTAAAATCGTACAATATACAAAAATTGTCTATTCTTCTTCTTGTTGTTGCTCGTCTTCGTCTTCGGCTTCAAGGTCATCGGCTAGTTGGATAGATTGGGAACTAGCCGAACCCGAACGGTCGGAAGCGGAGGTTCCTTCATCGTTGTTGTTGTCGTCGTAAGAAAGGTATTGTAAGTGACTTTCCGCGTCCAACCAATCTTTGAAACACACGCACATTTCTAGTGTTTCGGGTTTTAGACTTGTTCTTCTATCGTCCAAAATCCTCCTGGATGCGCTGAAAGCTTGTTCGGAGGCAACGGAGGAGACTTGGATACCAAGAATGTCTCGTGCCATTGTCACCGAAGTTGGATGCTTCGTGCTTTGTTGTTTCCACCATGCAAGGAGGTCGAGGCTGTTTATCTCATCATCGTCCATGCCTTTGGTGAAGTCGTAACTCAGGTACATCTGCAACTCCGAGACGTTGCTTTGCGTTCTCCTTATTGATGAATCACCTGAAAACCTTGAAATCAAGTTAGTAGCTTGTGAAAATAAATGTTTGGCCTTCTTACTTACGTTTTTGGATGGTTGGGAAGGGCCTGAGCAAGGAATGGTGTCATATTTGATTTCATAGGCTCTTTATAAAGCAAAAAACTGATCCTTCACATGAATCTTATAGGTGTCTACATCATCGTCAAGAAGCATGCATTGAAAATAAATGCCAACTAACATAAATGTGTTTTCATACTTTTGCCTAGGATCTCCGACCTAATATGGAAGCAAAAATATAAATCAAAGGAATTTCACTATAACATTTACGCCACTTTGTTTCCATTGCTGGAAAATATTGATCATAATCACTTTGGTTGCGATGATCAGCGAAAAGTTGGGCGAGTAAACATGCATTAGAAAGAAAGTTTTGAGCACAAGGATTGTAAACAAAAGAAAAACAAAACGTCATATTATATAATAACTGTAAAAATTGCATATATCTTTCACAGTTATACCAATCATCCTCAAATATAGCATTTTGTGGAAATTTTTTGTTGTAAAAAATTGTTAACGGATTCTTGTACTCAATTGCCTTAGTTGACATGTCATAGGTGGAATTCCACCTAGTTGGGCAATCGGTTTTAATTTTTATTGCCCTTATCTTTTGTTGTTTTAGAAAACCTTTCCATTCTTGGTATCTCATGTTTGAGCTATTAATAGATATAATAGCATCTCTGATTTTGTTATAGTATGGGCCAATTGCCCGAATTCATCTTGTACACATAAGTTAAGAACATGACAAACACATCTAGTATGAAGAGCATCACCATCTAATATTACATCGGTTATGTTTTGTTTGACATAATTAGCTGAATATGTCGTAGAGGTTGCATTGTCAAAAGTCATTAACATTATTTTTTCTCGAACGTTGTATTCATTTATTGCTTCCATTTAATGGTGAGCAATGTTAATGCCGGTGTGTGTGGGTATTCCAACATTTTGAAATGTATTATTCTTTTTTGTAACAACCATTGATCATCTACCCAATGGCAAGTCACACATATATAGTGATATTTATAACCACTATCCCAAGAATCAACAGTCAAAGACACTCTACAGTTAAGTCTACTTAATTCGTCTTATAACCGCACTTTGCACTCTAGAAATTTTTCATTGCGGCAGAACGAACGGTTTTCCTAGAGATTTTTTTTTTTATGTTGGGGTTTTAATGCTTTATTAATGTAAGTGTTAAATGGGTCACTTTCGGAGAAAAGAAAAGGTTGTTCGGCGTGTACTATCATTTTCCCTAGTTCATCCCTATCCCTCTCATAAGGTAAAGCCGTGTGGATGGAAGTGGGAAATTTTTGGCTGGGTTGGATCACTAGCTGGTTTTGCACAAGTGTTCATGTGTCTAGTTAAGTGTCCCGTCACGGATTGGGATTTTGCCGAGAATATATGACCACAAGTTTTACATTTTGCTTTTGTTTGGAGTTTAGTTAGGAGGAAATAATTCCATACATCACTCTTTTGGTTTTTCATAAGTAGCATCTCACTTTCGGTTAACCATTCCTCATGTGTGTTTGGGAATTGGGTGGTTGTAGAACTAGGGGTTTGTTGGTTAGGAGTAGAACCGGAGACATTTTGGGTTTCTCGTTGGCTAGATTAAAAGTTTTGTTGGTCACCAAAATAATTAGGTGGAAATTGATCGAATTATGGGAATTGGTGTGGTGGTGGAAATTGGTTTGGTGGTGGAAATCCCAACATATTATAGGGTTGAAAATCGGAAGGTCCGGAAGTACCATTGTGCCTAAATTGCTCATAGCCTAGGGGGAAGTAACCGAGGTCATTGGTTGGACTCGGAATTTGGGGGCTCGTTGTATTAGGTGATTCCTTAGAACTACTACCACGGCCAAGTCGGCTATTCCCCCGCCCCTAGATGATGGGTTGTTCGATGCCATATAATTTAATAATAAGATTTTTAATAAAAACTAATTAACAATAATAATAATTAATAACAACAATTTTAACAATAAAAATAATTAATAACAACAATTATAACAATAACAATAACAACAATAATAAATAATAACAATAATTGTAACAATAATAATAATTAATAACAACAATTATAACAATAACAATAACAATTAACAACAATAATAATTAAACAAGATTATTCTAATAATAACAATATTAAAGATTAGTTTAGATCTTACAATCGTGGTTCAACGCTTTCCACTAATTACGATTACGAACTTTTTAATTTTTTCCGATATTAAGAAAATATTTAGAGAATTTAAGAAAATTATTAGAGAATATAAGAGATTAAAGATTATTAGAGATTAGAAGAAGAGATTGTGAATTTGTGTTTTGGGAATTGAATGGAATTGGGTATTTATAGGGAATTCGGGGAGGGAAATTGGCAAAAAAAGAGTCGTTATTAGGCTAATTAGCCGTTGCTCTCCAACAATAATGTTACCGTTTTTGACCGTTAGCACGCGGGTCGTTCAGGGTTGGCACGAAAGCTGTCCTGGCGGGCCGTGCCTCCATACCAGCACGGCGGGCCACGGCCGTGCTCATGCCGGGCCGGGCCTGAAAAAACGAAATTATGTCTTTGGCACGGCCCGTGGCACGCATGGCGACCGTCGTGCCAAGCCGGGCCAGGCGTCGGGTCGTTCCGTGCCGCGTCGAAATGCGGGCCGTGCCGAGCGGCACGCGGGCCAACCCGGCCCGTGCCCAGCTTTACTTGGTCTTAATAACTTATGTTGATTACTATACTTATTGGGAGATTGTGGTTATTGTATGTTGCAGAGTTCCGATTTACGCTGAGAGAATGAAAAATTTTGGTTGAACTCGGTGTTATTGTGTATAGAGGCGATGATGCAGACAAATTTGATCATACTCGGTTATAATTCCCTGTGTTGATTATTGTACTTATCGGGATTTTTTGGTTACTGTATGTGTAGAGTTTTGATTTATGATGAGAGAATGAAAATCTTGGTTGGTTTCAATGTTATCGTGTTTAGAGGCAATGAATCCAATGATGTATTTAGACAAATTTGATACTCGATTTAAAAACCTGTGTTGATTAATATACTTATCAATCTTTTTTATAATGTTGCAATTGGTTTTGAAAGATTTTGGACTTTTATAACTACGGGATGAAAGTGAGATATCTTGAACTAAAAAGATTACAAGATAGTTAACTTGGTGCTTGTTATTCTTACCCTACCTTTTATCACTGCCCCTCCTCACAACATTACTACCCCACAACAGCCTCAGGGAATAACCGGAAAATAACTAGTGAGGAAGGGGGAAGAGGATTGGTTATGGTGGTCGCCAGTGTAAAGGATTAATCAAATTGTCAACTTAGGAAGACACAAAACACAATTGACATAATTTGGATCAAGGTTCAATTTGTGAACACCACCTCAATCTTAAGATTGACTTGATTGAAATGTTGGACATTTCATACTTCAACTTTTTTTCTGAATGAATTAATCTATTTTATGACAGTGGTATACATTTTTTACTTTTTTTTTTCAAGTACACCAAAAGATTTATGTTTACGAAAAAAAAAGAGGGGGGGTGGTGGTTTTATCCTGCAACCAATGAATAACAATGTACAGAGTACAGACACAAAATTAATCCCAAGCTTGCAATGCTTACAAGCTGTCTTCTTGCAATCTTGTTAACCATCCGCACAGATTAGTATTAGAAGCTAATGGTAAAGATCATAATTTCACTGAAGTTACATAACCAATAGGTTTAGAAGAGACTATATAGTCACTATACCATGCCATCGCCTATCCAATGAAACAAAACAATACACGGAAGCCTACTTCATCCTACTACCAAAGAGTCGAAGTAGATCCTCTAGAAGACAAGAGAGCCTCCAGTCTGATGAAGCATAGCATCTATCTCATCACCATCTTCCATTTCCAACTGTGCAAGTTATTTACAAAAATGAGTTTACAAAGTGGCAAGTAATGAAAGGATCTTTTGCAACAAAAAGACAATCTGTGGAGGGAAAGCATTGTAAGGGAAGATACCTCATCTGGAGTCTGATCTGCACGTAGTCGACGGCCATCAAACAGGAAAGCAATAGAGTCAAACTCCACTGACTGTCGGTCACAATATGCATTCATGAGCTTCTTCAATTGGGTGGACCTCTTGATTCGGAAGAAAACTTCATTGCCATCCTGAAAAAACAAATATCAAACCAGAATTTTATATGGAATCAGGCAGCTTTTCTAACATAACATGATGCAAGACTATTGCATGATTCAGTGAAGCCCTTTGTAGTTCAAATTCTTGGTCAAGGCTTCCAAAAGCATAGCTTTAGCTATTACAACCTAGAGATAAGTCCATAGAGGACTGCTTTAAAGTTTAAAGTGGACACCTAAAAATCTATGTATAACAAAACAAGATTCACTCAACATAACAAAATGTGATCATTTAATAAATTTAATTCCACAATTTATCTAAATCCATAAAATAACATGAAGCTAATCATATATGGGGAGGAAAGGCTGTACAAACCATGACATACTTCAAAATTGCCCATACTACTTTCTTAGAATCATAAAAAATAAAATATCTTACAGCACATCTTATGCACTAGTGAGTTTCATCTGGCTTACAACCCCACCACCACCACAAGTGCCAGGCATTAATAATACACACCACAAAGCTGAAAGAGACAAGACTTCCGTTCCCATTGACATACTTTCTTGAGAAAGACTGATATTAACTGCCTCAAAAGCTTATGGATCAGATTCATTAGCTTCTCAAATCATATAGCACCAAGAATATAAAATCTGTCAAACGTCTCTTGCATAAGGAATAATAAGGATACAGTATAGACAAGGTGTTGCAAATATTTGGAAGAAAACAGTATTTAGTTAAACTCTTAAATGAGATAAGCGCGTTATCATGAGCAATATACATCGTTATCTTCTTTGTATTACGCGTACTCCTCCCTTCAGTCCTGGGTCTTAAAAAGTGTCACTTTTACAATGTTAAACTAAGAATCATAAACAGGTGTATAAAACATACAGATTTCAAATTACCCTTAACGTCTGAAACTTTCTTAGTCAAATAAAAACATCTAGAGATGACCAAAATTGAGCCGATGACATGTTAACGTGAGCAGAGCCCATCTAAAGGCAGAATCAAGTCTTACAATATACACAAGCCCCCCTTCCCCAAGGGTACATAATAGAGTGTATGGCTAGACGTTTCAATTTCCATAAACACCTAAGATTCCTCTGGCCAAAAGTAATGATAACACCCTACCCCTGGAATCAAATAGTGAAATAACACATCTCATAGACAAAAAACTTGACATTACAATCACTAATAAATTGATAATTCCTTTACGATTCCTTGAAACATAGTAATAAACTAATAAATTACAATTTCACATTCTCTAAGTAGCAAAGCATTTATGCACTCACTCCTTGTATTCTCTTAGCATGCATATGATTTACTCTTTACTTCCTATACTAAACATTTCACGCAATATCGGCACCACTTCAGAGCAGATTTATTTAGTTTAAACTTTAAAGAGAGTTAATGGAGTCAATTGCATACTTTATATTTGTTACAATATACTCCAAAAATAAATTAAAAACAAAAAAATTGTTACAAAATAAAACCAGGCAATTCATAAATCAAATTAAAACCACACACTCCCCAAAGCTTCCAATTAATCCCTATCCAACAAAATCAATATTCACCACATCTGTAATATTCAAAATTTAGTGGTCAATCTGCATTAAACTAATCAAGAAATTACCAATAATTCCTTAAATTCAAACTTAATTCCACACATAAAATCACATAGTTTACCAATTACAAACCATATAACCTAATTTTCTAGTAAAATTCCAATAATTTAAATCATTCTTAATTCCACACACTAATTAACACTCTCAAACAAATTATATCAAAACAACTACACACAAAAAAGCAGATTAACATAGTAAGTATTCAAACACATACTTCTAGCTTAATAATAGAAAATACATCATAATAAACAATTAAAAACGACAACAAAACCCAAATTAAAATAAATTATAAACCCTAAAAAAAAACCAAATTTAGTATAACTAAATCAAACAAAAAAAAAAAAAAAATCAAAACCTGGCCTTTGACTTTGAGATTAATATGAGCAGATTGATCGCCAGGTTTCTTATCTTCTTCCTGAGCTTGATTAGGCGTACTTGACATTTTTGAATCGTCGAAAATTACAGAGGAATAAACGAGAGCTTGAATGGTACGCTGTTTTAAGTAAGCAACTGAAGCGCCTCTCACCTGCTGTTTTTGAGCGATCCAATTAAATCAAATAAAATTCTATTCAAACATTAAATTTTTCTCTCTCTATTTCACCGACTTAGTTTTTAGGCCCATTATTGGAGTAATTGGACCCTAAATTTTTTATCTTGGACTATTGAACAACTAGGTAGGGCTTTGTTTGGTTCGTCCGATTAACTTATACTTCATCTGTTTCTTTATAGTTGCAAACTTGTCAATACTTCTCTACGCTTTACCTTAGACTATTGAACAATTAGGTAGGGCTTTGTTTGATTCGTGGGATTAACTTATACTTGCTCAGTTTATTTATAGTTGCAAGCTTGCAACTTTTCTCGTTTCCATGCTTGCTGATGCATGATTTCAATCATTAATATTTTTAATTACCAATATGTAAAAATTATAAACATTTGATATTAAAATAGTATAAATCAAGACAAATCTAACAAGATCCCACATGACTATATTATTTCATAGCTATAAATCATCAAAACTAGTCAAAGTGGAACACATGAATAGTGTAAAAGTCAAACTGTTGCAATTATAAAAAAAACGGAGGAAGTATTTGTACTTAGGAGCATTATTTTGTTTATTTTTACTCGGTATTAACTTATTTGAACTTATCTTAACTTAAACGGAGTGTAAATATGTAATAAGATAAACTGGAGGTTGAAATCATTGAATAAGGCCATTAGGGTGGTGTGTGGGGAAGGTGAGCACAAATGCGGCGCGATGTGATATAAAAAAGCATGACATGATATGGATTGCAATAATGCATGTAAAACTATTTTATACGACAACAATTGTTTTTATTTCATTGTTTGTTTGAACCAATTTTATTGGTTTGACACTTTGGTACAATTTCGATCTTAAGATAAATGATTTGCTCTATGGATCCAATTTTCAAAATCTTGGTTTGCATTTGACGCGAACCACGCGAACCAATTTTGAAATCTACAAGTACCTTCTTCGGTTTCAAATTAACTACATTACTTTAAATTTTTCATTGGTCAACATACAATTTTAACCATTTAAATCTTATACTTCTTTCGTTTTCCTAATATTGCAACAAAGCAAGACATTAAATTTAAGATTAGGTATTTAGAGGAAATGTATCAGATATGGAATAAAGATGAAGGACCAATGTTATAAGGATAGAGATAGAGAGGAATACAATTACCAATGTCACATGCAAAGGGAAAAAGAAGAAATACATTAGTGAACATCATTAGACTACAAAAAAACAATGTAAAACTTACATGTTACAACTTATTTGAAACAATCTAAATCGAATAAACAATGACTATTGAGTTACTATCACTAATGCATTCAAATCCTTTCAAATGAGAGTGGTAGCTGCTAGGGAGTAGGAATTCCATTACCCTTCCCTACATTTTCAAGTTCCTAACCCGTAAATACCGAATAAAAAATCGTAAATACCATTTTTTTTAAACAAAAACAAAAGTTAACACGTTAAAGAAGTAAAGAGGGACAGATTGGCGGTCAGACCACCAAAACATCAAATTTCGAAAATATTCCCGCCCTTTCCTCCTCCCGCCACCCTACTCAAAACCACTTAAAATACTGCAAAAATCTCAATTCTCCAACTTTTCTCTCTCTTCTCTCTAAACCTCAACAAACAATGGAGATCTACAATTCCTACTCAATCCTTCATGATATTAAATCAAGAGAGCTTCATGGTTTCAAAGGTAATCTTAATATAATCCCTCTTCTTCATTTCCTAATTCTAATTTTTCTGGGTTTATTTTGAAATCTCAAATAATTAATCTAATTTTTTCAGGAAGAAAACGACCATTATTTGCTTATAATACCTCATTAGATGTTCGGAACGATGAACCCAGCTGTAGCAGAGGTGTAGAGAGCTCACATGATGGCGTTCCTACTCCACCGATGTCAGTCTCCTTTGCTAAGGTTACTTCTAATTTCTTAACTTTTTTGCAATTTTTATCTGGGGTTTTATGATTTTATTGTGGGTAAGCTTAATTAGATCATTTTATGAAATGTTGTAGAAAATTAAGAATGTTTATGGTCTGGAGATTACTGGATTTTTGTCAATTGTTAAATGTGATTTATTTGTTTTTATAGTGGGTGACTGGGTGTGTTCCATCTGTTCATTTTTCATATTGATATTTTTGCAGACAATTAGAAATGCCCATTTTCTGGAAAATTATTTAATTTTGACAAATATTTATTTGGGATTACTCATTTTATTGATTTAATTGTGGGTGTGTGTTATTTTTTTGCTGAATATTTAATTTTGTTATATATGCAGACAATTAGGAATGCCCATATTCTGGGTGTTACAGATGAAGAAGGTTATGTGAACTTAATCAATACTCGTTTGAAGCTTAAACCTTCAGCAACCTACCAAGAAAATGCAGGTTTCTGGAAAAAAGAAATTTGTTATTGTCTGCTTCATAATCAATTTTGATTTGGGGTTTTATAACGAATCCTTCTGATGAGCTAATGAGGTTTATTGTTGTGCTTTCTTTCGATCAATGCAGAGAAAGCGATTGTTTCGAGTTGGGTTGCTCATGATAATTCTGTTTATGATATCTGCTGGACTAAGGTGACCCCCTTTTCTCTATTGACCTTTTTTTTTTTGGGTACATTTGTATTACATTGTGCTTTGGTTTTTGGTGATGTTATTTGTTTGAAAAGCTATGAAGACTAAAAGAGTTCATATGATGCATTTGTTCATTGCAGGATGACACCAGTGTTCTGACAGCTTCAGCAGACCATACGGTAAGTTACTAAAACTTGCAATACATTATTAGCAATGTAGCAGTATTTTGGTGTGGTAGAGCAGGGAATTAGCTTACTAGGTGTATTTTGGGAACGTTTAAGTCAATGCATTCACGGCCTGTTTGGTAAATGGCGGTAATGGGAATGAGTTTTAAGTCAATCCAGTCTTTCTTCTCTGTCCTTTATCACAGCCTACTTGGCGCATTCATGGTTCTTCAACGTATTCAGCTTGCTATAATGAGCCAATACACTGATTTATTGTCAAACATCAGTCATTGGTGCTTGTCTGTATATAATTACTTAATAACTAAATCTCCCAGACTCTTGGCTTGTTTGCACGGACTGTTCAAATGATCTAGCCATTGGTTAACGAAATGATTGTTTGCACAAGTGCACTGTTGCGCTTAACCAAGAAAGAGAAGACTGTTCTGATTGAAAGTTTGTTCATGGGTTTTGTCCTTTTTCTTGCCAGATCAAGTTATGGGATGTTGAGCAAAAGAAATGTTATGGAATGTTAAGAGGCCATGTAGGAAGTGTTAAATCTGTCTCTTGCCACCCTACAAATTCTGGTAAGGATATAGGTTTTTATGATCCTTCTGCCTCAACTGTTAGTATGTGTTTAAGAGGTGTACAATATTTGATATTTCTGTGTTGGTTTCTTTACAACCCGACAGATTTTGTTGTATCTGGCTCAAGAGATGGGTCCTTTGCGCTATGGGACTTGAGGTGTAACCCTGGCCAAGGGAGAGACTGGATAATGTAAGTGAATGACACATATTTTGAATCATAATATCTGAATCAAAAGATGTTATCTGATAGGTTGTTTACTTGCTTTGTTAAAGGTCTACTGAACAGGTTAATGGGGCTCATACCTCTGCTAAACGTAAGCGGTTCATAAAAGGAAAGGTAAGTATATATTTAGCAATAATAACGATTAGAAAAATCCTTACTATTGTATTAGTATTATTGACATTTAATGCTTTCAGGCAGCTTCAATGACTGTAACATCAGTACTTTATCTCAAAGACGAAGTCTCAATTGCCACAGCAGGGGCAGTAGACAGGTACTACAGATGTCACTCACAATCAGATCTATGCCAATACTCTTAACAGTCTATTTATATAAGTTTGTGTTTGACATTGTCATTTGTTCGAATTTAGTGTTGTAAAGATTTGGGACACAAGAAATCTTCGAGTTCCAGCTGCTCAAGCAAGTCCACTTCATGACTCCATGACAGACACGGTTAGTATTAACATTGTGCCTTCTTTCAATCACACAAGTACATTGTGATCACTCTTATCAGCAAGAAAGAATATTTATCTTATTCTGCTTCATCCAGTCCTTTGTTTTCTATGAGTCGTTTGGTATCTTTTCAGAACGGGAGACAACATGGAATAACCAGCCTATCCCAAGATCTTAACGGAGTGCTGCTTTCTGCATCTTGTACAGATAATAGGTACCTTTAAGACAATTAAGCATAATGTCATATTATGCTCTTGATTTTCCTTTAGATCTGATTATTGTATTTCTTTGTCAGAATATATTTGTATAATGTTCTCCAACCAGAAAAAGGTCCTATTAGCTCCTTCACAGGCTGCCAAATCGGATCATTTTTTATAAAGGTAAAACAACCGGTCTTTGCATATTCAAATACATGAAACCGTATGTATAAATGGTTTGATCGTTCTCTAATTGGTTATGGTTTTGTATGGTTGTAGTCAACAATCAGTCCAGATGCATCTCACATACTGAGTGGATCTGGAGATGGAAATGCCTACATTTGGCAGGTTTGAATTCACCTTTCATTCTAACAAACTAGTGATTCACTGATTTGTCATATAGCCTTTTTGGTAAATTACTTAGCTCAATTAAAATTTGTTACAACCAGGTAGACGATCCTCATCAAGATCCCATTTCATTGACAAGCCATGAAAAAGAAGTCACTGCAGTCGATTGGTATGTTTCTAACATATACATAGTAGTCAATGCCACTATCAGTTCTATCACACTATTTTTTAGCAACAAACAGAAGTTCATCCAAGCATTCAATTGTATGCCACAGGTGCCTACAAGAACCAGGGAAGATTGCCACGGCTTCAGATGACTTCACAGTAAGCTATAACATTACACTTCAAAAGTAGTTTACAGTATTTGTGCCTCTACTTCACAATATTAATTATCCCCTTGCTTCCCAGGTTCGCTTTTGGAATGTACAAAATAGAAATTATCTATCACCAAGAACAACTGCTGTTCGGAGGAGAGTAATGGCAGTGTCTAAAACTGACTGCCATGAGCCTTCTCTGCAGAAGGAAACCCTGTGTAGTTCAAGTCACAAAGAAGAAGTGATACAAGATCAAAGCATAGTTGAGTTGTTGAAGACGCCAGAAACCATACCCAACAAGGTTCTTAGAGATAGATTACTTCCAGGAGTTAACTTGAATGAAGCCTTTGATAAAACTCCTGAATCTGCATCTAGGAGCCCTTCTTCTGTTTTAAGTCCTCCATCTTCCTTGAAAAAAAGAACAATCCGGGATTACTTTGTTGTGTGTTAAGCATCTGTTTGTAGAAATGTACAGGTCTTTATTCATAAATTTGATATACTCCTGTTGGTTCGTACACCATTGATAGGCGTGTTGCACACCTAATATAAATAATACCTAACTAGACCACTACTATGTAGATAGGCAATTAAGGATCAAATCCCAAGAAACTATGGTTTAACTAATTAAATAGACTCAAATAAATACTAAGCAAGTAACCAAAACAATAGTGTGAATTAATAACTAAGGGACTAATTAAAACGATTAATTCTAAATAATATATAAAGCAAATGCTAAAAGCATCCAAGATCAAGCATCACCATGAATACAATTGACGCAATAGTTGTTCTATCCCTAACATATAATTCAATTGATTAACGAGGAAAAGTAATCCCTAAATGGTACCAATGGTCTCTCCCGAGTTATCAATGGCTTTCAAATCACAATCAAGCCTATTTCCGTGGAATCATGTAAATTAAAGACTTTGAGCACATTACTTTAACTACCTAATCATCCATTCAACTACTCCCGTGATGAATTTCAAACCCTTAATTGATTTATTCAAACCCGTGAAAACCCAACTTCCGTTGCGATAAAACAATGGATTAATAACAATACTAATTATCCCTAATCTAGTATTGGCATGAGCACAATCAATTAATCATATCAATTGCAATTATCTGTAGAGAATTTAAAGAATTAAATCATGCATTAAGCATATTCAGGTTCCGCTAGATCTTGGAATTAAAAAGCTACTCACACATAGTCATAAAATCAAGAATGATATTCAATAAAGAAAACATAATTAACAATAATAAAATAAGAGAATTGAGAGAAGAAATCAATACTTAGAATTAATTATGAAATATTGAATCTTGAAAGTAAAACCCTAGAATATATTGTAGAAGAACGTAATACCAAAAGCTCTAAATTAATGTAAGTCAGTCATCATAAAAAGACTATCTAAAACCTATTTATATCCTAGCATAAAACTAGGCATTTCTATCTTAATAGGACTCGTATACGCTGCCAAAACAAGCTGCCACAGGTGGGTTGTGGCACGGAGAAAACCGCCACAACCAGGCTGTGGAGTAGCCTGGTCTTCAACTCTCCTTTGCTCCAATAATAAACGGCCACAACCTAGGACACACGCCACAACCAAGTTGTGGAGTAAATTGCTATGACGCTCCTTAGATGCTAGAAACACTCCATATGAAGAAATATCTCGCGATCAAAACAACTTCCAAGCAAATCGAGTCTTATTCCTACAAAAACAAAACAAACAAACCGAGAAAAGCAATATCGAAATAGGAAGAATAATAGCTCTAAAAGATTAGAAGAATAAAGAAAACACAATAAAACATGACCAAATATCACATATAAATCGTCTATAATATCGTGTTATCAACCATCCATGTACCATCAGCTGTTCCTCCCCTTGTAACACAATTTTTGTAGTAAAAGCTTGATGGTACTGTACTTGGATGATCTTCATTCTCAAGGAAAAATGATACAAGTGTAGCCTTTTCTTTTACATATTATGTAAAACCAGAATATTCCAATAAAATTTAGAGCTAAAAGATCTTTAATTGAGGAGTTGCAATAGCTTAGTTCATAAGAGCACCTTAGTCTCTGCAAGGTTGTTGGATTCCCTGATCACTCATCTCTACTGACTACCCTGATATAGGGTTCCTGAAAAGGCCATTTTCAATCTTTCATGTAATAGAGTATTCCTCACACGTTAAAATAAAAATTGAGGCGTAATATATATATCTAGAGAAAGGAGAGTCGAAGATATAACAAACTTGTGTATTGAGATATTACAAACTTGAGATGTTATTTTTGTTAAAATTACAATACAATTTTACACATACATTATTCTCAGTAGTTGCAAAATAAGCTTAATATATCTACAATTTGAATTGTAATTGAATAATTGATGCTACTCTGTAGCTAGTATCACTATACAAATTAGATTTACAAGTTACACAGTTCTAATGACTTAAGAGTATGTTTGGATAAAGAAAGGGGAAGGAAAAGAAGGGGAGGGAGGAGAAGAGGAGGGGAGAGAAAGGGAGGGGAGGGAAGAATGGTGAGTTTTCCTTCCAAATCTCTCCATTGTTAGAGGGATCAATTTCCTACAATTTAATCCCTCAATTTCTCTCCCCTCCAATTCCCTTCCTTCCTCATTTGTTATCCAAATGAAAGATACCCCATCTCTCCATAACTTAAAGAACTATAACTCTTAGTGGAATACAATAGCCTCGTGGCTAAAAGAAGGTGTGTTGCGATCTTAACTGTTTGATGACATGATGTAAAGCTCTTGACTAGTAATGTAGTAACATCCGATGGCATCTCCTGCTTCAATGATAAATTGCTCTTTAAATGTTCCCATTTGTTTGCTTGATATATCAATGTCGAGATCTCTAAAATTTGGCAAGCCCTCTACTTGCATACCATCACCACATATAATAAACTGGTTTCCAACAATCAAAGATCCGGATACACGAATTGCAACTCCACCTCTACCATGAGCACGACACTGCAGTTTCTCTACAACGTGGATGAGCTTCTCAGGAGGCCATTTGCCTGCTAGGGTTCTCCGTACATCTGACAATTTTGTGAAGATATCATTTGATCCTACATATTGAGCCCCAGAAAAACTGGCAAAATGAAAAGAACTGTTATATCTACTATGCATTTGAGCATGAGATAGCTTTCTTCTCTCTTCTTAAATTGTTTTCATTTATTTTATGTACTAAACTAAATAAAGAAAGTGAATACACAAACCTGAAAACAGATTCTTCGCTGTAGAGCGACTTCACATGTTGCCACTCTTCATCATCAGGTCCATCAAAGAGCAAGTAATAGTGGATACCAAGCATCTGCATAAACCAAATTCATGAGCTATAAGTTAACTATATGTTCTCAGCTCAAGTTGCATCAGGCTGTCAGCTCTCAAGCTTCAATAGCAATTCATGCATTTGCAAATTCTAATGCAGACAGTGGATGCCACTAACTTGGTTAGTTAAGCTGTTCAAGTCTTGGGGGAGTGGTACCCAAGAGGCCAAGACCTGAGGTCAAATCCATCAACATCATTGCCCTTGCGCTCTCTCTACACCCAAAAAACATTCTAATGCAGACACCACAGGTGAATAAACGATAATAGTTCAGAATTTTAATATTTTTTTATTGAAAGTTTACGTTTTAAAACTAAAATCTCATAACTAGCTAGATTGGTTTGAAGACTTAGAACTAGTATAGGGTATAAAGAAACAATACTAACCCTAGAGACTAATCATAACTTCCAAAGTGACCATTCAGCAGCAGTTCCTAGAGTATATAAACATACGAAAGAAAAGTTCATGCTTTTCATGTATTTAAACCATATTTCAAACCATCCAATATATTATTACTTTAAAAGGTAAACAAAGGTACATAAGAATGAGAAGCTTACGTCAGCCAAATCCTTCAACTTCTGCACAGGATCGAAAACCCTTTGAACAAAAGCTGCTAAGTCAACTTGAGAATCCTTGTACTTTGTAATAAATGGATGTGAAAGAAGCTACACAAAAGCAAAATATAAATTTCATATCATAGATCCTTTACTCAATCCTGAAATAGCACCCAGAGAAATTACACTGATAAACTCAGATGCCTATAAGTCACAGGTAGTCTCAACATTCAAGTAACAAGCCAAGGCCAGGGTAGCTCACAAGTCCAAGGCTCACAACAGAGACATGCTTGTCCCTGCAGGCACTTCCTTATAAAAAGGTTTAATAAAAATTATAGGCCAGCTAGGAATGAGCACCAAGTGTGCAAAACGCTATTTGGGCATATTAGAAGGACCAATAAGATGATCCAACCAAAATTTGATACTCGGGATATTTATCAATTTATGTATGGAAAATGAAATATACAATCACACATTCACACCCCATGCGGTAGAATTGTAGGAAGGCCATTTCTAGAGTACCTACACTGAAAATTCCATGAAGCATTGTATATTTTTGGGACCTTTCTAGAATGGACTCTATAGAGGGCTTTGTCACTTGAACACTTTATATAAGCATGGTCAACAAGACAAAGTTAGGGTCTTAGGGAGCTCATTTTGTAATGAGAAATTAAATGCAGATCAATACAAGATCACAGAAAAAGCTCTTTTCCTCCACTAGCAAACTATCCTAGTCCCAACAATTTTATTTTTTTTTTGACAAATAGTCCCACAATTATAATTGTCCCGGCGAGTCAAGTTCCAACCAAAAGTCACCAACAAGCATAAGCGTGTGTAAGTCTCAAGTGTCATACAAAGGGAAAATTGGCACATCGGCACATAATATGTGATATAAAGGCCTAATTTTATTGCAAGCATCACACAAGTGACATATAACTCACTTGTTCCGCTGTGGGCCGTGTCTCAGGATCCTTTTGTAGACAAGCATCAATAAATGAGCAAAATTCTGACGAGAATTTTTCCTTGGATGGTGAGGGAGAAGGATCATCCAAGATCTGTACAAATGAAAGGGAATTAATATTGTTAAAAACAAGTGATCCCCTCCATTATAACAAGGATGGAGTTGACAAAGCCAAGGCAATAATGAACAACCTAAATTATAAAAAACAGTATAAATTGCTTCAAAAAGTATTCAAGTAGGAAACCAGAATACAATAATAATGATTAAAAATATTATACATAGAGGGAGAATAAACATAAGATTTAAAAGAAGAATAAAAATAACCTGTAGCATGAGATTAACGGGTCCATCGTTTGCAATATAAGGAAACTCTCCTGTACCACACTCAAAAAGTGCAAGACCAAGGCTCCAAATATCAGCTGGGTATGAATATGACTCATTACGAATTCTCTCTGGAGACATATATGTGACAGTTCCAATAAAGGTGGCACACTGAAACATAAATATTCATGAATCAAATAAGTGAAGCAATAATATCTTAAGTAAATTTATCTTATGTTGTAATAGGAACTAACCATTGCCATAGAATTTTCCAGTCCAGCACTTATACCAAAATCTGTTATCTTTGGCTCTCCCTTGAGGTCGATAAGCAAATTGGCTGGTTTAATGTCTCTATGCACCAAATGTCGAGCTCCGTGCAAGTAGCTTAGTCCCTTGAAGAAAAATACAAAATATAGGAATCTTCAGATAAATAGCACAAACCACATCACATCACCATAAACAACTTAGGTACAATTAAGTGAAAGAGGAATAAAGAACAAATTACCAATAGAAGCTTTCGGACAATAGATGAAAGAAGAGGTTCTGGTATAAACTTCTGAACTGTAATGATATCTGCAAGAGATCCGCCATTCATGTACTCCAAAGCAATACTAATTTGTCCAGAGTCGGGAATATAAAATGCCCCATAGAATTCTACTAGTCCCTCAGAACAAGGTGCTTCGCAGAGCGTCCTGATCTCAGTAAGGAGCTGTTGTCGTTTCTCCTGAGTGACACATATAGTATCTTTTTAATTTTACAAATCACACCAAAAAACTTCATAAAAATAAAGTTCAATCAAACGATCATTAGAATAACACCAAGAACAAAAGAGCAAGATATAAGTAAAACTTTAAAGTGTCACTTATCATCTAGTAATGAGCAGATAAATTCAGTACTGATGACAGGCCATAAGTAGAAAGAAAACCCACCTTCTCAAAAATGTTAATTTTCTTCAATGCAATAATTCTATGAGTGGGAATGTGTATAGCTCTCTGAACAATACTACTTGCACCACTGCCTATAGCTCCAAAAACCCTCATCTCACGGGATGCAATCCGATATGTCTTTTCACTAGGACTGCTTTCATCCACTGGAGATGAAGAGCATTTTTGCAATCCTAACTCATTAAAGTTGTAAACTCCATATGATCTGCTCAGCAAGTTAATGGTTCCACCATCTGAGAGCTGCAAAGAACACAATAGCATGTTAAAATAATGAAACATTCTATACATGACTGCCTTTTATTTTTTATTTTTTTGAAAGACACCTTCTTGTTAACTTTAGGGATAGGCAGTTTTACCATATCAGAATCACCACATTCAAGGGTGGTTTCAGACGAAAAACCTTTATCGGCATCAAATAACGGAGTAAGCTTCTTTTTCAGTGCCTCGAGCGCAGCCATATCTGAATTGACTTCAAAGATATACCAGATGCAAGGGAATAATAAAGTCTTCCTCAAAGCATCTACTTCAAAGTGCTCCCTTACAGTGTTACTCACTCACCTGTAATCAACCCAAAATATTAAGAAAAATGACAATAATTTGTACTGTTACAAACTTCAAATTCACCAGATTGAATAAGAACTTTGATCGAGTTGACCAAATATTGAATTATAGGTCAATGAATAATGAGAAATAAAGAACAGGTCACATTAGTTGTACTATAATAGAGAACCTATGCATGTATTTGGCATCCATTCGTATCCCTCTACACCCAACTTAAATACACAAGAAAATTTCCCTTCTTTCGTGAGCCACATTGGCACAAGATGCCTCACCAAGCGAGAAAACTTTCAATCCAATGGTATAAGTCCGCTATTTGCAACAACTTGAAGAGTGCAGGAACACCAATGATGGGGGGTATACCCGAGCCTGAAAAACTCGGGTCCTTTAATTATTCCATTCCACTTTCATATTACTAGCATACAATGTTCTTAACATTTCATTTATCAACTTATCTCTACATTAGTCAAGATATCATTGGATCCAACATATTGCATCTCAGAAAAACTTGCAAAAAAAAAAAAAACAAAAAAAAAATTGTTTATCTACAATACATTCAAATTTCAAACATGAAATAACTTTCTTCTTTATTTGTTTTCTTTTATTTTGTGTGGTAATCAGTAACACATTTGAAAAAAGTCACTTCAAAATTTCAAATTTCCAGAGTGGAAAAAATCATTGCAACTTAGCACTATTTACGAATTAGTCCAAACCCGAAACATCTAATACAAAAGCTAAAACAAATAAGCAAAACCACTAAATTATATACGTCAAGTCATCAACTAAGTAGCGCCAAAATTGTGCAGATATTTGGTGCAAATTAGATTCAAAATTAGGGTAAAATCAAACTGATAGTAAGAAGTAGCGGATTTTATGATTTAGCAAACATGAAACATATTAATTAGAGATTACAAAGATCAATAGCTAATTAAATTTAGGTTTTGAAACAAATTGGTAAAGAATATACCTTCTTTTGATTGATGAGTAGAATCCCGCAAAGTTGGAAAATTGGAAAGCGAAAGTAGCTTACTGCCTTTGGGCCGGTGAACGACGTCGGATTCCAGGGTGGAGGCAGCGGCAGCGAGGTGGTTGGGGCGGCGGCGATAAGAGGGAGTAATCGATCAGATTAAGACAGAAGTGCAGTTGATTTGGTGAAGGCGGTAAACTAGACAATTTAACACAATTTTACCAAAATTATTTATCAAAAAGAAGGTTTTTAAATGAGGTAAACCAAACCATATTTTATGTCCAATCATAAATCATAAAAGATAGTTAAAGAGTGAATAAAGACTTAAAGAAGCAAGCCAATGATATTTCATGCCCAATTGGCCTAAACTAAAATAGAATTTGTTATATATGCTCGAGTGTACAGACTCTCAAATTAAAACGGTTTTGTGTGGTTTGGTTTTGACTTTTTTTTTTTTTTTTTTTTATTTATTTTAATAGACTAATGTGATATTTTGGTGTGGTTTGGTTTGGTTTTGGGTTTTGCAATACTATTATCAATTTTTTTAAAAAAAATATTAAAATTATTTCATACAGAGCACTCTGTAGTTAAATTAGACAACTTAATGAATTGAAAAAAAAATTTGTATTGGCTAAAAATATCACATTAGTCTATGCATAAATTAGATTATATATTATCAAACTTTTATAAGAGCGCCTTCCCAAAATAAGGTTGGGAAGTAAGCTAATTCCCAAAATACAGCTTCTTTTTAGTTTTTTCCCAATATCGTCCACGTAAGCGTTTCTCCAAAAACCAATTTTTTTTTCTCCGATCCAGCAAAAACCGCTACATAAAGTAGCGGTTTATTAAGAACAAACCGCTACTTGAAGTGGTGGTTTCTTATTAGAAAATCGCTACTTCAAGTAGCGGTTTTTCCCAATAAACCGCTACTTCAAGTAGCGGTTTTTGGTTGGGATGTCTGAGCTCGATTACAAAGAAGGGAAAGAGGAAACTGATTTTTAAAAAAATATAAGTACTAGAAAACCGCTACTTGAAGTAGCGGTTTATTAAAAGGACACCGCTACCTGAAGTAGCGGTTTATATAAAGGAAAGCGGTTTCTAGTAAATCGGTTTCAAAATTAATTTCAACTAAACCGGTGACGTGGACTGTAGTTTGAGAATTGATAAAAGTTTGGCTGTATTTTGAGAATTAGCTTACTTCCCAACCTTATTTTGGGAAAGAGCTCCTTTTAAAATTACCTCTAATTTTTGAAAAAGGAATATAACAATAAATTAGAAATCACTCATAAAACGGTCTCAGGCGTAATCTTTTCACCTTATAAAAAATAAATTCAATCAAATTTATAAACTTTAAAAGTTTAGGTCTAATAAGGCGAAGTGAATTTGTAGTTTGGTTTCAAATTTTCAAGAAACCAAATCAAATCATAAAATTGCTGTATCAGATCATTTTGAATCAAACCGTAAATTAGATCAAAAGAACGATAGTCAAAGTTAGTAAACAAAATGTGAAAAAAGTCAAACATTTCAATTATTTAATTTAAGAACGGAACAACTATAAAAATACATTTCGGTCTGGACTTAGCCCCATTTACTTCACCTTTTAAAAAATAATATTCAGTATAAATAATTTCAATTATTTCACTAAAAATAACTTTACTTCAACAAAAATAATTTCAGTTTACCAAAAAAAATAATTTTACTTCAACAAAAATAAATAAGGTAAAGTGAACGAGTCTAGATATCACCGATCCTGGGATCGATTCTCATCTCGCTTATATGAAACAAAAAAAATCAACAAAACGCTACTCCTATCACCCATTCACCCCTTTCAAGTCTGTTCTTTTCTTTTACCCGTTGCCGTCTGGATCCTATTTACGTCTGCGCTGACTCGCCACACCTCGCCTCCTCTAACTCCTCCATTGAAGTGCACTTTATACTCCATTGAAGCGGCTTGTGAGCTTTCTCTCTTCTCTTGAAGCTGCCTCTGAGGTAAAATATCGAATATCAATCTCAAAATCTAGTGTTAATCGTTGATTCAATTGTCAGTTATCTTTATTGAACTATAATCTCAGTTACTGAAGTTATGAAAGATATAATGAGCGATTTTGTTGCTACAATTTTGCTATTCTTATACTAAGCAAGAAAACATTGCATAGAAGGGAATACAAAGAGAAGATCATGGTTATGAGTACCTGAGATAAAATCTTGTATTAAGGTTTCAATTTTTGCTGTTGTTATACTATATTAAGTGAGAAGAAATTAACGTAATTTTTCGAGTCTACTTAGATAAATGAGTCAAATTTTGTTATTTGCTAATGTGTTGCTGGCTGACTTTTGATTATGTAACCCTTTAATTGTTAGAATCAAACTATTGAAAAAAAATGGAATTTTATCTGTCCCTCTTGCCCTCGATCAGGGACGGGGTTGATGGGGATATTTGATATGGGTCGATGGAGATATTTGAATTGGATATTCTTATCGTGATGTTGAGCCGTTGAGGTATTTGAGGGAGCAAAGGTGTATCTTTTTCTATTTGGGTGTTTACATTAAGTAAAAACTAGTAATTGAATTTTATGTTGGGAGGTGTTTTAGTGTATCGATTTTCCAGTGAAGAAAGTGTAATGAATTTATCCTCACATTGTATGGTGTATCAAGTGTAAGTCTTTGTATAAAAGGGCTGTGATGGGTTTTAGAGTGAAATACAGGTTGCAATGCGTCCTAAGACTTTTAATTTAACAGGTGTATATAGTTTTATGTCTAATGAGTTTTGATTTGATTGGTGTTTTTATCTTTACAAGTTCATGGGTGTTTTTAGGTGTAACGGGCTTTACCTCGTTGGGTGTGTTGAGGTTCGATTCATAGTGTAATGAGTTTGATTCCTTTCATACTAAGAACTTATAATTATCAGATAAGAAAAAAGAGAATATGATTGTATAAAGTAGTTATTCATAGCGAAATGCTAGTATGTAGAAGATGAAGAAATTGGTTGTAATTCAATTTTTCAATTGAACTACATAACTGAACATTGTATTGTATGATATATTTATTTGATATTGAAATTGCATCCTCATTCCAAATTATAAGTACTTTCCCTACTTTTGATTTTAATTGCACTGTTTCTTTGCTCTATATATATATTTTTTTTGACACTAAATCTTACATTGTTGCTGCATTAGATCAAATTTATAGATATCTGTTTGCCTGATTTTTAGATTTGACCTGATCTCTGTCTCCATCTAGTTTGAATATCTCTTAATTTTTTTGTTTATGTATTCCTGTATTAGATGTCTGGGCCAGGTTTGGACTGTTTCGTGGACCTAAACTTGCACTCTCAATAAGACTCGTAAGCCAGACTGTGCAAACTTTCCTTCGACTATTACTCTGGAAAATTTAATTCCCTGGATAAATCATTTCAAGACATGGCATTAATTAAGCATAAGAACTGGTGTAAAATCTTGAGTGGAATGTTGATAGCTAATGTAGAGATTAATGAGATGGGAAGAAGATGGTATGCTAATAATACAAAGATTGACTGGAATAAGCTGAGGCCAATGATAAAGCAGAGGATAGAAAACAGGTCTAGAGGATATCCAATCCGATCCATGATTCCTATTGCAGAAGAAATTCTTCAAGCTCGATCTGACGTCATCCGCGGTGTCTCTGCACTCCTCAAGGTGTTGCCAGTACTAGCCTGCAAGTAGGTTTCTTTATTTATTTACTAATTATTTATTAACATATTGATTTATTTGCGCGTAGTTGTGTTGCATTTAATTCCTTGTTGATATTTAAATACAAAAAGTTGAAGAATGACACTTGTTGGGTTTCTGTTTCAACATTTATTCATATGTGTTAAGCCTGTTAAAACTTAAAGTGATCCCATTAGTTTAATTATCATTGGCAGATAGTGATTCGGATGATTCTCTCATTTGTTTGTTGTGTATTCTTAAAATCTTGAAGCTTATGTATCTTTGGCAATCCCTTTCTGTTGAGTTAAGAGAATTAAGTCAAACTTACTTTCTTGAAATAATTATATAGGAACATAAATATATGGGTGTATAACAGGGGATGCCAATAATTCATCCAGCATTGTCCAAAAGTGGTTCAGAAAATTTCTCATTTGTTTGCTGTGTATTCGTGAAGTCTTGCAGCTTATAAAACACTGTCCTTTTTGATGAGTTATGAGATTCAAGTAAAATATTCTCTCTTGAACACTGTTTTCAAATACTTTTTTTTGGTACAATCTACTTCAGGTTTTGTAGTTACATCATCTTTTCTACTTTTGATTGGTGCAACTTCTTTCAGGTACTGTCCGGAAGTACATGTTGGTGAGACAGGTCACCTTATTCGTTCGTGCCATGGCCACAGACGATTGAACAAGAATCAGGCTCATCAATGGATCAGGGCAAGTTTAAATGATATACTTGTCCCTGTGGAGACATTCCATCTCGATAACATGGTCCAAGATGTGATCAAGCACCAGCAAAGATTTGATTTTGATCGTGTTCCTGCTGTTGTTGAACTGTGCTGTCAGGCAGGAGCTATTTCCCATGATTTGGATATTCAATCTTTGAACTGTTTGTCTGACCCTACTGTAGATCTTGCTTTGAGCGGACCTGATTCCTTGTCTGCAGATCAACTGAGAGCCATAGGAAATCGAACATTAAGCGCATGGGAACTTCTTAGACATGGTGTGCAAAAGCTCTTGTTGGTCTATTCAGCTAAGGTCTGTAAATACTGTTCAGAAGTTCATGTGGGGCCATCAGGCCATAAGGCCCGACTTTGTGGAGTATTCAAGTATCAGAATTGGCGAGGTAATCATTTCTGGGAAAAGGCAGGTGTAGATGATTTGGTACCACCTAAAATGGTGTGGTTTCGTCGGCCTCAAGACCCTCCAGCACTTTTGCATGAAGACCGCAATTATTATGGACACGCACCTGCTGTAATAGATCTCTGCATGAAGGCTGGTGCTGTGCCACCCCCCAAGTATTTGTGTATGATGAAAGCTCAAGGTTTAAAAGGGCCGCCTCCATATAGGTCTTCTGGCTAAATGCACATCTTTGACTGCTCTTGGCTTTGCATTCACTTGCCATTGTCTATGGTTTTTGAGCTCAAGCAATTTCTGTTTAAGCACAACCTTACATCCCCAAAGAAGCTTTTGGATGACAGTCTGGTACGTCCTTGTGACCAAATTCATTGTAAATAGTATTTTGTTTAAGATATTTAGATTTAGTTGATTTTATCATTTGTATGCTTGTTGAAATGAATGGAATGGCAAACCCCACCAAAGTTTGGATCTAAGTGGCGGAAAGAGGGGGGGGGGGGTTGTTATTTTATCCAGATTAGCTGAATTTTTGAGCTGATCAGTTCTGGCCCAGGATATAGTTCAGGTTTTGGCTAAAATTTTCGATTTTGACTTGTGGGTTGGACTAATGTGCGTTAGTTTCTAGTCCAGTTAGTCTATTCTGGTCCAAAAAATGTGGCCCCTCTTGATTTTTAGGCTGAAATTTGCCTGGGTTTTGTTTCCATAGCCGATTTGGTCTTCTGATAGATGAATTATGACGGGTAAGTCAAATAAAAAGATCTTTTACCACTTGATATGTGGCAGATTAGATTTACTTCTTCGTGGCTCCACCCAAAAGATGAATATCAGCAAGCTTCCATCAGCTTTCTTAACACTTAATCTCTGTCTTGATATGAGGGGAGAAATTATGTGAAATATGTAAATTCCACCTCCAAGGTAAATCCTAGGATTTTGGTGATATTTTTTTGAAGTTAATAATTTATAAGTCGGATTATTAATTTTGTAAGATAATGCAGGTATCTAGAAAATTAATACCTTGTGAGTCTGTCATCAGTTCACCACAATGACACAAAAGTATAAGGAGTGTAAATAATGAGAGAGATTATTGTGCTAATATGTTATAATTTGGGTAAAAACCAAGGCATTTAAATAGTAGGGATTTCCGTAATCCGGAGCTGATTTCCACTGGCGATTGCACTCCCCCTCTTTAAAATATAGTGTAGAAATTAATTTAAGGTGTGCGAAGAATTTCCCGTTTGATTGTAACTAAAGTGTATTCTGATCTTGGACTGATGCATGTCCAATTGTCCACCAAAATCATGTTCAAGATTGATGACTAGTGATGTGATTCAATTTTTTTTTATGAAATCTTGGAATCCCATTATGTAATTTTCTTGCTCTACTAGTCTACTTTGTTTGCTTTTACAGTTTTGATTGTCTTAGAAATAACACCCCCAACTTGTGAACCTGGGCTAAAGTAACTCAATGCGAAGATTTCTGATTTTCCTATCAATTACCCTGTGTGTAACTGGAGATTCTGAATTACTTGCTTTATCTGCATGTTTTGGACATGTAATTTGACCTGCATAGGAATTTTGGTCAATAGTGTTTTCATCTCTTAGGCATGTTACAACGATTCTCTTGGTTAATGCCCTAAAATCCTGAAATGCACCGGGTTTGACATTACTTTTTTGGCCTCTCTGTTCCCCCTTTTCCTCATCAATTAAGGGATTGCTTTGGCTTCCAAAGGATACTGGTTTTCAGATCTTGACAGGGATTTTTTTTTTTATTTTTTTTATTTTTTTTATTTTTTTTTATATATATTAAAGAATTGAAGCGAGTAGTGATCTTGTTAGGCCAAATTTCATCCTTTCGAAACTTGGTAGTTGGAATTTGGTGGCAGTAACTAACTGTTATGTCACCAATTCTTCCTTGTGAAATGCAGCGACCATGAGAATCACCTTGTCAAATTCTGTAAATTTTAGAAGTTGCTATTAAGGAATTATAGGGTTTCAGTTTTGATGTATTGTGGGCATATATACCTTGGAAAGTAAGGAGGAATTTTGGAAATGTTTGAGGTGATGTATATACTTTTGTACTTATGTGAGGAACTCTTTATTTATTCTCGAAAAGAGAAATTTGATCTATTTTTAGGGCGCTTCTATTTTAAAGCTGCCCTAGTAATTTAATCAGGTAGCCACATAATGTATGTAGTTATGTCCAGAATATAGAAAATGCCATTGAGATTTTGTCCGATTTTAGATTTATCATTGCTCAGATTTTATCATTCATAACTTCGTATACCTAATACCTCACTGATGATTTTGATAGTTTACCCTCTGACTTTGCATCTATCATTGTCTGATAATGAGTTTCAGGTGCAGTGGTGCCAAGTGTATATTACTCCCCGGTCTATAAATCGCAACTATTCAAACCTCTGACTTTGCTCATGCAAGCCTCAAGAGATTGTCAAGTGAAGAGGCTCCTTCATGAATTACTCGTGCACCTATTCAAACCTCTTAACAGCTTCTAAATGGTTGATAGTTGGATACTTGTCGGTTGCCATTGTGGATTTGTGCATTGTATTTAGTTATGCTAACTATTCTTTAAAAGAATAAGTTGTGGAGACAAAAGTACAACTTGTAGTTTTATTGACAGATATCTCATCATCATTTTAACAGGACAGCAAATTGTTTACTTTGATTACCAAATTTGGTTTACCAATACCACCTACCATATTGGGTACAGGACTTTGTTGATATTGTTACAAGCAGAAATTCATCACAAGCAAGTATTCAAATGTGTCGATTACTCTTACTGTCATTTGAATACAAAATTGCGGTGAAAGGTTTGGTGCTGTATTGTAGAATTATGATAAACTTTGGCTTGATTTTCATTAGCACTCAAGATGATAATTTATAATACAAAACGATCAAGTTCCCTTCCCTATATCAAACTCTAGGAAACTAGATAAAGATATCAAAATATATCCTAAAACTAAGTATATTAACCAAATCTAAATATTATCTTAATATTCCCTAAATGTATCTTAATATGTATGGAGCCTATGAAACTGACCAAACTTGCACGATGTGGCTGCGTTCACCAAAGCCTAATGTCGTAAATATAATTTTCTTCTTCAACAATTGGTAACTTACCCTTCAAACTATGCATTTTGGCAATCTCATACAAACCATATTGAGTACATGCTACCAATTCATATCTTACCCAAGTATTTCCATATTTGCCATGCTATAAAGAACATTGAGTATAGAGATATGGAGTAAACGGATACTACACTTTGTAAAAATGTGCAAGTAGTAGTTTGTCAAAAAAAAAAAAAAAAAAAAAAAAGAATTTGTTCAATAAATAAACTAAAATAATTAGAATAGTAACACTTGAAAAAAGCACAATTAAGACAAGTGTTACACTTGAAAAAAAGCTCAATTAAGACAAGTGTAAATTTGAAAAACTGGAAGGAGTAACAAATTTGGCATAATGCATTTCCAAATACTCCCTCAAAATTTTAACTTGCGACACTCTCTCTGTTTGGATAAATGTCTTATTATTCGCAACAATACTTTGGCTATGGTCAGATTGTATAATATGAGCTGATAGATTTGATCAAACTTTAATTTTATTTGTACATTATTTATAAGATAAAATGTTGTTAAATGAGATGTTATTAAATTTGTATGTTGTATTAAAATAAACTTTCCAAATATAAAACTTTCTAAAATATTTAAACCATGAAATAAACTCAATTTTAAAGATAAAATTTAATTTGATCCGATAATTTTTAAAAATAAGCTAATAATTTATCAACTTTTTTTTGAATAGAGTAGGATCTTAAATAAGTTGAACTATTTGGTTAGGTTTGAGTGATAAAAAACCTTAACTCCATATTAGTCACGGGGTACTTAGCTACCTAAACACTACCTCTATTGTTAACCGCTACTAAAATCGCTAGTTTGTCAAACACTCTCAAATTTTTTCTAGTAGTGTTTTGACTTGTCAAAACATGCTAATGGCTACCTAAAACGCTATCACCAAACAAGGCCATAGAACCGGTAGGAGGTTTGTTATTTTTATCATTAACTTTTAAGGCAAAACCACTATGTTTTACCCAAATCTACTATCAACAAAACGCTACTCCTATTTCCTTAAAAAATAAAATAAAATAAAATAAAATAAAATAAAAACGAAGAAGAAGAAGCGCTACTCCTTTTTCCCTCTATATTGAATATGATTGATTACCTCTTTATGTTATTTTTTGAACTAATTTACAACTCCTTTTTACTGCTTCTCATAAACAGAAAACAAAAGTAAAAATCAAAATCAAAACGCAAAGCTGCTTGCTTGGGCTTCAACCACAGTTAAATAAAAACGCAAAGCTGCTTGACGAGGCAACCAGTCAACCACGCCGTCATCGTTCAGCCTTCAACCAAGCACAGTTAAATAAAAGGTATTTTTTACCCTTTTTTCTTAATTTTATTTCGTGATAAAATTAATTAAATTATTTTTAATGTTGTCAAAATCAGTATACTATTTTTTTTTGAGGAATCAAAATTAGTATAATAAAATCTTAAAAGATGAGTTTTAGTATGAAAATCATTACAATTATTTGTAGGATTGAAATTTAATTTTTTTTTTATTTAATTTTTTTATTTTGTATGATTGTATGAATTTTTTTATTTTTTTTTTCAGTAGTATGACATATATAATTGTATGATAATCTTAATTGATTGAACTTATTTGTGATTTTAAGTTGCAATGTATTCAAATTGCAATTTACCGGTTGAATAATCTTAATTGGTTAATAAAAGTGGTTTTGCCTTAAAAAAACATACAAGTAATAATAATACTTCGTATATAATAATAATAATAAAACAAACCTCTTACCAAGCTTACGTGGACACTGGACAGTAGTCTGGTGAATAAGTTTAATCCCAATGCAAAAATTTAATTAAGTTTTCAAATTAACTTATTTCCACAAATCCCACTTTTTTTTAAAGAAATCAGTTTAACCACTTCACTTAAATTCACTCTCTACTTTTTAGATCAATCATCCAAATCCCTAATTTCTATCGTTAATCTCTTCTTATATACCAAATTCTGCTCAAAAGTAAGCTATTGGAGTGCAAAATTTGGGGCAATTTCACTCAAACTGAAGATTTCTACGCCAATTTCTACCAAATTACGAGCAATTTCTTTATCAGTGTAGTCTAATGGCGGTCTTGGAACCCGCGGAGCAGGACACCATGCCTCCGCCGAAGAAGAAACAGCTTTCCGAAGATGATAAAAGGTTCAATTCAATTATTTCAGCTATTTTTTGTTTGTTTGCAATTTTTCAGATTTAATTGCTTTATTTTGTGAAGAATTTCTCATAAATTTTGTTTTGATTTTCAGAAGGAAGAAGAATCTTGTGCCTGGAGGATTGTTGAAGGCTGAATTGAGACCTGGTGGAGGAGAATCTACACCTTCTGATGGTGATCAGGTTTTTAGTTAGTAATTTTTCATAATTACATCATATTTTGATAATTGATTTTGTTGAAATAATTTGTATCACATGATTATTGTTTAGTAAATTATGTCTTATTACATTAAGAAAAAAATAAATAAATTTCTTATTATGATTTTGATGAAATAGTTTGTATTACATAATTAGGTAATCTACCATTGCACTGTGCGTACAATGGAAGGAGTTGGTGTTTACTCTACCAGAAAAGATTTTGGAGGTGCGTATAACCTTTCATTTTTCACTCGTCTTAACTCGAATATAATGTTGTTTTGGGGTGTATTTAGAGTCGCAAAGGGCAGTGATGTAGAGAATGTGGACGGGATACGGTATGAAGTCTTGAGTATTTCCCTCCGAGACACTAACTAATGTTGTTATATATATTGTTGAATCCTGTTGCTTGGACCAATCAATCATAATGGATGTCAGTGTTCTTCCTTATTTTGATCACTGAATATAGAAGCTGTAGTAATTAATAGTTACATTGTTGGTTGCTAAAATTATCTTTCACCTTATATCCGTATCTTCCACTAACGATGAAAGCATTGTACTTCAGTGACTAACAAGAGTAACACTGAAAGCATTGTACTTCAGTGATTCTCTTTAATGACTATTCCTTGTTGTGATCAAATGATCTTATTAATCTTTTTCTCGTCACTTATCACAGGAATGTTATGATTAGTGAAACTTCCTTTATTTTGTGCATGTAAGTCTCCAATCTTTGGTCAAATTGTCGTGAGGCAACTTATTAAAAATGAGCAACAATTTGTTTCTTCCTGTTAGCCTGCTATTGTGTCTGCCACTTTTCTGTTGCATCTCAGTGTTTCTTCTCCTTGACTCTACGAGGTTGAAAAATGCTATATTGACGAAGGAAGAAAAAAGAAAGTGCAAGAAAGATAAGACATCCTCTAAGTGAAACAAAGACTGGAAAAGGGTATCCTTGGAAATGGAAAGTGTTATATCCAAAGTCCCTTCGCCCAAAGTGGCTCCAAGAATGGCTCTTACTCCCCCGCAAATTAGAAAGAGCTTCTAGATACTAGAATATTCTAGATTCATCCAACTGCAACAAATATTGGCTAGTATAGTGTCATGTGCAGCAACCAGAAGTTGCTATCTAGATTTCTGTCTTTTCATTGGTCTCTTTTTATGCTTTTCTGAGATTATTTTCCTCTTTGTCATCATCTGTAGGAAAGGAATTTGTTGTTTGAGTCTCTATTCTCTAGTGATACTTCCTAAATGGCTATTTGGTTCTTGATAATTTTTGTGCGTTGAACTTTTGGTTGTGATTTTCTAAATCTCAACTAATTACAATGGATTTTGATTCGGTGCTGATATTATTCATCTTTAGTTCTTGCAGAATTTTCTATTAGCTATCATATATGGTCTTTGGTGACTTGATATTTGATGCTTTTTGAAAGTTAAATTTACACCTTGATGCCATATATATTATTATTATCTCTGCTCTTAGCAGGTACGGGAGCGCCTATAAGGCAAGTTTTGGGTAAAAGCAAGATGATACTGGGATTGCTTGAAGGAATACCTACAATGCAGAAGGGTGAAGTTTGCATGGTAATATTCTGTTAGTGCTACAGACCAATTGCATAGTAAGCTGTTTATACAATATCAACATAATATATAAACATATAATGTTCTAGCCAATATTAACAGCAATAGAGGAAAGTCCAATTTGTGGGTATTCTCATCTTTGGGAGGGGGTGTTGGGGAAAATAATACAGAAAAGCAAAGAAAGATGTGGTTTCAGATTGTAAGGACATATATGCCTGCTGCAAAGAGATGCGTTAGCTATAGGTGTTGAGGGTTCAGGATTTCTTCTTGCATCTTCCAAAATTGTGTGGATGTGTATCATTTGATCTTGTGAACTTTTCTTGTGATACTATATAGGTACTGTATATTGACAGTAAGCCAATGTCTCAAGTTGTTTTATATGTTAGACATGGGACATCCAAAGCGATAGGTCCTTTAATGACGCACCTTTGAGTTGGTTATTGGTGCTGAGTGCTGACTCGTAGATGATCTCTGCTTGCATCACAAAGTAATGAAAAATAATAATCTATATCTAAGGAAGATGCTGGCCTGCTGTTTCTGCTTCTGTATTGTGCATGCATTTTGATGATTTATAGGTTCTGAAATTCCTTCTTTGGGTTTATCATTCTGCTATTATGATTTGTATGCAGTTCAGGATGAAATCTGGGATGCATTATGGTGAGCCTGATTGCCCAGTTCCAGTCTCAGAGGGCTTCCCAAAGGATGTTGATCTCAACTTTGAGATTGAACTCATTGATTTTGGCAAAGCTAAGGTAAGATTTATTTTTCCCTAAATGTTGTATGATAACACTATAATGCCTACTTTGTGGTGACAAATTTTGGAAAGGAAATTACTGACAAACAATATTTATAATAAGACAAGAATGAGATTATTTACATTTTGTGAGGTAACATTGAAGATCATATAAATCATATTTTGTCCTTTTTGATTTCAAGTACCTTGTGCTGTTTAAGTGCCTATAAAATATTTAGGCATGAAGTTTAGCTTCTGTTGTATGAAAATTTCAGTTTTTTTAAAACATCAAACTTGTTTAATTTTCAGGTTATTTCTGAAGATCTTGGAGTTGTGAAAAAGGTATGAAAATGATCACAATCTTGTTTGGCATATAGATTCCATTTTTCTTATCATAGTGTAATGAACTGAAACTCTTGTCTGGCAAAGGTTTTTAGATTCTCTTCTATAGTGTAATAAACTGAAATTCTGGGCATCAATTAGAGGGAGATGAACTTGATTGATAATATGAGAATTACAGAAGATATAATTGATATTGAGCTTTTGAGAGTCTCTCTCTCAGGTACAATTTGAAACTAAAATGAACACTTGATAAAATTCTTCATCATTTATGTCTTCCTAATTTTCTCTGATTATAGATTAACTGATCTTCCTCTTCTTGTTGCTCAAGCTACTTCTAATCGAATTGTAAAGCAATTCCTAATTTGTCCATCCCCTATCCCCAATGCATTACACATAGCAAACATGTCGTAAAACTGCAGAATTCAATATTCTAGAGACGTGTTCTAGGAGAAAAAGAAAGCATGAAAAGGTTTCACAGTGCAGAATGGTTGTCTTATTTATTTTGGCTCATGATTTTGGATTGTTAATACAGTCTGCAATAGAATTACTTGTTCAGATTCTGGTTTCCTCTGATCCTTGTCTGGTCTGAGTGTTTTGATAGGTATACATATGTATAAATTATACCGGCAGGTAACCTGTGGTATATGTGATTGAGTGATGCTCTTCGATATAATAAGTGTCGAGAAGTTAAACCAGTTGACAGAGCCACATATCATTTTCTCTTCTTTTAGCATGATACATTGTCTAGCATTAGTAATAAGGTTATGTACTCGGCCATACCCAAAAAGATTAAAGATAATATATCACAAAATGAAGTTCATGTAGTACTAGCATAGTCTTGTTTCTTCCGGTGCATTTATACTTCCTTCTATATGTGTAGGTCATAAAAGACGGGCAAGGTTGGGAGTCGCCAAGGGCTCCTTATGAAGTAAAAGCTTGGTATATGATTCTTCCTGCGCCAACTGCCATATCTCTGTTTTCCTTTAGTTTCTTGGTTGGATCTAACTTAACCTGATGCTTGTTTGAAATATTATAAGTATTTTCTCTTACAACCCACTACAATGGGTCAGTTGGTTTATATCCACAACTAGAAAGAGCAAGGAAAGGATAGAGAGAGAAAATGCTAGGGCATGATTCTCGGCTAAGTTAGTTTCCTCTACAATTTGCAGTGGTTGTCTCTCGTCATTGCTTGATTGGTGAATTTCTAGAAGCTGCAAGGTGTTGGTTAGACTATGGCGGATGTGATAATTGGCAGTTAGGATGGTGTTTGATTGACTTGGTGTAAGGGAAACTATCTTATTGGCTTAGGAGCCTTGTACCTGGAAGTTTCATTTTTTGAAAGAAATGAAAATTTCTTACATTTGGGGATTGTGCCTTAGTGGTGAAGCATTAATCTAATTTTTTTTTTGTGAAAAAGGCTCCTTCTGAACATGTTAAAAAAAAAAGTTATTTTGTTTCCTCCGTTGAAGATTAAATTTGCTTAAACCAATAAATTTTCTTTTTGTGAACAATGAACTGTGAACATTGGCCTTAATTTCTTAATGTAATTTATGCTTCATTTCAGGATATCTGCAAAAACTGCAGATGGAAGGTTGATTTGGAGTCATGTTGAGGGAGAACCGTTTTTCTTTATATTTGGAAACTCAGAGGTTAGTTTGTTACACTTGGATTGGCTTGGCATGCCATTGGTTGAAGTTAACTTGAGGATCACCTCTCTTCCTGTTCTTCATGGAAATGATGCCTAAACTACTCTTTAAATCTATGTGGTGACAGTTGCCTAAAGGTCTTGAGATGGGAATTGGAACTATGACAAGGAGGGAGAAGGCCATGATCTATGTAACCAATCAATACTTGACTGCATGTGCAGTCCTTCCTCAAGTAAAAGGTCTGGAAGAAGTTCATTTTGAAGTGGAACTAGTTCACTTTGTCCAGGTTTGTTTCATCTTTCTAAAATAATCATGCATTCTTTCTTTCTTATATCATTATATGTGTTTATCAATTTCTTTTCTTTTTGATTGATAACAATGCCATTTTACTGAAAACTATGACTTTTCAGTAAGATGTAGTATGCTCTTTAAGTGTTGAGTAGTTTCTTGTCACCAAATTGCCTTAGTCAGTCATCATCTTAGTGAGTTACGTGGCCACTGCAACTTTCTGGTAGCAGATAACATGAAATTCATATGAGAGGCTTATGAATGTTTATATTTTATATATTACCCCGTATCATATTGACATCATGATTTCATTCTTCTATTCTATCTCTGCTTAGTTGTTCAGTTAGATGATTATAAATGCCCCATTTATATATTCTGATGTAGCTGTGAGCTATGTCATCCGTACTCTTGGCCAAACCTCAAGTACCAATGTTGAATTCTCGATACTTCAACATGTAGGACATTTGACAAATAATTTTGGACTAAACACGCCTAACACGGAAAATTTCATATAATAGTCTGACACTTGAACAGATACATGTGTCTGACACAAGTATCTAAATTCCACTAACATTGGTTGTGAGACCACACAAACACAAGTCTCAGCCACACTCGCACTCACACTCACACTCACACTCACAAGCTGGTATATCAGTAACATATACCATGTTTTCTGAGAATTTATTAGAACTTATTGTTCAATTTGAGTGATCTACTGAATGCTTTTATGATTAGATTAGGAGGTCATGGTAATGGAGTTTCTGTAATGTCAGGTCCGCGATGTGCTTGGAGATGGACGACTCATTAAACGACGGATCCGTGATGGAGAAGGTTCAAGTCTATTTTTTTTAATTTGTCATTTTTTTTTGTTTTTATTTTTTGGTGAGTGTGTGTATTCTGTGGTTTTGGATTCTGATATTATACATTTATTAGATAATACCAGATGATTTCTTGTGTATTGTGGTGTTTGTTTTTTTCATCAGTCCACATCTTTCACTGGCTCTGGATGATAATAGTGGAGGTGAAAAGATGTAGTCACATTGTGTACATATTATGATTATTCTATGCATGCATTCTAGCAGGCTGTTGTGGCTTGCAAATTGTACTCTCCATTCAGTTTGTATATACCTCCTCTTTTGCTGGAGTCTACGGATCTGCCTAGCTTTGCATTTCTCAGATTCTATATTGTAGTGTGCTGTGGCCAGTATGTACTTGTGGTGGCTTTGGCTTCTCTGAATCCTTTAGCAAACTCATTTCTCGATTCTGTTTACACTTTACAGTTATTTTTCTTTCTTTTCTTAGGTGAGTTCTGAATGACTAGTTGTACTGTAATTTTTTTACTCCAGTACCTCCAATGTGTTGCATTATTCAAAATTATTATTTTTCGCTGCTTTATAATTATGTTTCTGAATGAAATTGCATTTACTAGTTATATTATTTGAGCTATGACACTGAAATTTTCCTCCCAAAGATATCTGGTCTGGTTTAATGATATTACATACTGAAAAGAGAGGGGTATGACTTTTAATCTGTGATGGTTTATTTAGATCCTGTTTCTGATTAGGCCTTGCAATATTACATTTGGTGTATGTTTAAGCTTTTCTCATTCTTTCTGATTACTAGGGGAATTTCCCATGGACTGCCCACTTCAGGACAGTCAACTATGTGTCCATTACAAGGGCATGCTTCTGGATGACAAGAAGACAGTCTTCTATGATACAAGAATTGATAATGATGGTCAGCCACTAGAGTTCTGTTCTGGAGAAGGCCTGGTGAGTTGTTATCTTTATCGTGCACATTATGTACTGTAGATTGTATAAATAAAGAGGATAAAACGAAATGCATTAAAAATTATTTATTGTTCAATACAGTTGCTGTTATCAACAAGGAAAGACTCCCCTTCCCTTTGCATTGATATGAATTGGCCTATTTGTTAGTATTATGCTAGAAGAGTGCATATTTAGATGCCTTATTTTGTTCAAAATAAGCACCAAGCAATTCTTATCAACTTGACCATATTTTTTTTAATCTGCATCTTACCAATATTCGATGTGTTTATTCTAACCTGCCGTCAACTTTTATACTACCTCCGTTTCATTTTTTTTGCAACTTTGGGGTATTATTTGTGAGATATAAAATATTTCAAAGTTGCAAAAAATATGAAACGGAGGTAGTGTTTGAAAGTCACTTTGTCATCAAAATAATACTGTAATAAGAATAATTTTATCTCTTTGTTAACCCTCCTTGATTTCTGCCTATAAATCTAAACTACACCTGAATGTGGATGGAAGGAGTTAATTCTGTTTTATTACCTTTGAAGTGTTGGAGAAATGATGAGATCTTTCCTTGTCAATTGAATAATGTGTCATAGAAGCCTTGGCAGCAGAGTGCTGTGTAGCTGAAATCATATGATGGGAATACAATCGGCTTTGTTTTGGCTCTTAATAATAAAATCTATATATCGTGCACATTTGGTTGTCATTGCCCACTTGCTTGTCATTGTTGCCTTGTGGACCTATCATCTTCCAATTAGGTTTGGAATAGCCAATTTCTTACATGCATATTGCTCATCATTTAGTCAAATGGTTTGACTCTTTAAAGCGATCAATCATCATCTTTGCCTACTTTCACTAGGAGGGAGCTGCATACTTGCATACATACACATAATGTGAAATTGTGAATGCCTCATATTCTTCGCCTGTGTAGGTACCAGAAGGCTTTGAAATGTCTGTACGATTAATGTTACCTGGGGAACTAGCTCTTGTTACTTGCCCGCCTGATTATGCATATGACAAGTTTCCAAGGTTACTTTCTCGTCTTGTTTCTCTCAATCTCTTATTCAAACCAAAAAAAAAAAAAGGATCGAAGCAATATTTTTCATTGTTTATGAAATAAATTTTTCTCTTGCAATGATTTTTTTGTTTGAAAGTGCTGATTTACATCTCTCATTTTGCTTTTGGTTACTAGGCCAGCTAATGTTCCAGAAGGGGCATATGTGGAATGGGAAATTGAACTTCTTAATTTCGAGATGCCAAAGGTATACAAGTTTCCACTTTCTTTTAATTAACTTGAAATTTTATTGGAGTAGATGGGTAGTATTTACTAAGCACCAAATGAATTCTGAGTTGAGAACCGGACCATTTATTGTTCATTATTACCGTGTACGATTTCAAGGGAACGGGATGGTGTGAAGTTTAGCGTAGGAAAACTTGTATGGGAGGTCACCCTTTCATGTATATTGCATGTCATCTTGACACAATGCTCTCTCATCCTCGAAGCATAATAGATTCTTGGTTTAACTGTTAGATGCATGAGCATTAACATCAAGGAGTTTGTGTTATGAAGGATTAGCAAGGGTTTTAGTTTTTATTTTGTGCATGCACTGAGAGATCTTTTTGCTTTCTGATTAACATTACACCGGTCTTTCTTGACAGGACTGGACTGGTTTGGATTTCAGAGGTATTATGGCCGAGGCAGAGAATATTAGATCCACGGTATTGCACTATCATTGATCTACAGGATCAGTGTTTGCTTTGCCTCAGTTACTGATTCGTTTGTGATATCATGTTCTGTGTCATTATGGGCTGTCTAAAAGTGCTATTTGCTATTCAGACATTTTAATTATATTATTGTACTCTTTAGTGACCTTGGAAATTAATGCTTTTACTGTTAAGTACAGTAGGAAATTTTTGTGCTGCTTTTGTAGTTCTTGGTTGGTTAACTCTGCTTCAAAGATGTGAAAATTGAAACTTCCTCTGATTGTCCATTGTTAGGGTAACAGGCTTTTCAAGGAAGGAAAATATGGATTGGCAAAAGCTAAATATGAGAAGGTACATGTTTCCTTCTTTAACATGGTCACCTTTACTTGCATGATTTGAAACTTGCGAAAAATTCATGTAGTATAATTAAGTAGAGGATCTAAATCTTAATTATGTATATTGATCACTCTATATTTAAGCATTAAAAAAAATGAGGGAAAAGGCATTGCTTAGTAATTTGCTTTCAAAAAAAAAAAAAAAAAAAAAAAAAGCGTTGCTTATATTTTTGTCAGAAGTTAGATCTTTCAGTATCATTGTTAAATGCTTACTTGGCTTTTATATAAGTGTTTAAATTTGTGTGATTCTTACAATAATAGGACTAAGCCACCACAAATTTGTTACTAATATACCAGATCATTATCCTTACAGGTGCTTCGGGACTTTAATCATGTTAATCCCCAGGATGACGAAGAAGGGAAAGAGTTTCTGAATGCAAGAGTAGGTCCTAATATGGGTTTATTATCGTTTGTTTTTCTTTATTTTTTTTCTCCTTTTTAATTTTCTGTAATATTCACTCAGTATACTACTAACTTATTTGATTTGATGCGAAGAACATGTTACATTTAAATGTTGCTGCCTGCTATCTGAAAATGGGGGAGTGCAGAAAGTCCATTGAAACATGTGACAAGGTACGTTGTGGTGTAAAACTCCTTTTATACATGGAAGAATGGAAGAGTTGTTTATCATCTGCTTATCTTTCTTCCTATTGTGGATTTTGTTTTTAGATGGGTTTTTTTTTCACCAATTCTAGTTTGTTTGCTTAACAAATTTGATTGATTTGGCTTTAAATTGTACAGCATCAAGAAATACCTTATGTGATGTGTGTTGTCACCAATAGAGTATAGCTGTGAACTTTTGTGGATTGATATTAAGTTGGGATTGAAACCAATTACTTCTGTAGTTGATATTAAGTTGGGATTGAAACCATAACTCTACAACCTGAGTAGTCATAGATGAAGCTGTGCTATGTTTTAAAATTTAAATGCTGTATTCTAAAAAGTAAATACAGAAGAGTACTTAAAAAGTACATGGTTTATGCTCTGAATTCCATTGATGCATATTAGGATGTCAAATACACTGCAGGTATTAGATGCCAACCCTGTCCATGTCAAAGCTTTGTATCGCCGCGGAATGGCCTATATGGAACTTGGAGAATTTGAGGAGGCAAAAAATAATTTCGATAAGGTAATTTACTCGTCCAATGATGGCATAATAGCAAAGTATTTCGATAAGGTATTCTGTTAATGAGCTATTATGGCAATGTAATTGTGTCTTTCCAATGATTGCAGATGATGAAACTTGACAAATCATCTGAATCTGATGCTAAAGCAGCCTTACAAAAATTGAAGCAAAGGGAACAGGTATTTTTGTCACTAAGTTAATGAATTTTGGCCATACAGTTTGTACCAAATTCTTACGGCTATTTTTCACCTTTGATCAGGAAACTGCAAGAAAAGCTAAGCAGCAATTTAAAGGATTATTTGACAAAAGACCTGGTGAGATTGCAGAGGTCAGCACTGAAAGAGCAGAGCAAGTAACAGACGGAAATTCTTGTGAGAACAATAATGATAATGAAGATTCAAGTAAAGCAAAATCAGATGAAAAACATGTAGTAGCACCTAAAAGGAGCCTTGGGTTAATCATCAGCTTAAGCTTTATAGTGTTTCTAGTTTTTTTCGTATTGTTCCTCTTATACGGTGGAGAGCTGCTCGGAATTTCTTCTCTGCCAGATGCCATGCCACTACATGATATTGATGAACTGTAGATGACTTCAGGTTGAGCTTAGATAGATTTGTTGTGGCGTATAGGGACCCATTTGAAGAAAACTTATCATTGTCAATGTGAAAACTAGACACTGGAGCTAGAAGGGAAAAATTTTCGAGGGCACTCTCACGTATTGTATGTTTTGTTGTTATTACACATAGTTAGGATCAAGCACTGGCATATTGTTAGCCAAAAATTAGAAATTTCTCTTGGTGAGTTGTAGTGGACAAATGGTCCATTCACAGACATTTTGTATCAGTTGTTAACTATTGATAATACCAATATACCCTTGAAAGTGGATCATGTTGTCTACACTTCATGACTACCCTTGAAACTGAATCACTAAAAGAGCTTAGTAGTGCTGCCTTGTAACATTGAAGCTCGGACGCTTCAACGTAAGACTGTAAGAGTGATCTTGTCGTGTGTCTAATGTCTTATTGATTCAGAAATCCTTACAGTTATAGTGCCCTATGATTTAAGTTCGCGGACAAGCATCTTTGGCAAGATAGTAAACGTTTAGGTGTTTTCCTTTGTTGCTACGAGAATAGCTTTATGCCAATGAAATACACTTTTGTTCAAGGGAGAATAGTTTTATGCCACTGAAATACACATTTGGGACTCAATGTTCTCGTATTCAATAGTGGCTAAGGCAAGGAAGTACGACCAAATGATCTTATGCTAATGCTAGCGTCCTTATCATTCCTATTCTCATGATTCAAGAAAATGGTTAACCTATGCAGTGGCGGACCCAGGAATTTCCGACTGATGAGTCACAATCGATAACCAAATATGTAAAAAAAAAATTTGACAACATGACAAGCTTAGCTCTCTAATAATTGACAAGATTAAAATCTGTACAAGCATTAGGGTGTATTCACAATTTGACAGACATAATTGACTATATCATTAGGGTGGGTCGACTATATCATAAGCAATCGTCCGAATCGCCAATCAAATCAGCACATATGCAAAACCCCATATAAATCTACCAAAGTCAATGGTATATTGACAATTTGACAGACATAATTAACATCAATAAACACCCTAAATAAACACTGATTACAATTCACATGGTCAAAAAGGTTCAAATTTCATCAAAAACCCAACAACATTAACAAAAGGTTCAAAGTTTACCAAACAAACAACAACAAAATCAACCAAAGAAAATAATTTTTTTTTTTTTTTAAAAAAAAAAAACTTAGAAATTTTTTTTGGGCCCTGGTGAGTCATTTGACTCACCATGCACAAGGGCAGGTCCGCCAATGAACCTATGCGCAAAAATAAAGAGATTTATCATTTCTAGATATAGCAAAAATGAAATGAACACTCCGTACAAAATATACATAAAAACTTGTATTTTTTGCGTTTATCTTATCCTATTTGTCTTTTTTAATTCTTCATAACAATCAATTGCCCTAAAGTATCTTGCATTCATACATAAAGTCCAATTCAATAATTCTTTTTTTAATTTATTTTTGAGAGGGAGTCCAACTAAAAGATCCGAGTTCACATATATTACTCGGGTTATCCAAACTACTTGTAATAAATCAATTTAAAGATGAACACAAATGAAAGTGATGTTACTCCTACTTTTTTCCGCGTAGTGTGTGTATTTCCAACTCTCCAAATTCCCATTGAAACACGATATCATATTGCCACAAATGAGTATTGCCCCAACTACAAATTTCTTTTGTGCGAAGTATTTATAGGTCAACCTAAATAACACATAACTGTCATAGATACAAACAAACTATATTTTGACTTATTTCATTGAATATTGGAGATCATATGGTACAAAATTACGTCTAACAAGTTATTATAAGGAGCATGTAACAGGTAGTAATTATTGTTGATGTCATTTCGTCGTTGTATTTCATGTTAGATGTTTTTTTACTCTGTAGTTGTTGGCTTTTAGACAATAGTATAACTATCAGCTTAAATCAAATCAAACCAAATACGGAGTATCGATGTGTGGATGTTTAACGTTCAGCATAAGTAGTAGTAGGATTAGCTAAATAAAAAATAATACCAATCCCAAAGGCTTTTTAATTTCTAGTACTACGTATATTATTATACATTCGTACGTGTTAAAGCCTTCTTTTAGTTAATTATATTTTGACTGGATAAAAACATTAGAATTTGTCACAAAATTATTGCACGGCAAGTTTTTTCAATGTAGCTAAAGGCTTGAGTAAAATTACATACAATGATACAGATATGAACTGATCTGATGTAATGATAGAGTATATAAATTGATCATGTGAGAAAGCGTGATAGAGTATATAAATCGAACATGAGTTTCAACCATCAGTTTAACCTTTTGGTGGAGCAAGTCCACTAATACGTATCTACTTGCACTAGATTATGACTAATAGTGAAGGTTTGACGACACTCGAGGTTAAAAGGACTAAAAAATCGTAAGGATTGAAATTTGATCTGGTTTTCATTTAATCTGGGTTTCCATACCTAAAAAATTACATTAGTGACGTATGCATAACCAGGGGTCAAGGTAGTGGGTTATAAACCAACAAAAGGTAGGCTACTTTTTCGTAACACCATGAGTCAATATGCAGTTGGACAAAGTATTCCTCGATGAAAAAGTCTATGCACTTTTCCATTATTTTTCTCAACTGTACTACCAATATTTTACATTGTTTTTGTATGACAAAAACTTATAAAAATGTGATTTCATTAAATTTTTCTAGTTAACTTTAAGGATTTTATTACACCTAAGGCAGTCTTCGTGTATGTTAGGCTAGCTTCAAGGAATAAATCTAATGCCATTAGTTAACAAGTAAGATGAACAAGAAAATATTAAATGTTTAAACAACAAACTGTTCTTTTCTTGTAAGGTTTAAATTCATCATCATATTGTTACACAACTTGAAGACAAAAAAAATTGACCAGTTGGAGATTCTTGAAAGCAATTATGCTTTCGATTCTCCACAAGCCACTTGTGATTATGGTGTATATTTAAATCTAAAAATTTACATTCGATTTCAACCTTTAATTAATCAACGAGCTATTATAAGAAAATCAATATATGGCCTGGATGTGAGTTGTAAATACAAAAGAATAACACACGAGTGAAATGTATGATCAATCTATGTATAATATAATGATACATTTTACGTATGTATTGTTTGGCCAAATTGAATGATGGTTGAAGTACGATAACGAAGAATAAAATAGAGAGTTTGACTATTGTTCAAGCCAAATAAATACACTTCCTATTTATTTATTTTTGCTAGCTTATGTGTCGTAATCTTAAAATAATTTAAAAGAGTTGTAACTTGTCTATCCAACAAATGCCCTAATAATATAGTAGATAATTGATATAATTAGCAAGGACAACTATCATTCAAACATCAAAACATTAACTGTTAAGCAACATCTAAAACCATAGATTAATTATGTTCATATAATCACATCAATATGATTACAATTTTAAGTCGACCGTTGCAATTAGATGACAGTTTGTCAGCATTCAGCAAATTGATTCTACCTGTCTATTTATCAAGTACTTGTTGGACTTATGTTTTCCCATTTAAAAAAAAACACTCATAGCCCATGCAATAACTTCATAACGTACAACTATTTCTAACGTTTATTAAATTTTAATCTGTTGAAAATAATTTTTTTTTAGGTCCCTACATTAAATATTTGTCACCTTATATTTGTTCTAAATTCAATATGTGGGCCATGCATGACACAAGTGAAAAACAACATATAAAAAATTAGAGACTTTGGTATATATGGAAAATGACGTTGGTCCAAATTAATCTAATTAGTGTGAAACTAATTAAAGAAAGGGTAATTAATTTAAAAAAATTCGTCTAGTGGAGAATATGTGTATTCAATTTTTGTATTCTAATGTTTTTTCGGGTATCTATCTAAATATTATAATTATCATACGTAATTACGTAGATAGCTATCATTAGCAAGATATCAAATTGCATAGGTATGGATTTTAATTTCTATCAAAATAGTTGTAGTTTAATACTTCATGAAAGCAAGTCGGCACATAGGCTATGCAAGCTTTGTATCTTTGTTATTCTGTCATGTTAAAAAAAAAAAAAAAAAGTTGCTATTTTTTTATATAGCTTTTACATCATCACAAAAGTAATGTTTGACGAAATTAGTTGTAAGTTATTTTTTATACGTAGCAATTGCTATTTGCTACCCATTCAAATTTGCGGCTAAAATGTCAATAATTTTAGATATGATAAAGTAATTTCTGTAAACTATATTTACTATGAACCATTTTTACTTTGAAAACTCTTTTTTTTTTTTTTTTTAAAAGGATGGAATAAAACCTAATGATTATGTTCACGAAAACAGGTGAAAGTAGTTGTTTGTAAAACTCACTTACAACAAGAAGTAAAAGGATTAATTAATATTTACATTGACTAAATAATTAAAAATAAGAAAAAAATAACAACCCACGACCCCAAAGACCGCGGCAATTTCTCACAAAGAACGACAGTAACGTCCCCCCATTTTACCCATTACTCCTCTTTTCTTTCGTTCCACTCTGTCAACTCTAAACCCCCACTTTCTTTCCTAACCCCCCATTTTTCCTCCTTATATAAACTATAAACCTCCCTCTCTTTTTCCTAACCTCTCTCACTTCTCCTCTAAACAACAATGGCTCCTTCTTCCCTCCCTTCCTTCCTCTTTTCCTTCCTCCTCCTCTCCACCTACGCCCTCGCCGTTGGTACGTAATTTAATTCTCTATTGATACTATTATTAATCCTCTCCCGATACTTCTATTACAGTATCGGGAGGGATTTAGTAGGGTCCGATACACATTTTTTTAACGTGTATCGGACCATACTACCTAATATTATTGCATTTAATTTTTTTTAATATGGTCCGATATACCATCTTATCGGACTATACTATATTATACAAGGATATAATTCTAATACAATATTTGTTGTTTTGTTTTTAAAGAGACCGGACAAATTGGGATCAACTACGGAAGAATAGCGAACAACCTTCCAACCCCCGACAAGGTGGTACAACTCCTTAAACAACAAGGAATAACACGTGTGAAGCTCTACGACAGCGATGCAAGCGTCTTAAAAGCCTTCTCCGGTTCAAAAATAGCCGTGACCGTCGCCCTCCCAAACGAAAAGCTAGCCGAAGCAGCCGGTAGCCAGTCATTCACGGACTCATGGGTGCAAACCAACATCCTACCATACCACCCGAGCTCGAACATCATTGCCATCGCGGTCGGGAACGAAGCCAATGCCGACTCCAAAGTCACATCCTACGTCGTTCCCGCCATGAACAATGTCTATGCCACCTTACAAAAAAATTCTCTTGCAAATGACATTAAGATATCTTCTCCTATTTCTTATTCCGTCCTCCAAAGCTCGTACCCGGCTTCATCCGGGTCTTTTAAACAGGAACTTATGGACCCGTTTATTAAGCCTATGCTTGAATTCTTGAAGAAAACTAAGTCTTATATGATGGTTAATGCTTACCCGTTTTTTGCTTATTCGGCTAATTCCGGTGATATTTCGTTGGATTATGCCTTGTTTAGGCCCAATTCTGGTAATGTGGATTCGGGTAATGGGCTTAAGTATAATAGCCTTTTTGAGGCCCAATTGGATGCTGTTTATGCTGCTATGGATGCCCTTAAATTCAACGACCTCAAAATTGTCGTCACTGAAACAGGTATTTCTTTGTTTCATTCCGTATTACTTCTTCCGCTTTTTTATTATTCATTTAGTTTCGTAAAGATTATATAGTGATCATAAGCAATTTGTTACATCAAATTGTCCTTGCTAATCACAGAAATCCATACGATAATCATTTATTTAAGAAATATGATGTTCTAAACTTCTAATTACTATAAAGTATGTTTGTACTTACTACATATAATAAAAATGATTTATCAAATGACGTAGGTTTTAATTACGATAAAATAAGTTTATTCTTTTTACGTATAATAAGACCGTTACGCGTAATTTTATTGGTATTTGTTTTTGTCTTTAGTGCTAAACTCTATGGATGAATATTTCATTATTAAATAATCCATTATACAATAATTATTTGTATGAAAATTAATTAAATTAATTTCTATTTTTCCACAGGTTGGCCATCAAAAGGAGATGAAAACGAAATTGGAGCAAGCAGCCAAAATGCAGCAGCATACAACGGAAACTTAATCAAAAGAGTCTTAACAGGTGGTGGGACCCCCTTAAGGCCCAAAATTCCATTGGACGTTTACTTATTCGCTTTGTTCAACGAAAACCAAAAGCCCGGCCCAACAAGCGAGAGAAATTATGGGCTTTTTTACCCAACTGAGCAAAAAGTCTACGATGTCCCTCTAACCGCGTCTAAAGCTGCGGCGGCGGCTCCGGCAGTCGGCGCGGTGGCACCAGCGACAGGTGCAGTGGCTCCGGAAGCTGGTGCGGCGGCTCCGGCGACAAAGGCGGTGGCTCCGGTCGGTGGTGCGGTGGCGCCGGCGGCTGCGAATAATGCCGGAAAGACGGTAGTCCCTAAAGAGGGCCAGAGTTGGTGTGTGGCTAATGAGGCTGCCGAGGCCAAGAAGTTGCAAGCTGGGCTTGATTGGGCCTGTGGTCAGGGGAAAGCGGACTGCCGTCCGATTCAGCCTGGTGCCACGTGTTACAATCCGGGTAACCTTAATGCACATGCTTCGTATGCTTTTAACAGTTACTATCAAATGAAGACACGTGCGGCTGGTACGTGTGATTTTGGTGGTGCTGCTCATGTTGTAACACAAGCTCCTAGTAAGTTTTTGTTCTATTATGTTCTTTAATTTTAATTAGCTTATTAATTAATCATTGCAATTTATTTACTACGTATTTACTTATGATAACTTATGTTTATTATTTTTTAAATTGCAGAATTTGGAAGTTGCGAGTTTCCTACTGGCTATTGATGAGAATGAAGGAAGGACATATATGGATTTATAAAGCATTATTAATATTATTGAATAGATTTAGTGTTTTATTATCATATTATGCACATTAGTATAGTACTATTGTTATAATGAGTGATTTATTCACTTGTTAGTAATTTTTTTTAGATGATATAGATTTTATAGTATTCTTTTACTATTTATGTATCTAATTCTTTCCTACTAGTCCTAGTATTCAAGATGGAGATCAAGGTTATGGATTTCTTGGCATATATATAAAATTTATTTTCCCTTCTATTTTGCCATAGATCATCATTGTTGGTTTGAAATTTTATGTGATTGATGAAATTGAGAAAGTTTTGGTTGTTCGAAAGATATAATCTTTATCAACATTAGTTTACACTTAAAATATTGCGACTAGCGAGATCATGTCTTTAATACGTACATACACGTGCAAAGTAGTAGTTTTACTTCAATCTACTACATATTCAAAGTTTACAAACATGGAATATTGGTAGGATATGGGGAGCTTTTCCCTTTTTGTCATCTTTACCTGAGCCAAAATCAGAATTGAGATGGAAATAATTCTTCAACAAACAACGATCCAATACAATTTGTATTACACTTTACCTGATTTAGAAAGAAAGAAGGTGAAATATGCAATTACTTACTAAAGATTGCAAGTATGGCGTATTGGTGTAGGCTTATCATCATCTTTGTTTAGCTAAATTCACAACTATTGATGCATTTACCAAATATAGATTGTGCAATGGAAAGATAACATGCCTAAAAACTCTAAGGTATATAGAAGAAGGACTTCTCTTGACAATAGCATGAAAATTTATACCAAATTGATACATTGATTATGTTGATAAAAGTGTCCTATTATTTGAAACATTCATTAACAAAACGTGACCTGTTATGTCGAAACATATGCCACTCGTATCTCTAAAATTAGAATGGAGGCTTTGTAAATCAATTAGAATGTGTTAAATCCTCATTCAAAAAAAAAAAAAAACAAGAAGGATGAAATTGTGGGCCAAGAGGCCCATTGGATAAATGATACAGTAATAATCCGGCCCATATTATAATTGGGTTTTGACTATTCCCTAAATTATTTGGTAAGTTCAAGGAAATGTAGAATATAACTGACTGTTATCGGGTCAAATTTGGCAGACCCAATTACGCTTTACATCAAATTCAAGTATTCAACAACTATTTTTTCTCTCTCTTCAAGTCTTCAACCGTTAAATTTAGAATGCTGAATTGGATGAATTTCTGAGATTTTGTTGCCGAATTAGCAAGTTTTAGCTCAAGATTAGCAAATTTGATTGCTGTTTTTGCTCGAGATCAGCTGAATTGGCGAAACCTATTTCGAATTAGGGCAACGATTCGTACTCTCGGTAATCTATTTTTGTTTTAGGATGTTTTAATATAAGAATTGCAAATTTTTAGGTCAATTTATATCAAGCAAGAGATTATTAGACAAGTTTCAATTTGTTTGAAATTATTGGTGTTTAGGTTCTGTGAATTTAAATTTGACAAACAGAATGTTGCAAATTTTCTGAGATAACTTGTTGAATTCTGCATTTAGATTTGCTATGTGGTATTATTATACTCTTAAATATTGTTATACTTCGTATGATATTATGAAGTTAAATTGAATTGAATTAATCGCAGCATTTATGAGTATTACTATGATGAAGAAATGTTAGAAATTCATATGATATTACTTGTTTACTCAACATTAGTTTATGTTTGTATTTAGGATTAAGCAAATCATTGTAACCAGATGTAGATTGTTTATGGTGAAAACTTTTTTAGTTTTAAAAACAAGTCTAGGAAAATATGTATCTGAGCTGTGATTTTGATCTAGGATTTTGCAGGTCGTGGTTGTCGAGCAATTATGAATTGGTTGCAACGCAAGATCTACCTTTACAATGTCACTTTTGGACTCTATATGTTAGATTGGTGGGAGCGTTACCTTTTCAGTATCCTTGATGCTTCGTATAATTGTGCTCGAGTTTTTTTAATCTCTAATTTGTTGTGCTTTCTATTGTCTGTGTCTCAGCCATCAGTTCTAAATCATGGGGAACTACGGTATTAGTTGTTTTGTGGAGTTATAGTATTTTTTGTGACTTCTATGTGATGCTTAGAATCGCGAATTCTAATAAGGCATTTGTCGTGTCTGCTTTTTTCTATACATGCTGTTCTGAAGTAGCTTTCCTGTCAATGGCTTCCCGTGCCTTGATGTGATTCCAATCTAGTCTCGGTGTCATTATTTGCAAACAGCTACAATTACTTATACCTTTATTTCAGGATGGATACTTGCTATACACTGTTAAATCAATCTAACTCTTGAGAACCTCAGAAGCTATGCGATTGGGTCAAATACCGCTTGCTTAAATTTACAGAGTACTTCGTATTTAAGAAGTGAGAGTGGATTAAGTCTTGCTAGGTTACTTATGGCCTTTTCTGTTGCATGTGATGTATGGATTAAGTCTGTTTATTAAAGCTTATGAATTCCTTATATTGGATTTTGATAAAGTGATTTTTGCTATACGAAGTTAGTCTGTTCACAGGAATTTCTTTGTAGTCTTAATATTGAGCTCCTTAACTTGAACAGATACACTAATCATTGTGTTAATGTGGTTTATTTTATACAACGGATCACAACAAGTATCTGAAATATGGAAGAGGTAATGTAAATTATCACATGCTTGATTTAGTGAGTGTGTTTTTAGTTTGGTGACAATGTGATTTGGTATATTCCTCTGACATCTTTTTTTACTAAAAGAATTGTGAGAGAAAGTGAGAAACTGTCTCACTCGTCAAATATTGACTAAATCAGAGAAAGGCATGTATAGTATTGTTAAATTTTGTCAAAAGATATGATTTGTAGGTCTTTGCAAGTATTATTCAATAATATGTATTACAGAAAGTGAAAAAAAATCGCTTAATAAGGTATCTCTTTTGTATCTCTTTGCAGTTCTCTTGACTATGCTCATTCTCAATCAACATTGAAAAGGTATGTACTTTCTTTTTCTTTTTATTCCTTGTGTAAATGGACTAGGTGTGTTTGTTCTCATATAATATATATGAATTATATTATCCGAATCCATCTTGGAAGGATCAAATCGTTGGCTATTCTGAATGGTATGCTATCATACCAGTACCATTAGAGTAGAATTTGGCCGCTTTTTCTGGCTAGGATATCAAACTCATATACTTTTAAGATCTATTGCCTAACTTTTTGCACCTTCACATCACCGGATTTCTGGCATCATCTAGAAGACTATAGTCTATAAGTGGTGCTTTATGAGGACCTTAAATCTTCTTATATAATTTATTTCTCGATCCATTTACCTTCTAACTTATTATGGAAGGGGTTGCTCATAAGGGTCCAAAGAATTATCCAAGATATTTTTATAAATCCTCTGATATGATTTATTGTAGCCCAACGAAAATCGAGAACAAGGACGAACAAGATTCTCAGATAGCCCACATATTTCCCCTCTGACTTCTAATATCCCTCTTAACGAGTTCAGATTCTGGGCTGATGCTGAACCGTCTTTACTTTTACATTGCAATCTTTTTTCCCTTGTAATATGCTAAGCTAGCTCATATCAAATTCTATCCAGGTAAGTAAACCATGTATTTACTTCCCTTGATCACTTCTAAGCCTGCGGCCTGCCCATCAAATGCTGTGTTGGCCTTTCTTACTTATATCCTTCGATATTGTTCCGTTGCTTTAATCTGCATATCAATCTTATATCAATAGGATCGAACTGTTTGTTGATGTACATCTTCAATTACCTTTGACAATTGACATAGACAACAAACTTTTTGAGTGTGATGTTTGCGGTTCTATATCCCAAAGCATCTTTCTTCAGCAATGCGTTTGTCATCTTTGTTAAACCAACGCTTTGTCCACTGCACTTTTAAGCCTACTCGAAGCTTCTTATGTCAGTATTAAGCTCTCCTATGTTGTAAAATTGGTTAGTGTATTAGTGCTCAAATATTTCTCATTTTCTGACTTGTCCCGGGGGGGGGGGGGGGGGACAAAGATAAGAGACATGTTCAGAGATTTTCTTTGGCCTCTGGATTAAATAATGAAAACTATGCTTCTATATAATTTTTATTCCCTTTAATTGAGTGCCAGAGTATCATTATGTATGACATTATCCACTCACAGAAAATGGTTTTACAGGTTATTATCATAGTTACATTGACTGACCATTTTTTCATTGAGTAAAACTCAAAAACATCTAGTATATGCTACAACATCTTTTCTTATTTGCTAAAAAATGACAACCGCATTTATGTTTGAATCTTCTGTAGGATGAACCTTAATATATCTGAAGTATCTTTCAAGTCTCAACCTGTAGTGCAAGGGGTGTTGCTTTAGTTCCTACTCCCTGTTTTCATATGGAGGGGTAATGTTTGCTTAAAGCTTAGTGATGACTGCAACCTCTTTATTTGCACTGAGGCTTTCTATCAACCTTTCTATGCACTCATTTCTTTAATCTATGTGTCTGGTTTTTAGTTTAGTTTAATGATGGTGTATCTTTCTGTGTTATAATGATTTAATCGTCTGCCTTGCATTTGCTAATACTTTAATGGTTGTATTGATATGCTTTTGCTCATCATTTTCTACAGGCAAATATGGGGAGGTGCGTAGAAAATTTTTAGATACCTCAACTTACAATGGGAAGATGTAAGAAGTAATGCCACAGTTGATGTCGGACAGAACTTCTAATCTGCTGGAAATTACTGGTAGATCCTATTGAATGTGGCTTTCGGGATTGTCTTTTTGTTTCTTTTACTCTGTAATCTCTATATTCAATAGGATGATCATTGATATCGATTTTTGTTTCTCATCATATATTGACCCTTATTATAATATTCCATGTTAATATTGTATTTTGAGAATGAAATTTTTGGAAGAGGGTCATCATTGAACAATTACTAGGAACAACCTTTCATTTTCAATTCTTTTGAAATTACAAATTTATATTTTGATTATACATCTTGGCTTTTGAATGTTTCCAGTTAGAACTTGCCACTCATTCTCGTCATTTGATTGTTCACCAATGTAATAATTCACCATTGAGTTACTACAATTATTATTATCTTTTTTCCCATGATTATCAGAATTTGCATTATCTGTAGTAGTCATCAACCTCATGATCGTCTTTTGCTAACATCACTATAGTCTATAGTATATATTAGTTCATAATATTGACAGATCAATGACTTTAGCAAAGCTCTGTATTTTCCCCATAATTACCTTTGTGCACATCCGTTACTATGCAATCACATATGCAAGTCAATCTAGGCTATAAGGGCAACTCCGCCAAGATTGATCACTTGCATATGTGAGCACAACCTCTACAGATTTTTTCACTACAACATGTTTGTCTCAATAATTCGAGTAATTGTTACAAGTCAGGTTACAATTTGTGTAACTTGTTATGCTAGGGCTAAATGTTTCTTCAGTGAGACTATTTTTCCGATTGCAGTATCATTTTCTAGCTGAAGTGAAGATATATGACCGAATAAAGTTACAGAGTACTTCAAATTATGGCAGAAATCCAAAATATTCAAGGCTAATAGAGTATATTAGCAGTTTAGCACTAATATAGAACCATTTACATTGCAAGCTCACTAACTAAGATTAACAGTAGTGTCACCTTATAGCATGCATTGGGCTGCTAAAATCACAATAGGGGGTGTTTCTAAGTACTGAACATAATATTAATTGCCACTGCATTTGGCGATGCCCTTGGGAAGCTTGATATCTGTTTAATAAATTCGAGCCCCTCTGTTGAAAACAACGTATCCTTGCTACTGCAGCGAATAACCAGTTCGTCCAAGACTACGGCACTTTTAAGCACAAATTCTATCAGCTGAATTAGGCCTTTATATGGCTTCTCGCATTCATGTATGGTGATAGTTTTAAGCTTCTTCAGCACACAAGGAGAAGAAAGCTCGCGCTGAAGCATGTTGCAATCACAGAAATAATCCTGAAGAATAAATTAAACGAAGCAAGTTATATGAAAGTATATAACAATATGTATACAGTATACGTACATTAGCTTGATAAACTCAGTATGCTGATTGACCTACCCCATTGGCATAGATAATAAGTGTCTGCAAGCATTGCGACGCTTTTAGCAGCTTACAAATAATGTTTCGTAAGCAGCTTCCATGGACTCTTGGTCTCAAAGATAAACGAACCCATTTGTTATCTTCCAAATCCAGTTTCGAATTTCCACACTGTCTTAATTGCTGGTGAAGAGTGGAACAACATAATTAGCACTTTAATAACCGAACAAATAACACAATAACTTTGATTTTGATAATCATACTTGGCAATCAATCTATCATGAAAATTCAATCTATTGGACTACATGATTGATGCATGCATCCACAGTAGTATCCTAATCTAGATGATACCACAAACATGTAATAGTCAATAAACACCGAGATTTTGAGAGAAACTTAAGCCTGTTTAATCACCTCGTGCATGATTAGAAGCTTTCAATTCAGGAACAAGTAAGAATTTGTAACCCCCAACAGAGCAAACATTGTACATGACTGACATTTGTTAACATCGTTAATGCATCACAAGTTATTATTATCCGTACCTTTTATCGCAACAAGCACAAGTTGCTAGCTAAAACGATTAGGTATCTACTCACATTTATGTCAAAAGCACAACAAGAGCATGGGCAAATATAATGATAGGAATCGTGTACAAAGTGCTAAGACGAAAAGATATGAAAACTAATTCCAATGTATACTACACATTGTAAAAACCAAAAACATGAAACAAGTTTCGGGTGTCAGCTTTCAAAATTATCATGCTTTAATGATTCATTATTGAACATAAATCATATTATTTGGAAAAAAAAAAACTAGAACGATGTCAAACGGATCCTTTATAATTTTATATTATTGAAAACAAAAAATAAACTCACCGCATAAGCTTCATAACCCACAATAAGAACCTCAATCTTTGGGAACGCATGAACTAATTGACCCAAACCGCGATGAGAAATGCCGTAGGGGTTGATCGAAGCATAATAAACAGATGAAACATTGATAAATTGTAGTTGACTCATATATGATTTTTCAACATGCAAGATCCTAAGGTTAGGACAATCAAGTGTAAAACTCATCACATGTCTTTCATGAAGACTAAGCATCAACATTTCGATATTCGGAGCCGTAAATTGTACACCTTGTAGACCAATAGGGTTCACTATAAGCAAGTCTTTCAAACAAGGGGATCCATCTATCACTTTTTCAAGCGCTCCTTCACAAAATCTCACATCGACAAGTTCCAATCGCATCAATGATCCCACGAAAACCGGGCGTTTGAGCCCGATTTTTATATTACTGAGAACGAGCGTGACAATGTGCTGACTTTGAAACACATGAGGAGGCACAACACATAATTTTCCATACTCCATAAAAAGAAAAAGGTCTTTGGTTTTTTTTGTTGAAGCTAGTTTTGCACATTTTGTTAGAGTTGCTTGTGAAAGTCCAACGACGTCGCACAATTCCAACGTGTGAATGACGGGGCTTTTGTGATGTTTTAGCACATTGCATACTAATTTATCGTCATTGGGATGTTCGAATGTAAGGGTAGGAATCAAAGTCCATAAGTTTCCGAATCGACGAAGTAAGACTGTTCGAACAGCGTCTGTAGTTGGGAGAAAAGAGAGAATATGGACAAGTAGTTCATCTGGTAATTCACTTAACCGATCTCTTTTGTTGCCGTGTTCGATTTTTTTGATGCCTTTTTTGCCTCGTAATTCTGTAGTATTCATGTTTTTTGTTAAAAACAATACTGGAGGAAGAGGGCTAGGGTTAGGATAAGAAGAAAATATTCTAGTGTGGTTTGTTGTTAAGATATATATATATATATATATATATATATATATATATATATATATATATATATATATATATATATATATATATATTAATCAGGCGAAATCTAATCTAATATATATAAATAAAGTAGGCATTTTTTATGTATCTAAAATTTTAGAATATAATCCAGAAATTAAATTATTTTAATAAAAAAAATAATGTAAAAATATAGGAAAAAATAAATTTATTAATTCAATACTACGAGTATACCAAAAAAAATATACTAAAAAATATTTAAATGATTGATACCTATCATTAAAAGATAAAAACATATATATATATATATAATTTTTGGAGAGCATTCAGAGCACCACGTAAGAACTATACTTATTTTGATCAATAAGAAAAAAGATTTGTATGTTATATTTGAATTAAAAAATTATGTCACCACCTAGATAAAAGTAACAAATTAGATTTGTAATTTTAATGCCACGCAGAATATAATCTACGAATTAAATTATTTTAATGAATAAAGTAAATCTATAGGAAAAGATAAATTTATTAATTGAATACTATGAGTATAAGAAATTTAAAAAAAAATATAATAAAAAATATTTAAATGATAACGCTTATAATAAAGTTTGATACCTATCATTATAAGATAAATTTTGATAGTATTTATGATAAGAAATACAAATTGTTCGTTTATTATAATTAAATTAAAATTTGTGATACCTACCCTTATAAATTGACACATCATACGACACAAACAATATTTCGTATCAATAAAAAAACCCATCAAGCAAATATTGTGTTAGTAATTTTGTGTTAATTTTTTGTCATCAATGACTGGGTAATTTTTAGTTTAATTTTTTTAAAATCCTAGGTTTAAATTAGTATTTCTAATTATTACCTACATTGTATTAATTTGTGATATTCAACAATTATATGTTTATGTTTTATTTACTAAATGTTTTTTTACATGCAGATCTAACACATCATACGGCACAAATAAAATTTCGTATCAATACAAAACCCCATCAAGCGAATTTTGTGTTGGTAATTTTGTGTTAGTTTTAGGTCATCAATGTCCGGGTAATTTTTTAAAATCTTATGTTTAAATTTATATTTGTAATTATTAGTTATATTGTATTTATTTAGGATACTTAACGATTATTTGTTTATGTAATGGCATACGATTAGATGTTGTATACTTAGTATATGGATGGCTTTGGTTATTTTTGGAGATGATTAAAAAATTCTAATGTATAGATTTGATTTTATATCGCAATAATTTTTTATTTATTGGTAAATATATTGATTTATTTATATAAATGTATAGATTTAATTTATATCAATTTCAGTTTGGCTAACATTTTACGGTTCAATTTATCCATTGATGTAGTAGGTTGGTTGTGGACGAGTGTGGTGATTTATCGAAATAAAAGATATGGTAAAACACTGAATAATGATTTAGGATTTAAATTATTAAAAATTTATCATTTCACATTAAAGATTTTATATAACGGAAAAATATCATATTTACAATTTATGTATATTTAATAAATTCATTATAAATTATAGTACAAATAAATATTAAACTTTTGTAATTTTGTCTGAAATTATTAAGTACAATAAATCAAATAATTAAAAATCTTAGATGAAAAAACCGTGTATCACACGGGTTTTCATCTAGTCTATATTATTTGCATCCATATTCTATATTGAAGACATATATACGATAGGTCACATATTTAAATTTCTCGAGCCCATTTGTGTACAAAGCATGGAAAATACAGAGTATATCATATTAATATATGTTCTTATAGCATTAGCATGCACCATCAAACTTTACGAAAAGTAATTAAACAAGGGTAACTCATTCGACAGTACTTGTATAACAAATAATTATGACTTATGAAACTATTCTGTTTTTGTTAAATTTACAAACCGCGCTTAAGTGATACAAGCAACAAATGTGAATTATTAAAATAGTGAATAATGTTATAATGTTATTCATCAGTATACATTTTCTAGTGTCCGTATTGTACGTGTATCCGAATCTTTATCTATACAAACTACCCTAGATTAGAACTACCACCACCAAACCTTCATAAATTGGTCAAGTCTTTATGACAGTTTCAGAAGTTCTGAACTATAATATGCTTAACATGTATTGTAAGATGCATATGCAAATTAAAAAACATGGATGTGCTTTGAAGTTCTTCAAAATTATAGGACAATTAATTGGTTATTTGGGGTCTTAAGTAGCTAAGGGTGTCAAAGGAAAGGAAAGAAAGGCAGGCTGTAAGGGTGACTCCACTACGAGTCTATGAACGGCTGCATCCCAGTCGAGATCACACCAACATAGTAAAACGATCAATCCAAACTGCATAATGATTTTCTAGCTCAAAAGTTATATGAACAAATAGTGGTACTTAATATTATGGCATAAACTCTTCTTTATATTTACACAGAAAGGAAACAGCATTTATCATCAAGGAGAAAAGTTCTTTGGAAAATAAAGAGTCTTAGCAAAATACACCAAACTTGCCATAGTACAAAACAAGTAAAAACAACAGGAATGAAAATAAGAACAGCTAGCAGTCAGAGTAATAGCACAAGCATATCTGTTGTGGGAAGAGAAGCTTGAAAACAAAAGGTTTTAGTTAGTATTATAGGTAACCACCTGAAGCTGAGAAGAGAGGCTAAGCAGTGTTCTAGCTCGGAATTTAAATACTGTAAGTGTCAAACAGTTCATCAGGCAGGAAGAAATGGATCATCCTTCTCTCAGTCTGGCACAAACTCTTCATTGGCTTCATATTTATACACTTATACAACAAAAGCATTCTAGGCTAATAGCTAGATTAGTTATAGCACTAATATTGAACCATTTCCAATGCAGTTAACTTCAGATGGATTAACAGTGACAGAGACGAATTACCAATGCTGAATTCATAATTACTTAACATGAATTTCAACTTTGGCTTTCGGTGACGCCCTTGGGAAGCTTAACAGCTGCAGAATGAATCCTTGGCCCTCTGCTGAAAACAGTTCATCCTTTCCACTGATTTCAATAGCCACTTCTTCCAAAATGACTGCACTTTTAAGCACAAATGCTATCAGCTGACCAAGGGCTTCACATGGCTTCTTGTATTTACTAATGATAAAAGATCTAAGATTTCCCAGCACACAAGGAGAAGATAGCTCATGCATGAGCATATTGCAATCACAGAACAAATCCTGAAATTTTAGTACATGAATTATCTCAATGTTATTGATAGGTAAGACCAAATTAAATACGTACTAGTATCGTAGTATCATATACTTCCTCCCCTTAACTTTTAGTGAAACTATTTGAAAAAAAAGCTCTCACAGTTTTAGTCAAACTGTTGCAACTAAAAGTGAAGGAAGTATACTTCTAAACAACTTCGTATTAGCTAGATAAATCGATAAGCAGATAGATGACCTACCACATCAGCATATATTGTAACTTCCATTAAGATCGATGAGCTTTTTAGTAACCTGATAATGTCTACCAGACAGCTTCCATAGATTCCTGGCCTGAGAAGTAAATATCTTCTAGGTGCTCGAAAAATCAGTTTCTCACGTCCATATTCTCCACAGGGTTTTAATTGCTGATACAGAATGAAACACAACATTAGTAATATCCCAATAATTGTCTTATACAAGTAGTTAAAGTGCGTGTTTTACTAAGCAATGATCACCCATAAATAAATACACCATGCAAAGAAATGAGCATTATGTTTCATACTCCTATCCTAAGCTAACATATAGAAACAAAGATAATCCTGCCCTAACATTCAGGGTCAAGTAGCGATTCGTATCCCACAACAAAGCATAATGATTGCAATTCATACACAACTATATATGAGAGGATTACAACTCAATACTGCCTCTAATCTAAAATACATTTTAAAGCAAATTTCTTTTGATACAAAACTTAAGCAATTCAGCCAATGTGATATCAAATGACACTTCCTAACATGAATGCATCAGTACCATACTATCTATTAAGATGTTACATTACATTTCCAAATATAAATCCAACTAAATTTATCCAACTTCTTACTAAGCTATGTGCAACGTGCATATATTGCAAAAATGACAAACAGTTTATATACATAAGAGACCAACTAATTACATCATAGGTATCATCATAGTACGAGCAGATTATGTATGTGTAGCAACATGACTATGCTAATTCTCATATATAAAGCACACATAGTCAAAAGTGGTGTATGTGAATAGTGTAAAGTCAAATAGGGCACTTAAATATATGAAGAGGTAGTAATTTATACTTTAGAGTAATAATAAGTAATCAAAGAAGAGAAACCAAAACAAGTGAAGTGTGCATCTTTTTTCATTAAAAGCTAGAATAAGGAGGCAAAAACTCACAATGTAAGCTCCATTTCTATCATCCAATTCTAAAAACTCGACATTTCGAAGCTTGTTGAGTAATTTGTCAAATTCGCCCTGAGCCATGTTATTCGGGTCATCACAGTACGGCTCACATCCAGGCCACTCTGTACATCGATTGATCTTGGCTTCTTGAACAGATGAAGCATTAATCACTTGTAGAAATCCCAAACATATTCCTTTAACATGCAAGATCTTAAGGTTAGGGCAATTCAATGTGAAAAATTGCTCCTCTATTAATGTTACACTATGATCAAAATGAAGCTCCAATTTTTCAATGTTAGGAGCAGTAAAGTGCAACTTAGTCAATTTGTGAGAATACTTTATCACCAATTCTTGTAATCTTGGACACCCACTTGTTAAAACTTTGAAAGTACCATCATGCATAATCACATGAACAAGTTCCAATTTCCTTAATGAACTCATATCAACTTTACCTGGGAATTTAATCTCAATGTTATAAAGATAAAGCGAAACGATGTATCGATTTCTGAAGGCATCAGATGGAAGATAGTAAGGACTAGGAGACCAAAAATCATCATTTTGAACACTTACAGCTTTTGGGTTTTTGTTTAAGGCAACATTTGTCAAGTTGATCAAATTTTGCTTGGAAATTTTATGCACAAATAACAACTCAAAAATATTTGGACCAAAAAAAAACAACTCAAACTTATCAAGGGTAGGACTTTTGTGAAATTTCATAACATTGAACATAAATTTGTCGCCTATTGCTCTTATCAAACCTAAGGGTAGGAATTAAAGTCCATAACTTTCCGAATCGACGAAGTAGGACAGTTTTAACAGCCTCTCTAATTGGCAAAAAACTAAGAATGTGGATAATTAATTCATCGGATAATTCACTTAACTTATCTTTTTTGCAATTCCCTTTATCACACTCCTTTTGCTTCTTCATTGAGATGAAATTCATCAATTTTCAGGTTGAAATCTGCCACAAATACAATGTACAAAATTAGTAGCAAGAACATGAATAATTAAAATAAGATTATTGGATTTTCTGATTTAATTGAAATCTTACCTCATAAAATGCAGAGAGAATTGCTGCCAAAGAAGTTGAATGAAAGAAGCAAATTAAAAATTTCCGGGTACAACAAGTACTGTATTAACCTAAAGCTGGTTTAGTTCAACTTATTTTTACTTATTTCAAAAAAAATAATTTCAGATCAGAACATCGTTTTATGTTCAGTTTTTTATCGCTAAATATTCTTAATTTCGTAATGAAAAAAATTGTGAAAATTACATATTAATAGACTACACATTATTACGAATCTAACAAGATCTCACTTCATATATTTTTTCCTTATAAATTATCGTACACTTAAGGTCAAAGTTTGGTCAAATCAGACAATCAGATCAGATCAGATCAGTAAAAATAAGGTGAACCAAACAAGGCTAGACAGAAGTCCTTTTTTTTTGTCTGTAAAAAAGTAAAACCCTATGATTGGATTGGTAACATAGACTATTACTACTTATGCAGACCTTGCAGTAAAGATTATGGGGTAAATATTTGCTTTCTCTTAAAACATGGGATTTGATACTTATGATAAAGACTTTGTCGCTTTTTTTTTTTTTTTTTCTAACATGGGATATTAAAATTTTCGTTTTATTGTATATAGAAATGAAATTATGAATTATATATTTTAAGAGGTGGGGATCAGATTGTAAAAAGTAAAATGGGATAAAAAAAAAATAGGTTCGGAGGGAATACAAAAGAGTGAGGTGCATGCCCATATTTGCGGGAAAATTCCTAATGTACACAAAAATTAAATATTTCTATGAAATGTGTATCCAACTTACAATATTGTTATGGAGTACTCGTACGAGTATTTGTTAAGCATATACCCCCTCATTTCCTATTTTAATGTTTTAATTATGTTTGATTTTTTTACAACCTTTGAAACATGTCTTAAAACGTATATATCTCTATTTTTATATCTATAAAATTATAAAAATTTAATACTAATAAATTATATAGTGAGACGATTCCTACAAAATTTCGCATGACTAGATTAATGAAATTATATGGTCACGTATAGCAACAATAACCCCTTTGCCAAGAATTTTAAGAAAGAGATTTAGCATGTAAAGGAGAAAATCAAATACAGGGTAAATGATTAAAATACAAACTAAACCAAGGGTAACTATAAATTATCTGTGTTAATTTAATTTGATTAATTTGCTTGTTTACACTCTAAACCTTCGTTTAAACTGTGTGTCAAAAAACGTATGTTGCTAGTAATATACTTCATACTTCGTATAAGCTAAGGAAGTACTAATCAATATCAGATCATTGTTGTGGGTCTAGAAAATTCGAGACATTTATGTGTCATTTGGATCTTAAGAATTAAGGTTGTCAAAAGAAAATAAAAATGCAATCAAGCTACTATCTAAGGGTGAATATAATCCACCAAGGTCGATCTCCGCACACCACCAAGGTCCAAGGATCTTATTTACCTCTCAATTTTCATCTTCCAAATTCATCAGTATGTTTGTGTCATTATTAGTTGTTATAACTTAGATAATGTGTGGAAATTGTTGCAACATTAACAGGCCTTAGTTTATCAGACAGTTTTTGCAAATTGGTTACATGACCATAATGGTGCGAAATAAAGATAGAGCACATATTATAGCACAAATTCTCAATAAGCTTCATAGGTACTGCAATCACAGAACAAATTCTGAAAAATCTACATGAAAAAAAAAAAAAAAAAAAAAAAAAAAAAAAAAAAAAAATCATGCTATATGTGTGCTGATCTATATTAGCTAGATAAATCAATAGGCAAATATATAGACAACCCACATCAGTTTATACAATACAAGCAAGTTTTTTCAAGCACTTTGAGCTTCTTAGCACCCTGAATCCTGATGATGTCTAGCAGACAGCTTCGATTGATTCCTGACCTTAGAGCTAAATGAACATTAGCAATTATATTGCACTAATTGATATATAATATTGTGATAAACTAAGCAATAAACACTACCAAATCATTGCACATACCTATAGCCTTCTACCAATCTCAGCACAATTTGCATGATTTCCACAAAGAGCACAAAACCAGGGTATGATGGTTGCAATTATATACTTATAACCTAAGAAAAGCAGGCAAACACGATTGTTGAAGCAAAAAAACCAGACTGGAAAGAGTTCAAAGAAATGTAACCTAAGATAAAAGAGGCAAACATGATTGTAGAATGTAGAGCGAACAATGCCAAAAGAGAGCTAAAAACATCAGTCCTAGAATCCACTAATCATAAAGTACAAGCAGGGAATCACCAAAGTAGACTGTATCTGGAGATGCCACAATCAAAATCCGAATCATACGAATCCTAATTAGAGAACTGCTCTAAATCGCTAAAAACTTGGTTATAGTCTGAAGTGGAATCACCAGGTTGTCGCACATATTTGATCTGCTCACATTTTTTGCCCAATTCTCCCGACAAATCAATGAAAAAGCATGCGCGTAAATCAAGAGATTCAAGAAGAGGGCATCCATCAAGAATTGCTTTCAAGCCTTCATTTGTCATAAAAGTTCCTATCAGTTGAAGAGTGCGCAAATTAGGCATGCTCTTAGCAATGGCTAATGCTTCCTCATTATCAGCATCAGCGTACTCATAATCAGGCGCAATATCATTTAAAGTAAATGACTTCAGAGGAGGACAAGTGTGGCCTATAGCTTCAATTGTATCCACAGAGAAAGAACATATGATAATCGCCACTTCCTCAAGTGCAGGGAGCATTTTAACAGCTTCAATCAGTACTCCATCTGAAACACCAGTGTAATGCCCAAGTCGTAGATGTTTTAGATTCTTCGACCTATTCAAAATTAATTCAGAGTTGCAATAACCGGCCAAAGAATTAAATAGGTATTAGTACAAAGAATTAAACTTATGTTTTGTTTCACAAATTTCCCTCACCACCTATATAAGGCCAATAACTTCCTCTATAGTGATAATCAAATGAAATGAAAAATCATGATGAAAAAGACATTTGGAGGAGGGCAAGGGTTAAATGCATATAAATTCATTCTAATTACCACCAAACAAATCAAACGAGCCATAAAGACAATAAAATTTTACTTGTACTAGTTGTACATACATAAGTAGCAAACATTGTAGTGTAGCACAAGCACTCACAATTTCGAAACACCTAGTTTTTAGATTCCCTCTCACAACATTAGCACATCTTAATCTTAAATTGCACATTTGCACATCATATAATGAATGCACAAAGATAAGTCACCATGTTCAAGAACAGGGTAGCACCATAAAAATTCCATCATATCTTAATTATCTTTTTCTTGAACAACAAAAACAAACATTAGCCAAAATATGTCCATAATATATTAATATCTCACAATTCTTGACTAACATAATTGACAAAATTTAATCAAACATTAAAAAAAAAAAATGCAAACTTGTAAACACCCAGAATAAAATTTAAGCAACCCACAAAATGACATTACCTTTCAACGATGTACATCAAGGTTTCATCATCACAAACACTCTCCAAATAGATATCAACCAAACACCCGCAACTACGATCAACCGCATATCGAGTCATCGCATTAACATAAAAGGTTAAGCCCATATAAGCATCTGGTCCATCTGGAAGCGTCATATAAATTGTCTTGAACATGGAAGGTTGTTTGCAGAGCGTACGAAACAACATTCAAACCTTTTGAACATTTTCGATTATTTGAATTGTGTCTAATTTCGATAGGATTAGGACCCAAACTTCATCTGGAAGCTCCAACCAATTGGGGTTGTTCTTCTCCATCTTCAAATTTTGAGAATTGTTCATCTTGTGTTTGAACTTGGATGGTTTTGTAGAAGTAGATAGTTGAGGAAAACTAGGGAAAATGGAGAGTTTTTGTCATGACAGTGTGACTTCTAGTCTTCTACAAGTAATTCAGGGATAAATGGCCTTTTTACAACAGTTGGTATTTAACGTATGGTCAAAATTTGAATTAATGTCACAACTTACAAGATTCCCAATTCATTCACATGAAACAATATTTGGATTAATGCTGAAGAATTGGGAAATAAATAAAACACTCTTCACAGTTGGTAAACAATCAACAATTTATTCACACAAGTATGTACTTGAAGTAGATTAAAATTGTTTCTTCAAAAAAAAAAAAAAAAAGTAGAGCATCATATTCATCGAGACAGCGCCAAATCACTTAAGATATAGAAGCAGGGCAAACATTACAAGTGATATTTAGAAATTTTGTGTTAGATTCATCAGCGACAAAATTAGTCCCCCCCAGATTCATTAACAGACTTTGGAATTCAGGGATTATGAAATTTCTAGAAAATCCAGTACTGGATCCAAAGTAAACAATAACTAAAATGCTTCTGAAAAAAAAGAATTTTAGTGAATAAAGAGAAATGAAAAAGAGAAATTAATTATATGCACAAGACAACTTCATTAACAGACTTAGAGTTTCTTACAAGAACTAGGCCTAGCAAAAATGTTCAAATGTTTAGTATGTATGTCACTTACGGTTCTCTCCGAGCAAATAAATGATGGAAAAAACAGTCAGAATGGATCATTTGTAGTCCAAGTCCAAAAAGGCAAGAAGCCATTTCCACCGTAGTAATGGTGTGGGAAATCATCATCGATAACGTCAGCGTAGTAATGGAGTGGGAAATCATCCTCAGAATTCTCAAAATAATAGCTGGACAAAATTTGAAATTAAAATTAAACCAACAAACAAAACAGCGAACCAAAAATCATAAAATCTCAAAAATTTAAAAGGGAATTATCAATGGTACACCCAAAGTTCGAGCGTTTATCAATGGTACACCTACTTAACTATTGTTTATCAGCGGTACACCCAAGGTTTCACACACTCATCTACAGTAACCAATCCGTTAAACAAACGTTAATCCTAATCTATTTTTGGCATTTTTCGATTTTTTAACTTAAAAAACTCCCTCCTTTTTTTCCCTCTTAACTTTCCCTCCTTTTATTTAAACTAACCCACCCAACCACTCTAACTGTATAAATAGTTTCCCTCCTCTTTTGCAGCTTACTCTTCTCCTTCTTCTCGAATTTCCCTTTTTTTTTTTTTTTTTTTTTTTTGCTTGTCAATGAGATATCCCTTCCTGATGATAGAAATACTCGTAACAATCATCCACAATTGACCGTTTTAAGAGGAAAATTGTGCATAGTTATGAATAATTTGGATATATGGATGATGAAGGAGTACGGTATGGATAAGTCTTGGACTCGACTATTTCATTATAATAAGTTCGAGCAGTGTAACAGTTTTGATACGTGCTTTATTCATAAATGGAATCGCATGTATACTAGAGTAGCTTGCTTAATATAAATGGGCGAAATATCATCTTACAAGCTCAATTTGGCTATTCATCACCAATATCAGATTTCTTGATTTGTTGCGATCTAGAATCTCAAGAAGCTAGGAAGATTGAAATGCCGGATTTACCACTATTACCAGATAATATGTATTTAGCTGATTCCATTCAACCTTGGGCGGAATCACTTGTGCCCTTTTCTTTAATTATGATAATGTACAAGAACATAGAAAGGTGAATGTTACTCTCTTCGTTCCTATAGAATTGATCATAATACAAACGAAATCTTATTTTTGTTTATTTCATTTTAATATTTAGTTTCACAATAGTAAAAATTTTACATTTTTATAGTCATGAATCTCATGATAACTACTGTATCTTGTTTTTAAAATATTTATTCTATGGTTTTTATTAATAAATCCTAAATCAGTTTCATTTAATCTTATTGTGATGTTATCTTCTACCAAAATTGACCGGAATTTATACTTGTTAATCCTTCATTTGAAAGCTTCACAATTAGGTTCTTTACACCATTCAAATTCGTTGTGTTACTGTCTTACTGAGGATGATTGAGCTGAAGTTGATGCTGCAGCGAGTAGCAGAGTTGAGTTGATTTCTGTCCAAGAATTGTACTCAACATCTTTTTTATGTTGTGGATGGGTTTACAGAGACCCTAGCTCATATTATTGAGTTTTGCCAAGTGCTTTTTTATCAAAACTTTCTTTCACCTATTTCACTTCTATCCCTAAGTATAGTTCTCATTTGACTTATTTGGGTCAAACTTTGAAAACTTTGACTATAAATTCCTATTAATTTATGAGAGATTATATGTTCATATGAGATCTTGTTGGATTCGTCACATTATATATTTTATCAATATCAAGTTTTTATATTTTTTACGCATACGAAAATAAAGATATAGACGCTTTAAGACATATTTTGAAGACCGTAAAAAGTCAAACAGAAACTATATTTAGGGATGGAGGGAGTAGTATAAAGTCTTTAAACTATAAAGTGCCATTATAAGACTGCATGATAAATAAATGTTTAGTGGCATTTTTATATCTAACGAAGAGGTTGGGATTGGTTTTATACTTAATAAGTTAATAGTAATATACTTCGTACTAGGTATTCATACTGTGTCTTGTTTGCATGTCTTACTTCATTGTCTAGTGGTGGCATCGCTAGCTTTGAGGAGGCTGTTTTCTTTTACTATTCTGGATTGCCTGCTGAAGCAGTTTGTGGGTTGGGCAAGGGAAGGAAGGAGCATGGAAACTCGGGTCAATTAGTCGGCTTTAATTTGGGTGATTGGTTTCAAGTTGAACTGCTCCAACAAAATAAGAAACAATGTAAGACTTAGTATTAATACAAAATGTGATATATGAGTCATATTGGATTAAATTTAGGTTGTTAATGTTCACTTTTGGTTATCCGGCTAGGCTTGGGAATCCCTGCTCTAATTTTATGGTAATTCCGTATGATGTGGTTAGAACGGAATTAAAACTTCTATCAAGAACTACATTCTAGTGCAATTTTTTTTTTAGGACTAAGGTGGCATATATATATATACTTTCTTCGCCCGTTATTATCTGCAACAAAAGAATATTTTATATCTCATAAATAATACTCCTTTGTTGCAGATAATAGCAGGCGGAGGGAGTATATAGCTTTATAATTTTTCAAGTAATCGCGTATGCAATGGATCATCTATTTCCAAGGACTGACAACAATTGTGGTTGTTAGTTCAATTTGGAAAACGGGATGAATTTGAATCTTATACAGCTCTGAACAAACCTAGCTACATGCATAAAGTTAGCTTTGGTTGCCTTCCTCGATCTTTGTCCTCTTTTATCCTTCTTCACTTCAATTGTGCTTTGATTGGCCTCATCTGATTGTACATTTTCCATGAAATGGCTAATAACATTAGCAGATATTAATCGTAACATTAGGATGTTTACAAACTTTAAGAAAATTTATAGAGTGGGGCCTAAAAGAGGATTTTTTATAAATAAAGTATTGTTGGTAAGAAAGAGAAATAATAAAAAAAAAAAGTAGTATAAGTGTGATTCATAGGAAAGAGAAATAATAAAATATTTGTGAAAGTGGAGTGAGTGGGAGAGATAAATTATAAAATAATAGTGGATCCTTTTCAAATATAAAAGTGTTGCAATTAATATGAAAACACATGTAAAAGAAAAGTGTTGCGATTAATACGAAACAAAGAAAGTGTAATAGAATAGATTGGTAACTTTTGGGTTTATAACATCTCTACATTGTAATCAACACTTTTAGCTAAAAAAAATTTTGGTTTACGGCTTAGTCTTCCATTAATAGTCTTCCATTTTTGTTAAATTGATCATGTTATAACTTAATTCTATCATGTTTGTCTATATACCACAATGTATAATTTGTTCAAAACGCATATTGAAATTAGGAAAAATCGTAAATAACCACCCCTTAAAACACCAAAATTTGATTTTACCACAATGCATAATGTTCATAAAGTATTACCCTCCTTTGCGCGCGCGAGCACATACGAAAAAAAAATGTTCACAAAGTGTGTTCATCTAATACGCTAGTTAATAAATTGTCATGTTCTTTTCTTCACCTTTAAAAAAAAAATACTCCCTCTGTTTCATAAGATCATCTCCAATGGTGAGACTTGAGAGAGTTTTTTTATGAGAGAGAGAGTATTTTTTGCAAAGAATACCAATAAGTTGGTATCTAAACTTAGCAACTCCAAAAGAAAGTTGCTAAGTTTAGATACTCAACTTTGAGTTTCATTTGACAAAAAGTGTGGGCCCTTTATCAATATTATAAAATATTTTGTAATTTATTTAAGTTTTTTTTTTTTTTTTTTTTTGAAAAACTTACAATATGAATTAGGTGGGCCATAAATTGAAAGTGACATTAGTATACTTTAGGGAGTCTCACCATTGGAAAATTAGACTTCACATGAGTTGCTAAATTGAGAAGTGGGTTGGGTATCACAATTGGAGGTAAAAAACAACTCGCGTTTTGTATTTCAATACTCAAAGTTGAGTCTCACCAATGGAAATGGTCTAATATTAGTCTCATATACTATTTTGAGCGTTTCAAAAAGATCTACCCATATTGAATATGTTTCATTTTTAACTTAATTTTTTTGGAATTAATTTGTGGATTGATGACATGGCTCTAAGTAAAGAAATCTCTATCTTGAATTATGCATCATGACTTATGCTTTCCCCAAAAAAAAATCAAAAAACTTAAATAAGGTAAACCCATCTTCATTAAATTAATGAAATATTTTTGCTAAATAAGGTAAACTAATTATGAATTATTTTGTACTTTAATGTTAGATTCCAAATATTCCACTTTCCTTATTTTATGTGATTGATTTCATATGGGACTAATATTATGAAACGGATGGAGTATTTGGTACAAAAAAAAATATAGAAATATGTTTTGTTTAGTAGAAATAATTTTTTAAATTCGTAAAATAAGTAACTTCAAATAATAATAGAGAAATTTGGAGTGTAAAATGAGGCAATTTTTTTTACTCGTATAGTTGTTGCTCAATCCAAGATTAATTTTTTCGATAAAATACAAATTTATTTTCATGATAAACAAAAAAGAGTACTCCATATTTATCTAGTGACATTTCTATCAATAAGTTATTAATAACTTTTTATCAAATATAGGTCCCATTAATATTGACTTATTTAAAAAATATATATCATGTTGAGCGAGATATTTTGTTGAGATAAACGTAAACCTGATCAAGTATGGCCCGGCCCGGAATTTGCCCGGGTTTGGGCAGAATTTTTGAGCCCGAAATGCGGGTTTGGGCAAGGGAAATAGGCCCGAAAAAATTCTGGATAGGTTTGGGCAGCAGGTCTGGCCCGGCCTGGCTCGAAAAAATGAGGTGTCCAATAAACCCTAACAGTAAACAGCCTAACTATTTCATTTCAGATTTTCAGCAGCTGTCACTCACTCACTCCCTCTTCCTTACTCTCTTTCTCAAGTTTTCATTTCTTTCATTTCTCCTTCTCAATCTTCTAGACTTCCACACAAGACACAACGCTGCGTCTCTCTCTCTCCTCCATTAAAGCCTACTCTGAGTTCTCCATTGAAGCGCCTCTTCACCGGTTCGTTCTTCGTTCTCCATCCGATCTCCTTTCCCTCTTCTCTCTTTTCTTCTCCTCTTCTCTCTTCCTCTCATCTTCTCTCTCCGTTATGCATCACCAGAATTTTGTATATTAGATCTTCACCGGAATTTTGTAGAGATGCGAGCAGATCGAGCTTCACCGGAATTTTTGAGATGCGGGCAGAGCTTCTCCGGAACCGAGCAACGAAGGTTAAAGTTCATCGGTTTGTTCGTCCGTTCCAGATTTTTTAATTTCCAGATTTTAATTTTTTGTGTATTAGATCCGTTTTTTTGTGTATTAGATTTTTAATTTCCAGATTTTTTAATTCGTCCGTTCAATTTGTGTATTAGATTTTTTTTTTTATTTGTATATTCCATTTTGCTGTATTTTGATTTTCCTCTCATCCTCTCATTTTTTTTATGAATTTTTTCGTCTTTTTATTCTGGGTGGGGGGAGTGGTGGTTACGGTGGGTGGGGGTGGGTGTACGGGGTCTGGGTGGGGTGGTCTGGTCTGGGTTGGTTGGAGGTGGTTAGGGCTAGTGGTGGAGGGTGATTGGGGTGCCGGTTTGTTTTTTTTTAATTTTTTTTTTAACATTTTTGTACTAGTTTAGTTAAAATTTTAAAAAATTAAAATTTATAGTTTTATGCACTAGCAAACTTTAAATTACAAAAAATAATTAAAATTGATAAATTTAGACAAGTTTGGGCTAGTGGTGAATGGTCTGATAGTCTCGATTGGGACGGGTTTGGGCAGCAACATTCTGGCCCAAATACTGACCCGGCCCGCCAACATGGACAGGAAAAACACAGCAACTCGGCCCGAACCCGACACGGCCCGGCGTTTGATCAGGTCCAGATAAACGGGGCTCCCTCAGTTTTTTGACTTTTCCCCCAAAATTTTCAGCTTTAAATTCAACTTTCTATTCAAAACACCATCATCACCATAATTCTTAAAACCCTCTCAATTTACACCATTTAACCGCTAAACTTTCTCACAAATTCACAAAACTACCAAACCTCCATTAACAACAATGGCACCAAAACTCGAAACCCCTTCATCTTCAACCTCTCAATTCTGCTTCCCTCTTGCATTTTCCAACATTACCCCTAACCCATCTAACTTCTTCTCCCCAAAACTCCTCTCCTCTGCTCTTCCCACCACTTCCTTCTTCACCAATTTCACCCTAGAAAATGGCGATCAACCCATCTTCGTCCACCCTTATCTCGTCAAACTTTCTCTCTCCTCACTTTCTCTCTCATACCCATCTCTCACCTCGTCGTCTTCTTCCATTTCCCAGGATTTCTCCCCTGATTTCACCATTTCCACTTCACAATCATCTCCTCATTTGGTGTCCGCGTTCAGCGATTTGACTGTTACTGTTGATTTCTTAGCCTCTGATTTTAGGTTTTTGCTTGCAAGAGGAAGCCCTTATGTCACTCTAGAAGTTTCTAGACCTTTGCCTCTCTTATTTGCGACGAATTCTGCAATTCAAACTATCTCCTCTTCTTCTTCTCAAACGAAACACAGAATTGAACTTGAAAACAATCAAACTTGGGTTGTTTACTCGTCTTCTGAGTTAAATCTGGAAAAACAAGATGATACCCATTTCAAAAGTTCAAAATCATTTTCTGGGGTAGTTAGAATTGCTGTTATTCCTCAAGAAAAAACAAACAAATTTGAGGAAATTCTTGATTTTCACAACACTTGTTATCCAACAAATGGGGAAGCAGTCTTTTCAACCCCATTTAGTTTGGATTACAAATGGGAGAAAAAGGGGTGGGGTGAATTGTTGATGTTAGCACATCTTGTACATGTTAAGCTGCTTTTAGTTTATAATTCTGGGGTTAAAGTTCTTGATGATTTTAGGTATAAAAGCATAGATGGTGATTTAGTTGGAATTGTTGGCAATCGATGGAATTTGAGGGTTGATAATATTCCAATTTCTTGGCATTCAATTAGAGGAATTCCTGAAGAAAGTTACCCAGAAATTGTTACTGCACTATGGAAAGATGTTGGGGCTTTAGGTTCGAACCCGATTTCGACAACAAATGTTTATTACTATTCAATGCAGGTTTCTAGGGCTGCTAGATTGGCTTTGATTGCTGAAGAAGTGAATTGTTTGGAAGTGATTCCAGGGATAAGGAAGTTTTTGAGAGATTCAATTGAACCTTGGTTAGTGGGTTCTTTTGAAAAAAATGCGTTTTTGTATGATGAGAAATGGGGTGGAGTTGTATCAAAACATGGTTCTGTTGATCCGGAGGCAGATGATGGGTTTGGATTTTACAATAATCATGTTTATGCATTGGGTTATTTTGTGTTTTCTATTGCGGTTCTTTCGAAAATTGATGTTCAATGGGGGATGAAATTTAAGAGGAAAGTGTATGCACTAGTAGCCTCTTATATGAGCTTGGGAAAAGGGGAGAAATCTAAGTACACTAAGCTTAGGTCATTTGATGTGTATAAACTGCATTCATGGACGAGGAATTTGAATGATGATCATGAACGGAATTCCGAAAATCCAAGTGCTTCTATCAATGCTTACTACTCAGCTGCACTGTTGGGTAAGGTGTTTGGTGATGATCATCTTGTGGCTATTGGCTCGACACTTGCTTCGTTTGAGATCGAAGCAGCTAAGACATGGTGGCATGTTAAGGAAGGACAGGTTATGAGGGGGAATTCGTTGAGGAGAATAAAATGGTTGGTATAGTTTGGGAATACGAGAGAGAAGACGAGTTGTGGTTCACTGATGCAGGGAACGGGGAATGTAGGGTGGGAATACAAGTAAGGCCACTGATGCCTGCATTAACTGAGATTCTGTTTTCTGATCTTGGATACGTTAGAGAGGTTATCGATTGGGTGTCACCGTCTTTGGCAAGAGAGGATGCTAGTGACGATTGGAAGGGCTATGCTTACGCATTGGAAGCCACAGTTGATGCCAAAAATGCATTGAACAAGATCAGAAATCTGAAAGGTTTCGATGAAGGGAATTCGCTATCGAACATGTTGTGGTGGTGTCATAGCAGAATTGGGAAGCAGGATTATTGTTCGTGGTGTAGGAAAGACTTCAAAGATTGCTCCTATTGTAGCTATTGCTGCTAAACTGACCTCGTCGATCATGCAGTTTGTTCAAGTTTATTAGAGCACTTTAGTTTTTGCTATACAATGGTTTACTATTTTTAGTCTTTGATCTGAAACTGGTTTTTTGTGTAGTTTTGCAGACAGTAAGTCAATCGAGGTCATTGAGCTCTTGTAGGTTTTGCTTCATCATGAAATTTAGTTATCAACTTATCATAGGGTATCTGGAGCTCTATTTTTGGCTTTGGCTGATAATGAACTATATTATGTTTGTGTTTTGTAGCTTGTGGTAAATCAAATCTCTTTCAGTGAAGAATTTCTTGGTTAGTTTGGTTCTCTGTTTTTAACTAGCTTTATAAAAATAAATTCGAAGTAAAATTATACATTCAATTTGCTTCTTGTGCATCAAATACTCCATATTCAAGTTGTTTGAGCTCTTGTAGTCAAGTGTTGAGGCAAACTCTATGAAATTTCGATAATAGGATATGTTTTCAATGTGACATCTTGGTTATCTGATGAAAAATGTGAGGTGTTAGAATGGCAAATTTTGGATATTCGAGCAATGCCCACACTACATTGTAGACTTGTAAGTCTTTGATCGTGTATGTAGTAGTATTTTTAGCCGAAGTTACCACACCATGGCTGTGAGGTTATTGTGTTATCTTGTGTTAGTAAATCATGTGATTCATTTGTCTTGCATTATATTGTGTTAGTAGTATTTACGTTTGAATCTTGTGTAGGATGGGCCTTAATCTATCTGAAGTTCTTTCAAGTCTCGACCTGTAGTGCAAGGGGTGTTGCTTTATGTGGAGTGGTAATGTTTGCTACTTAAAACTTAGTATAACAGCAACCTTTTCATTTGCACTGAGGCTTGCTATCAACCTTTCGATGCATTCATTTGACGTGTATATCTGTTTATCCGGTTTTTCACTTGATGACTGTGTATATTTCTGTGTTATAATGGTATGGGGAGGTGCATAGAAAATTTATATACCTCAATATACAATGAGAAGATGTAAGAAGTAATGCCAAAGTTGATGTCAGACATAACTTCCGATCTGCTGGAAGTAACTGGTAGATCTTATTTGACTTTCGCGATTTTTTTTTTTTTTTGGTTTCTTTTAATCTGTAAATCTTTTCAAAAGAAGGATCATTGAGCTTGGTTTTTGTTCCTCAATATATATACACCCTTATGTGAGTACATGTTAATATTGTATTTTGAGAGTGAAAATCCTTTGAAGAGTGTCGTCATCATTACTATGAACAACCTTTCATTTACAATTCTTTTGAAAATGCAGATTATATTTTTGTACTCCGTATCACAAGTCTTGCAATTTCATTCTCTCCATTGAAATAACTCACCATTGAATTACTATGATCATTATTATCATCATCTTAATTCTTCTGTCCATCTGAATTGCTCAATTTTTGCTAGGCTGTAGCACTAGCAGTCATCAACCTTTCTTTTAGTTGGGCTGGGCTGCGAAGGTGCTCCTAGCCCACTCAGGCTCTTGAAAGTGAGGAAAGAGTAAAAGAATCTATTCCAAAATGCTTTTTAATGAGTTTGATCCTATAACCTTAAAGTCATTGAGCATGAGCTTTAACCACTACACCGGTTAGGTTTGGTTATCTTTAGCCATGACCCATATCGGCCGTATGGTACAAAAAATGGGAAAGAAGATGAGTATAACTTTTTTAATACATCATAGTTTATTTCTTTGCTTATGTGCTTAAATCTTGTTAGTAGCCTTAGTCGTACATTGCAAGATACAACCCATGAAAATAACCCGTACAATTAGAATCCGTACGATGAAACTTTAGGAGGACAAAGTTCTTCTAAGTTCCCACCAGGCCACCATCATTTAACTCCATGATGGGTTAAGCTTAAGAGTACATAAATTCTATGATGGTACAAATTTAATATGCATTCAAAAGGTAGATTAATGGAATAATGGGCCTCGTACATTATTTCCTTTTTGTAGTTTTAATCTTAGTCACCAATTCATAAAGGTGGCCCAATAACTAACAGAACGTTAGTTCTGAATTTTATTTTATTTTTTTTGAGGAATTATTTCTGAAAATTTTGATTTCTTTTATTCCCTTGGTTTTGCATCTTGCTTTTGTGTTCACACATCATTAAGAAAATTCTTAGGTGATTAAGCAATTTGTAGTAAGCTGATTGGTGGGCGCCTAGGCATGTATTTTTTTCAAGACTTTATTAACCAAGCTCGTTACATCTTTATGATAGTTACAAATAGCTTTTGCTAGTTAAAATATTATGACACTTTGAGCATATTGTAACAACTACAACAAGCTTAGCTAAATCATCCCGTTTGAAACTAATTGATATTGTCATAAATTCATTTTTAAAAAATGGAGTAATCGTTTTCTCCTTTCAATTTTCCCGTCTCTAGTCCGTAGAAGTAAGTGGAAAGCACTTCGCTTAGCGTGATTGCAACTCCACCCTAAGAATTGTCTCTCTAATCTCCCCAACTAGACAATGCAACTACTCACAACTACATTTACAAATTTACATCCTACTCATCAATAATTATCAATTAATCATGGTAACTACTTTTAAAGTGATAATCAATTGCCTAGATCGCAAAGTAGGATGGTTTACGATGTTCAAAGTTGATCTTATATTACGAATATTTTCATTTCTAAAATTGATTGTTTTGAGGTTTTTTTTTTTTTTGTTGCAGTATATGTAGCGCTTTTTTTAAGAAAAAACGAATAAGAAATTTAATTAAAATGAATTGAGGCCAGCAAAAATTAGCACACATTCATAATATAACTTACAACTCTATTACTATAGGACAAATTTATAATTAAAATTGTGTTTGGTTGACATATAGAAAATCATATTTCCCATGAATTAGTTTCCTATGTTTTGTTTGGTTAACTTATGTAATACCCATGTATTATAATAACTTTAACTACTTTCCCAAAATTTTGAGGACAATAATGTAATTTCACCCAATATACATATGGGAAGTTTGAATGACCAAGGTAGGGTGTGGGAAATTAATTCCCATGTTTGTAGGAATTTCCACTTCCTACATTATTTTTGCTAACTAAACAACTACTCTTAAACACATTTTCCATGAATTTGCATTTCCCCCATTATTAAAGTGCAACCAAACAAGGCCTCATTATTACGAGTATATTTTGTGTGTTTGAAATTAGGAATGAAATTATGGTAGTAAGCATCAGTCATGTTAGTCTCTATTCACTCCACCTTAAAAAAAAAAAAATCACTTCAGTAAAATTAATTTCAATTCAATAAAAATCAGTAAACTTAAAAAAGAAATATAATAGAAAATCAGTAAAATTAACTTCAGTTCAGTAAAATTAATTTCGGTTTAGTAAAAATAATTTAAATTCAGCAAAAATAATTTCAGTTCAATAAAAATAATTTTAGTTCAGTAAATAAGGTGAAGTAAACGGGGCCTTAGTTGTCGATTATCGAACTGGTTTTAAAACAACTTTTTTTTTTTTTTAGTAAGGAGAAGGGTCACATAAAACAACAATTAGATACGCCCATTAATAGCAACAAAAACTTTTGTGTACACTCGATTTACACTAACATTACTCTGTGTGCACATCGAGCAATATAAGGGTGCGTACACTCGATTTACTTTTTTAGTAATTTATCTCTATATTTTTTTTTAATAATATTCTACTCCCCCATGTTTAACTAAATGAGACGTTTTTTACTTTTTGTATTAATGGTCTCCGCAAAACCCCTTATTTTCTTCTCTCACTTTAAACTTTTACAATTAACCCCAATACCTACTATTTCATAAAATGCAACTAACCTTTTTAAAACTCCATGAAAGTCAAAACGTTTTATTTATTTAAACACGGAAGGAGTATTTTTTAAAAAAATTTAGAAAGAAGACTCTGACCAAACTAAAATCCTCATGCCCTTTTTGATCCAGTATTTACGGGCCAGACACTTGAAAGTAGAGAGTAAGGTAAGGGAATCTCTACCCCTAAAAACCCACACTTGATAGGATTTGAACATCTAACCTGTGGGATTTGAGATAAGGACCTTACCAAGTAAGTCAACGTTTTATTGTTGTCCAAAACAACATTACTTTTACGAGTATTTGATAAATTCAAATACTCACTGTATTTCTACTCCGTATCTTACATCAATCTCCTCGTAATTTGCTCAGACCAATAATTAATTCATCAATTACAAACTTTAATTTAAATAAAAAAAAAAAGTCTTCCTAAAACGTGTCAGGCTGTGGTTGGCTTATTAGAGCTCGTGGAAGATTATGGGCAGGCTAAGCGTGATATTATGTTGGCGAGTATTACGAGTTGAATACACACTTTATGGGGCCCATTTCCTTTGTTGGGTTCTTTCTTTTTTAAAATTCTGTAAATCTGTGTTCCGAACCACCCGGCCCCATACCACAAGCTGACTTTCTCTTACGTTGACAGAACCAATAACTCATACGAGTACAATAGAGTTATCTTATTCACTCCCTCCAAACTAAGGTTATGCTCTCCTCGTCTTATTTATGGGGCGTTTGGTTGGGGGTTCAAACAAAGGGAAAGGGAATGAGAGAAAATGAATCTCTTTGTTGTCGTTTGTTAGCCACAATTTTTCATGCCATTTCACCATTTTTATTTTTGGGTTTACCCAAAATTATTCCACCCCCATTCCCCACTCCCCCTACCTTTCCCATTCCCTTTTCCCAACCACCACCATACCCACATCAGCTGGTTGTTCACTACACCTCGCCCGGATGCTCACCGACTTCGCTGCACCTCGCCGGATGCTCCCCAGCCCTCACCCGACCCTCGCCGCCCTTCGCCTCCCCTCCTCCCATTCGGAAATCCTTCCCCCACCCACACATAACCCTTAAAAGAAACCCTCCCCTCCTCCAGAACCAAAGGCCACACTTCACCGGATGTCCGCCTTAGTGATTCGATTCCAGATCCATCGGCGTGGCTAGGTTTCATTTCGTGGATGGTTCGTGGGGTTGCTTGGCTGGATTTCGGTCGTGGTTTAGTGTTTCGATTCCAGATCCATCGGCGTGGCTAGGTTTCGGTCGTGGATGGTTCGTGGGGTTGCTTGGCTGGGTTTCGGTCGTGGTAGTTCGTGGGGGAGGCGTGGGTTTGGATTTGGGTTCGTATGAGTCTGGGTGAGGTGCGGCCGGTGGGGTGGCCGTTGGTTGGGCGGTGGGGTAGGGTGGCTGGAGAAGGTGGAAAATAATGAAGGAAGGGTGTTGTGATGGTGCTATGGTGGTGTGATTCCCTGACTTTAAAAAAAAAAAAACAATTAAATAACATGCTTAATTATAAGGATTTCATTCCATTCTCCTCCATTCCCTTTCTGCATTCCATTTCGATTCCCCTGTGCGAATTAAACGGCCCCTTAAAGTGTTTTGGGTAGAGCTTGGGCTAAAGTGTTTTGTGTAGAGTTTCGACATGGCTTGACTTGGCACGAGCCCATCACGAATTTGGCACAAGATGAGAGGCGCTCTGGTCGGTCATAAGACGTGCATGATGAAAATCATTCTCTAAATTTAGCGCAAGTCCAACGTGAGCATGATGGGTAGACTTATGTGTCAGCTTGCTTGAGCATGCATGACACAACTCGTGACTACCTTTGGTTTTGGATTACAATTTTATAGTTGAGTCTTGTTTGAGAGAACCAAGAGCTCATTTGAGGTACTTGTAGTGCGAGTAAATATGTATTTGAATTCACAACGGAAATGTTTTATATAATTTAAGGTTCAACACTTCAACTATTTAAAACAAATATTGAATAATTTAAACGCCTCTTTTTTTCAGGTTTTTTTTAATATCCCTCGTCATTTATACAGTTATTAAATATCACATGTCACTATGTCAGGCTTTGATTGACCACTTAATTAAGTTGCCATGTGTTAACCAAACTTAAAACTTACTAACTTTTCCTTTTGGTTATTTATAAAATTAAAACATTTTTTTATTTTTGAAACAAATATTAAAACATTATTATTGATAAAGATATTCTTTAATTATTGTTATTCTTTTATATTTGTCTTATTTGCTTATTGTATGGTGCTTATTATACGTCTTTGATTAATAATATTGTTTATTGTTAATATATCGGTTGTGAAGTGAATATACACATTGTCAAAGTTCTTTTGTTTTGCTTAATTACAGCTCAAATCGTCATATAGTATGATTAATTAATCGCCACACCATTCAGAGTAATAACCTTACTAAGTCAAACCCGGTTAAGACCAATATGTATGGTATGATAACTTTATCTTCTATCACTAAAACTCTAGATGGTCATATGGTATGGCTTAGTAACCAATCTTGTTAAGTGTCCATTACAAATGATTGGTGAATGAGGATTACTAATTAACATTCCATCCCATGGTTAATAGTAAGTACTAAGTTCACGTATATTGAGTAAAATTGGATAATCAAAGTCCTAATCCTACTTTTTTTTAACAAATTAAACGTTAAAGATTTGCTTCTCAATTTTACAATCTCTATAATGTTTTTTTTGGTGCAATACAATCTCTATAATGTGACAAGTCTATAAATTCTATCAATGACTTGTCAAATTTTTTTTTTTTTTTGAAACAAATTATTTTACTAACTAGAGTCAATGCTTTCTAACAAATTAAGTTCTCATTTTATTGGGTTTTGGGCAGAAGCCCGACAAATACAATTGACCAAACCTACCAACCATTTTGAGAGAATAGTTAACAAATACAATGGGTGGTACTGATCACCGAGGACCATTGCTAATAGGGCCTTTAATAATTAAATTTAACAAGAAATCACAGCTAAGTGGATGCATGATTCTCAAAGTTGTTTCTTAGTTTTTTGAATGTCTTAGGTAGGTTTTCAAATATCCAATTGTTTATATATTAATTACTTCGTATAAGGTTAAGTAATGTATAATGTAACAAGCTTTATTGGGTTGTCTAAGCTAAGTAAGGTTTCATCTTAAAATTATTTGGTGATAACTGATAGGTGGAAGCGTGGAGCTAGACAAGACTTGACAATAAAACCAACCTATACTTAGTTCTCTTACTCGAAAGATCTGAATTGAGACCCGAGCTCATACTTGAAAGTTGAAATCACTAATTTAATTCTGACCTAAAACCAACCCGATCTAATCCAACCTTATATACAGTCATTGTTTCTAATAATAATGGTCGATTATATTAATAATATAAGCATATTGACTATAAAATGAAAATGACTCGATCCGACCTCACTCGATCCAATATCTGTATATTCGAGCAACTTGAATATGAACATACCAAAATTGACTCGATTTGACCCCAATCTGAATGACGCAATTGTCACCTCTGCTGTAGAGATCCAACTAATGCTATGCTAGCTATTTTACCTCTGTTATTTCTTCAATGTGGGACAACTTATCTCAACTCACATGTATGTTATTTTTCAACTCTCTTCCCCCTCATGTGTGTTGATACCTTTTAATCTTGCACTTTGGATAGGATACACATTTCCATCCCCACTTGACCCTCTATAGACTTCCAACATGAGGTCAAATGTCCTCTAAGCTACTTGAGGTAATCACAAAACTGTTGGACTACTTGCTCCAAAGTCTATAGAGGGTCAAGTGGGGATGAAAATAGAGCTTCAAATCTTTCTATTCTACATACTAGCTTATAATTTTGGCTAAAGGATCATGAAATTCCGCTAGTGGGTTTAATTTTCTCTTACCAAGCTTAGATGTGGTCAATTTCTCCTTCAATGTGGGCTTGTGCTCGACCCAATAAAGTTTATCAAACATCATCTTCTATACACACTAACACACATAGAAATATAGTATATGCTTGGTCAGAAGCTTAGCTTGCATAATATTTTTGCGGTGGCTTAGTTTGCAGAATAAGTTCAAGAGATTTCGTAAGCCACAAATGAAAGTTACACTAAGCAATAAGATTTGAGTCAAAATTTGTGGATTAAAATGGGTGTGGAATTTGGATACATACAACTTTAGAAGATTAAAACGAATATCCAGTACCTAAACCAACTCCACTTTCTTCCAATTGGTCACTCCCATTAGTTAAAAAAAGTATGATGATTCAAATTAATTAATAAATTATACTTTGATGTCCACATTAATATATATACAAATTTAAGGGATTTTAATTTGTACAAACATTATTTTAACGGTGACATACCAATCAAATTTCTAATGTTGATAGGAATGGCTTAAAGCATATTCTCGTGATTTCTTTAAGTTATGCCGTTATGTTTCGATCTTATAGTCTTATAGACATATAGTGCTCGAAATATGCAAGTTTTCCGCCAATTTTGTGACAACAACCAAATAGGACACCATGCTACATGGGCAAATTAGGGTGAATACGGAAGCATTGAGTATGGTGCTTCGTTTCATAGATAATACTTCGTATATAATTGCATTTTTGAGAATGTTATTTGTCTCTCATGCAGCCTCGTTGTGTCATTTGAATATTTAAAGTGTTGATACTTCATTTACAAATTCAAATAACTGAATAAAGTTTCATGCTAAACTCAATTGGTAACTGTAAGAATAATTTTTCTATCTAATTCCTTCCGATCGTATTCTTTTTATTTTTCTTACTTTGACTTTTTTTGTTTCACAAAAAATTTCTAAATGTAAAGAGCTGAAGAACAAAACATTAGAGGGAGAGTATTGATAGATTATAAAGCCAATATCAAGGGTTTCAATTATCAGTTTAAGTTTTTTTGTTTAGTTGGTTCTCTAACAAAGTATCAAGAGTTAACATGACAAAAGGATTACGAGTTCAAATCTCATCCACTTCTACTCCTTCAGAGCTTTGTTGATTAAAGTTCATAGTTATTTTTGAGAAAGTCACATACATCAACCACAAATATGTAATCTTAAAACCTACTCCGTAAATATATGTATATTAGTTAGGGATGTCAGTGGGGCGGGTCAAATAGGAGACCCGCCCCATCCCCGCCCCGTTGGGGCGGTGATAGGTCTTGGTTTTGGCGCGTGATGGGGCGGGGATGGGGATAAAAACCATAGCCGCCATGGGTGATGGGGCGGGCGTGGATTTTAGGTTGTACCCGCCCCATCCCCACCCGCCCCACTTCGTACCCGCCCCATCCCCACCCGCCCCATTTCGTACTCGCCCCATCCCCATATCCATATATTTTTAAAAATAAAATTATATACTTTTATACTATTTTATTAAAAAATTATGTAAAATAAAATAGTAAATATAATACTTTGTAGACTTATATTATAAACAAAAAAAAAACGTAATATTAACAATAATTTTTTTTCTTTTTGCAATCTTAATTAATTATGAATGATTATGTATTTTGGAGGCGGGGATTAGGCGGGGATTTGGTGGGGGTAGATATCCAAGTGGGGGTTGGGGCGGGGATGGTTTTGGAATTGTACCCGTCGGGGCGGGGATGGGGATGAATTTTACACCCGCCGCGGGGATGGGGATGGAGATGGCTATGAAAATTTTAAATGGGGATGGGGATGGGAAGACCAACATCCGCCCCGCCCCGCCCCACCCCGCCCCGCCCTACCCTATTGACATCCCTAATATTAGTCCTCTGAGCCCTTTCATCTCTAAATACAATATAGGTTAGATTTCTATTTTAAAAGTTTTCCCAAAGTGTTAGTTCACTTACGACTTATTCATATGAAATACAAAGTATTATTTTCAGTTTTAACCTTAACGCCCAATATCTTGTGGTATTGTAAAAATAGATTCGCCTTGCATACCAAAGGGTAATCATGATATTTCAACTCAATTCTTCGAGTGACATTCACTTCAATTTGACACATTATTTATCCATCAAATTTAGCACATTTTTTATCCAAGGAAGGAGTAATACAGCCAAATTCCTTGGTATTATATATCCATCGATTTCGAACAATGTTACTCCTAATTATACTTTAGATCGGAAGGGTTAAAACTTAAAAGTTATAGCTCGAAAAGGAACAGGACCATGAAAAGAAAAGATTGATGATAAATCAAGTGACATTATCATTAATTGGGTGAAAAATGAAGGAAAGAATGTAATGCAAGCTGTATATTGACCACCAATAATTGTCGTTTACTCTTTAATCAGCACTTAATCTTGATTAAAATTGGATTACTAATTGCATAGCACACACACACTGGCACTCTTTTATTGGGCATGGACCAAATCGAACATCAATTTTCTGTCACACGTCTTTGGATGGGAGGCGAATTACCTCCCATTTGATGTCAAATTTAACTTCCCTTCAACTATGATAATGTTGGATATGGAATTACGGAGTATCAAACAAAGTTTGGCGTAGTTAGTTGGGGACTTACTTGGTAACCAAGAAGTTATAACATCGAATCCTCCCAACTTTTAGAGGTTAAAATCCTTTACCATTATAATTAAACTTAACATGTTTGCTAATGAGCTAATTTGACTATAATATATAAGTGCATAATATTAGAAAAATTTAATGTATAAATTTAAGTTGATATTATAAGTACGAAACAAAAGTTAAAGTGTCAAACTAGTATACGCAAATAATGTAAGTCAAATTGAAATATGAAGCAAATAATAATAATAATAATAATAATAATAATAATAATAATACTTCCTCCGTTCTTTTTTTATTGCATCATAGGGGTTTTGGAGGCAAAATTTGGTGGTGGGAAAAAATAAGAGAGAGAAAAAGTAAGGGTATATTGGGTATTTGCAGTGTGAACATAGCTATTTTTCAATTGTCCATGTAATGTAAAGATAAAATAAAAAGTAAGTGTGAAAAAGTAAGGGTATGTTAGATATTTGCAGTGTGAATATAGCTATTTTTGTCTTAAAATGGAAGTGATGCAATATTTGTGAAACTTCCCTAAAAGGCAAGTAATGCGATATTAAAAGAACGGAAGAAGTTATAATAACAATTAAAAAAAATGGATCATTGGCATAGCCAAGTGAAACTTAAATTAGTTCCATTTTAAGAAATACTTGTAAAATTTAGCCCCAAAGATGAACCACTCTCGGTGACTTTATTGACTGCTTGACTCATATACAGATACAGAGTAATATAAATATTCCCTCCGTTACTTCTCTCTGTGTATATGTGTGTGTGGAGCTAAAAGGGCGGGTGATGAGAATCAATTCTCAAATTTTTTGAAATTTAGAGGAAAGCTAACCATTTGATCTATCCCTCGCTCTCATGAATATATACTCGTAGTAACTATTCCGTAACTAGAAGATATTGTGAGAACTTGTTATACTAATCGATTCGGTTGTACCTCTTCTTATGCAAAACTTCAATTTCTTTGTACAAATGTCGTGTATACATGCGTAGTAATTTTTGTTTTGCATTTTTTTGTTAACCGGTTTGAGTGAAGGCAATTGACAAAATACTTTCCTAATGTGGTAATCTTAATGTTGCCATATACTTCCCCTTTCCTTTCTAGTTTTTTTTTTTTATTATTTTTTATTGTTAGTATTAGGGTAAATTGCAAAATAACACCATTAAAAAGCCACGATTTTGATTATAACACCACAAAAAAAAAAAACTTTTATAATAACACCACAAAAAAAAAAAAAGCCAAAAAAGACACATATCAAGTTTCTATTGATTTAAATGAATAAATTAATAAAAAAAATAAAAAAACTTACCCCTAACCCAGCCAGCTCCACCACCTTCCCCAACCGTCGCCGCCGGAACCTCCTGCCTCCACTAAAACCGGCGAACCAGTCCAACTTCCACCCTATTACCGCCGATTCCACTGCTTCTCCCCTTCCCCCTCCTCGAAAACCACCCCAAGCCCATCAAACCACCGCAAAACTAACCTGACCACCGCGCAAACCCCCCTTTCCTTCACCCTTGAAACGGCCAAATCGGCCATGGAAATCGACCATTCTGGGTTTCCATGGTCGATTTCGCCCATTTGAGGGTGAAGGGTTCCCATGGTCCATTTTCTTGGTCGGTTTCCCAGATCGATTTTCAGTGGTTTTCGATCGTTGTTTTCGGCTTCCATGGGTTTTAACGTCGGCTAAGGTGTTTCAGGGTCGGCTCGGGTGCTGGAGATAGGCTGGAGATGCCGGCGGTGGGGATCAGCTGTGGGTCGGGGTCGCCGGCGGTGAGTGTTAGGATTGCCGGTTGTGGTGGTTGGGCTGGGTTAGGGGTTAGGTTTTTTTTGTCTTTTTTAAAAAAAAAATTTCTTTTTTATTAATTTATTCATTTAAATCAGTAGACAATTGACACGTGTCTTCAAGGGGTCCCACTAACGGATCCGTTAAGTGATGGTGAAATCAAATTTTTGGTTTTTTTTTGTGGTGTTATTATCAAAAGCGTGTCTTTTTTGTGGTGTTATTTTGCAATTTACCCTTATTATTATTTTTGTAATATTTTTGACCAAAGGTGATTGAGAATACAATTTCCTTATTTGAAAATAGGAAAAGTGTAAATATTAAAAACACAGTCTATACTTTATCTTAAAAAACGATTACGGGTTACCGAATTGGTGGTGCATAAATGTTAGACCTCTTTTGTTCATGTTATTTGCAACTTGAAACCTGGTGAAATAGCTAAGAACCGATTCCAAATGCACATTTCTCTCAATCTAGAAGTAATCTTGAGGTGATTTGAGTTGGAGGTGGTTATATGATGTTCCAAGAACTTTGCAACGATAGGTCATATGCCTAATTCCAATAAAAAACGGAAAAGTTGTGGTCGTTTTATGAACAACTAATGAATCTGAAACTTGTTGTTCCATATTCAGAGCTTTTGCCTAGCGAGTGATGCGTTTTTAGTCGGTTTAAAGCTATTCCTCAGGGAGAGATTAGGGTTTCTTTTAGGGTTTGCTTATGTTATATTGGGAACCGTTGGTGAACCTTCAGATGTAGCTTTATGGAATACATATCTCAATTCTTTGTTCCCTTAAGACTTACACAAACTTAAGCGAGGTTTTAGTACATAATTAGAGATCAAACAATAAAAGATTACATACATATGGTGATTGATAATATAACTTCGTTACCAGAGAACTTGTAGTGTAAAAATTAAAAACACGGTTTATTTTTCTCTTTAAATAGAGATTGACGTACTGATGATTTATAATTGTTAATATAATAACCTTTTTTTTTATTAAAATTTGGCAGGTGTGTCATAAATGAGAGTTGATTGTCGTAGAATCGTAGTGGTAGTTTATAACTGTTAATATAATACCTTTTTTTATTAGAATTTGGCGAGTGTTTGATAAATGAGAGTTGAGAATGTACTTTGTTATGAAAATATCCAGACGAATCATAATCACCTTACTATATTAGAATTTGGCGGGTATCTTACTAATGAGAGTTGAATATCCACTTTGTTATGAAAATTCCGTTCATAACTGTCAATATAATTACCTTTTTTGATAAGAATTTGGCGGGTGTATCATAAATGAGAGCCGACTATCAGCTCTATTATAAAAAAAAAATGGGAAATTACAAAGTAAAGCATAGTCAAATAACTCAAATCAAACACATACTATCTCGAATTCTCTGTCCCCTTAAGACTTTAACGAACTAATGCTAGTTACTCGCACATGGTACATCACATTATTTTGACCTTAAACATTAATATTTTACCTCCAAAAGCACAAGTACAAATACAGTGATGATCGATACATCATACACGGTAACCGTATTTTAATTTTTTTGGTAGAGTAGAGTAGTCGGTTTGTGGGGGCAAGCGAAGAGAAGGTAGAGATTTCGAGAAAGCAAACCAAAAACAATGCCAAAACGCAATAAAAATTATTAAATCAATTCATAAAAATTATTAAACCAACCAAAAATAAAAAGAAAAATAAGATTCAAAGACTTCCTCTCAGAAAAAAAAAAGGAAAGAGAGGAGGAGAGAGAAAATATGCCTTCCATCCTCCTACCCACACATTCCTCCTCTTCCTTTTAGAGAGAGAAAAGGAACTGCCATTGTTACAACCACCACCACCTTCTTCTTCCTGCAACAAACAATCACTGCAAAAAATTCCCATTTTTATTTTTAATATATAAAAAATACCCACAATTTTTTTTTTTTTTTGAAATTCAATATAATCCCCCAATTTTTTCACCCACTATTTGACAAAGCTTTTAGCTTTTCCTTCCATTTTATCTCCTTTTTCTCTCTCTGTAAAACCACCCATTATTCATTCATTTTCTCTCTCCTCCTCCTCGAAAATCCAATCAATCATGAGAAGAGGAAGATCAACGGCGAAAACAACTCCAACCCAGAATGGATCTACACCGTTGGATCCAACACCGCCGGCGATGGGAATCAACGGCTCAAATGTAAAATTCCGAGGAGTGAGAAAACGGCCGTGGGGTAGATTCGCGGCGGAGATCCGTGACCCGTGGAAAAAAACCCGGGTTTGGTTAGGAACCTTCGATTCTGCAGAAGATGCTGCACGGGCTTACGATAAGGCCGCACGGCAACTCCGTGGCCCGAAAGCTAAAACCAACTTCCCACCTTCTTCCTCTAATCACCACCATCAAAACGACGCCGTTTTAAACCACCCTTCTCCGTTCTACCGAAACGACGCCGTTTTGGTTGACCCGTATCATCATGGAACCGACGGTGGTGGTGGTTGCAGCGATGCCGAGATGATCCAACGGCCAGCGTCGAGTGGGATGAGTAGTACGGTTGAGTCGTACAGCGCGTCGCAGGCGATTAGGATTCGCCACGCGCCGCCAGTGAAAGCGCGTGTTGTTCACGCGCCCGCGGCGGAGGATTGTCGGAGTGATTGTGATTCGTCGTCGTCGGTGATTGATGACGTGGATGGTGATATTGCTTCTTCGTCTGCTGCCGTTGGATTTAATAGTGAGGTGGTTTTGAAGCAGCCTCTGCCGTTCGATCTGAATCTTCCGCCGCCGGAGATTGATGGGTGTTTTCTCGGGTTTGAGGATTTTCCGACAACGGCACTTTGTCTTTAACGGTAAAGAAAAATGATGGTATTAATTTGATGACGAAAAAAAATATTGGGAAGAAGGAATTTGATGATGAAGAAAAAAAAAAACTGAGTGATTCTCTTTCTATTTCTTCCATTTCTCTCTGTTATGGGTTTAATTTTATGTTCTTTGAAATTTTTATGCGGAAGAACAGTAAAAAAAATGGGGAAGATTGAAAAATGAAATTTGGGTATGAAAATATATCATCATATATTATAATATATAATATATGATATGGTATGATGTTATATCATATGAATGATATTGGGAGAAGATTAACTTGTAGCTTCTTGTTTTTCGTTTTTTTTTTTTTTTTTTTTTGGGTTGGTTACAAAAATTTCCCCCTTTGATTTCAGGGGGGAAATAGTGATTATATGAGATCTGGGGGTTTCAGAGGAGAGAGAAAATGAAATTACAAAAATGGTGTTTGTTGTTGAAGGGGGGTTTGAAGATTAGAGAGTTGTATTACTAATAGAAAAAAGAGATCTGATGAAATTGAGGGAGGGGTATTTTAGGTCTTGTTTAGAAAGATCAATGCTAATACTCCCGCTTTTCATTCAACCCCCTCGTTGTTCATCACTTGTATTGTAGAGATAAAGAGGAAATTTCTATCAAGAATGAATGAGAAAACAAAATTTCTTATTTTTTATGTTGTTGTTGATGATGGAGTTTCGAGTTTCGTTATTTGTGTTCTTGATTTCGATTTTGAGTTTCTGCTTTTGCTGTAGTTGTTCATGAACTTGTAATTATCTTACCTTTGTGTGTATATGCTACTATGCTTGACATAATCCTATTCTGTTTATCAAATGTTGAAGCTGATTTGAACATTTTGAACCTTTTCTCACTTGTGTTTGTGAGGATTAATTAACCATCTAAAAGCTCAAAACTAGATCATTGTGTATTTGTGTAATATGCATATTTTAGCAGGTGAAATCGTTCCGGCGTGATTCTTGTTGTTTACAGATGATGAATATGTTTCATTTTACATCTTGCATTAATTCAATATGGAATTGTTCATTCTGCTCTCTATCTTCAATAGAGGGTTTTGAACACGTTCAAGGGTTGGTAATCTCCATGGATTGTTGTTTTATTTGATTTTTTCATCTTTGTATTGAATCTTAATTTTCATGTTGGTTGGATCGATATTATCTGAGGGCGATGTTGGTTTAGTCCAGTTTATGATTTTTCTATTTCCTCATTTTCGTCTTGTACTCATGTTGGTTGGATCGATATTAAGCCGAGGGCGATGTTGGTTAGTCTAGGTTATGAATTTTCTATTTCCTTATTTTCATGGTCTTGTTACTCTTGTACTCTAATTTGTGAATTTTTTAAAAAATTTCCTTAGCTCGAATTCTGTTGTTTATGCTTGACTGAAAATCTCTTTGAAGATGCCTTTAATTTGAACATTTGATAGAAAAACTAGACGCTTGTGTTTTGGGTCTTCCTTTTGGGATCTTTTGTGCAACATTTGGTTTACAATTCATCATCTTTGCCCTGTAGTTTTTGTTCTTTTCTCTTTTTTTTTTTTTTTTTTTTTTTGTGTATTCTTTAGAATTGGGTTTTTGCAGACTTTATTAGATTGCTATGATTAATTGCACAAAATCCTTTTGCTTGTAGGTGTGGAGATGAGTAATCATATCACCCCTCTTTACAGGAATCTTTCTTGATAAGATTTTTTTGCTGATAAAAGGCTAATTTTATTTCACGTCATTGATTAAAACTTTTTATTTCCTGGCATGGCATACCGAAGATTGAAGGATTCTGGATGCCTCTTCATTACCTTTTTTCGTCGTGTTCATTATGATTTTTATTTTTCTAGTGTTTGTAGAAGACTTGGTTATACATTCAGCGTATTTAGGGGCGTTATCAGCTGAACCATTGGCAGTTTTGGTAGCGGAAAAAAATTAATGAGATTCAGCGTTTTGATTAACTTTCCTCTATGCATTGGGTTATGCATTCGGCGTACTTAGGGGCGTAATTGGCTCAACAAGGGGCAGTTTTGGTAGAGAGAATGGGATTTAATGCTTTGTTTAACTTTCCTCTTTGCATTGGGACATTGGGACATTGGGCTATGCATTTGACGTATTTTGTAGCGTTTTGGGTTTAATAATAGGCAGTGTCCTGATTATAATAGAGAGGTTAAGTGATTAGTTTATCCTTGCTATATATTTTACAAGTTTGGTTTTGAATTTGGCATACCTAAGGGCGTTTTTGGTATCCTCGGAAAAAATCGAGGGGCATTTTGGGAAGAGAAAGGGATAAGGCCATCTATTAGATTCATTTAACCCTTCATATATGGAATTTTGGTGAGTGTGCCATTATGAGCTTTGGATGTAATGTGTGGGTGGGAAGTGGGAACTAGGGAAGGTGAGGTGATGAAAACTTTGGTTAGGCATAGTAGTTGTATCACTTGTATGAATGTTGGATTTTTTATATCAAATTCTAGACCTACCTAAATGTGTTACTAGATAACATTTTGACCTAAAAGCTTATTGTTTTTGGTGCATTATTTTTGTCATCCACCTCTCATTTTTGGTTCTGGTTGTTGATTTTTAAATTATGTGAACAAATTTAGCAGCTGGAAATTTGTTAGAATAATTTATATTTGACGTGTTATTTAATTGGTTTTTTCTTTGGTTCTTCCGATGCTTATTTTTTCTATTCATATTTTGTGTAACGGAAATAGTTTCTCCTTTTTTTATTAGATGTATCACTTTCCCCTTTGGTTAATAAAATCGCTCTATTTCTCTTCTATCACATTGGGTCTTTTTATTATTCTCCCTTTCTACTCCAAAATTGCCTAGAATTTCGCAAATACAAAAATGATGCAACTAAAAAAAATTGGGAGAAGTGCATAAGCAAATGTCAATCTTTCATCACTATACATTATGCGCCCCATAATACAATACTCATTTATCTTCAATATTCGCAGTCAATCTAAAAACATTGTTATATTCGTTTTAATGTATAGTTTAATCAACTTATAATTTATATTAATATGTAATGAATTATCACTATGGTCAAAAGTTTGTTTTGGATACCGCACAAAATGGAAAAAGGCCTAGGATGAAGAGTATTTCGTATAGCAAAGATCAAAATCTATTGAAGTTTTGTGTTGGCTTGGCTACATTTACTTGTTAATTTGTTATAGTCCAAAGTTGATAAACAATGTTTTCGCTTGCGTAAGTTTTGTTACAATCAAGGTGCTTTGTGAAGTATAATTTTGGACCATATACATATATCTTCAAAGGCAAGTTGTCGACTGAATGAGTTGATTTCGTGTCCTTTCAGTATGAATTTTGACGAGCACTTTGAGTGCTTATTATGCGTTTGATGTATTATGCTTGTTAATCATGCAATTTGGCGACCATTACTTTTTGGTTTATGCTTGTTAAGCTAACCTTTTGCTCCTATTGATTTTTAAGAGCGACCATGGCATACTTGAAAAATACATGTATTTGTAGATGCAAGTATTTTATACTAGTCGAAATTGAAGTTAAATGTTTGAGCAAAAATCTTTTACTTTAAGACCTATTTTTTGCACAAGGTAAACGCTTGGGCAATTATGTACGGATCAATACTCAGCATTGGCTACGATTTCCTTAGAAAGTTACATACAAACCGTGTGCTCACAAGGTAAATGCACGGGCAATTATGTAACACACATCATTGGCTATGATTTCCATATAAAGTTATATAAAGATTAATTCGCGTCATTATATTTTTATTACCACCTATTAAATGTGTCGTTTAGATATTTCAATAGTCTTGCTTTTTTAACAGTTAATTTGAATCTATATAATATTTTGCTGGAAAAACATGCAAATAAGAATCCCTTTTCTTCTTCATATTGTATTCTAACGGTCTATTATGAGAAACTCAATTTAACCTGTCACACAATCTATATTGTTAGAGAAAACCTATTTGTAACAACCAAGGGGCAAAAGATCCAAAAAAAACCTTATGTAAGCAATACGTTGTTAGACTCGAGTAAGGGCACTAATAACGCGTTTCGGCCTTTTTATTCAATGTATTGTGAGTTTGTGATACACGTAAAGATAACCACTAAATAATGAGTATATATTTAGGTTGTGAGAATTTATAGGTTTTCTAAGTTGTAAATGTGTGTATTGAGGATTGAGAAAAGAAATTAACTAGGTGGTGAATTGGTTATGGTCTTAGTTGATATATCAATTCAACATGCTAGTGATATTCATTGTTCATGGAGAATTTGGAGGGCCATGTCGAATTACAAAATATGTTGAAGAGGTTTTAAATTCTTTGAATTGGAAAGGGGAAAAACAGGAAAAAAAAAAATGTAAGAATAAGTTCTTTCTTATCTAAGGAAGAATATAAGTATTTTCAATTATACTCTCACGCTTTATAGAACTTGACGTATTTATTAAAAATGTGTTATGTTAATAATAATGTATAAAAATCATGGTTTGATTCCAAAAATATACAAGCACACAGTCTAAAAAATAGGATTACATACATGTTCGAACTGTTAATTTAAAAGTTCTTACTAAAAATTGAAAAGTAGCTTAGACTTATAAACAATAGGATTTAGTTTCTTGATCATTTTTTTTTTGATCCAAGCTTCCTCAACTTATCTACTAATAGCAACTCCAATGGCAAGCTAATTATTAAATTAGCTTGTCATGCCACATGAACTTTTAAGCTAATTGTCATTTTAGGTACTTTGATCAGCTCCAATTGTTAGCTATTAGGTTAATATTTAAAATGAACCCTACCTCCTTAATTTACGCTTTTATGTTTTAAAATATTTACTCTAATTTGTTTTATTTTGGCAAGTTCTTGCCAAGCTAATTTGCTTAACCAAGCTAATTACATTTTCTTGCTCCAACGGTCAAGCTAGTAGTTAGGGATTGTTTAATATTGCAAGCAAGTCCCTATCTATAACCATTGGAGTCGCTCTAAAAGAAATTACGTTAAATAATTAATACCCTTTTATTTTTGGACGGGAACTACGTTAAATACCTGATTATTAGTTTTAATATTTTCTAAAAAAATAATTAATTTTTTATGCAAAATAAGTTGAAAGTCAAACAATCAAGGTTTTTTTTTTTTTTTACCTTCCACTTGAAATTCCTTCTTGTGATCAAAACATTTTACTGTTATTTAAAAAAAAAAAAAAAAACATTTTACTGTAATGATGAACCTAATATTGAAATTTATCGTCCTTCGGCTAAGGACACACAAATTATATAAGTAATGAGTAAATTTGTCATTCAAAACTCATTTTACTTTTACTAATTTCAACAAACAAAAAGTATTAAAATAAGGAAAAGCTTGTGTTATCAAGACTCGAGAGCATCTAGAATGGTGCTTTCATTATAAATTAAACACACAATACTATAAGTCATGACAATTGAATTCACCTTAAATATAATCAATAATATCAATAATATAATACTAAAAACGAATCTGAGATAGAACTTGCCATGTTCTGATTAAAAAATTTCCCGCCACTTTTACTTTTTTTTTTTCGAATCTTCATGCATATTAATATATACATCCTATGATATCTAACTTTTAATTTGGCAGCTATATTCTAAATATAATCTATATGCATTCAATGAAAATATTCTAACATATCTTTCATACATTTTATAATATGTATTTTCTATAATAAACTACATATACTATGTATATAAGGTAATATTATTAGAATAATGTACTACTCCCGTACTCCATATCATTCTACATCGTATTTTTCCTTTGAAAGTTTTTTTGCTCCAACCAGGATTAACACTTTAACTTTTAGTATATATTTGTTGATTTATTTATAATAATAATAATAACACTACAATTCAATAACTATAAATATAAAATAAAAATAAAAATAAATTTGATTATTAATTGTCACAAAAAATAAGTCACTTAAATTTGTATAAAACACTTGTGCCGGTCAAAGTATTCTATAAAATATTGTGCCGGTCAAACACGTGCCAACAAAATAGGGACATATATATGGAGTATATAAGTACATAATTACATTGTACGGTTCCTCAAAAAAAAAAAAAAAATTGCAGGTTATAAATAACATTAACTTTCATTCTTAATATATAAAATCCTATAATCATGAAATTTGTGTTTTTTTTAAATGTTTAATGATCAATACGAGTAACTTTTGATATCAATATAACATAAAATTCAAGTTAGTTTTTTTTTTTTTTGGATTAATACCGTTTTTTAATCCCAACTTTAAGGTGGGTTATCATTCTTCATACCCAAACCGGTCAACAAAAGTCAAAAACCTTCTATTGTAGGTTACTGACACGTGTCGCCACGTGAGTGGTCCATTGTATGGTTTTTTTTTTTATTGAACCAATTTTTTTGTTTAAAAAAAACAGAAAAAAATTTCCTTATTGGTCAAAAAATAAAAAAAAAATAAAAAAAAATCTAAACATCCAGCCACGCAGCCACCAGTGGTTGTGACACGTGTCACTTTAACAAAAAAAATAAAAAATTAACCTATTCAACCGGTAACCGGTTTTTGGGATTGAAGAATGATAACCCACCTTAAAGTTGGGATTATTGAGCAATAATCCAAAGTTGGGATTAATAAAAATAAATTGGTGAAAGTTGGGATTAAAAAACGGTATTAATCCTTTTTTTTTTTGAAAAGAAATTCAAGTATTTGTTTCAATTAAAATATTGATTTCTTCAAAAAAATTATTGTTAAATTAACATAGTAATTCATGATTAGGTTAAGTAAAAACCGTGCGTTGCATGGGACTTAAACTAGTTAAATCAATAAAAGTGGTCCAAACTGTTGGTAAAAAAACTGTTGAAATCAATAATAAATAAACAATTAGAACTTTCCGAGATTGATGATCTCAAACTCTCAATCACGTCGCGGAACAAAATCTATTGCCTTAGAAGCGAAATACGCCACCAACCGGTACAAGTTTTCTAATGACGCACACCCTTCAAGTTTAACGCAACTTTCCTCGTAATTCGTGCACCTAAGCCCGAAAAAATGGAAGTACTCAAGAACGGTTCAGATCTCAAAAGGTAGGTTTGTGTTTGAGTGTTTAGGGTATTTCAATAATGAAAATAACGTATGATGGAAATAATAGCCAAGGAGTAGTATTTATAGGAGTAATAAGAAAAGGAAATAAGCAGCACAAGCCTCACGCAAGGCCCATACCCACGGCAGGGCTGGTGAACTATCGCTCTCTAGCGAGTGAGCTATCGCTCAGCCTTGCCGTAGACTTCATGAGCTGCGAGCTATAGCTCACTCGCTGGTGAGCTCTCGCTCAGAATGCAGCAAGAGTCTGCCAGCAGTAGGCTCTCGCTCGGACCTGCTGCAGGCCATTGCGGGCATCCGAGCTCTAGCTCTCTTGCTAGCTCGGTCTTGCACGGCTCACCAACTTGCATGCTACATCTTTCTCTCGTTAGCTCCTTGCGCACTCACTTGGTAAAACTCCGATTTGCATTACTAGAAATGCAAAAACTCCAATACAAACTTGTATTTGCTCACATCCTGATTTGTGACCAAAGTAGGTTTAATTAGGAAGCCAAAGGAAGTTGGCAAAAACTTCGCTTATTAACTTTCCAATGTGTTACTCCTACAACTCTACAACTCTTAAGAATTTTGAAAGAAAGAAAGAAAGAATTAAAAGCATACACTTGTATCATTGTATGTTGTACTAGTATATGGTTAGAAACTTAGAAGTTAAAACTATAGATTTATTTACCAAAAATTATCAGAAATTCATTTTCCATGAATTAGACATAAATAAATAAATAGAGGGAGATGGAAAACGAGTGGATTGCACATCTGGCCAACTTTGACCTGCAAATTGCTAAAGTTGTTTTTATAAAATTTTTAAATAATATTGTTTGGTTGGTTGAGCGAATGATGTATAGTTTTGTGGCTTCTACCTCCCTTAAAAACTCCAATCTGGATGCCAAGCTACACGCCTCCCAATACCGGCCTTCTATTTATTATTTATTTTTTATTTTTTATTTCATTTTTCATTCAACTTTCAAATTTGGCATTGGTTAATTATCCTTATTGGGCAATTTTTTTAGGAAAATTTAAGAGGAGTAATTCAACTTTTTATCCGTTCTCCCATATTAATCCCACATTTTGATTATTCCTCATTAATTCAACCTTTGCCCCCCATCTTCCCATATCACACCTTGCAGGTCACCTTACCCTTTCAACTGGTTACCCATCCACGTGGCACTTCCTAATTGGTCAATTTTTTATTTTTTATTTTAAAAAATATATTTAATTAAAAATAATAAAAAATGAAAAAAAAAAATCTCTAAACTCCTTCCCCTTTTTCCTTCCCTAACCTTTCTCACTCTTCTTCCTCTTCAGATTACAACCACCGTCACCCCGCCCCCACGCCGCCCCGTCGTTAACCCTCTTATTACCTCGCGTCTACACCCAACCCACCCCTTCTCGTTATTGTCGCTGATACGTCCTCTCTTTTTCTTCTCTTTTTGTTTCATTTTATCACCACCATTAAAGTTTTCAAGTGTGAGGTTTTGATGGTTAAATTTAACCATGATAACTCTAGATATAGTGTTTTCAAGGTTAAATTTAACTAAATAAAACCATAGTTGAAGTTTTTAAAGGTAAGTGTGGGGTTTTTCGGGGTGGTTTGGGTTTTAAATTTGTGTGTGATTTGGAGTTTGCAGTGGTTGTGTTGTGGTTCGTGCCATCATGGTTAGTGAGGTGGTGAGGTTCGTGGTGTTGATAGGTTTTGGTGGGCGTGGGTTATAGTTTGTGGTGGTTGTGGTTCGTGGCAGGTAGGGATGGTATGGGTTAGAGTTTTGGTGGTGGTTGCTGTCGGTCAATGGGGGTTTGTGCGGCGACAGGGAATGGTGAATCTGGTGATGGTGTGTTGAGGTTGGTGGGTAAGGAAGGGGAAGGGAGGTGAGGTGTTAAACTGATAATGGAAAGGAGATGAGAGAGAATGAAGCTAAAGAGAATGGTTGGTGGTGGTGGGTTGATGGTTTCGGCTAGGTCAGGTTAGTGGTTTTGAGTCGAGGTAGGAGTGCGGGAAGGGTTTCCGGTCTGGGTTTGGGTAAGTGGGTTAAGTGGTAGAGGAGGTGGTGGTGGTGGCTAAGTTGCGGGTGATTGCAAGAGGGTGGCACGTGGCTGGCTAGCTGGTTGACAGGGAAAGGAGGGAGTAGTGGGACGACTTGTTTGACGGGGAAATAGGGTAGGTTGACGGTGAAGTGAGGTGGTGGCGGGAAGGTGTAGTTGTGGTTGTTTTGGTGCTAGTGGTGGCCAAAGGTGTAGTGGTGGTTGTTTTTGGTGTAAGGTGATCAAGGGTGGTGAACGGAGGTGGAGCTTTGGGTGGTGAACGGAGGTGGAGCTTTGGGTGGTGGTAATGGAGGAGGATGATGGAAAATGGTAAGAGGAAGGAGAGGGAAAGGGATGACCTGTTGTTTTGGTAACTGGTCATTTGGGTTCATTTTGGGAAGAAGGGGGGGTAAAGGTTGGATTAATGAGAAATAATCAAAAGGTGGGATTAATATGGGAGAACGGACAAAAGGTTGGATTATTCCTGTTAAAATAAAATAAAATAAAAAATTCCCACTGTATTTCAATTATTCCTTTATATTTTAACTTCTGATTCAATATGTTTTTTTATGGAAATTCTAAATTAGGTCCTGCTTTTTCGAGCTTCTAGATAGGGCAGAGCAGAGCAAATTTTAGCAGAGCAGAGTTGATTTCTGCAGAAATAAGCAGGCAGAACAGAGTAGAACAGTTTAAAAGAACAGGGCCTTAGTATTGTATATATGTATTAGTTAAAAAATTATTGTATACATGTATTTGTTCAATAATTATTGTATACATGTACCAATAAAAGTGTTGGCTCACTTGATAAGTTTCTTACTTCTAATCCTAAGACCAAAAACCCATAAGGATTGAGGTCTAATTAAAATTCTCCTTACCATAGAAAAAATAAACAAATATTATTGTATACATGTAGTCATTCATAAATACATTATATTGTGTACTTGTATAGAATTAGTGACAAAGTGTGTTAGTCAAACTTGTGTAACTTTGTAGGGTTAGTTATTTGTCGATATTAAAGCTACTCATGGCTTAGAAAGAGTTCGAGGGTGATCAAATTTAGATAAGATGGGCTTTGTTTTCCTTACAATTAGCATTTATTTTATCAAGAGTAAATTTCAAATATTGCATACAAGTTAACTTAAGAAATTAAGTAAAGATAAGTTAGGTTCAAATATGTAAACTTACTAAATAAGGGAGAAATGAATGAGGCTTTAGCCAACTAGACTTGTTAGGCTTATTAGCCAACTTGACTTATTAGGTTACTATCATGATTTTTGACCCATTAAAAAATAACAAAATGAATTATACAGGTAAGTTTGCGCTCAAAAGACAAAAACAAGGCTGGCCTAGTGGTTGGAGGCCTCCTTCCATCCTTTGAGATGGGTTCGATTCTCACCTTAAGCAAATAGGATTTCTAATTTTCCCCCAACTTGCAAGGGAATTCTCCTTACCTTTAAAAAAAAATTGCGCTCTAAATACAAAAACAACATAAAATAAAAATTAAGAGCTTATTTGATCTTCATATAATTCAATATAACGTTCTTTTGTCACAACTTTATGAAATTATGATTCTAAATTTTATTTTCTTTCAAGAAAATAGCGCACATCAACTATCAAATGTAGGATTTAAGTATTATATAGTATTAGTTAAACTTGTTTACCAAAGTTGATGAGCATATAATTTAGAATTGATTGCTCAAAGTCAAAGGTTGATGAAACTTGATCTGACTTGCACTCTTGTAGCGATCTTGGCCATAATTGGATCATATTGAAGAATGAAGAACGGCCTTTGTTGATGAGAAGATGGAGGACACTAATGGAAACCTTTTTATTTTTGGTCTAAATTAGAAACTTTATTAATTAATTCGGTCCATAAATTTGATTAGGATTAAGTCTAATCATTTATAGTCTCATTTGTCCTCATTCTCAAATAATGTCGAAAGGAAGAAAACCAATACACTCACCACCTCTACATTACTTCATATATTAAATAATTATATATATTATATACATTCAATTATTCACAAAGGTATTCATAGGTGTTGGATGATAAGATAGGACTACTACTCTCAGGCAGAAGCCAGAATTTTTTTATTAGAAGGGCCAAACTTAATAAATGTTTTAATATTTCAAGGACAGATATAATATTCAAATGATGTGAAAAAATAGTGAGATCAAGTTTTATTAAAAAAATTAATGAAAATGTATGGAAAAGGGAATCTAATGCCTAGGGTTGTGGTTTAACTTATTACTCCCTCCGTTTTCGTAAAAATGTTGCACAAGCTTTTAGAAAAATTATAGGGTAGGGATCAAAAGATGAATATTATAATATAATATATAGTTAGATATATTTAATTGTTAGTAGGAGAAAATAATAATAATAATAATAATAATAATAATAATAATAATAATAATAATAATAATAATAATAATAATAATAATAATAATAAAGTAGTGTAAGTAGAGGTGGCATGAGAGAGAAATAATAAAATAGTGGTGGGTCCTTATCAAATAAGGTGAAAATTGTATAATACACCAGAGTGCACCATGCTCATGGTGCACCTGGTGATGTGGCATAACTAATTAGCATTAAATTAGTGGAAAATAAAAAAAATTAGTGGAAAATAAAAAAATTTGGGCGAAATTATAGGGAATTATTCCCTTTAAACTACTTTCAGTTTTAAATTATTATCCTTAATGGACATTTTCCATTTTAAAAACATTTTAAAGACATTTTTGGGTTTCAATAATACAAAATATGTTCTTTGAGATAACGAGTGACGTATAAATTCTTTTTTGAATTATCATATATCATTAATTTTTATTATCGTATGTTCTTTGAGTTTGATCAGTGTGTTCTTCAGGTATGAATTATATGTTTTTTTACATTATATTTTATGCTATTTTAACATATTTTGAATATTGAAATTTAATTTGAAAATGAAATCTTGGTTTTTTCTTAGTTGAAAATATTTTAGAGAAAGAAAACTAAAATTATTATGGAAAGTTAATTTTTGGAGAGAGAAAAAACAATTTTTGGGAAATGATATCTTTAGTAAAGATTTTTTCCGTTAAAGTGTAATCTTTCATAAAATTTTAATAAAGTTTTTATCACGTTCTTTTGGTAATGTCTTTATGTTCTTTAATAATGCATGTTCTTTGTTAAAACACAAATATGTTCTTTTTCAAAATCCTGCATGTTCTTTTTCAAACAGCTAAATGTTCTTTCTGCCTTTTATTTTATTTAACCAGGTGCACCATGTGCATGGTGCACAAATCATGCATTGCAAATAAGGAAGTGTTACAATTATTATGAGATAAATGTAAAAAAGAAAGTGTTGCGATTATTACGAAACAGAGTGAGTATATGAAATATTCGTAAAAGAAAATCTCTACGAAATACTTAAAAACAATCTTACAAAAATGTGAGGAGCAAGTCTCGAACTTGTGGCCCCCAAATAGATTACTTTACTCTACTACCAACTCAGCTATAATGCATTTAACATAAATTTTGCTACATTTAATATATAATCAAAACCAAGGGGGAGGCCATGGCCCACGCCATCCCCTCCTCGATTCCGCCACTAACTACTCTTAGGAATGAATTTTATCACGGACAAAAAGATTGGGGGCGTAATTAGTTCGATTTGGCCTGTTTTGTTCAACTTATTTTCATTTATTTCAGATTTAATAAGATTAGATAAATTAAGTTCAGGAAAAATAAGTTTAGAGTTCAGATTAGTTCAGTTTAGGAAAAATAAGTTATGATAAGGGTTACTCAAGTTTAAATTATAACTAAAATAAGTTTTAATAAGTTCAGATAAATAAAAATCAGATAAATAGTACACACCATTAGTATCACTCATCAAATTATACAGACATGAAAGTTGAAGTATGATCGAAATCCTTTACCGCACCTTAAAAAATATCGGTAAAATTTTCGCTTAGTAATATTCAATGGTAATCTGAACTTGTCTAAGTACACTTATAACTAAGTACACTTGATGTGGATCGGATAATAGAGAAGAAATGAAGAATATGCTTCATGCATATGCATTAATGGATAATGTGGATCACATGATCCTCTCGTTTTTGTGATTATTTCTTTCACATGATTTTGCAGTTTTTGTATTTTTATTATATGTGTTAGATTGAGGAGGATGCTGATTTAGTTGCCCACTTGGATAAGGCTAGATAAGGTCATAAGGGATGTTTCTTTATTAACTTTTGTTTGTTATAAGAGTATTATTTTATTCAATGGAGAAATAAAAAATTAAAGAGCTTAGACTACAAATAAATTATATTAGCACTACGTATAATTAAATTCATTTGTCTATACTTCATCACTCTTATCTTAAATAATTAGGTATGTTACATACATGGTATATAATTTATTGATTGGTTGAATATGAAAAAGAAATTATAGGTTGAAGCATCATCACCATATGACTCCTCAAACATTACACATGAATGAATTATAGAAACTATTGATATTGATTCAATGATGAATAACTCAAATACGAGTTAAGGATAATTACAAATTGAATATTAGTTCTAAAATATAAGCCCAATTGGTTTGTATAAAGTAAATTAAGATCTTGAGCTATTGGTAGATCAAAGGAGAGACATACCAACATTTTGAAAATGATATGTGTAAGGTTGATGTGACAAGTTGCTTAGAGCACGATGTCAGTAAATGTTGATTGTCTTAAGAAAGGCTCGTTTAAACTAGTATTAGAATGTCATTAATGGAGGGACGAAGAAAATTAATGAGGGTATTTATGCTATGTAATCCTAACATATTTCAATCAACAAATAAATGAGTAATTTGTTTCATAATTCATGAATTCCCAATTAACAACTAATTTTCAATCCGCTCTCAAATCCGAAAACTCTTATTTTTCAAGTCTCATATGCAAAATAAAGCTTTTAGGCCTGGCAATCTAATAATCAGGGATCGTAGAATTGATGGAGGATTGAAGCCTTGAAGGCTCAATACCTTTTTTGTGTGTGTATGTGTGTGTATAGAGAATGTTGCAAAGGACACTAATGTAGATAAACACTTTAACCAACTAAATAAGCCGAAATTCACAAGTTCAACAATCAATATATTGCTCATTCATTGCTATATAACGACACATTTTGTTTTTTTTGGGCTCTACAATTCGATTGGCATTGCTAAATAGTAAATTTATCTGAATCTGATGGGCCTTCGTAGTTAGTCTGGTTGACTTTTTGGATTTTTTGGGCTTATTGGGCTTGCCTTTTTCAGGCCATTAAAAGGCTTGATGGGCCTGGGTATTATTACAGGTCTCAAGAGTAAGAACTATAAAATCATGGCCCCAAACCTTAATCCAGTTTAGTACAGTTGCACAACCAAGTTTTTTTTCGAAGTATATTATTTTATTATTATCACTATTAATTTTTTTATTTTTTATTTTTTTTCAACTTAGCACAACTAAACTTTAAAAATTGATTATTAACAATTTAATTTTATTTGAGAGGTATATTAAGGTTATCAAAATAGATTAGTCTTAAATTGGTACTCATCTCCAAAAATTGTACTCTTAAGAATCCGCAATAATTTACAAAGTTAAGCAACTAAAAAAACGGAGGAAGTATTTTCCATTTCATTTTTTTTTACGAATTATAAGATTTTAGAAATTAGAATTTGAGATAATAATATAGAGTATATAAGAGCTGATTAAGTTATGATTAATATCAACTAGCTACGATTAGATCTAAAAAAGGGTACATAAGTTTTGATAAGTGAAATCCCGATTAGAAACACACAATCGTAGGATTCGTAGTACATGCATTATCCACCTTGTATAGCTGTGAGTTGTAAATTGTAATGCCGTCCTTTGGAGAAGTCTTGTATTGCTACGTACTTTTTCAATCTCATTTCTCACAACTCGATTGTACTTAGAAAATGTTGAAACTGTACTTTCCAAGTTTCCTACAATTATTATCATTTCTCAAAATGAATTCAGACACATCACGTATCCAATTTTCCTTGAAATCTAACAGAAAAGGACATTGATTCTTATAAATTAATTGTGACAAAATTCACATTTGCTTCATTCTTTTCACACTCTTTCAACTTTCAGCACCTTTTAGTCAATTTTTTTTTTTTTTTTTTTAAAAATACTACTTCATCAAACAAATTCTAATACAACTTTTACATTCACAAAAACCAAATTATACAGACAATACAATGTTTTACAAGGGGTTGAAACTAGCATTAGACAACAATCAGATTTCCATACGAAAGAAATCATACAATAATGTACTAGCATTAGACAAGGTGATAAACTTTCAAATATTATTATATCCACTTGGGTGTAATTGTTGCATACGCTATTATGGGATGTTCAATTCACATTCCTAATATTAGTCTTAGTTTATTTATTTATTTATTTATTTTTTATTTTTAAACGTACCTTAGCTTTCAGTGTATTTTTCTTTTCTTTCATTTTCTATTTACTAGTTTTTTCCCGAGACAGAGAGACTTTTAGATTCTAGTAGTCTATCCCTGAAATAAGGGTTCATTAGATCCGTGTACTCTATTCCTACTTAAAAAAATATGATGACTAGGGAAAAGATAATTATATAAAACATCAAAAACCATGTGATTAGGCCTTGTATTACTATTGATATTGACCAACCTTACCTTAAAGCTTAATATAGCCAATACATACAGTAAAGTTGACTTTTCTAACAACTTAAACCTTTTTGTCTAAGGTTCTCAGCCACCAAGGCATAAATGCCTATAAATAGTCATTAAATGAAGATTAAGATTTCATGGTACATTTACTTATTGTACACTCACCATCAAGCGCTAACGTAGGTATTAGAAGAGATTTCCTTTGAATAACAATCGAGGTTAGCTTACATACGTGCTTGTTTGTATTGGTTCTTAAAACCAAAACATGTCCAAATTTATTTTACAAATTAAAATTATTTCGTATCCTGAAACACAGTGAAATAATCGGATTATATTTTGACAACTTTGTTTATTGATAGGAGAACAACTAGTATCAATTACAAAAACTACTATAAGAAGTTTAGAATATCTAATTAAACTATAGAGTAGTCGGCATTAACTAAAGACAACCAAATAAGAGCATAAAATCTAATTGCCAAATACACCAAAACTTTTGTGATCCACAATAAAACAAAGGGTCCCATTCGTCGTTTTAGTGGCCAAAATTTTATTTCACACTATCTATCTTTCCCTTCTTTTCAATCATTGTACATATTAATCTACTTATCAAATATAAAAACACTTATCAAATTTTTATTCTACAAATAAAAAAAAAAAAAAAAAAAATGGCAGAAGATGAAGTTTTGATTTCCAAACACCAAAATAAATCATATAATCGTAGCTTATCTCATGCTAACGATGAATTATGTACTGTTCGTTCTTATTTACGTTACATGTGCGTAGACCAATCAACTATATTCAATATTATTCTTTCATGGACCGTTTTCATCATTTTTACCATCATAGTTCCTGCATTTTCCCATTTTTATTTGGGTTGTCAAGCTTGTGATGCTAAGCACCATCGGCCTTACGACGGTATCGTGCAGCTCTCGCTCTCTAGCATTGCAACGTTGTCGTTTTTATGCTTGTCTAAGTTTGTGAGGAAGTTTGGTGTTCGGAGGTTCTTGTTCTTTGATAAGCTTGTTCATGAGAGCAACTCTGTTAGGAGTCACTACACTTCACAACTTGACGTAAGTTCCTTAATTCTCTTAGTTATTATAGCTAGATTGTAGATTTTTTTTTTATTTAATTATGATTAGTATGAGCACTTGGAATTAAATAGTTTTTTACATTATTTTTACTCGTCTTTTATTGGAATGAGTTGATTGATCGAGTTTAATTAAATTTTTATTTCATCAAATAATCAACTCTTTAACACGTTAAATTATCTATTTCGGATATATATGAGTTTCTAAATGAGTAAAATCAGATTGTGACATTGTGTAAAGTGATCTTGTATTCTTGAACTTTAGTGGTACTATAATATAACAGTAGTAAGAGTATGATTTAAGTCTACATTTGTTAGATTGTGTTAGGTGAGGCTTGATTATTGATTTGGGTGAATATTGTTGCTAGATTTGGTCCTTTCTACCTTCTTGTTATGACTTTTGAGACCAATGATAAGGAGAAACATTACGAAGTACGAGGCATTATTGGAATTAGGAAGATCGAAATGAAGAAATTTTACTAATTAAGTTGATAAGAAATACTATGTATTTTATCTTATCATAAAGATAAATAGAAATATGATGTTATATATAAAATTCGTATGTATAAAGGAGTAAATTAAAAAAGTTTATAAGAATTCTAAACTCTCACCAAAACATCAACTAATTCTTATCTTCTATAGTTACTTTTGAAAACAATATTTTTTATCCTTCTTATCGGCTTGTAGTTCATTTCATTAGTTAACTCCGATCAATCAATTTCATCTATATTTTTTCAGAAGTGGTAAAGCATTTAAGTATTATTATTTGCCAATAAATGATTTACACTTTGAGGACGACATAAACTCATCTTTACAACCTATTTCGTTTAAACAAAGATATATTTTTAATTATAATTAATTAATTATCAGTGTCTTGCATTATTACTTTCTACTTTCAGCCTTTCGGGTTACGACACCTAAGCCGTGGAAAGGATCTCGTCCTCAAAAGAACAAGCTTCCCATGACCCCCAGTTTTGCTTTCAATTTACAAAGTATCTCATTCCAACACAACATGTGGCATCTAATGCGGATGAGATAGATAAACCTTTAATTTTCTATAATAATGAGTTTGACAAAATTATGATTTCTTTATAAAATGATGAAAATGACAACATGCTAATGTGTTACATTAGAGTATTAGACCTACCTATATAAAACAAAACAAAAAAAATAGCACAACTTATCACAACTTTATTCAATCTTCCTATCATATAAATTGTTTACCAAACCCAAAAAACACAGTAGATAAAAATTGCAAGAAACAAACCAAAAAAAAAAAAAAAATGGAGGAAGAAGATTTAATACCCAGAAATCAAAAAAAGTGTTTTAATCGAGTATTATCTCATGCACAAGATGAATTGCAAAGTTATCGAATTTATCTACGTTGGATGTGCGTGGACCAATCAGATTGGTTGAATACATTGATATCATGGTCTGTATTTCTGATATTTGCAATCATAGTCCCTGCATTTTCGTATTTTTACCTCACATGTCCTTCGTGTGATGACAAGCATAGACAACCATACGACGCCGTTGTGCAGCTCTCATTGTCAAGCATTGCAACGCTGTCGTTTCTTTGTCTTTCTCATTTTGTGAGGAAGTTTGGTGTGAGGAGGTTCTTGTTCTTTGATAAGCTTTACAATGACAGTGATTCTGTTAGGCATCATTATACTTCCCAGCTCAAAGTACGTTTCTAATTTTGGAGGATTTTTTGAATAATTTTTGTTAATGTTTTAGTATTTTTGATGATTTTTGAGGTGGGGTTTGACTGTTGAATTGCATGATTTGATGGGTGATTTTGGTTTTTTGGGTTACTTTTGGTGTTTTAATGGGATAGTGACGTAGATAAGATTTGATCAGAGTTCGACTTCCTGGGACTTTGACCAAATAACTAAGCTTTTATGGTTTTTTTGGGTTTATTGATTGATTGAATTGGGTGATCTTGTAGTTGAGTTCAAAGTTTTATGGTGTTTTAATCTTTTAATTTGATGGGCTTTGAGTGGTAACTAATTTTAATCTGGTTGAAATTTATTGCTGCATCTGATTCCTTGCTGTAGATTTGATGGTTGATTCAATTGGGTGTGAATTTGTTTATTTTTTGTGGCCTTGTGGGTATTTTTGTTATTCTGAGTTTATGGGAAAGTCAGAAAATGGACCAATTGGCAATTGTTTAAGGAGTATATTATTGTTGTAGATTGTATTTTGCACATTACACATTAGAGTACATAGAAAGATATGCTTTAAGTGAGTTACACTCCTTGGATAAGACGTATTCTTCATAATAAAACAAAGAAGATTTTTATGTGAATAAGGAGTTTAGTATAATGGAAGGACCAAGATTTTTGTTGTTGTTGTCGTAGTGGCCATAGTCGTGGTTGTCTTAGGTGACACTCCTATAGTAAAAACCAAAGAAGATCCAAGTTTGATACTTGGAGGGTTTGGAAACCTCTTGTCATATATGCTTTGGAGGAAAAAGTTTAGCTGGAACGGGGTCAACTGTTAGTTTAGCAATATGCTTGACATAAAAAGCAGAAAAATGAAGTAAATTAGGAGTACAAACGTAAGAATAACAGCAATCTACAGATCATTGTGCTGCTTTTTGGCTGCATACTTGGCTTTAATTTTTGAGTAGCTACTTCAGTTACTACAGGCATTTCTTGCTAAATGCCTTAAATTGGGTACGTTATTACTGTGTGCGAAAGTGGCATTCTGGCATATTTAGCTGACCATTAGATCATTGTGCTGCTTTTTGGCTGCATACTAAAGGAGATGGACCTAATGAGCGATGCATCATCGATGTTTGGAGACAATAGTTATGGATATACTCAACCTATTACTGCTTATACTAGCGAAACCACAAGACTTCTTTAAATGTCCTACCATCCCGTCGATACAACTTGGAAGTTGGCATTTGCACAATGGCAGCGGATTATTTCAGAAACCAGGAGTCATATCAGACTGATTAAATTTTAACCTCCTAATTTCTCTTTTACGCCTTTGTACCTTCTCCAGGGCTCCAGCTACACGAATCCATGTGGCTGGAATGCCTAAATCATTTGGCCATTAAAACCCAGATCAATCAATTACGACTTTGTGCTTCACAAACTAGGCCTGGTTGAGGATCCCAACAAAAATTTGCTACTAGTCAAGTGAAATTTCTTATGTTCTTCACTATTTACAAACTTCCAACTATAATGTCATTGTGAATTGATTACTGATAGTAGTAATGATGAATTAACATTTTTTTTTTTTTTTTTTTTTGGTTTATGCAGAGATCATTGAACATTCTGTGTATATTTGTTATCCCATGTTTTGTAGCTGAATGCGCATATAAAGTCTGGTGGTATGCTACTGGGGCCTCCCGAATTCCCTTCTTGGGTAATGTCATCTTGAGTGATGTTGTAGCCTGCTCATTGGAGCTAATCTCATGGATTTATCGGACCTTAGTCTTTTTCCTGGTCTGCGTCCTCTTCCGTCTGATATGCTACCTCCAGATATTGCGGCTGAAGGATTTTGCGTCTGTTTTTGAGGTAGATTCAGATGTGGCTTCTATTCTAATAGAGCACCTGAGGATCAGGAGGCACTTGAGGATCATAAGCCATCGTTACCGTGCATTTATTTTATTTTCCTTAATATTGATCACTCTGAGCCAGCTTACTTTCCTGGTGTTGACTACCAAACCTAATGCTGATATGAGCATATTCAGGGCCGGGGAACTAGCAGTGTTTCGGTTGAAAACAATGGGACCTTGCCGAAGGTCCACTAAAATGGAGAAGACTGGATTCGATCCAAGCTGTGTTGGGCCGAAGGTTTCCTGCACAGTGAACACACGTAAACTAGCCTCGGGGGTGTTTCCGAGGAAGGCCCCTCCGATGCTAAAGTCAGTACAATGTGTAAAAAGGAAGACACTATGCAAGAGAGTTTGTAGCTTGAGGCTTTTGTGGAGTATTTCTCAATGCAAGAATGAGCATATGAGTTGGAATAATCCGTGTATGAGATAATGCATGTGTTGTTGTTGTGTCTGATCTCGTATGTGATGTTATGAGATGTCGTTGTGTCTGATGTAAGAATATGACTCTCCCCTTGAATGTGTTAATATGAGGGCTTTTATACCTCATCATACTTGGAGAGGTTGGGCTTTAGCCCAATTGGCTTACTTTGTGGGCTGACTTTTGACTTTTGAGCAATTGGAGAGTTGAACCTTGACCTTGGGCTTTTAATTGGATCATTTAGTGCCCAGGCCCAATTTTGACTAAATTGGACCCAAACAACTTGCCCCCCAGACCCGATTCGGAAGGATGACGGGTCGGGTTTGATTTAACTCAGAAAAGGAGGGAAGTAAATGATTTAATTGATCCAAAAATTTGAATTTAAACCGTAATTAATGAGATAACAACGGTTAATGATTTGCGGAAGTTGGACGGATAATGGGCGGTTTAATCACAAGACATGTGTTTAATGGTTACTTAGTGGGTACTTAAGAGAAATTAAAGCACAGACTCTTCGTATCCCGTACCTGGAGATATAAACAGAGGCGCGTCATTCTCCTCACTTATTCACCAACACAAACCCAGAATTCTTCGAGAGAGAATCCAAGAATCCGTATCAAAACTTCGCAAATTCCCCCGAGCATTGAGCTTAGAAACTGAGACTTGCCACTACGAACTCGTAAACCGGCAACTTTCGCTTCAGATTAAGGTAAATTCCTTTGATTTCAGTTTATTTTTCTTCGAATTCGAACTCCTTCCCCTTTTCTTTCGACTTTTCTCTTCGAAATAGTCCATGGCAAGAGGAGTTAGAGGTAGAGCCCGTGCTCCAAGAAGAGCAAGGCCGATTCCCGATCCTAGGAATAGGATTGGGACCTGGAATGGTCGAAGGCCGGAGTCTGACCCTGCTGATGGGATTAGGGCGACTCCCCTTTCCTCGGCTCCTCCTCAAAGAACGGATGAGCCGAGTGCTTCTGGACGGGACGATGAAATTCCCGCTGTCCTTTGGGATATCCTCCCTGGGTTTTCAGAGTGGGAGAATGCCGAAGTCGCTTCGGCCATGATAAAGAACCGCCCCTACTCATGGTGGGTAGAGAACGCCGATCAATATCGATTTGCCGAGCAAATTGAGTTGCACTACGGCATTTTTGAAGCTGATGGATATTGGTGCCGAATGCCCTCAGCATCCGATAGAATCCATCGTCCACCCCCGGGGTATGTGGGGGTGTACACGAGACAGCTTCAGTATGGGCTGAGGTTCCCTTTGGACGTTTTCGTCCGAGACTTGCTGATCCATTACAACATTTCCCTATGTCAGCTAACCCCCACCAGCATCCGAAGGGTGATGACATACTTATGGGTCTGCAAGTTCTTCAGATACGTGCCGAACCTGCACTGCTTCAGAAAGCTCCATCGGCTAGTGCCAAATATTCAGAGTGGGCACGGAAGCCATGGTTCTGGGTGGTATCGGATTGAGTCCCGGCCCCAATATTTGACCATGTGGCCAAATGACTCTTCAGACAAGGATTGGAGAGGTCAATGGATTTGGGTTAGGGCACCCATAGATCCGGGCCACCCTTGTGTCTTCAGCGCTCCCCGGTACTTAGCTGAGCCTGATCCCGAAATGGGAAGTCTAGGTCCCCCCGCAGATAACGGGTCGGATCCGAACCTGGATCAGCAACATATCTTCGGCAAGCTGCCGAACCCGGGGGGAAGTGGTCGAATGCAGCATATCCCGGAGACTTGGCTCCCCGATACGCATTACGTTTTCCAAGAGAACATGCTAGCAGCTGTTGGCCTCAGCCGAAAGTTTAAGGATGGTAAGCTTCTTCGGCTGGGGCCGAGGCTTTTTAACTACCTTTTTCTTCTCTCGCTTTGCTTTTTTATGCTGTGCCATACCTGAGCTAAACTTTTTCCCTTTCCTTTTTTCAGAGCGGGACGAGACCAACGTTGGTATTAACTACGCTCGTCTTGGTGTTAACCGAGAGCGAGTTGTAACTGAACGGGCCCCGTCTATCACTGAGCCGAGGCATAGGGAAGTTCATCTGGACTCTTCCCACTTCCAAATTGAAAAAAGAAGAAAAGAAAAAAGTTGTCTGAAAGCTCACCGAGGTTTTCAGCAAAGCCTCGTCTTCTTCAGCTGCTCTAGCTGCAGCTTCGGCTTCAGCAGCTCTGGAGGACCCTTCTCCTCCTTCACAAGCCTCAAGTACCCGTGCAACCTCTTCGGCTGTGCGGGCAGCTTCAGCTTCCTCGTTCAGCAGCTGAAACCAAGGGTCTCTCTTCTTCCACCAAGGCTGTTGCTCTGTATCAGAGGCAGAAGCCTTGGTGGAAGAAGAGAGACCCTTGGTTTCAGCTGCTGAACGAGGAAGCTGAAGCTGCCCGCACAGCCGAAGAGGTTGCACGGGTACTTGAGGCTTGTGAAGGAGGAGAAGGGTCCTCCAGAGCTGCTGAAGCCGAAGCTGCAGCTAGAGCAGCTGAAGAAGACGAGGCTTTGCTGAAAACCTCGGTGAGCTTTCAGACAACTTTTTTCTTTTCTTCTTTTTTTTTTTTTTTTTTACTCACACTCTTCTTCCCCCTGTCTGTTACAGTCTGAAGAGAGTAACAGACACAGAGAAGGCAAAGCTCCTGTTCGTCCCGAAGATCAAATACAAGAGTCTTCAGACTCAGATATGGACGAGCAGCCCCTTCTGAAAAGGCGCCGAAGGATGGCCATCATCGGCCCTCATGACTTTCAGCAGAGGCCGATGACCATCGGCGTCGCAATAAGGGAACCTGAGGAAGGCAATGGATCGCCGAGGGTTCCCCAGCCAACACCCCAATCTCCTCAAAAGACCCCTCCGCCACCTCCTGAGATGGAGGTGGATCAGAGGACTCCCGAACCTAAGGGAGTGGTCCAAGAAGAAATCAAGGAGAGTGCTGCTGAGCACGGAAATAAAGATGCCGTGATGTCAAGTGCTGAAGGCTTCACGGCAGATATCGCAAGAGAGGTTGAGGCTTTCGTCCTCACCCCTGAAGAAGAGGAGGTCATAGTACTTGACTCCTCTGAGAAGGACGATGCTGAGACAACCAAAGCTAATCAAGCTCCATCGTCGTCCTTCCCTTCTTTCCAGACTCTGCATTCTGGAGAAATGGGTTTCTCGGCCCCCCGAATTCCAATCCCAGATCACATCTGGGACCTCATATGGGGTCAAAACCGAGAAGGAGCTGAAGCCTACTTCGGCAGTTTTGCTGGCATGTCCGAAGTAGACAGGGCAAGGATCTGGTCGCTGAAGGCCACTGCTGGGATGGGCGAATCCAGTAGATCAGTTCCTGACCCAGCCAGGTCTAACCAACTGCTGATGATGCAGGTAATTTTCCTTCATTCCCTCCGAAATTCAGCTCTATTTTTTTTTATTGCTTATTTTTTTTTTTTTTTTTTTTTTTTTGTCTTCCTGTTTTCAGTTCGTGCACAATCAGACTCTCACTGTAGAGCTGATTGATACCCTACAAGATAGGGTAGACGCTGCTGTGCACGAAAGGAAGGTGGCTGAAGAGGAAGTTAAGCTTGCTAAGCTGAAGCAAGCAGCAGCTGAAGAGAAGCAGCAGGAGGTTGAGGAGTACGGTAAAAAAGCTGCCGAAGCTCTGAAAACCTTCTGCGATGCTATGGAGATGGAGGTTTTTCCCCCACTGATGGAAGGGGAAAAATTCCTCCAGGAGCATATGGGAGTGGACGTCTCCAAATTCAAGGCTGCTATTGAGAGCCGAATTCAAGAAGGAACTGCTGCACAAGCTGAAGTGCAGCAGCGTCTAGAGGCTCTTGAAGCCAGCCGAATGGCTGCTGAAGAGTTGCTCTTGGCCAAAGACGTCCAACTCTCAGAGGCTGCTGCTGCTGCTGAAGCTCAAAGAGCTAAATTCCAAGAGGCTGAGGATCAACTGCTGATCCAGAAAGTTGAAGTGGCCCAAGCTCAGACAAAGGCTTTCCAAATTCAGCAAGAGCTGAATGAGCTGAAGGGGTCCTCCTCCAAAGTCGCTGAACAGCTGAAGAAATCCAAGGAAGACTTGGAGGAGACCCAGAAGAAGCTGGCTGATGCTGAGGCTTCACTCAAGGTCCGTGTTTATACCCAAGAGGAATATGAGATGGGTTTCAGAAACGGATTCCGAGTATGCCGAAGACTCTGCCTTCATGCTGAGCCGAAGCTGGACTGGTCTAAATGTGCTGAGTGGGTCCAGAATCCCGAAGACCCTCACATGAAGTATGCAACTCCAGCTGAAGCTGAAATTCTTAAGGCTGAGGAAGCCGAAGAGGAAGCTGAAAGACTGGAGTTGGAAGCTGAGCAGAGGGAAAGGGAGGCTCGGCAAAATGCAAAGCCCGCCTCTTCGGCTGCTGGGGCTGAGGCCATCATGGGACTCAACGCTGATCAGTCTGATCCCCCGGCTGAAGCATAGGAACTCGGGCAGTCGTCTTCAGAATCTTGCGGTTCATCATGTGCTTAACTTTAGACTTGCCGCTTTCTGAGTTTTTTTGCCTTGTTTTTTGCTTCAGCTTGCCTTGTCGTACAGCAGTTTTATTTTTTTGCTTATGTACGTATTTCGGCAGCTGTTATTTTCCGCTTGTGGGCGGCTGCCGATACTGTATTATTGAACTTGTAGCTCAAAATTTTTTTTTTTTTTCAGTTGCTTTATTTTTGAATGCTTTACTGTTTCTTTTCTTCAACTCTGCCGAACATAGCTGCACTGCGTGCTTCTTGCCCCCACAGAAATTGAAGTATGACTTTAGTTGAATAAGCAATTTCTGAACTTCTTCAAAATTGATATCCGAAACACAGGGCCAACTGAAGGCAATGCTTCTGGGATACAAGTCTTACTGAAGATTGACTGTCTGAAAGTTGGATATCCGAAACACAGGGCCAACTGAAGGCAATGCTTGGGATATTAGCTTTCTGGGACTAACCTCTTTAGAACAAGTCTTACTGAAATTTGACTTCAGCTGAAAGACCAGCGTTCTTAAAGAAGACGTATATCCGAAACACAGGGCCAACTTAAGGCAATGTTTCGGATAATGGCTCTCTGGGATACAAGGCTCAGTTAAGGCAATATCCCAGGATTGTCCATGGACTCGTGTCTTTGGAGAACAGGTCTTACTGATGTTTGATTTCAGCTGAAAGACCAGTGTTCTTTAAAAAGACTGAGTTTTGTAAGCCATCTGAAACCCAGTTACCCGAAGGCGAAGGTTTCAGACGAGGCTGATTTAAAAAGGCTGTTATCCTTGATTTTCTGTCTATCTTTGAAAAATGGATACCCGAAACACAGGGCCAACTTAAGGCAATGTTTCGGATAATGGCTCTCTGGGATACAAGGCTCAGTTAAGGCAATATCCCAGAATTGTCCATGGACTCATGTCTTTGGAGAACAAGTCTTACTGAAGTTTGACTTCAGCTGAAAGACCAGTGTTCTTTAAAAAGACTGAGTTTTGTAAGCCATCTGAAACCCAGTTACCCGAAGGCGAAGGTTTCAGACGAGGCTGGTTTAAAAATTTTCAACTGTTGCTGTTATCCTTGATTTTCTGGCTATCTTTGAAAAATGGATACCCGAAACACAGGGCCAACTTAAGGCAATGTTTCGGATAATGGCTCTCTGGGATACAAGGCTCAGTTAAGGCAATATCCCAGAATTGTCCATGGACTCATGTCTTTGGAGAACAAGTCTTACTGAAGTTTGACTTCAGCTGAAAGACCGGTGTTCTTTAAAAAGACAGGTTTTGTCAGCAATCTGAAACCCAGTTACCCGAAGGCGAAGGCTTCAGACGAGGCTGAATAAAAAACCCTCAAAGAGTAGATAGAACAAAGAAAATTTTGAAAGGATAAACAGTTGTAAATTTTATATAAATGGCGGCTCCAAGGCCTGTCATTAGTTCAAAATGTACTTACAAAGATTGTTCTGCCCCGAAGGGTTTACACATGGTATTTTTTCAGTACATCAGCATTCCAGTGATTCTTCAACTCAGTTCCATCCAACTGCCGAAGTCAGTATGTCCCTGGCTGAAGCTCATCATAAATTTCATAAGGTCCCTCCCATGTAGCTGAGAGCTTCCCATGGATTCGGCCTTTCTGAACTGCAGCAGCATTCCGAAGGACAAGATCCCCAATTTTGAGAGGCCTTGCATGGACCCTTCAGTTATGGGAGATGAGGTCTGAACTTATCCCGGGCATATCAGCTGCCGAGAAAGCAAACACATCTCTGTTATCCCGCAGGAGCTGAATAAGTTCACAACGGGTGTTAGGATCAAGGTCCATCCCGATTGTTACACATTTCTCAGCATCTCCTTCGGCCAACTCTGCTGTTTCAGTCTGTTGGTCCATGTCCATTGCTGATGGACTGGACTCTTCAGAATCTGGTCTGCTGCCAATGTCAGCAGGTGTCCCAGTCTTTGTGTTCTTCGGCTGGCTCTCTGAGTCTTTCGGCTCAGATGAAGAGTCAACCTTTTCCCTTTCGGGACCTTTTTCTCTGGGCACTGATCCTTGGGCCGAAGCACTTAGGCCTTTCGGCTTTTTTGTGCTTGGCTCTCTTTCTTTTTCTTTCTCCTCCTCATCCTTGTCGTTATCTGGGCGACTACTGGATGGCTTGAGGTAGTTGCACCTTCGGGCGTCCTTCTGGTTGCCCTGTATCCTTTCGGGGAAGCCGGCGTCTGAGACGTAAATCATCAGCTGATGATAAGTTGAGACGACCCCTTGGATCTCGTGAATTATGGGTCTCCCCAAAATCACGTTGTACACTGAAGGAGCGTCGATGACCAAAAACTCAATCATGACGTTCCGGGCTGCCTCATCGCAACCGATGGTGACAGGAAGTGTCACCTTCCCATCTGGATAAGTTGAAGCCCCATTGAACCCGTATACCGGATAGGGTACCGGCGTAAGGTGCTTGGGCTTCAGCTTAATTTGGTTGTAGGCCTTTCGGAACAGAATGTTTGCTCCGCTGCCACCGTCAACAAGGACCTTACTGACGTCGTGGTTGGCCACCGTGGCGATGATCACCAACGGATCCTCGTGAGGGAACGTAATCCCCCGGCAGTCGGCGGCTGTGAACGTCATGTTCGGCACCGGCGACTGGGGAGATTGAATGTCAGCGTTGTTCACCTGGTGAGTCAAATCTCTAAGGTGACGCTTGTGCTCCCTCCGAGAGTATATTCCTCCCGAGATAACATTGATCGGAGGGAATTTCCCCTCCGGTTTTTTACTGTTTTTCCGAGGGAAATCAAGGTCCTGCCGAGGGTCCTTTGCTAACCTTTCGGATTCTTTTTTCTCGCGGTGATCCGCGATGTATTTTTTCAAGTATCCCTTCCGGACCATGTCTTCTATCTGGTCCTTCAGCTGGATACACTCTTCAGTGTTGTGGCCCGAAGACTCGTGGAACTCACACCACTGATTTTTATTTTTTCGCTGATACCACTCTGGGAGTGGTCTCGGCTTTCGGTAACTCTGCTCCTCCTTCGTCACACTGTAAATTTTGGCGCGTGGAAGAGAGAGCGGAGTGTAGGACTCGTATCTGCCTGTGTATGAGGCAAACCTGTCCTTCTTTGGGTCGCTGGCCGGAGATGGCTCCGGAGCCTTTGATTTTCCCTTTGCCTTATGGCCTTGGCCTTCAGACAAAGGTATTTGCCTCTGTTTCCCTCCCCCGGATTGAGGTTGGGTTTTTGCTTTATTCCATTCTTCGGCTCGGATGAACTTATCCGAAGCACTAAGAGCTTCCTCCAAGGTCTGCGGGGTATGCATGACCATGAAGTCTAGGAATTTTCCTGGCTGAAGGCCATTCTGCATTGCAAAAACAGCTAGCCCCTGGTCCAGCTGAGAGACGCTTGATGACTCGTTACTGAAACGGGTCAGGTAGTCTCGGAGGCTTTCAGTTTCCCCCTGTTGCAGACCCATGAGCTCTGCGGTAGTCTTCTCTCGGCGGTTTGCCGTGGAAAACTTGCTCCTGAACTTGGAGGACAGATCATCCCAACCTGTTATGGAGCCTTGCCTTACTCCCTTGGAGATCCACGCTTGCGCGACCCCCTTGAGAGTGGTTGGGAAATATTTGCACCAAGTCGCCTCGGATCTGGGGCAAAGATGCATATGAGTCTCATACGAGGCCACGTGGTCCTTCGGATCCGTGGTCCCGTCATATGTGATATGCGACGGTATTTTAACCGTGGGTACGCGCTCTTCTAGTATCCATTGCTCGAATGGTGAACTAGCGGAAAGCATAATGGCCTTGCCCTTGTTCCTGGCCGAAGGGACCGCGCTCCGCCCTCTCAGAGAGGTAGGAGTGGTTTTCGTCCCTGGCTGGGAAGTCTGGGCCTCGGCTGCAGGGAACGTGAGGCGACTACGCACGCTCGGTTCCTGGCCGCCGAGTCGGTCAAGGACGCTTCTGCGAGCAGTCTCAGGTTCCCGGCGAGCAGATTCTGGCCGAGAAGCTGAGCTGCTGCTCTTATGCGCTGCTGGTCTTGAGGATGAGGATCCTTTAAATAATTGAGAGTTCTTCTTCCTCTGTTTTTCATTTTTCCAAGAATCCTCCTCCCACTCTTCCAGTTCCCGGAAGGAAGGAAGCTTCCCACCGTCATGGTCTAACTTCCTCCGCTGATGCCGGGTATGCGGAGGAGTTCGATCACGAGACGGTGGCATATTCTGTGCCCTCATTGCCTCCATGAGTACTGCCAGCGCTCTTGCCACCTCCTCCGAACTGGGCCCCGTCAAAGGGGTCCCCGGCCGAGTGTGGTAATGAGGCCGTGCAGCCGATGGTTGGCTTTGGGACACTGAATATGTCCTATGATCAGACTGACCCCTGCTAGACCGAGAGTGGTCCGGCCTATATTGAGAGTCATGCATTATAGGAGATAGGGAATCCTCCTTGTGTGATCCTCCCCCCGAGCCGGCACCCTTGGGAGAGTTCCGGTCCGGCGAGGGCGATGGTGTAGGGGTTTTAGGCTTTTCGCCCGCTCCTTGACGGAGGCTTTTGCTCTTGCGGTTCTTAGCCATGGCTGCTAAGATAATTGCAAGATGATCTTGGTTAGGAATTTGGCTTAAAGATTTTTGAAAGTCTTCCCCACAGACGGCGCCAAATTGTTTCGGTTGAAAACAATGGGACCTTGCCGAAGGTCCACTAAAATGGAGAAGACTGGATTCGATCCAAGCTGTGTTGGGCCGAAGGTTTCCTGCACAGTGAACACACGTAAACTAGCCTCGGGGGTGTTTCCGAGGAAGGCCCCTCCGATGCTAAAGTCAGTACAATGTGTAAAAAGGAAGACACTATGCAAGAGAGTTTGTAGCTTGAGGCTTTTGTGGAGTATTTCTCAATGCAAGAATGAGCATATGAGTTGGAATAATCCGTGTATGAGATAATGCATGTGTTGTTGTTGTGTCTGATCTCGTATGTGATGTTATGAGATGTCGTTGTGTCTGATGTAAGAATATGACTCTCCCCTTGAATGTGTTAATATGAGGGCTTTTATACCTCATCATACTTGGAGAGGTTGGGCTTTAGCCCAATTGGCTTACTTTGTGGGCTGACTTTTGACTTTTGAGCAATTGGAGAGTTGAACCTTGACCTTGGGCTTTTAATTGGATCATTTAGTGCCCAGGCCCAATTTTGACTAAATTGGACCCAAACAAGCAGTATGTCTCTTTTTTAATCATCTGAATACTACTTAATGCTCTGAAACCATTTTATTTATTAATACTACTTCTGGTGCAGCTCTGTTCTGTGACTCTATTGGCAGGGTTGATGATAATACTGAGAAGCGCTACAAAGATCACACATAAGGCACAGGCAATCACCGCTCTATCAGCCAAGTGGCATGTTTGCGCGACGATTGACTCCTTTGTCACCTCTGAGACTGAATTACCAGGAGCAAACCATACTAATGCAGGTCTCTTTGATCCTAGGAGCTTAGATTCAGATGACGATGATGCAGGATCTGAGGAAGACGATGTTGATACTACCAAATTGCTCCCAGCTTATGCCTACAGCACGATCTCATTCCAGAAACGACATGCTCTCGGTAAGCTTATAAATGTTTTACTTAAAACAGAAATTTTTATGACTTCTTATGAAACTAGATAGATATTGAAGCTTATATATTGCACTCTTTATTCTGTATGGCAGTTACATATTTTGAGAAAAACCGAGCTGGAATTACGTTGTATGGATTTATGCTGGATAGAACTTGGCTCCAACTTATTTTTGGTGTTGAATTATCCTTAGTACTCTTCTTGCTCAAAAAGACCATCAATTTTTGACGAAGTAATAATCAAATTTTTAGTGATTTGGCTCCTAAGAACAAATGATTCATATCGAACTCCTGCTTGATCTCCATGAATCTCTCCCTTTCTGCCATTTGGAGTGAGCAAGGGGTTGCAGCCTTGCCGGGCTGAAGAGAGAGACAGAGAGTTTAAGCTGATGTATGACTTGTTTCGCACTCTTGGTTCGGTCTTCCTACAAAGAGGCACCATTGCAGTATAGTGAGCTTGACCATTTTGTTCAGTATTTATAATGTTCTATACTCCTTCCTATTGTCGATTCTTAGAACTTACACCACCACCACCCCCCCCCTTTTTTAATATTGTAATTAACATCCCCGCTCTCCGTGGTATATCATATGTGCTTTTTTTTTTGGCTGGCTTATGTCATACTGTAATCAGTGCAATTGTATAGCAGTATGGGCTTGCATATTCCTGTAATATGGTCCGATCCTGTGCTGTAATCCTACGACTGTATGGTCCTGTGTTGTAATCTTATGACCATACGCTTTTGTGTTGTAGTCTTATGCCTGCGTGTTGTATTCTTATGAGTTATGACATAAAGATAATGGAAGATTTGTTTTTAATTTTTTGCAACTGAAGCTTTAATCTTCTCTTGTTCTTGCTACATAAATTAAGTTAATGAAGGAAAGACTATTGCCTGAAAGAGGCTTCAGCAAACAGCAGCTATGCCTTCAGTTGACATACAAACTTGTACTCTTATTATGTAATGTTGGTAAGTGGTAACGTTGTTGCTCAGTACGTAGTACGATATTGTTCGCTTTGGGCCTAGCCTGTACGGACTTGTTTTCAGAAATCTGACGGGGTAAGTGGACACTTATAAGCAAGACATCACTTCCTTATTCTTACCAGGTGGGGGGATTGCATATCCCAACATAACTCAGTCCGTAGTTAATGCTATCCCTTTCGGTCTCGTGATCGAGTCTCACTCCTGTACCATGCTAGGACTAGAAAATTTTCCTGCCATTTTCCTGAATTTCCTGTAATTTGGCAAATAGAAGTCAGAATGTTATGTTGCCAAAAACAAAAGAAGCTCGTAATGTTCAGCATCAGCCCATGTGCAAAGTCCGCAATGAGCATAGATTTTGCGACACTCCAGCTTAAGTCAATTGACCATTAGTTGTCCTTGGGCCGTCAATTTATTTTTAGCCAAACTAAAATTAGTGCTAACAAAATATTTGATTGACTTTAAACATTGACGGATTCAACTTGTGGCTTTCTTAGGTTTACAATTTTATATGGAGAGTCAAGAGTGTTTGATCTACGACTATCCTCCCTTCTTCTCATCATACAAGTTTTTATTTAGGCAGAATGAATAAGTTCAAACTTATAGAATTCGGCTCTGTTTGGTAATTCGCTCATAACGGATTGATATAACTGATCGTATTAACTGGTTTTACTAAATGGTTATATTAGTTGGTTTGGCGAGTTGGTTGTATATAAATAGTTGTGTAAAATTTGTTAAAGTTTTTGGTAAATACTCCCTTCATTTTTCTAAGTTTTTTCACTATCATCTGTTTTTTTCAAATTTTACTCACTTTTGCTTTACTTATGTTATGAAAATTTTATTATTCATTATAATCATAAAAAGCTAAAGAAAAAAAAAGTCATTGAGCCAGCTTTTTGATTATGTACTTTTGAAGTATTCTTAATAACTCATTTTTGTTGCCTTTAATCCTCAAATCGTTATCTTACTATGTGGCAACTTACGATGTAAACTTGTAAAGTCATCAATTATTTTTTATCAAGCTTATTTTGGTCAGTCTTGTGCAATATATGGCTCTTTATGAATCATTTGTCAACACAAAAAAAATATCAAATTAAAATATCAGCAGATTGATTACATAATCACCAATATTTTGTAGTGATTTGTTGCTTTCTTTTTCTTAAGAAAAGTGACGTATTATCATCAAAAAAAGAAAAAAAAGAAGTGATATATTATTTTATACAAAGAATTGACAAACTTTTCTCCTACTATAGGCTATAGCTAATTTGTTATGATCACCAAAACCGGCAAAAGGATATACTCGGTAATTTTATTTTGATGAAACAAATTAAATAATTAACACAAATTCTAGAATATTATTCAAGTATAAAGTCATTAAAGTGTATAGGTCAACTTTCTCATGATTCTAAGAGCAAGTCTTGACTGGTTGATTATCAATTGATTCTTCATTATCTGTAAGTTTAATAACTTCTTGGGACCTATAAATACGTCAAGTAAGTGATTACTTAATGTTGATAACCTAACACAATCTTGAAGGGTGCCTACATTACATATTTACATGGACTCAGTTTAACTAATATTAATCTGATCCAATAATTAATATGATTAATATTGATTGATTTATGACAATAAATTAGTCAACATTAATTCCAATATTACATGAATTATTGGCTAGATATTGAATTCAATGAATTATCACTAGGACATTACATGAACTTAGCTAGCTTATTCAAGTACATCATTTTCATCTCTGATTATTTTTTATTTATTTATTTATTAATTTTTTTAAAAGTTTTAATAAAAAAAACTGATTCTTGATAGGAAAAATAAATAAATCATAATACATCTATAAAGAGATTTAAATCTAACAAATACATGGCAAACGAATTAAATAAAATAATCTTTCAACACAACTAAGACGACCATTGTTGCATATGCTCTTTCATGTTGTTATGAATTACCGCCTCCTTAACGAGGAGGTTTATCAATATATTTTAATTGTGAAGAAATTTCTCACCGGATTGAAATCCAATAATTAACTGTATTAATCTTTACCCGTGAAACAAATTGTTTCATACTATAGGAGTATCTACTTTATTTACAAAAAGTGCAGTTTTTATTAAAACTAATAACATAAACAAAAGAAATTAATGAGAAAGGGTCAGAAATAAAAAGCCAAAAATGAGTGTTTTGCTATTTTGGCACATAAAACACTAATTTTTATATCCTACATAGAAAAATATAATCCTAGAGAGAAAAAGGGAGGGACAGGGAGAAGGGACTCTCAAACATTTCACCACTAACGTCCTTTGTTAGACTTTTGTTTTCTCTAACTTGTTTTTCGATTAGGAATAATTTGCAAAATTACACGTTACTCGCATTAATTAAATTTTTTTTTTCGGGTGAAGGCGTTATTAATTAATGTAATTACTGCTTACTTCGTAGTTTAGTTTTTATTTTTATTTTTTTGAGGGGTACTTCGTAGTTTAGTTTAAGTGTGTTCATATTTAAGACTTTGACTCATTATATGATAGCCTAAAGCCGCATCATAATTTTCCTGAAATTAATGAGAATGAGATAATAAAGTCGAAAGCTTAAATTATCATTATTATTTTCGAAGTATGAAGTTGACAACTTGACGTAGTATATTTTAAGTTTATAACAAGTAAAACTAAAACCTATTTAAATAAACACTCTTTAACCTCTCCATTTATAGGACAAAAATAGGTGATGACGTGCCAATTATCAACAAATCGGCCGCAATCACATAAAAACCTACATACTATATACAAGTATTTTCTAATTTTTTTTTAGATACTACACTTTTAACAAAATATAATGTAAATCTTTATGACATGTCACACTACTACGATCACAAGTGTCAACATACTTAAGGGCCAGCCTTAGCTTAGAATGTTTAATTAATAATTAGCTGTTTAAAAATCAATGTGAAGGTTGCAATTTTAGGATGTGGCACAATATTGTTGGCCATATAAGCACTTTTGACGGGCATTGATTGTGCCAAGTACACAATATTCTATTGTGAAAATAACATGATCGTTGTTGGACCTAATTGGTTAGCTGTGTCATGTATACTTCTTCCGTTGCTAAAAGTTCATTCGAATATTGATTGCGCCAAGTTACAATATTATTCAATATTCTTTTATGAAAACAACATGATATATGGACCGAATTGATCGATTAGATGTGTCAGGCATACTTCCTTTGTTTGTGAAAGTTCTTTCTATTTTTAATTTGGATGCTACTTCGAACCTAAAATTTTAATAGATATGTAATTGAATGGTATAAAGAATGCACGTTAAAAAAGATCGATGCTAAAAGGATTTGGAAAAAAAATTTAGAAACGGAGGAACTACATATTACTGACCAAATTAAACGTTTTTTGTTGCATTACATATTTGCATCACCATACTTTTGTAGTTAAATTAAATTTGTAGTTGGTAAACAAAGGGATGTGTAGTATTTGCAAAATATGATTAATGGACAAAGTGCCACAAAGCGATTGGTTATACAGTACTTCATACTAAACTCACATGGGAGTAAAGGACAGGTAGCTAGTGGTATATCATATGAGTATGGGATTAAGTATTTAATTTTCTCTAATATATGGCTAATGATTTGGTTTAAGGTTGGTATTAATCAGGGAAATAGTGTAAGGATTAAAGTGTTCAACTAACTTGCAATCAACCCACAATAGCAATGAACAAACAAGCATAACAATCAAGAACAACTTTGAAGGAATTAAAGCAAGTAAAAGGAAGACAATGTTACCGTGGGAAAACCCGAGAACCGGGAGAAAAAACCCACCCTTGCACTATGGAGTAATATTGATGATGAATGAACTCAAGAATTACAAGCATGAATTGTATAGAATTCAAATGCTCCTCACAAACCCTCTCAAAACCTCTCTATGTGTTTAAATGTTTGTGAATAATCAACAAAGAGGCTTAGAAAAGGTATATATAGTCTAGGTAGAAAATACAATCCAACGGCTAAGATTAAAGCAAATCGCACAAGTCGAAAACGAAGCGACGAAATAGGGAGCAGGGAGGTTCGGCCGAACCTACCCAGAGTTCGGTCGAACCTGGGGTGGTTCGGTCGAACCTCCTTGGGTTTGGTCACTCCTCCTCTAGAAATGTAAACTGGTGCACCTACTGACTTAAAACCGGGTTCGACCGAACTTTTCACAAGTTTGGTCGAACCTTAACAATAAGGCAGCTTCTATGCAATCTCCTTATGTCTCCATGTATTTATCTATCTCCACACTAATCCTAACAAATAGTAGGTCTGTAGGTGCGAGATCTGATCTAATTTATAAGTCAATTATTACTTGCATGATAGGTGTAATGGAATAGTAGGTACAAAAGTATGTCATTGAGATTTGAACTATGTATGTGGTCGTTTGATTGTACATGACACGTTAAATATCCCTTGATTTGCAATTCATTCTAATACTCTTCATATATAGAGTAGCTAAAATTAGTTGGATGATTGTGAAAATTCGAAATTCTTAGGTAAAATACTACTTACATGGAAAGGATAGTTAGCCAAAAAAATAATTATCCCGATTATTGTGAGAAATATACTTATGTCAATCAAATAATTTCTCAAATTTCATCTTTGTAGGAATTAGCTCATGTAATTTGATGTCAACCAAGCAATCAATATATGAATTGTATTACATTGGACAATAAGTGATCGATGTACAACTATCTTAAAATTTTGTTTCCTCTTTTTGTTGCCTTTTGATTCCAAGATATAGGAGCAGTTCATTTGACCACAAGATAGTCTAAATTTTACTTATCCCTGGTGAGAAAGCCAATGATCACCCCTTAATTTTTAATTTTTTTTTCTTAATTTTTTTTGGTGTTTAGAGAGCCACAAGGACAGGTAATGAGAATCGATCCCAAAATCTCATGGGATCGGGAGGGAAGCTCTAACCAGTTGAGCTATCCCTCACTCTTATCACCCCTTAATTATCATAGATAGGCATCTAGTCAAATGCAAAAAAGTGTTGGAGACCTTAAACTGTTTATAATTGATTCACATGTTTTAAGTTTAAGTGATATAGTTTCTTCAAAAAAAAAAAAGTTTAAGTGATATAGAGGGTCGAGAATAAGTTATTCCATATCTTTTAAAGGTCCTAGTTAAGATATTCAACTATTTATTTATTTATTTTATTTTATGGATGCTTTATGTTAGTAATTGAAAGAAATTTTCTTTACATACACGAATTTTACATAGATATAATCTAAGTAATTTTATTCAAAAAAAATATTTTCTGTCAATCAACTTTAGGCCGAGTTTAGAAGCCACAAATATTGTAACCAAAAATCTATTAAGTAGTTTATAATAGCACCAAAAATTTCACTCATGAGCCAAGGATGTCTAAATCATAGGAATAGCGCTTTCAATTTGCCACCTTAACATTAGCAAAGAATACTTGTTTTCTGTCGCTATAGTAAATGTGCTGGCGATATGTGGATGAAACTCAAAGCTAACCATGTTGATAACTTTCAAAATTTTGTAGGTAGAAACTGTAGATTTACTAGAATTTGATGTAAATTTTCTTAAAATAATTAGGTACAGATGTAACTCCAAGCTGTAAATTCTATTATTGTAGAGAAATAATCTCGATTTATGTCAATTACATGTAATGAAGTAAGTGTTCTAATAACAAGATAAATTTATCACTTTCTATGTGTTTTTTTTTTTCATATTGAGTTGTTACGAACGACAATCAAAACTAACTACTCCATATGAAACTATTCCAATCCCATTGCTAGTTTGTAATATCATGAACTAGGAATTGGTATCGAGTTCCACATCTCGATCCTAAACATATTTCTTATGTTGCACTAATACAATACTCTTTATCTGTATAACATCTTTATATTCTTTTAACATACCAACCTAATGTACTCGGTAATAGGTACTAGGTACTGTATTTTATAATCTTATATGTTATTTTATTCATATGACCAATCAGTGTTATAAAATTTAAAGTATGCACAGATTAATTTTTCTTACATATATATTTTGATATTCACGAATCATCTTGAACTTAACATTACAATACCACTTATCAAACAAGCCCTTACGAGTACTAAACTATCCATATAAAAACCCCCTAGACCCAAATAAACATTCTTACACCCTCTTCTCTTCTTTCATCTTTCTCCCCAAAAATGGGGGATGATGCAACCCCAACACATAGCTTAATACCAAAATCCCAAAATCCCAGAAAATCATTCAATCGATTACTTTCGCACGCCCATGATGAATTGCACGGCTTTCGTTCTTACCTTCGATGGATGTGCGTTGATCAATCAAACATTTACACAGCAATTTTATCATGGTCCGTTTTTCTTATATTTGCAATTCTAGTCCCTGCATTCTCCCATTTTTACCTCGCTTGCCCTTCTTGCGACGCCACGCACGACCGCCCTTACGACACGGTCGTGCAACTCTCTCTCTCCACCGTTGCGACGCTTTCGTTTGTTTGTCTTACACAGTATGTACGGAAGTACGGTCTTCGAAGGTTCTTGTTCTTTGATAAGCTTGTTGATGAGAGTGATTCTGTTAGACATCATTACACTACCCAGGTCTATGTATGTATTTTTTCCCCTTAATTTTGTTGATGATTAATTGTTTGATTATGGATTTTTAATGGGTTTTTGTTTGATTGGTAAATTGGGTTTGATTGGTTGCACTGGGTATTTAGATTAATTTTGTTGGTTGATTTTATTCCCTGTTTCTGGGTTTGTTGATTTTTTGATTGAATTGGGTGATTTTGTACTTTATTTATGTTATAATTGTTCCCATGTAGGGTTTTATTGGTTTAAATTTGATTTGTGTCATGGGTTTGTGATTAATCTGGAAGGTTGCATTGGCTTAAAGATTGACTTGATTTCATCCTCTGTTTCTGAGTTTGTTAAATTGTCAAATGAAATGGGTAATTTTATGTTTAAATTACTTATTTTTCTTTAATTTAATGGATTTTTTCTACATTGGATGTGATAAATGTCATAAATTATGATCAATTAGTTTGTGAATTACTGTTTTGAAATGTGGTTTGATTGTGACATGGGTAGGTGTTTCTAGATTTGATCCCCTGTTCTTGTATTTTTATTTTATTTAATACTCCGTATATTCGAGTATTATTATATGGTATGATTCAATTTTTAGATGTCATAATAATTGATTTGAAGACTTTATGAGCTGGTATTTTCGGTGATTATAATTAATATTTGGTGTAATAATTAGGGTTCTTAAAGTCTTAATAATTCTAATTGAATTACTGTGATAAAAATGATTTCTTTCTAAATTTGGATTTTCTTGATTCATTCATTAATGAGAGTCACTTTCCAGTTTATCCCTTCTTTTTTATGAAATATGTTCTGATTGAATTATGCTTAGTTCTTTTGATCTTTTGCTGTCTTTGAAATCGATCAACTTAGTGTTTGTGATCGAAATGTTGGGAATCCGAAGCAGCATGATTGCCTGAAATTTACCTTACTTCTGGAATTCTGATTTGCTGATTGCTCAGTGTGTTTGGTTTTTAACCTGACCTTAACGAAGAAGTTGTTGTTGTCACCCTACTTCGACTAACTTTGGTGATTTATATTTAAGAGCAAATTATGTGGGTTCTTGTTAGATTTGTCTTAATTTATTTATACTTTTCAACTTCTTAGATACTCGTATCATTTTTAAAAAATATTTATTGATTAGTTATTAAAAAATACTAATAGTTGAATTTATGCATTTGCAAACGTGAAAATAAAGAATGGTCTAGCTATGATTCTTGTGAAGCTTGTTCTTTTGGTCAATATAAGGTTGGCTACCAGCCTGTCTTCTCAATACAGTTACCTTTCCTTCTCTCTTTCATTCTTTTGGAGAAAATATGCTTTGTGTATGTTCTTTTGCGTGTGTCATGTGTTTTTGGATGTGTCATGATTTATTAACCAAAATAGTTTGGTATTTTGGCTTAATATAGGTGTAGAATTATTTGATGTAGAAATAAATCTTCCTGACCATAACTTATTGTTCCTTAGAGTATTCATTCACCATGCCTTACATAAATTGATCTCCATAATTACGGGATCAGATGAGTTAATTAAAATTGATGATTTGGGACCGATAGTGATTAGCCTTTTTTTAATACTCTACAATATTCCTAAGTTAATCTTGCATTAGCCGACATAAAGTAATGATATAGTACTAGTATCATCATCAACTAGAAGAGTCTGGAAATATTATGGATCTTGTACTAGTGGGTTTATGTGATTACTATATTAGTCGGTCTTGTTTCTGATCCACCTCATAAAGCACTGCATTAACACTTAAGAGCTGTTCAACATGACTGATTAGGCCGAAATGGGTCGGGTTCATCATGTTATGATTAGCTCTAGTCAAGCATACTCTAGTGCAAACCAAAGTTTTCTCAAGTACATGTAATGTACTTTTGTCATTGGAAATTAGGGGTGCCTCATGCTAAGTGGTAGGCCCTAGGAATTTTAAACATCGCAATAATCATGTAATTGTTAATTGAATGGAGATAATTGATTAACTTTTCTTCCTATGCTTATGCAGGGATCACTGAAGATATTATCTGTCTTTGTTCTCCCATGCTTTTTAGCCGAATGTGCCTACAAAATCTGGTGGTATGCTTCTGGTGCCTCCCAAATTCCGTTCTTGGGTAACATCATTTTGAGTGACATTGTAGCATGCTCATTGGAGCTGATATCATGGCTTTATCGGACATTAGTCTTCTTCCTGGTCTGCATTCTCTTCCGTCTGATCTGCTACCTTCAGATCCTGCGGCTCAAGGACTTTGCCAACGTGTTCCAGGAAGATTCAGATGTCATGTCTGTTTTGATGGAGCACCTTCGGATTAGGAGGCACTTGAGGATCATAAGCCATCGTTATCGTTCATTTATCTTATTGGCATTGGTTTTAATCACTTCGAGCCAATTTGCTGCCTTGCTGTACACTACCAAAAACCATTCAAATATGAGCATCTTCAGAGTTGGAGAACTTGCAGTATGTCTCTCTTGCCATATTTCCTTTGCGATACTTAACTTTTTCAAAAAAGCTGTCTGAAACTACCTCGTTATTTGTGCTAAAATACGAAGAAAAAAAACCCTTAAGTTTCAACTTTGATTTAGCTAAGCATACACTAACTTAATGGTAACATGTTGGTATGCGCGGATCCTAGCTATTATGAAAATTTTCTCAGAAAGTTTTGGTCTTAGAAATGTCAATCTCCGTCTAGAATACGGAGTAATAAAAATGTAACAGCAATATCTAATGAGAGTACTTTGTTCTCTTGGAATTGTGCAGCTATGCTCCATTACTCTATTGACCGGGATTGTGATAATACTACAAAGTGCCACAAAGATAACACACAAAGCTCAAGCAATCACCTCCCTTTCCGCGAAATGGCATGTGTGCGCGACAGTTGAGTCCTTTGGTACCACCTCTGAGACTGAAACACCCGTAGCCCAGACCAGCAGTGGAGGAAGCCCAGGTTTCTTTGATTCGAGGAGCAGTCATTCAGATGACGATGAGGCAGGGGATGAGGAGGATGATGTTGACAACACCAAGTTTCTCCCTGCTTATGCCTATAGCTCAATCGGTTTCCAGAAACGACAAGCTCTAGGTAAGAGTAATAATTACTTCATTTTTAACACAATTTAATCTCGAGTTTTATCTGTCTTCTGAAAGTGATCAAATTTATCAGTCTGCAGGGTTATTTATTTACATACTGATATCTTTATCTTGGGTATTTTGGCAGTGACATATTTTGAGAACAACAAAGCTGGAATCACAGTTTACGGATTTATGTTAGATAGGACTTGGCTCCAACTCATTTTTGGTATCGAGTTATCTTTAGTACTTTGGCTACTCGGAAAAACAGTTGGTATTTAAAAGACAAGAACATCCTCATTGGCGCGTAATATTATATACAAACTTTGATTCTTTGACCTTATACGGTCCTTGATTTCCTTACAAGCTTTCTCTTGCTGGCCTCTTCTTCCCTGGCCTCTGTCACTTCCGGAGAAAGTGAATGAGTCGAGGGAGCTAGCATAAGACTGATTTTACAGTCTCGATTAGGACCTCATCATGCAAATAGATACTACTACGTATTGAAGTACAGTTAGTTTCACCATTTTGTGCACTTAATGTGATGATTCTTTTACAACATCCATATGTATGTAGATTCTATGAATATGTTTTGGTTTCTTTCTTGTACTTAGCTCGTTCACAGCATCTACGACCTGTACTTGACTATTTTCATTTGGGGGAGCTTATTGGCTTTTCTTCATGGCACTTAGCCTCTTATTTTTTTATTTATTGGTGTAATTTATTTGGGAAGAGTGGTTATTTTGTATGTTGTAATTTATATTGAGTACCAGTAATAGTATAGTGCATCATATTTGTTCTTTCGTTTTTGCAACTTGGAGTTTCTCTCATGCTTTTGTTTTGTCATTAGAGATAATTAGAGTTGATTTAAGAAGTGCAATTTCTGTCCAAGAAGAGATGATAAAAAAAAAAAAAATTGTAGGGAATGGGGAGAGGTGGAACTAAACCTCTTAATCGATCTCACATGAACGGTAGGGTAAGAACTAGTTTTTACCTTAATTCTAGTTTTGTTTTTAACAGTATCTATGGACATAGCTCCACTTATATGGTTGCAATATTGATTCGATTTACCCTTCATATTATCTTAATCTAATCCCAACAACAATTGCTCCCTTTCTTCAAAAAAAAAAAAAAAAAAAAAAAAAAAAAAAAAAAAAAAAAATCAAAAATCCAATTACTCCTTTCATTAACAATACGAGTATTTTTTTTGTTATCCTATATGAAGTACGGAGTACTATTATGAACCATGAAGTAGTATTATAACCTTTTAATTTTAAAAATATAGGTGTGAAAATAAAAATATTAGGAATCACTCTTCATTGGGGCAATTTATAAAATCATAATGCAAAAACTCGAATTAAGTAGAAGAACCAAGACTAATTATAAATGAAAAATACTGGAATATTTGAAGTTTTTTAAATTACATATTTTTTATGTTTCTTTTTGTTTTCAAACTCCTAATCTTTTAAATAAATAAGGGTTCTTGGACCATTACGATATGCATCCTAGATTTTTTTTTTTTTTTTGGAATAGGGTTTGCATCCTAGTGTTTAGAATCTTTAAGGGGTCGTTTGGTTCGCTGGAATGGGGAAAGGGAATGGGAATGATTCCCTTTGTTAGTGTTTGTTTTCACTTATTTGTCTTCCCATTCCCCCATTTTATTTTTGGGTTTACCCAAAGATCTCCTAAACCCATTCCCCACCCACCCTACCTTTTGCATTCCCATTCCCCAACCACCAGTCCACCACCATACCCTATCAACTGGATGCACCTTGCCGGAACTCACTTCACCTTGCCGGACCCTCGCCGCCCTTCGCCTGACCCTCGCCGCCCTTCGCCGACCACCCCATCAACCCCAACCCTTCACTGACCACCAACCCCATCAACCCCAGCTCTTCACTGACCACTAACGAACCACCACCATCAATGCCCTCCCTTTCCCCTCCTCCCGGAAACCACCAAAAATCCCATCTCCCTTACCCTTAAACCACTAGATAACCCCACCATCCTACCTCCCTTTCCCCAAAACCACCAAACTGACCCACCACCTCACTCGTCCTTCGAAAATCACCGCACCCACCACTCCATCCCCTCACCCGCACCACACACGTCGATGAACACCACCTCCACGCCATTCCCACAAGAATCGCCGTTGCTCTTGACGAGGTCAAGGTGGGAGTTCGAAGGAAAGAGATGGTCTGGGTTCGTGGAGGCGTGGGTTTGAATTTGGGTTCGTGGAGGTCTGGGTTTCGTCTTGGTGGTGGCGTGGGTTTGAATTTGGGTTCGTGGAGGTCTGGGTTCTTGGGGGTGGCTGTTGGTTGGGCGGTGGGGTGGCTGGAGAAGGTGGAAAAAAATGAAGGATAGGTGTTGTGGTGGTGATGTGGTGGTGCAATGGTGGTGTGATTCCCATTCTTTTTTTGTAAACAAACAACATGCTTAATTTTGAGGGTTTCATTCCATTCTCCTCCATTCCCTTTCTGCATTCCATTCCGATTCCCCTCTGCGAACCAAACGGCCCCTAAATCTAAAGTAAATGATTTGATAAGCTAATAAAATCTAAAAAGACATCTTTTCTTAAATATAATTCTACCCTAATTAAAGGTAAACTTCTAAAAATAACGACTATTATTATCCACAAAATACTTCCATTCGCCCTCCTAATATTGCAGCATATAAATATAGAAATTCATGTGATAAAATAGAGACAGAGAGAAATTATAAAATATTGCAATATTTGTGAAATTTCATACTTCTTAAAATAATAATTGTGGAACGGAGGTAGGGAGGAAGTAATTCATACGAACTAGCATAGACTACCTCATAAGTCATAATGGGTATTCTTATTTGGACTATGATAATAATGTCAAAAGACTTGAAGCCCAACAACCAAAAACTGATTCCACTTTCCAACCTCACTTGTAAATAATTGGTTGGATTACTCAATTCCATTAGTTGTGTACTTGTGTTAAACCCCCTCACTCTCTCTCCTCGCTTCTTTACGTCCGCCATTTTTCTCACCTAAAACCTTCAGTTTTGGGTTTATCTGAGGTCAGAGTTCGACAGTATTAAGGTAATTCCTACTTTTTATATTAATTTGATTACTTTCCTTATTATAAGTTGTACTTAGCTTCATTTCAATGTATTATACAGAATATTTTTAATTTTTTTTGGCTGAAATCTTCAAAGTTTTGATTTTTAAGCAATTTCTAGCATTACCCAGGTTAGATTTTAGGATGAAATTTCTGTTTTCTTTTCAATTTAGACCCAATGAAATGCTAGTTTTCTTAATTTCAGATTTTTAATTTTTGAGCAATTTTATCATATCCTAGAATAAAAGTGCTGTTTAATTTGTTTGTTTTAAATTTATGATGTTGCCCTTTTGATTTAAACAACCATTTAATGTTGCTTATTTCTCTTTGATTGTTTTTGTTTCATGTGTGAAATCGTTTTTTTTAATCGTTCAACCTAGAGTACAGTGTTGTTCTTGGCATACTGTTACCACCTACCAAATGGGTTGTTAGTTTTAGTCCCGAAATTCGAGCTAAGAAACGAATGGTTGATTGATTATAGTTTTTCAGGTGGAATATTTGTAAATAATTAATAACGAAGTTTTAATCATTATTTTTTTTTGTTGTAATTTGGTACTCATTGATAAATTTCTCCCCATAATTACAGTGTTTGTTCCCATATCTTTACCTAATTACTCTTTTGCTATACAGCTATAATAGTCAACAAAGATGCAAGCTGCTCTTGTCGTTCCGAATGTGGGTTCAAACTTCGCTGCTCCCTGCATTTCAAAACGATTAGCTCCAAATGCTCATAGCTATCGGCCTTTGAAATGTGTTGCTTCACTCTCAAGTCCAACAGCCGAACCACAGACAGTTGTTACATCAGAATCCACAGGGGGAAAGCTCAACAAGTACAGCTCTCGCATTACTGAACCTAAGTCTCAAGGTGCCTCGCAAGCTGTTCTTTATGGAGTTGGACTGTCAGAAGATGATATGAGCAAACCTCAGATTGGTATTTCATCGGTTTGGTACGAAGGTAATACTTGCAATATGCACCTGTTAGAGCTAGCAGAAGCAGTGAAAGAGGGAGTCCAAGAGGCCGGGATGATTGGCTTTAGGTTCAACACTATTGGTGTTAGTGATGCTATCTCGATGGGTACTAGAGGCATGTGTTACAGTTTGCAATCACGGGATTTGATTGCTGATAGTATTGAGACGGTTATGTCTGCTCAATGGTATGATGGAAACATCTCTATCCCTGGATGTGATAAAAATGTAAGTATTGCTTATTCTGGTCATCAACTTGTCTATGATGATCGAGATTAGTATCTTCGTTTCGTGTTGAGTTACAATATCAAGTGTATTGTCATCTGTGGGATTTAAAACATATGTGTTATTATAATGGATCCCTAACCATGATGGTTGGTAGTTAATTTCCAGTCCTAAAAATTTTGAATAGTGACTTACTTTGAGGTTGTAATTTGTGAATAATTCATTCGTGTGTTGATTGTTTGTTTCTTTGATGCATAAAATTGAAATTAGAGCATTTTATGCATATATGTTGCTCAACATTTGATGGAAATGAGAACTGATGAATCATGTTATTTGGCAATGTGACACATGAGATAAATGTTCAATGCAAATTGTTTACTCTCATTTGAATTTTAAATTTTGAAGGTGTTCAGTATCCAATTTCTAAAATTGGGTCCCTGTATCCTGTTGTTTGCTAAATTATATTATTGCTTCTTTGAGGCTGATACATGTACTTTGTATTTTAATAAGATGCTATCTTGAGTTTGGTTAAGTATACAGTAAGTTGGGCCACTGCCTATACGTTGTTGATGATTGTGCTGTTTACAGATGCCGGGTACAATCATGGCTATGGGACGCCTTAATAGGCCAGGCATCATGGTCTATGGTGGTACGATCAAGGTCAGGATTGGAGATTGGAAACTTTGTATTGCTCCATCTTTCTTTGCCCCTCTGTAAAACCATCTTTTATTTATCTTTTAATTTTGATTTGCAGCCTGGTCATTTTCAAGGTCATACGTTGGACATTGTTAATGCGTTCCAGGTATGTAGCTAATTTTCCATGTGACCTTCGTTTCCTTGAATATGAATTTTATCCTCTTAAGAATAAATGTGCTGGATTTTAAGGATTTCTTGTCACCTTAATGCACAACTATCATGCTGTCAAGTTATCTTTCCCTGTCTTTCGACTTTGAATGAATGGCAGCGCTTTGCTGGAAATGCATGCTATAACTCTTAACTCTACTACTTAAGCAGCTCATTTGAGATTTTCATGCTGTAGCAGTAGTATTATTTAGTATATGTTAGGGGGAATATTATTGATGATATGTTCTAATGCTTTGTGTTAAATTTGTAATTTGTTGCTGAACTAAAGCAATTACCTTTAAGTGCAAATGTGCAATTTTTCATTTTTTTTTTGACTCTTCTGTAGTGTTACGGGGAATTCGTTAGCGGGTCTATTAATGATGAACAAAGAATGAATGTCATCCGTAATTCCTGTCCTGGAGCAGGAGCTTGTGGTGGTATGTATACTGCAAATACCATGGCATCAGCTATTGAGGCTATGGGAATGTCTATTCCTTACAGGTATTCTATTTACTTAATAGAGTTGAGCTTTTGTTCTTTCTTGGGTTATAATTCCCCCTTCTTTTTCTAAGCTCGTCAACACCAGCTGAAGACCCTCTGAAACTAGATGAATGCCGTCTTGCTGGAAAATATCTCCTCGAACTGCTTAAAATGGACTTAAAGCCACGAGACATAATAACTGAGAAATCTCTGCGGAATGCAATGGTTGTGGTGATGGCCCTTGGTGGGTCGACCAATGCTGTCTTGCATCTAATTGCTATTGCCAGGTGAGATATGCTGCTGTGTAATTTCTGTAGCCTGCTTGAAATTGGTGCCTAATAGGCCTCTTGTGTCTATGTAGGTCCGTTGGTGTAGACTTAACTCTTGATGACTTTCAGAAGATAAGCGATCAGGTTCCATTCCTTGCAGACCTTAAGCCAAGTGGAAAATACGTTATGGAAGATTTACATAAGGTACATTTGAGCTCCCCTTACCTTGATCGAATTTTAACTTTTGACTTTTGTAGCCAAATGATAATTTCCTTACTTGGGCTATTAGGTGAGCTTTGTTTTGTTTTCAGTATTGTAACTTATACTTCTTTTGATGGATCTTTATAGGTTGGTGGCACACCTGCAGTGATTCGCTACCTTCTTGAGCTAGGATTTCTAGATGGGGACTGCATCACTGGTAATTCTTCCTGCACCCTTGGACATGCTTTTGCTTCAAGTCATTTGCTTTTGTTAATCTTTTATATAATAAGTCATGCTCTTTTGTGTTTCTTGTTTGTCTAGTTACTGGGAAAACATTGGCAGAGAATGCCAGACTCTTCCCAGCCTTGGCTGAAGGTCAGGTATGATGCATATCTTCCATGCTGTATTCACTATTCATGTAAAAAGTTTTATCCTTCAAATTTTCTTATTAATAATTTATTAAACTGTTTGTTCATATGTTTCAGCAAATAATACGGTCATTGTCAAACCCCATTAAGGAAACGGGGCATATACAGATATTGTATGGTAATCTTGCTCCAGAGGGCTCTGTAGCAAAAATTACAGGAAAGGAAGGACTATATTTTTCTGGTAATTTCCCTTCTAGCCAAACACTTTTTGGGTTATTATAAATCTCGTGGCCTTCTAATTTTAGAACTATGTGAAGTTGTGAAAAAACAGGATTTTCCTTTTCTCACTAGACCTAATAATGCAACTGAGAAACTTTTATATATAAACTTTCAGGTCCAGCCCTTGTTTTTGAAGGAGAAGAAGCTATGATAACTGCTATTTCAGAAGACCCCCAGAGTTTCAAGGTACTTTTTGTGCAACTGTTGGTTCACGTACAGTGACTGACTGATCAAAAATTTTCATATATATTTGCTGCTTGCTTATTAATTTAAATATATTTCAGGGTAAAGTAGTAGTCATTAGAGGAGAAGGGCCAAAAGGTGGACCTGGCATGCCTGAAATGTTGACACCAACTAGCGCTATAATGGGAGCAGGACTGGGAAAGGTATTTTGACATGATCTACATGCTTGCATTGTGCCTGAAATAATGAAATCATCTTGACCTCACTCTTCCCAATCTCCTTAGAAGCTTTGGGGTAATAATGTTAATGTTGGCATTTTGCTAGCCATATTCTCACTGTTTATCTCTATCTTAAACGGACTCTTACAGCCTTTGCTTACGTCATCAGCGAGGTTTAATGTCACTTTATTTCTGGGTCAGCACATCATCATTGATAGTAATATGACCCTTCACATATGATATCTTATGTATTACATCTGATATGATGACATCTTCTGTCAAAGAAAGAATAGGTTTTAGTTTCCAAATTCCCCTCAAATACTTTTGATAACTTAATGGGGTATTTGTTTGATTAGAAATGAGGTTGGTATTCTAGGGAACGGGAAATGATTTTCCAACTCAACTTATTTCCCATGTTTATTAAAGAGGAATGGGAAATGATAGTGAAATGGCAAATGGGAAATGAAGACCTCATTCCTCACTATTTTATTATGTATGGAGGGCAGGTAATTGAGGATGGGAATTGAGAGAAAAGTTAAATTCCTCATTGCTATAGTATATGAGAAGGAAAGAGGAAAAGCGTGTGTAAGGATATGTTGTAAATTGCTGTTTATTCCCGACCTATTTCCATCAATCCACCAAACAAGAAATTGTCAATTAATTTATGAATTTCCAATCTCTATCCCACTCTCTATTCCCCAACTCCCATTTCCACATACCAAACACCCCGTCAGGGTTATTCCAACAGTCATAGCTTTTGTATCTAGTTATTTTATTTACACGTATGTAATTATGTATTCAATCTCTTGGGGCGTTGTGTCCTTTTGTAGTTGTAATTCTGTAAGTATTTGATCAAAGAAAATATAAAACAAGCACTCCTGGTACCCGTTTTGGAGGGAAAGGAATTTTGGTACAAAATGCCAAAAGCTATATTAACCTGACTCTTTGTTTTGCCTCAAGTATCCCTATTGGATCCTTCCACTGAGACCTCAGTTGACCCTTCATTCTGGACAGAAAACATGGAATTTTTAAAAAAAAATTATATCAGAGTGTGAACTTGGACAGGTTCACAGTTCTAGTGTCTAACACCAATACCTGGTTTAAGTAACATAGCCCAAAAGAACAAAGGGGTAGTTGAAACATTAGATTTCTTCTCGAATTATGCCTAACATAACCATGCTTTGGATTGTTGCAGGATGTGGCTCTCCTAACTGATGGAAGGTTTTCAGGAGGTTCACATGGATTTGTTATTGGTCATGTTTGCCCTGAAGCACAAGTATGCACAATTCTTTGTCTTTCATTGTTTAGTCTTTCTTATAACAAATTTTCAATCCTTCGAGGGGTGTGGTTTGCTAAATTTGAAGTTCTAGACAAACAGAAATGGTAGGATCTAATGTAATTATACTTTTCGGAATGTTTAGGAGGGTGGACCAATAGGTTTGGTGCAGAATGGAGACATCATCACGATTGACGTTGGGAAAAAGATTATGGATGTTCAGCTGACGGACGAAGAGATGGAGGAGCGAAAAAGAAAGTGGACCGCACCTGCATACAAAGCTAACAGGGGAGTACTGTACAAGGTATCGCTTGCATTTCTTTACACCCTTCTAACAAAGTCCACACTCCTGTAATTTTACTGACAGTTGTGTTCCTTCATTTTCAGTATATCAAGAATGTGCAGTCAGCTTCAAGGGGCTGTGTAACTGATGAGTAGCCAGATGAGAAAGCATTGATTTATTTAAAGCGAAAACATCTTCGCATTCTTGATTCTAGTTTGGGATTTTGAAAAATCCCACAGATGTGTGTTGGCTTGAGCTTTTTGTTTACCGGTTGTAGTTTTAGTGCTTGTAATCTAGTCTGTTGTACGTTTTATGAGGTCTAGTATTCTTCGAACAGAAACGCTGAGCAACTCAGCATTTTGGAGGAGAAAGGGATTATTGATTGAAATTATGCCTGTGCTGAAGTTGCTGGGCAAAAATAAATTCACCAAAGTTTTTGCATGTTTTAAGATGTTCTGTGTCCTTATTGCGTTTCTACTTCAACTTTGAACTTTCACCATTTGTTGAATTCGAGCATCATTTATTCTTCAGAGCAACACAGATGTTTGATTGATATCAAGGGGATAAGTTTCTCAAATTTTGCAACATGTGTGTTAGAATGTACTGAGTAAGAATGTTCCTCAAAGCTCTCACTTACACCTCTAGTTAACCACATAAAATAAGCTCAGATATGAAATTAAAGTTGTCATGTCATGTACTCATGTTCTATTCACCAAACAAATTGCGATAAGGGTTAACAAGAGAGGTAAAAGCTCAATTAACAACTACAATAATTCCAGCTATGTTACCGAGCAAATGAGGTTTATAAAGCTTTAATAAATTCAAATAAGAGAAATCAAGTGAATAGAATGCTACGGAGTAAAACGATAAACTTCATTTTTTTTTTTTCTTTTCACAAAAGACTTAATGTTACAACTTGACAAAAAACTTCAACTCTCATAGTTTCATATAGTCATATACAAAGTACTAAATTACTAATACATTAGCGCCGACCTAACTTGAGAAATTTATTCCACGATTTTCATTCCAACTCAATCGTTACACTAATTTTTGACACATTTTATTTCATGATTGTCATTCCAATTCAATCGTTACACTAATCTTTGACACATTTTTTTTCAATGTTTTACGACAAATTGAATATCAACCGCGCAACACATAAAATCTAGCAGTAAGGTATTGACACTTCAACTGTCAGCAAATTTGGAGAGAGGCTGCGCGCAAAACCCTTGTAAAAAACACTCTTTCATTGCCTGCTGTTCTTCCCAATTAACGTCGCTCCAAATTTATTCTCCAGGTTTCTTCTTTTTTAGCCTTAATTTCTCTAAAATTCAATTATTTGTTTATATTGAATGATTCACTAAATTACAACCATTTTTTGAGCTTGTTGATCGATTACATCAACCATCACTATCATGTTTGCAAAATTACATACCAAATAGTAGTGATAAGGAGCATGCACAACAAGTGTTTGATAAAAGTCCCCTTTGAATTTGCTCTGTTTTTCTGAGTTACAATCTTGTTAAATGTGCATAAATCTGTCTTAAACCTTGGAATTTGACTAAAGATGATATCTTTCTCTTTTTCCTCCATATTTATTGAGTATAAGTACAAATTCTGAGATGGGTTTTCCAAGTTACTGACAGTAAGCTGAAAGATGAACGGGGGGGGGGGGGGTTCAAGTTATTTAATTATCATTTTGATGTATAGAGACCGACAAAGGAGATATTGTAAGCAATATTCACTCCGAAGTCCCACCAAAACTTACTAGTTGGCATCCATATGATTAACTATAAGCTTAACTAATGGAGAAATTTCCAACTTGGGGTATTGGGGAATAAAAAAAAAAAAAAAAACGATTGAGGACGATTAGGGTGTTTACGCAGAAAGTCTTGATAGCATCTAGAGTTGCTACATGGTATCTTTCTGGCATATCAGGTTTCGTAATTGAGGATTCAATTTAACTCGGTATTGAGGACCTCCCATGTTTTGTTAGTTTGGTTTGATTGAGTATAGAAGAACTGGTTGTTACCTGTAGTTGGAGAAAATGAATTTACACCTATAATCCTATATCCACTTTCAAGAAGTTGACATCGAAATTCATTATATAAGTTGTGAACTACTTGTATAAATGAAATGTTATCTAGAAATGGTCCAACCTTAGTTACTAAATTGTATGCTATATTTTGCTAGTGCATGTTATATGAATTAGTTATTGACAAAGAAAAAGTCCCCTCTTTACCTTCCTTACTAAGGTCTATGAGGATGGATCAAAAGGTTTTAGTCTAGGCAATTCTTACTGATTATTGATTGGACATGTGCACTTGTAACAGGCATCTAGTAGTCTTTTGTATGCTATTGTGATGTAGTATAGAAGTATATATTTTGAGTAGATCATTATCTGCACCAAAAAAATGTTTTCTGTTACATACTTGAAAGCATAGAAACAGAAGTAGATAATGCTGGTGACAGTTACTAATTTATCTTTATTTGTGGCATGAAGGTTTAAAATGCTACCACCGCGTTTGAAGAAAAGTGTGATAGACAATCCAAAAAAGCTTGCTAATTTGATTGATCTAGTAAATCTCCCATCAACTTTGCGGGAGTTTGTTGGTCAATCTCAGATTTCTCGCTTGGGGTGCTTCATGCGAGTTTGGTCCTACATCAAAACAAATAATCTCCAGGTTACACCAAATAGTTTCTCTTTGATATTTAATTCTGATGATTTAGGGGATTTACTTTCACAATTTTAAAAGTTTCCTATTGTTAGAAGATTCTTAAATTATTTATGGTCAGATCCTGTTCAGTCAGAAGATATTATTTGTTAATAATGTAACATTTGATTAGTGTATCGTCTCACTTTCAGCTGCTTGTTCTGTGGTAGTTTATCCTCAAGAATTCTATACTTTTGTGGAGCAGATTTTAGGTATTCAATTAGTAGTTCCTGTTATATTTTAGGTCCATTTGGTCAAAGGTCATAAATTGAGGTGATTTCAATGAGTCTGTGCTTTTTCTTACCCCTTCTTATTTTTGTAATGTTACTGCTTTTTATCTCCAAGTATTCGATTTTCTACGTTAATTCTCATTCCTACTCTGAAGGTAGTTCCAAATGGTAATGAAAGTTTAGGAAGAAAAACACATGCTTGGGGTGGAGATGCAGTATCATAAACATGTCAATAGGACTTTCCATGCAAAAGTATGCTCAAGTAGTCATTACCTCTCATTTACCTTGTACCAAATATACAATTTGTATACTTTTAGTGTGGCATTGTCTCATGCTTTGGAACCTATTTCATCTTACATTATATTTGAACTGTTTATTCTCCTTTACATCAAGGGGTCTTAGATATGTTGCCTAGTTTTTTCTGTTAAATGAGCTGATGAAGAGAATAAATAACAGAGAAAGGAGGGGTGCAAATATGTAACAACAGTTGATTCCTCTCCTCCAATTATCATAGTACATTTGATTCTTGACATATTGTTTGCCTTGATGCTGACAAGAAGTGTGTCCATGCAGGATCCACAAAACAAAAATTATGTTAATTGTGATGATAAATTGAAGAGTATTTTGCTTGGAAAATCAAAAGTGGATTTAGCTGAGCTTCCTTCCTTGATCAAATTGCATTTTCCCAAGGAGCCGAAGTGATGTTCACTCTGTATTCAAGGTTCATGCCATCCTCTGCTAGTTGTTGCAATACTATATCATAATTAGGCTCTTGTTTTTCTGCTTTACATTCTGTTAACTGCATATGAAAGTTCTTGCCAACCTGCAATCAACATAAATCTACAGAATAAGTAGAAACTTATTTTATCATTTTGCTTGTCAAAGTTGGGAAGCGTGGAAATGAAATAGGAGGCATCTCTCTCTCTCTCTCTCTCTCTCTCTCTCTCTCTCTCTCTCTCTCTCTCTCTCTCTTTTCTTTATTTTTTATTTTTTTTTGCAATTAGATTCTGTTTCAGGATCTTAGACAATGAATTAACAGGATTATTTACTCTAAGGAGTAAGGAACTAAGGATTAAGGTGTCTGATGAAAATTATATTATACAGTCTTACTCTGATGTAATGTGGTATGCACAATTGCACATGATGCCTCATTGCATTGTAGGAGGGGATCATATACCTTGTTGTCAATTATAGAAACTTGGTTGACCATTTCTTCATCAGATGAGCAGCTACAAGACCATTTGTTCTTTCAGTGGGATGGAAAGCATCCCAAAATACATATTTATCAGCATCTTTACATGTGAATGGGTTGAGTTGATCGCACATATAACCCATCTCAAGATATCCAGTGGCACAACATCCTATGTCTGCATTGTCAAATCCTGAAAATAAGAAATTAAGCATCCATATACATTAATTACTTGAATGTGTTGGCAGTTATAAATACTCCCTCTGTCCAAAAATGTAGTGCCTATTTTATTTTGCACGATCTTCAAGACGTACATTTGTCCATCGATGCCTTTTATTAAGTATTAATAGAAATTTAAATTATTTATTATAAAACTACACATTGAGATGAATCCAACAACATATCTCAGATGATTATATCTTTTTGTGTATATTGATGAGAATTTTTAGTCAAAGTTTTTGAAGTTTGACCATGAAAAATGAAATAGGCACTATAATATGGGACGGAGATTAGTATGATAATGCTTTATAATTTTCATAGCAAATAAATAATAACTACTCGTATTTGTATTCTCCTAAAAATAAATTTTATAATAAAACAGTTGTAAAGTTACATTTTATTTACTCATTCCAAGAATTGACTTATAGTATATATAAGGCCCGATAAGGGTATTTTCTTGCAAGTTTACTTAAAAAGAAAGGTTATAAATTTTTGTTTGGTTTAAACAGAAAAGTAATTTTTGCATGAAGTGCAAGATGATTTCATGAAAAATGTGAGCCATGAAGCTTGAAATTTAATGCATTATGTTGTGCTATGTATGATTTTAAGGATTTAACTGCCCAATGGCTGAGTTTAAAGCCAGCTAGCTGTTGCAAAACATTAGTTGGTATCTGAAAGGGTAAATAGCATGATATATCATGTGACTGAAAATGTTTGTTGCATTTCTTCACACTTTTCAGGCTGGGCCCTTTCAGTTTTAAGTGAAAATATCTTACCGAAAGAAGATGGCTTTTGAATCATCTCTAAGAGAATGTCGTAAGGGTTTGATAATAATAGCTGTATTCCCTTCAGCTCTGTGTTTAGCCTGTCGACCAAATTTGCCAATTTCATATTAAATTCTCTAGCTACCTGGTTGTATTCTTCTATGCATTGACGCTTAAACATGATGTTTCTGGTTCTTTCCAATGGCAAACATCCCATCGGAGGTAGGCCACCGAGTGATATTCTACGAGCTCCAAGATTATATAGTTCTTTAATGAAGTCATTAGCAATCCCAATGAGGAAATATTGGTACTCTTCAATACTAAATTCCAATCGTCTTTTATGGCGTGCATAGTAGTTCTCTAAGAAATCATTGGTTCCAATACTTATTAGGTATACTGCTTCTTCAAGAATTGTGTTAGCTCTCTCATCACCAACATAGTCCCTCAGCTGCTGCTGGTATTGCTTATAATACTCTACTTCCTTCCATAGTGGGAGAACAGACTGCATTTTATAATTATGCACAATATGTTAGCTTTTTACATCCTTATATAGGTAAGACTTAGAAGTGTTAGAACTCTTGGAACAAGAACACCAAATTTAGGCACATTAGAAGGTTCAACACTTTATGAATCAAGAATTTCTAGCTATAGTAGAATGTTTGCTTTTTTTTTTTTTTTTTGGTAGTTAGAAGACTTACTAGCGTATCAGACGTAGCGTTATCATACCCTGTTCCTGCTGATGCAAAACAAACTCCTGTAGCAAAATCATCTATGTTGTAATTAGGATTCAAGAAGGCAGGGACTACTGGTTTCAGCCCAAATGCCTCAGAGATGAAATCTGATGGGAGACGACCATTGGAAAATCTCCCAGTGGGTTCGCCTCCAAAAAAATCACGACCATATGGTTCAAAGTTGCTCCTCAAAATTGTGGAGAGCTCATTGTTGTTCCCTGTATCAACAGAGGAGTCCCCAAAGACTATGACCGCCGGAATTTCAGCATCAATGGCTAGGAAGTATTGTAGTAGTTTAATGAAGAGAAGCCAAAAGGTAGCCTTGTGTATCATGTGGGTTTAGTCCTATGTGCACCCTTTTCAATGTTAAAACGCTGGATGTGCTGCTGGGGTTAGACTGTGCTTATTGAAAATTGAAATAGGCTGATGATAGAAGAATTTCCCTGCCCTTTTTTTTGTATTTTTATTTTTCTTTCCTTTGATGAAAAAATGGTAGAAGAAAAAGCCCAATAAGAGGGAATTCTTGAAATTTGTCGGTGTAGTTTGTTACTAGAGGGAATTGACTTATGTTGTGACTTGTGGTGGTTAGAAAGAAGCTGCTTTGCTTCCTGTTATTGTTTACAGGTGGTGCATCAGGTTCAGATTATAAACTTTGACAGTTACACGACTCGTCATTGGATTTATTATAACGGTTCGATATAATCTATGACGCGGGAAATAATCAATACTCTGTATTTAATACTTCGTACTTCATATGTATTACCAGTCTTTCATCATTATAATTTCTTGTTCTGCTAAATGCATGTACTGTCAATTGTGTATTGAAGAGCATTTATCTTTCATCAGAAAGAAGTTCTCTGATAATTGTCAGAAATGAGAGGTTCAGATGCAGAAAGGTTGAAAGAAGAGATGGCAGTGGGAAACTGTTATAAGCTAAACTTTAACGCTTAAAACCCCTTTGTATGCCCTCATTGCTATTACAGTTTAAGAAATGCATGATATCCATTTGTTTTTCCGTTTAACATGCATTACTTTTGTGATTAAATGCACCTTCACATTTTCATTAACTGTTACATTGTGGTCTTGTGGATGCAGATAAGGATGAAGACGTTAGTGCATGCTGCTTCCATATCTGCTGGTTAATGATTCAACGTCGAGTGACCAATGACATGTATTTAATATATGTAGCATAGTTAACGAAAATGCAGCATATCATTTGTTGAAAAAAATGAAAAGCTGAGTTAAAGATTCATACACCTTTTTCGTTACGTAGAAGGTGTGGAAGGTTGAACCCTTCCATGAGGAACTCCTAATTGATCTCTGGGATTTAAACGACTCTTCTTTTGATTAGGAAAATCTTTGAGTGCACACATAATTCTAATATCCAAACTATAATAAGAGCGGTCTTGTTTAAATAGTGTATAAATGAATTTATTTCTCCGACAAAATGTGTTTTCAAGTTGTTTTTGAAGTAATTAAACTTGTGTGTTAGAGGAACAACTCAACCAAAATTCCAACATAATTATTGTGGTTAATCTTTATTAACATAGCCGAATGAAATTCCAAGTAAATAGTAAAGCGATAAACCAAAATTCTAGATACGGTCTCGATTTAACGATTTATTAAGTTAAATTTCTAATGGCTAACCGAACTCGAATTTGGAATTGAAAACCATAAGGGCGGGATAGGTTGCTCTTACGGTTACCATAGGATAAGTTGGGCCCATTATATATCTCATTGCCACCAAGTAAATTGTGAAGCATTTTTATGGCATATATTGCTCGAGTAGCTTGGCATTAAGCAAGGAAAAAAAATGGCAACTACTTCTGTAGCAAACAACATCCTTAAACAACTACCTTGTAATTTTAGTTCATCATCTTTCTTAACAAACAATTTGTACAAATCTTCATCAATAGTACTAGCTACTCCTCATGATAGATTAACTAGGCAAGTTGTTCTTCAAGCTCAAGCACGTCCCACGTGGCTTCCTGGCCTTGACCCTCCATCTCACCTTGATGGAAGGTAAGATTGTTTTTTTATTTCTTAATAATCATTTTTATTACCAAAATTTGCTTAATTAATCTCATAGTTGAACATCAACTAAATTCTTGCATTATCATGTACTTAAGATGACTTCTCTTCAACTTGTTTTGTAAAATATATTCTTGTTATAATCAGACTAGATAAGACTAAAACAGAAAGATTCTGACCAATCAATTCAAAACTACCTGATGCGGTTCACTTATTGCTTTAATTGCATGTTAACAAAATTTAATGAAATTTAGACATTTGTAGAATGAACGTTGAAATGATTTCACTTGATAATTTTTTTTTAAGACACACTAATGTAAAAACATGGTATATTTTAGTGTTCCAAAAAAAAAAAATGGTATATTTTTGGAAAATAAAAAAGATTAGATTAGATTAGACCAAAGATTAGACGTATTAATATGAATACGTTGATTGTTGAAACTCTTGAAAGTAAAATTGGGTTAATAACTAGTGCATTGTTTTTATGGAATATAAATAGGTCGGTCCAGATCAAAAAAAAAAAAAAAAAAAAAAAAAGCTTTCTAGTGAGAGAAAATCTGGTGAGAGAATCTCTCTTCTTCGCTTTCCCTTTCCTCTGCTTATAACTATCCTTTCTCAGTTTCTAACTTTTCCCTAAATCTATCATCATGTCCGATAGAGTCTTTCCAAGAACCTTTGTTTTTCCTCATATTTTAGGAAGTTATGAATATCCTCCACCTACTTTTAAAGAAATTGACATAAATTGGCAGTGTAGTGTTATTGGAAAATTCTGGGATGACCGCAAATTTTCAGTAGCTCTGGTTCAACGTTTAGTTTCAAGGTTTTGGCATCTCCGGGCTATAGTTAAGGTGTTTCCCTATGGTTCCGAGTTCGTGTTCAGTTGTGGAAATGAAAACGATGCGGAGGACTTGGATCGTCGTGGCCGGTTTGCTTCATTTTAAAGGAAGTCTTATGGTCCTACAACGCTTACGAGGTCATGATGTTCTTGAGAATTTAAATTTGCACTTGGTTCCGATGTGGGTTCAAGTTCAAGGCCTACTTATTCGCTTCTCAGTTCCGGAGATCACATCTTTAGTTCTAAATCATGTTGGTGACTTACTTATGGAAGAAGGGAACATAATGGTTAGTTCCCTATCCCTAAGCTTAGAGTTAAAATTTTAGTTATTTATCGTTACCTTTGATTGCGGGTAGTTTCTTCACAACCTATGGCAATCAAGTTACTTGGATCCGTTTTAAATATGAGGGAATATTTCGCTTTTGCAAAAAGTGTGGTTTTGTCGGACACGGTCGTGGAAGCGGTCCAAAATCATACGAATTAAGTAAGTTTCACTTGGAGCGCCGCTTTCGTAAGCTACACGAAAGTGGCGCACGTGTCCTATTTGGTCCAACGGATGTTTCTCTATACTCTAATTCCATTCGAGGTATTGCTCCTAATCCTGATAATTGGACCACGGAATTATGGTTTGGAGATAATGACGAAGACAATCCCTTTGAATATCCTCCTGATTCTCATCCTTCTAATTGGGATGATTTTAGTGGCATAATTGATAATTTCTCAACAACTTCGACATCATTATCACCTCCGCAACAACCTCCAGCTTCTCTGTCGGGTTTATTTCCTGGTCCTCCGCAAAGTGGGTATCGGAACAGTAAAGATGAAGTGTGGCAGCGTGAATTAGGAATTAGTTGGTGCATCAAGGAGGATCTGGAGATCGACGACCCAACACCGACTTCTAATGTAAATCGTCCACGTGTCCTTCATGTAGACAATCCTCGTCACTCTTGGAGTTACATGGGAAATTGGCAAACATCGGCATCTGGTTAGAGGGTTAACCACGGTACTCCTCATGGTCAAGTCCCTATACCTCCACGTGTCCCCTTCCTGCTGCCTTATCAAATCTTCCATGGTCACGTGACTTCTCAGCAATAAGGTCTGGACCCGAATTCTTATTCATCTCTTTCTAGGCCTCCACGCACTCAAATTAGAACTTCGGATCCTTATGTCATAGCTTCAGCTTCACGTGGGCCTATTCTACCTGGGCTTTAGGCAGATTCGAACTATCATGGGGTTTTATTTCAAGATCTGGGTCACTCAGCTATGAATCCAGTCTCTATTTTCTCACCTCCTCCTTTAGGGCCCTTAGGCCCAATATTTCAGATCCTTTTGGAGCAGGCCCTAGTAATTGGGATGGAGGAGAATCCACTCCTCAATTCGAATTAGATCAACAACAGTTGGGTTCTCTAACCCCATCTCTTGCTTCTTCTTTTCCATTGGCTACTCCTGAAAGTTCCGACTACCAACTTGATTCTTCTTCTGGTGGATTCGAATTCTCACAATCTCAGCCATCTGTTTTATCTTCACTCATGGAAATGACAGTAGACTCCGACAAGCCGACCTCCATGGATTACTCTCCTCAATATTCTCCGACTTCACCTCATAACTTTAATTTGACTCTGCTTCTCCTCTGGTTTCAGTTGGAAATAATGGTAAGAAACCCTCCCTTTTACGTTTAAAAATGGTACGAAGTAAGGATAAGATGTGGCAATGGGTGAATGAAGAAGGCGTGCCCTACCAAGCGTGGCACTTCTTTCTCTGAACCACATACTCCTCCAGCGATTGCTTCTCCAAGCTATTTCTCATGTATCAAACCTCTTAAGAAGCGCAAGGGGATGCTGGGACAGCCGGTTTCTAGACTCGACCTCGCCAGATACTTCTGATCAGGGTTCGATGGCCCCCCTCCAAGGGTCACCTCCAAGGCAATGAATGTTGATGCCTAGAACTGTAGGGCATCGGAACGACGAACTCCCCTAAAGTTCCTTATTTGGCTTCCCTTGTCCGGTCCCTCTCAGTAATTATTATGTTTATTATGGAAACTTTTGTTGATGTAAATGATGTTGTAGGAAAACTAGCTCCTTTAAGGTTTGATGGCTTTTGTGGTGTGGATTCGTAGGGTCTTAGTGGTGGTTTAGTGGTCTTTTGGTTTTCCCTTGGTTAAGGTTGTTCCTATTTAGGTTTCATCGCATGTAATTTTGTGTGAAGTTTGTACTCCTTATATTGAAATAAAATATATAATGTTTGTGTATGGGTCGCCTCACTTGTCGGGTCGATCTATTGTCTAGGCTGAAACAATTATTACAATCATATCCAAATGTAGTTCTAATTGGGGATTTCAATCAAGTAGAATATACTTCTGATAAAGTTGGAGGTTCTGATAAAATTGCAGGGATATCAGCTTTTCAGGAATGGAAGCTTGAAAATGGTTTGATGGACATTCCTTTTTCTGGACCCCCATTTACTTGGAAAAATGGACATAATAATGGAGATCCAACTTTCGAACGTTTGGGAAAGGAATTTGCAACACAACTTTGGTTTCAGGATCACCCGGATGTCCTCCTTCTACACCAACCTATACCGTTTTCAGACCATGCTGCTATAATTTTGCAAGAAAAAAATCCTCCTGTCAGGCGTAGGCCTTACAGAGTAGATAATTGGTGTCTCCTTTCTAAGGAAGTTGCGGGTATAATTTCCTTAACCCGGTCTCTGAATTTTTCAAGATCCCCTATGTTTTCCATTTCGAGGAAACTTGAAACGCTGCGGACAAAATTGCTTTCCTGGAGTATTAATCATAAGAAATTGTGGGGTGCCAATTGGAGCGAGCTACATGCTTCTATTGCTCTTTTTGCTCCAAACTTGGGATCCAAACTTCATAAACATTTGTTGCTTTTTACTCGAGATGAGAAAAGAGCTTAATCACAGGCTGCTTTTTTATACTGGAAACAACGAGCTAAAGTTAAGTGGGATGCTTTGGGCGACTCGCATTCACACTTGCTCTTTTCCTATGTTCAGGCTCGGCATCGAAAGAATGAAATCCAGGGTCTTTTGGATTTGAATGGTTCTTGGGTTCATGATTAGAAGGGTGTTCAGAAAATTATTCTTGATTATTACTCAGATATTTTTTGTGCTTCTTAAGATCAGCTAACCCGTTCAGATTTCGATTGGGAGTCCCTGGGTCTTTCTCAACTCTCGGACGGTGATAAACAACACCTTATGGTCCCAATTTCAGCTGCAGAGAATAAGCAAGCTATCTTCTGCATTGCTGATTCTAAACCTCCTGGATTAGATGGTTTCACTTCGGCCTCTTTAAGTCGCATTGGTCTACTGTTGGCCCTCCGGTTATTTTGGCTGTTCAGTATTTCTTTCTCCATGGTCATATGCTTCGAGAATGGAATCACCCGTTCCTTGTTCTTCTTCCCAAGGTAGATCATCCTCAGCAACCTTCTCAGTTCAGACAAATTGGCTTATGTAACGTCCTTTACAAATGCATTGCAAAATGAATTTCGAATCGACTTAGACAGGTTTTAAAATTTGATATGAATAAAGCGTATGATCGGGTCAACTGGGATTTTTTGTGGCAATCTCTTCGCGCCTTTGGTATTCCCCCATAGTGGATTCATATTATTCAACAATGTGTTTCCACGGTCTCTTATCAGATTATGATAAATGGCAATCCTGCAAAGATTTTTAGACCAGTTCGGGGCCTACGACAGGGAGATCCTCTTTCTTCTTACCTGTTTTTCTTGTGTATGGAAATCTTTTCGGCTATGATCCGTAAAGCCGAAAGAAATAATTTATTTCGGGGTCTTAAGATTTCAATGGCGCCTGCTATTCTTCCAGCCTTCTCCCTGCTTTTCTATTACAAGATCCGTAAAGCCGAAAGAAATAATCTATTACACATCTTTTCTTTTCGGATGACTCTCTGCTTTTCTTCCAGCCTTCTCCCTCGACATGTGAAGAAATTATGCACATACTTCATACCTTTTGTGACATTTCAGGCCAGATGATAAACCTGCAGAAATCCTTTGTGCGTTTTTCTAATATTTCTAATGATTATAGAGAATATTTGGCTTCTGTTTTGCGACTGAAAGTTCATCCGTCTTAGGGGTCGTGCTTGGGCCTTCCAGTGGATATTGGCAGAAGTAAATGTAAACAATTTGCACCCCTCGTGAATAAAGTTGCCTATCGGTTAAGCAACTTTGCCTCCCTTCATCTTTCAGCAGCTGCAGAATTGGTAATTCTTAATTCTATTGTGGTTGCTTCTCTCAACCATGTTCTTTCGGTCTTCAAGATTCCATCTTCTGTTTGTGACAAAATAAATAATCTTATGATTCGGTTTTGGTGGAAATCGAATTCTCGTTCTAAAGGAATTGCGATGACTCCCTCTTCTCTTCTTTTTACACCTAAAAGGTTGGGAGGCTTGGGTATGAGACACCTAGGTCTCTTTAATTCAGCCTTGTTGGCTAAGCAATCTTGGAGAATTATGTAGAATCCCCAGCTTCCAGTCTCACACGTTTATCAAGGTAGATACCCTTCACTGGTACACTGTTCTTCTTCAGGCCGCATTACACGACCTTTGTGGGGATGCAGGGGTTTATTGGAAGGTTTTAAATCTCTTAGGTTGAGGCTTCAATGGAAGATAGGAAATGGTTCTCAAGTACGTATTCTTCGGGATTCTTGGGTGTCACAGACTTCTGTGTGATTCAAGGATACTATGGCTGGGTTGGTTCAGCCGAACATGGTGTCTTCCCTTCTAGATCCATGTACTAATGCATGGGATTCTACTTTGGTCCATTCTTTATTTCCTTCTTCCACAGCAGTTAAGATTCTAGCCCTTGAAAGGCCTGTGCAGCCTATGGATGATTTTGTATACTGGAAATACACCAAGGACGGTTATTTTTAAACGAAGACAGCCTTTGCATGTTTATTTCAACACTCTAGTCTCCCTTACTCTTCGAGTCTTCCTGTTTCTTCCGCATGATGGAAAAAGCTTTGGGCGTTACCTGTTCTGCCAAAATGGAAGCTATTCGTGTTGAAATTATTGCATGATGCGCTTCCTGTTGCTGCAAAATTACATTCCAAAGGCATACCTATTGACCCTTTGTGCTCCTTCTGTCATAATGCTACAATTGATCACCTCTTCTTGCATTGTTCGTTCTCTCGTCGTCTCTTATTGGTTTGTGGTCCTCTTGGTATTCGGATTCCTAAGAATGATCCTCCTCCTTTCCCAAGTTGGTTTTCGTCTTTGCTTACGTCTATGGTTGCTCTTCGGGAATGTTCGACTTTAGATTCAACCCTTTCCTTCACTTGGGCTATTTGGGTTTCCAGAAACAGCATTAGGTTTAGAAATTCATCTTACTCCCCTTCAGCAGTTTTTCAAATTGCAAATGATTGGCTTAGACGTTATGCTGCTTCGAAGGAATTCAGTCCTCCTTCAGACTCTACCATTCCTCCAGGATTTTGTCCTTAACTGCTTTCCATTTCTCTTCGGAGTTGTGGTCAGGAATTACCTACTGTGGTTCTTACGGTTGATGGTGCTTGGGACTCCAATGCAGTGATGGCACCGGTTGGTGTTTTTCTTCTTTAGCCACTAATAGCCACTTAGGGGGTGGAGCTCAAGCCTGCTTTACTTTTTCAGCCTTTCAAGCATAACTGCTTGCCTGACTTTTTGCTTTACGAATGGCGCTTCAACAGGGTTTTACCCGTCTGCAAATTCACACTGTGTGGCTATTCTTTATGCTTTTGGGGACAATCGCACTAGGGATATTTCGTCTGTATGGCTCCATCAACAACTCAGAGACATTCTTCCTGCTTTTACCGTCTGTCTTATTAAGAAAGTCTCTCGTGATGCAGTGTTCCCTACCCACCAGTTAGCGACTTCAGCCAGGAAACGTCAGTTTATTTATTATCGTTTTTAGTCTGTTTTCTTTGGAGTGAAACTTTGTCAAAAAAAAAAGGTCGGTCCATTTGTATTTATAATTTTCTCCTAATGGGATTTGGTTTGCATAGTTTGGCAGGAGATTTTGGGTTTGACCCACTTGGATTGGGAGAGGACCCGAATAGCTTAAAGTGGTATGTTCAAGCTGAATTGGTTCATGCCCGTTTTGCTATGGCTGGTATTGCTGGCATTCTTTTCACTGATGTAAGTACTTGAACAATGTAGATGATGAATAAAACTTGGCAAATGAATTGTAATTTTTCTATTCGCCAAATAACATAGTTGTTGCACGTTGACTAATTTTTTTTTAACTCGTATAGATTTTGTTAGGTCATTGAGGCAAGTAAAATGAGATGAAGGGAATATTATTTCTTGAACTAGACTATGCATCTTACACTAACGCGTGAAGCCTATTCTACACTATGCAGTTGCTTCGAACTACAGGGATCAGTAGTTTGCCAGTGTGGTACGAGGCTGGTGCAACCAAATTCGACTTTGCAAACACAAGAACCTTGTTATTTATCCAATTAGTCTTAATGGGGTAATTCTTTTTACGGAAATTTCATGATATACCATTGAGTTTCTTCAAAATTCACCATATACCACACAACATTTTTTAATTCACCATATACCATTGAGTTTATGAACGTTAGCACAGAATACCATTAATGGCAACTGTCGTTAGTCATTAACGTTAATTGTGCCACATGGCAGCTTGTAATTGGTTGTCTTTTAAATTATTTAACTTTAAAATAATTATTTAATTAATCATTAAAAATAAAAAAAAAAGAAAAAAAAAACCCTTATCCCCTACCTGGCCACCGTAACCCCAACCACCACCTCCACCTGCCGCCGGCCGGCTGCTTACCCCTCCCTTCACCTGCCCCAATGGTGGACTGGTGGTTGCGGTCTTGCGGCGAAGGAGAGGACGAGGTTGGCTATGGTGGATTGGTGGTTGCGGGCTTGCGACGAAGGATAGAGAATTTGATGGTGGTGCGAAGGACGAGGTTGGCTATGGTGGGCTTGCGGCTGTGGAAGGGGGATGGGTTTTCGGTGAGACTAGGGAGGAGGGGACGCACCACCATTAAACCGTCCCTACTTTATCCACCAATCAACCACCACTCCACCTTATTACCCCAATTGCACCAATTTTGCATCAAATTGAAGACCCGTTTGGCATTATTACCCCTTTCTCCCTCGAAATCCCATCCCCTACCCACCGTCGGCGTCTAAAGCCCCCCTCCCTGCGCCGGTGAACCCAAATCGGCTGTCAGCGAATGGGTTTCGGGGGTGGGCGAGAGTCGATTCTGGGGTTTCAAGGGTGGGAGATGTGTTTTTCTAGGGTTTCGTTTGAAGGAAAGATAGTTCAAGGTGGGGGATCGTCGTATAAGGGGGAGGGTGATGGCAGGGGAGGGGCGACGCCGGCTGCGGGCGGAGGTTCGGGGAACCGGCTAAGGGAGGTGGTTGATTGGGTCTGAGCTTCGCCGGTGGTAAGAGGTGGGTGGCAGAAGGATCTGGTGGTTGTGGTTGGTTTGATGGTTTTTTTTTAATAATTATTTTTTAAAATTTTTATTTTCAATTTTATTAATATTAATTATTCTTTAATTCTTTATTTAAGTAATTAATTAGATAATATTAATAAGAGCCAATAAGTGAAAGCCACGTGGCACAATTAACCTTAATTACTAACGGCGTTAACGGAAGACTAACGACAATTACCACTAATGGTATTCTGTGCTAACGTTCATAAACTCAATGGTATATGGTGAATTAAAAAATGTTGTGTGGTATATGGTGAATTTTGAAGAAACTCAGTGGTATATCATGAAATTTCCGTTCTTTTTAATAGATTACCAAGATTTTGCACTCTTCATTTGCATTGATTTCACTCAAGTCCCTTACTAATTATAAACTATTGCCAGATTTGTGGAAACTAAAAGGTATATGGACTTCGTTAATCCTGGATCACAAGTTGATGGTCCTTTCTTTGGCATGGAATCAGCATTTGGGGGCTTAGAACCTGGGTAATTTTAATTATAATCATCTTTCATATTTCATTTGTTATAAAAATTCGACTCATTTTTCGTTTTGAGGTATTTCAATAAGTTTAATTTACATTTATTAATTTTATATTTTTTACTGTCTTATAAGGAATAAGTTATAATATCGTCCGTTATACATTATACCGTACCACTCATTCTTTTACATTATTTAAATTATTTTTACATACACATACCAACGTGCACACATTAAGCTCAATTATTTTTTTTCCCAAACTTTTTAAAAACCGTGTATAAAAATGAGCAATATATATGCACCAAAAAATCAAAGTTATTCTTGTAAAAAAGAAAAAAAAAAAAAAAAAAAAAAAGTTATTAATGAGTACAATTTTTCTGGTTTGGCTTAGATGATTTATAAATTGGAAAAACAGGTACCCAGGTGGCCCCCTGTTAAACCCTCTTGGCCTAGCCAAAGATATAAAGAACGCTCATGATTGGAAGCTCAAAGAAATTAAAAATGGTAAGTTTTAGTTCATTGTTCTAATTTCTCAATATCAATGCTTAATGTTTATTTTGTTTCAATAATAATTATATAAGCTTTTCGAATTTTGAACTATATCCTATGTTATTTCGACACTTTCTTTTACGTTGAGTGTTGCGTGTCAGATCCTCTGATACTTTGACACGACACGACACCTAAATACATAATAAAATTATATAAAATATGGAGTGTCGGACACAACACACAAATCCGAGTCTGTGCAATATAGATTTTGTCTACAGATTCTGAAAATTAAGTGTGAATTGAAATGTGTTTCAGGACGATTGGCGATGATAGCTATGTTAGGCATATTTGTGCAAGCTTATGTAACACATGCTGGTCCAATTGAGAATCTTGTGGAGCATCTTTCTGATCCATGGCATAAGACCATCATTCAGACTCTCTCCACCTCAACATAATTCATTCTGACACTTTTTTTTCTTCTGTGATTGAATATTCAAAGTTATTCAATATGTAACATACATGATCAATACGAAGTAATTACTCATTATTATCAAAAAGTTGAAAAGTGCATCAGTATCCCATTGCTCTCTTGTGGGTCAAATTTTAATTTGATCACAAATTTTCACTGTTCTATCCTATAAGAAGGTAATACATACTCGTGAGATCTTGTTGGATTTGTTGCAATATCTATTCTTACATTATGATATTTTTAAAAATTTTGCTAAACGAATTTGGAGATATTGACGTGTTTTCAAGACCATGAAAAGTCAAATGCGGCAACAAATAGGTACGAAGGGGACAAATAGCATAACCTATGCTTAGTATGACCTATTGTTTACCAAGATAACTATGCTAACAAATACGGAGTATAAGATATTCTTGTATATGGAATATAATTATGAAAAAAGAAAATGTAATTGATGTTGCTTTTCTTTTCGATTAGTTTGGTCAGTAAAGACGTTGATGACACAATGAGCGCGCGTTGCATTATTGTATTGAAGTTGTTAGGACCGATATACTACTGGGCATTCGCGGGGGAGGACCGCAGGGGGAGTTTTATACGGTCCAACCCGTTTCGAGCAGGCCGGTAGAGCAAGAGCCCAGTACAATATACTTGTATTAAGGTGACTCACTTGGTCTGAATAACTGGGATAAGTAGGCCCCTTATCCATCTCATTTCCTACCACATATATAGCCTCTCAAAAATTTTGATCCTAAAGAATTAAGATAGTCCTCCCATCTTCAATTCAAATAAAAAGTTCACAATTTCTTTTAATAAAGTTGTTGGGCTAGCTATCACAAGATCACTAGCACCAGAAACTAGCTAAAACACTGAAAAAAATGGCAACTTTTGTTGCTGCTCTTTCATCCAATTCCCTCATCTCTTCCTCTTTACTTCAACAATCTTACATCAATGCCAACAATCCTTCTCAAACACTCCCACCATCTTCGCTTTCATCTTCCTGCTTTTCTTCCTCCAAATCCTCCTTTTTCTCCCCTCTAATGAGTCCCTCACTTTCATCAAATCGCGCTGTTTTTCCTCTGATGTTCAGAAACAGCAGCAATGTCTGCAGTAGCAGTTTCAGTATTAATGCCAGTGCTTCAGACAAGAAAAGGGTGCTTATTGTTAACACCAATAGTGGTGGACATGCTGTTATTGGTTTCTACTTTGCTAAAGAGCTTCTGAGTTCCGGTCATCAAGTCACAGTCCTTACTGTTGGAGATGAAAGCTCTGACAAGATGAAAAAACCGCCTTTCACCCGCTTTTCTGTTAAGTTTAATTCCTTTGAATGTTTATATTTTATTTACTCTAATCAGATTACTGTCTGTTATATATAATGTGGTACATTTGGTTGTACATGTGCTGTGTTAGGCACACCTCACATACAAGTATACAACCCTGACTAGCATTTCGAGTTGATCATATTGATCAACTCGAAATGAAGTCTATTTAGAATTGATGAAGTTATTGATTGTGACACTTTCTATCCTTATTATGGTATGATTAGGAAATTACAAGTGCTGGAGGAAAAACGATATGGGGAAATCCGGCTGACATTGGGAGCGTAGTGGGAGGAGAAACCTTTGATGTGGTGCTCGATAATAATGGCAAGGACCTTGAAGCTGTGAGGTATTCATGTAGTAATATGCGTTATCAAAACTACTTCTATATTTATGACAAGGATCATGAACTCTTAGCTAATAATCTTGTCAAATAATTTCGATTAAAATGATGTTTGTGTTAATTATAACAAATTTACTGATAAAATCAGCTGTGACATGTAGTCCTGTGATAGACTGGGCGAAAAGCTCTGGAGTGGAACAATTTTTGTTTATCAGCAGTGCTGGAATATATAACCCTACAGATGAGCCTCCTCATGTTGAAGGCGTAAGTTTGCATTTCGAGTCCATAAAAAATATTGTTGCATACTTGTTTGTACAAAAAATTGTTTATCTTAGTAAGATTTGTGAACAAACTATGATCAATTTGTTTTAGGATGCTGTTAAAGCTAGTGCCTCGCACGTTGCAGTAGAAGAGAGTATTGCTAAAACTTTCAGTAATTGGGCAGCCTTCCGACCTCAGTATATGATTGGATCAGGAAACAACAAGGATTGTGAAGAATGGTTCTTTGATCGTACGTTCATCATTACATTCTTCTGATTTTGTTCATTACTTCATTCTGACAGACAATATTCTTAGACTATGTTCTGTTCACTTACAATTTTTTAGCCTGTTATCACTGCGTTTTAAAGCTTTGATTCATTTGAAGATAATTATATTAACTGATTAATACTAATACTTTCTAATTGCATCTCATTTTATGTGTCTAATGTCAGGGATTGTCCGAGACAGGCCAATTCCTATTCCCGGCTCAGGAATGCAGCTCACTAACATCACTCATGTAAGGGACTTATCATCCATGCTTACTGCAGCAGTCGAAAACCCATCTGCAGCAAGCGGAAACATATTCAATTGTGTGAGTGATCGAGCAGTGACCCTTGATGGAATGGCCAAACTCTGTTCTCAAGCAGCTGGTCGCCCTGTCAAAATCGTGCATTATGATCCAAAGGCAGTCGGAGTTGATGCCAAGAAAGCCTTCCCTTTCCGTAACATGGTAAATAACTACACTAATACTCTAATAGACATAATAATTGTGTTCCATCTTTCTAGTGGCAACTCATTCTTGTGAATCTATTATGCTTTACTCAGCACTTTTACGCGGAACCAAGAGCAGCTAAGGATATCCTCGGATGGCAGGCTACTACCTACCTACCGGAAGATCTTAAGGAGCGGTATGAGGAGTATGTAAAGATTGGAAGAGACAAGAAAGATATGAAGTTCGAGTTGGATGATAAGATACTCGAATCACTTAATGTATTAGTGGCATGATCTTTACAGTTCAGTAACATATATAAACTTCAAAGAGTCGTCTTCTTGTAAGGGAACTAATGATGCAATTTTTGGCAAATTTTTCATGTATGAAATAATTTCAATCTCCAAGATCTTGAGTGTCTTTGTAAAATTTAGATGAGCTTCAGGGAATTTCTAAGTCTTTCAGAGATGTACTAGATGTATTCTATAACATATTTATCAAAAAGCTAATTGTGCCTGATTAGCAAAAATAGGTGCTCAAGTTAGATTTTTAGCCAGAATTCCTTATTTTTTATCAGAATATGATTGTCATTTTTCTACTAATTGGTATTTCAGAAACAATTCTTGACTAAATGACAAATGACTATAACCAATGAGGTTTTAACCTAATGGTTAAGACTGAAGGTTTGTGTATGACAAGCTCACAAACCGGTTTAAATTTCTTCACCTCCATTTGTAATTTGTATTGCCCTATTGACTCATTTGGATGAAAAAACCTAATGACCATTGATATAAATTGATAAAATCTACTTTGTAATTGTCAGCAACATCGGTAATAAAAAGTGACAACATAGATAAATTGTTATCTAGGCTAATATATACAGAGCCCGAAAGCATAAAATACATTTTCTAAATTGACATTAATTTAGAAAAATATGAAAATTTTATGCATCATTCATTATGGATTTAACTTAATACAAGTATTTCAACTTTTAGAGCTCCATAATTATATGCAACCTAAATCATTTACTTGCACTTATTAAATGATCATATCCATCTTTTTTATTCACCGGAATTTAATTACCTTATCCAGACAAATTAATAATGATGAAAATAAAATGGGATCTCATAGATGAAGGGTTCGATACCCATTACCTTCAACCTTTCCAATGGATATTTCCTAGATAAGGTTTCCACGTTAAGTCCTCTAAGTTTAGTAAATCTTCAAAACGAAACCTTAGGAACTCTGATGTCATGTTGCTTATGGTAATCATCAATCAATAACATAATAACATAATACTAAAACAAACATCAGAAATGACATGTGTCACTTCCTGGTACTGTTTTTTCCCTCCAAAACTCCCCCCCTCCCTTTTTAGATTCCGGAGCCAAAAATATAATATTAACAATTAAATTACCACTATATAGTTGTACAATAGTGAGGTTCAATTGAAAAAAAAAATAATAAAAAAAAATTAGACAATTCTATTCATGGTGTTGATTTGAAATCTTATGAAATAATAATATTTTATTTTTGGTATTCCACCCGATTCACCCTTTGGGCTAATCCGGATTCGGGGCTCATTTATGAGTGGTTAGGTTTCAGTCCCCTCCCAATTGTTGTTGGGGAGTATCGAACACACGGCCCTCCCTACCAAGTGCAGCCTCAATCACCACTACACCAACAACTAATTGGTAGGTTTCTATAATAATTTCACCAACTTATAACTTTTGTTTCCCTCAAAAAATCTATTAAATATTAATAAAAGAGGTCGATGTCAGCTTTAAATTTTTTTTAAAAATAATTATTCTACTTAGCTTATTTTTTGGAAGTACATTGTATAGGTTTTTTTTTTTTTTTTAAACTAAACTAATTCATTAATAAAAAGTCATACGACATCAACATTGATAATTTTATTGGGAATAACATGCATCATTAATGTAATATGATGTATACTATTTTTAGATATTTTCAACACAACTAATCAAAAATAATTTTTTTATTTCTCAATTGTAGTTTTAAAAAAATTTTGCCTTATTATTCATCTTTCTTATATGCATTGCATTTGTATATTATACATGAATTATCTTATTTTTATATTATTTCACAAATTAATTATAAGAAAAAAAAAAATTATTACTACCGTGCATCGCACGGCCACTAATCTAGTAATGGTATAAAATTCTCACAATATTTATTCATTTTCTAAATTACAGTATTACACTTAAATATATGAGGAATTCTGTACCTCTAATAATTTGAGTCATCAATGACTCTAATAAGGTACCACTGAATAAGTATTTTGGTATCATAATAATACCATTTAAAATATAATTTAATACTAACACGTGTTATTAGAGTCATTCATGACTCAAATTATTATAAGCTGATAATTCCTCTAAAACTATAGTTATACGTAAACTTAATTGGATAAGTTTTAGACTTTAGTCGACTCTTATCTGAGTTATCTCCTAGTCAATTCTTAAAGCTTTACTACTTTTATTTACTTGCCATTATTTTTTGACAACCATACTTCAACGGAATTCAAATTTCTTATTATGAGAATCTTTTTCTCCTATATAAAGTATTAATAATAGTATTTTTTTTTTATTTATATTAAAGATTACCTAAGTTCTTGGTGGCCAAACTTCATTACATATATAATAATAAATGCATAGCCATTAGCCACCCTTTCTTGATTGGATCCACTACAAAATAATTTTTATTAAAAATACCCACAAAAAAGGAAAAAAAGAAAAAGAAAAGATCTGTAAAATTGCTCTGCGCAAGAAAATCATGGCGTCTTCGAAATTTAAAGCTTTCTGGAATCATCCAGCCGGTCTCAAAACAAGTTTGTTTTCCCCTCTATTCCACTTTCTTTTACATCTCTAAATACTGTTCATTTTTTTAGCGTGTAATTGTGTAAATGCTTAATTACTCGTGATAAGTCCAGGTAAAATATTGTTCTTATTGTATTACAAATATGAGATATAATCAATAACGGTTAATATAACTAGTTGTTGAATCTTATTTCGATTTTAATCCTACTTTGAATTTAAGTTGGTGCCTATTTTTTTGTGAAACGCTAAACATCGCCCGCAATTTACCATATAAAGCCCACAAATATGATATGGTTTGACCATTATGCCCATTTTCTAAAATTGAATTAATCTCGGTGTAAAAAATGTGGAGCCGTACTGGCTCGCCGGGGGAGACTGGAGGGCAGGCCAGAGATGCGGGGGACGCCGGAGGTACGTCGTCGTCGACGGAAAACGAGGTAAGTCACCGTTAAAATTCACGGTTTACCGTCGGAGTGGCTCCGGCGCCTAGCATGGACTCCCAAACCGTAGCCTGGACGTCCAAGCCAGACGCCAGAACCACCAGAGTGGCGTCCAGCCCAGACGCCCAGACCACCGGACTGGCGTCCTGGCCAGGCGCCACTCCACTGGGTGAGGCGGCCCTGCCAGGCGCCAGTCCAGTGGCTGTGGCAGCCCTGGCAGACGCCACCCTTATAAATTATTTTTTTTTTCTTTTTTGATTTTGTTGTTGTTTTTTATTTATTTTTTTTTTTAAAAAAAAATCGAAAATGATTTTTAAAAAAAATTCGAAATGGGTTTTTTTTTTAAATTAAATTTGAAAATTCGAAATAGGTTTTTTTAAAATTAAATTTGAAAATTCGAAATGGTATATTTTTAAATTTAGTTTGAAAATTCGAATTGGGTTTTTATAAAAATTAAGTTTGATTATATATAATTATGCTTTTTTTTGTGTTAATTCTCTGTAAATATAGAAATTAAATGTATTATCTGTTAAATGTATTTATTGTAATATATAATTGATGCAGGAATATGGTGGAGACGGAAATGATTACAGTGGGATATTTGGACATGATGGTCCATTCGAAGAAGCTCAACAGGCGATTGATTGGGCAAAACAGGTTGCAATTGCAGCTGGATTTTGCTTGGTAGTAGTAACTCATAAATCTCAACGGGATGGTAGAATGGATCGCATTTTGAGATGTGACCGTTATCGCAAAAGAGAAGAAAGAGATTTTCGTCCAGCCACTCGGTTTGATACAAAGCGGAAAGGTTGTGGGTGTGAGTTCAGAGTAAAGGTTCGACAACTACGGAGTCGTGACGGTTGGGAAGTGATTGGTTACTCTAAATGGGGGTATCACAACCATGAGATGATAGTATATGAAGAGGGTCATCGACAACTGAGCGACTTAAGTCCTGCTGCGAAACTAGTTGTGAAAGAAATGAGTGATGCTCAAGTGAAGCCTGCTAAAATATTAGCATCTGTGTTAGAGAAATTTCCAGAAGACCATCCAAACTAGGGGTGGCAAACGGATCAGGTCAGGTCGGGTTCGTGTTCGGGTTTTCGGGTTTCGGGTCAGCTAACCCCCAACCTGAACCTGATCCATTTAAGTTTTTGGGTTGAAAACCCCAACCTGAACCTGATATTTTCAGGTTCGGGTCAACCTGAAAACGACCTGATTTGACATGATTTTTTTTTTTTTTTTTTTTTACTTGAATAACCTGATTTTTTAGCCTGATTGACTACTTAACCGTTAATAAAACCTGATTTTTTTTTTACCTAATGTCTTCAAACTTAATTTTCAAACTTAAATTTTCAATAAAAACCAAATAAAGTATAAGAAGTCTAAATGCCTAATTAACTATTACATACCAAAATAAAGTCTTAACAAATTACAAACCATAATTAAAAAGAAACAAATGTATTTAAAGTTACAATCTCCTGAATCTTCTCATATTCCCAGAAGAAAGCTGTTGTACAAGGGGTTGATGGGTGTCCATAACTGCTGCAAAAAAAATATAACAAAATAAAAAAATTAAAAAGACAACTCAAGAACAACCAAATTAGCAAGAACAACAAATTAGCAACATCTCAGGAAAAACAACCAAAACAGCAAGAACAAATCAGTAAGAAAGCAATAAAAATTAGCAAGAAATCAACAACAAATCAGCAAAAATCAAGAACAACAAATCACCAACAAATCAGAAAAAAACAAAAATTAAAAAGACATGCACTATACTTTTTCTCGTCAAACAACAAATCAACAAAAAATTTATCATATTACAATTATTAACCAAGAACATCAACACAATCGAATACAAAAACTGAAATAAAAAAAAATTTTAAAAAAAAACAACGAAAAAGTAAAACAGAAAATTACCTTAGAAGTAGAGGAAGATTTGAAGATGAAGGTGAAAGATTTGAAGATGGAGAATTGCAGATCAACCGAAAAGTGTAGTTGAGGATATGAACAACAAATCAACAACAGAAAATGTTAATCTTAATATCTGATTTGCAAATGTTAGAAAAAGAAAACAAAAATATAAATTAAACAACAAGTCAACAACAAATCTATCGATCTACGGATCTACCCTTTCCCATAAAAAAAACAAATCAAAAATAGAAATTAAGAACAAAAATCTTAGGCATATTAAGATGACGGCTTGGAGGAGAAGTTGGAGAACTGGAGATCATTCAAAAAAATCGAATATAGAGAACTTGAGATCGAAAAAAACAACCGAAACGAAAACAAAAACAATTAACTAAAAGTTAAAAATTACCTTTGATCTATTAAGAGCTGAGACGTTAAGCTTGATTGCTTGAACCGATTTAGGGTTAGGGTTTTGAGGAGAAACAGAGAAATTGAGAATGAAATTTTTTAAGAGAGGGAAATGTGAAAACGGCTGAGATGAGATAAGAGGCTGAGAGAATGAGAGTAAGAGTGAGTGTTAGGGTTTCAAGCTCAATATAAGGCACTTACGGTTTTTGTTTAAAGATTTGGGCTTGGGGTTTGGGGCCTTGGCCTAGTAGTAGTTTTAGTTTCTTTTTCATTTTTTATTTTTTTTTGTAAGACTTTTTTTTAAGGTTGGGTTCGGATTGACCCGACCTGAACCCGACCTGATTTTGACTCGAAAATAATTTCGGGTTAAGTGGGTCATTTTCGGGTTGAGATTTTCAACCTTAACCTAACCTATTTAATTTCGGGTCGGGTTCGTGTCAACCCATTTAAGTTTTCGGGTCGAAAATCTCAACCCAAACCCGCTATTTTCAGGTCGGGTTCGGGTCGGGTTTTCGGGTCGGGTCAGTTTTTGCCACCCCTAATCCAAACCGAAGACACATCTACAACGTCAGACAACAACTCAGGTTTGAACGGTCAGAGGGAAGGAACCCTATACAGCAGCTGCTACACCAGGCACAATCACGTGGTTACCTGTTCTGGTTTGATTCTGATGAAGATACAGCGGAGGTGACTCATCTTTTCCTTGTGCATCCTGATTGTGCTGATATGATCAAGTGTTGGCCATTTGTGATTTTGATCGAATCAACGTACAAGACAAACAAGTACAAGTTCCCACTGGTTGGGATGCGCTATATCATGACCGGATCCACGAATGGAACACCCTAGCTGCATTTTAGTTTTTCATGTTTACATTCTTTATTTGTAATCTTATTTGTACGTTGCTCTTTTAATGAGAACATTAATATTTTATATTGTATTGCTTACTGCATTCTATATGTTGCATGGGTAAGTTGCGCGGATCCACGAACGGTTATATCAAAATTTAAAAACAGCACTGATAATATGTTTAAGTTGGAAGCTAAAAGAACAATCTAAAATGTTACAATCTTACAACATAATGTCCAACATAATGCTCTATAAATAAAATGACAAAACCATCAGTAATCCCTCCTCGACGACGACTCCCACTGCGCAAGGGTCTGTTCCAGACTATCAACAACAGCTCTCCCTGTTGCACTCATGCTGTCCTTCTCAAGAGAGAGTTTCTGTACGTCTTGCATTATCTTTCCCATCCACTGCATACAACAAAAAACAGAAGATGAAATACAATAACAACATATAAAACTTAATTAAAAGACAACGATAAATATAATAAAAGACATACCGCTTCCGTGGCAGTAGGCGGTGGCACATAATCATCATCGCTGTGGTCGAGATCTGCGATCAACCTCGGGTGCGAATACCGGTTGAACCATTCCATGTAGTAATGGTCACACATGGGAGTAACCCCAGAGGGCGGCCGCTGCAACTCCGCAGTCCATAAGCGGGCCACCATCGGAAACTGGTCCCACGTCCCGGTCATGATATCCGATCATTGCACGACGTAGTCCCTCGACGATGCAGGTCGGACCGCCTTCATCGGGCATGCCGGGGGAGGAGGGACAACTTGGACAAATCCAAGCTGGCGAAGACAACGCTGGGGCATGTACGCCTCGACGATCTCACGATACTGAATGAGTCCCGTGTACAGGGTCCTGGGTAATCTAACACTAGGGTTCGGGCCGAAAGGCATCCAGTTCACCTGTACAATAACAACATATAAAATTTAATAACATGAATATAATATGTGCAAATAATAAAATGTAGAAACAATTTATAAACGTTACCTCTAAGGGGGACAGCCTGTCCAGCAATAACCGTATCGATCGGAGGCGGTCAACGGACTTCTTCTCCGAGCGCGGACTCCACGCACAAGCACGCGGCATCCCCTCATCAATAGGAACTGGGTCACGATGTGGTCGCAATGCAGGAAAGTACTCGTATATCCAGGTCTGCAATAGAGTCAGACACCCAGTGATACCTGCCGCGTCAGCCCGACTCGCAAATCCTAGTTGGCGATACAAATACGCCAACGTAGCCGATCCCCAGGAAAACTGGCCTACACTGTCGGGGTCACACGCCTCTACTATGTCGCGTGGCCTGATCTTGTTTCCGCCGCTCTTATCCGGAAACAAGGTACATCCGAGGAGTAGAAAAACATAAGCACTCAGCTGTGCGTCGTGCGTCCTACGTGCACTGGGGTACAAACACCGCTGCAACACGGATGCGATCTTCACACCTCCGTGTTCCCAAACACCTAGCGCCTCGGTGTACAGTGCAACCCTGTCCACCGCCAACAACTCCGCCAGCAAATCTGTCTGATCCGCATCAGCCACAGCACAAAGTCGTTTACCCTCAACACGAATCCCCAGAATGGCCTCGACGTCATGTAACATGATCGTCATCTCACCGAACGGAAGGTGGAAAGAGTTTGTATCCGCCTGCCATCGCTCAATGAAAGTCGTGATCAGCGTACTGTCAATCTTATCGTGCATGGTGGCAGGAACGTGATTCACCCCAGTGCCCTCCAGTCGCTCGAACATCTCGCTCTCCGCCGGCCAGGCCTCAGCCCATGTACGCAAAAAGCTACAAGTCTTTTCCCGGGTATGACATTTCAACAACCCCGTAACTGAAGGCCTCTCCTGGTCCTCCCAAATACGGGCAACTATGTGTCCTAGAAAGCTAGGAATCACACTCCCGTCAACAGGCCCACCGGGCACCTCACTCCTAACAACCCAAGAATCATTACCGGCCCTCGACCGTTTCCTGCTTGCCCCAGATACAGTGGACGCAGATGATGTGCCAGATCTACTAACAAACCTACCACCCCTACCCTTACGCACCTCCACCATATGTGTCTCGTACATGTCATCAACCCTCTGACTAAATGGACCGTAATCATCATACGGTCCACTGCCATCGTCCACATCCTCATCCTCATCTGCGCCCTCCTCCTGCTCCTCCTCCTGGTCACCCTCCTCAGCATCATCATCGTCATCGTCATCCTCATCCCGACGGTGGATCCGTTCTCTACGAGCTGAGGCCGAAATACCACGGGATCTGACATGTCTATGCCCCGACCTCTCCACTGAATAGCTTCTACTAAGAAGCTCTATATTCTTCCCCGCACCATGACGACCCAGTGAATTCTACACAAAATTTTAAAATATATAAACATACAAAAATTTATACGATAAATAGCTACCACTCCCAAATCAAATAAATTAAAAACATACAAATAATTGTAAACAAAATATAAACATAGAAAAAATACAACGAAATTGAAAAATTTTATAAAAATAAACAACAAAATATAAAAACAATTCAAAAATATATTACACAAAAAAAAAAACAATATTTTAAAACAAATATAAAAAAAAAAAATGGGGGGGGGCGCCTTGGCTGGACGCCCAGCCAGCAGTGGTGGCGCCAGCTGCAGACGCCGCCACCAGTGGGCTGGCGCCTGGGCTGGACGCCACAGCCACGGCTGCGGCGCCTTGAATAAACGCCACTATCGTGGCTGTGGCGTCCAGCCCAGGCGCCAGCCTACTGGTGGCGGCGTCTGCAGCTGGCGCCACCACCGCTGGCTGGGCGTCCAGCCAGGGCGCCCCACCGCCGTCACGGCGGTTTTTCCCTTTTTTTTTTTTTACAAATTGTACCTTTCCTCCTTGGGACATCCTTCCCTCCGCCGCCGCCGTCAATTCCTTGCCTTGCCGCCTCGACATTGTCGTTGTTTGAAATTTTTTTTTTTTTTAGAGAGGTTGAAAGAAGATGAGCAATGACAGTGTGAGTGATGAGAGTGTGAGTGTTTTTTTTTTAAGGTCAAGGACAATTTTGTCAAACCAAGTAAATTTTGTGGGCTTTATGTAGTAATTTGTGGGCGATGTTTAACAAATCCCATTTTTTTACTATTGATGGTTGTTTTTACTATTGATGGTGTTTTTTTTTTTTTCCTTTTTTTTTTAAAAAAAAAAAAAAAAAACAATGATGGGCCTATTTTTACTATTGATAAAAAGGTGTGACAGTGTGGTGCCTAATTGTGAAATATTTTATACAAATCCTGACGTACCATGCACCAACTAATTCAAAATTAGTTTTAGCTTTTCATTTCATGATTAAATGAAAATCAATCATCAAAATTTAAACAAAATGTTTATGGGTGTACTATGCTTATATAACAATCTCTTGCTTAATTGTTAATGAATTTTGGTTATAATACTCATTATTACTAGTATTTGATCCATCATATAAACAATACAGTTCACTTCTGGGCACCAACGTTCAAATGGGGCCTTAGCATAGCAAATATTGCGGATTTTGCCAAGCCACCTGAGACGATTTCGTACCCTCAGCAAATCGGTTAGCCTATATAACACTTATTTTCGACGTGTTTGGATAGCAATGTGGTAGCAAAAGGGAAGGGAAAGCGAGAGCATTACTCTCGACCCCTCCCCTTTCTACTAAAATCCCATCGTCCAAACACATTGTTAATGATATAAAGTATTCTTGCATATTTGGTCTTATGTTACATAGACTTTTAGTCCCAATTCAATAGTCTAAGGGTACGGCAGATCATGTCGATTTTTGCTTACAGTCGTAGCAGCCTCAGGACTTATTTGGACGCGGTATGACATGGTTATTACACCGGTAAGACTGTTTAGTATTCTCATACTGGTTTCTATATCTCTTACTCTTCTTATGTTAAGTTTTGTGTTTAATTTGCAGAGAAACTGGAATTTGTGTAGCGTAAATTTTGCAATGTCAATGACAGGGTTGTGTCAACTTACTAGGAAGATTGGGTAATTTTATGAATCATTACTCTTATCTCTACTCCTTTTTACCACTGTCTTTGTGTATTTGGAGTTTACATATTTGTAACCCAAATGTGAAATGTCTAGCCCTCTATTTTTAAAAGTTAGGTCACATTTGATCGACGGTCAATTGAAAGGAAGTTAGTTGAGATAACATAATTATTCTTCACTTTTCATAGAATGTTAGTCGAGATTGTGATAAACTAAAATAGAAATGTGGCCTATTATTTAGAGATGGGTGGAATATCTTTTCAGATGGACTAAGCTAACCACTTCAATTGACCGGATCCAAATTTTTTACATTCTTAAAAAGTGATTTTGCCATTTTCATTGATGATAATTTTGATGAATTGGCATTTGGCAGGTATGACATCTCTAATGAGAGAAAAACAACTGTTGTAAAGGAATGATCGATACAAAGTTACTAATCCTTGGAACAAAAATCACCATCTCTAGTATACTTCATTTGATTCCTGCTCTTGACACTTCGATCAAATTCGAAAAGTAAACTCAAACTTTCTATACATGCTACCAAATGGAGAAGCTTCATTAGAGTTTATTTAGTTATTTACGGAAACTTTGGAATTGATATGAAGGTTTGTTAAGGAAGATTGTATAAACTTGTTGCATATGTAATTCTAACATTACAATTTACATAATTTCATATTTTCTTCTAATGTAGTAGAATTGTAGAAATTTATGGTATGATAAAGATTTTCAATTGCGAATTTCTTAGAATTAAATTATATGGAGTAAATGTTTGCCTATTAAGGGTTTGACAATTTGATTTATTCTGACATGAATTCTGATTGCTATATCATGTTCCTCTTCCGGCCATTAAAAAACTAAAATTACGCAAGTACTGGTTTATTATCAAATGAAATTACAGTATCGATGAAAGTACTCTAATTTTAATGTGCCTCAAGTTCATTGACAGACTCTAATTTTTATTTTTTATGTGCCTCAAGTTCATTGACAAACTCTAATTTTAATATAATCAAATTTTATAAAAACAACGTTTTAACCATGAGAAATCATCTAAGTAAGTTTTTATATTTACATTTTTGAGACAAAAAGATTTAAAATGGTTATTTTTGTTTTAATTGTATTATTCTATGACATTTATACAAAATTAATAAATCGGTTATTTATGTTTTAATTGTATTATTCTAAGACATTTATACAAAATTAATAAATCAAGATGGTTTTTAATGTAAAAATCCACTGTATTTTTTGGGTGTGCTTGTTTGTCACGAATTTAACAACAACGTTGTTTTCGTCAACTATAAAATTAAAATATTGGTAATACTTCTACTATTTATAATTTTATAGGTAATTAGGGTGGCTAACACGCGCAATGCGCGCATAGCTAGTAATATTAGGGAACCACTTTCGGTTTGACCTTACGTCACAATTTTAGTTGTTAGTAGCATTAGTGAAAGGAAATATGTAAACAAATATTTTTTTTAGGGGTATAAATGTCTGCTCACTATTCTTAAGAAGTAAAAATCGAGAAAACTAACATTAATGAGGGCAATTAAGTTAGTAAACATATTAGAGGGTATAATTATTCAAACACTATTAATAAGAGTTATGCCATACTTTTTAAAAGGTAGGGATACCGTAATACAGATTACATAGTAAGACTCTATCAAAGAACGAGCCTAATTGTCTAATTTGTATGATCACTGTTTCGGGGTTTTTTGATGTGTCCTGCGGGAGAGTTACAATTCCAAGAATGCCCTTCGACCGTCTGTACCTGCAAAACCACGAAGACTCCGGTTGGGTGGAGCTCCGCCTCCGACGATCAAGTCAGTGATTGTACGGGAGGAAGAAAGTGCGTAAAAAGGGTAATTACTTCTCGCGTAATGGGAGAATTCCGCAATTACGATTGCTCGGGTTTTGTGTAAATTGTATTTTTGATTGTATTAAATACCAATTGAATGTAAGTGTCCCATTAATGAGGACTCCCCCACTATTTATAGTGGGGAGCATTGGTTCCCCATTTAGGGTTCCTAGGACACGTGTCAGCAGGGGATTGGAGCTCTGCTGAACAATAGCAAAATGCCACGTGTCGCGCTGTCATTGGGCCACGTGGCTGGGGTAATTTTACCCCCAAACATTTGCCCCTCTCAGGTGCTGACGTGGCAAGGTGCCACGTGGCACCTGAGAATAGAGCTGACGAAAATATATATATATATATATATATATATATATATATATATATATATATATATATATATATATATATATATATATATATATATATATATATTTTTTTTTTTTTTTTTTTTTGAAATCCCTTCAAATTCTAACTGAAGGAAGAGGGAAAAGCAGAAGGGGAAGGGTCGCGCCCCTTCGCCTTCCGGGACAAACCCTATAAATAGGGGAGGAAGCACACGAAGCCTCATTTACAAACTTCGTGAAATTTCTTGAATTTTGAGAGCATCCGGCACTTGAAATTCAGAGCACTCGGAGACTTCATTGTTTTAAGAGCAGCCGATTTTCAGACCGCCTGTGCAGTAGCAAGTAAGAAAAAGATTTTTGAGAGGGTACCTCAGTGAACCCAGCCGGTATTCAAACCGCCTGTGTCTTCGCAAGCATCCCCAAGAAATTTCTTGAGGTTTTCAACACTTTACTTTAGGTACCGTCTCTATTCTTTCTTGCTTTTCCATGTATTTCCGTTTGAGTCTTTTGCTTGCATTTTTGTTTACAAGTCCCATAGGTAGATGGACCCTTTATACCCATACCCGGACCATAGTTGTGAACTCAGTCGGTCAATTAGTATGGTTGAGTCTAGAACTGGATCTGCCGCCTCTGATCTTTGGAATTTCCCCTTTTCAACGCCTGTATCGACCGACTCCGTGTCTGTGCAGGACACCATGGCCAGAATTAGGGGAACAGCTATGGACCCCAATTACAGAGGCGGGGACTCGAACGAGTTATCGCCTGAAACTCGAGGCCCAGACGGGGAGGTTAGAGAACCATCTAGCGGTACCCCCGCCACCCCAAGCGATAGCATTCTGGGCTCCTACAACGAGGAGACCTCTCCGGCTGAGGAGGCTGAGCAGCCAAGAGCAGCCTATGATGCTCCCAACTCCCCAGCCGGTTCCGATGACGGACGGGCTGAAAGTAGTGGCTCTAGCTACTTAACCGTATCAGAGGATAGCGAGGAGGCGGAGAGGCCTTCGTGGCAAAGCCAAAACGACCCTCTCATGATCGCCGTATCCCTAAAGGACCGTGCCCTCATGCGGTCTTCCCTTCTAGACTTTATTACCAGGCGGCCGCTTGGTGAAGGGTACAGGATGACCGTGCCGGGGGAGTTCGGGACGGTTGTATGGGAGGATGACCAGCCCAACGCTAACAGCTGGTTTGGATGCTACGAGGCGGCTTTCCTAGCCGGCGTCCGCTTCCCCCTTCACAACACAATCAGGGCCATACTTAGGGGGTATGCCCTTGGAATTTGGCAACTCACCCCAAATTCTTGGGTGAATATTTTAGGGTACATCACCGCCTGCGAGATGCAGGGTCTCAACCCCGGCTGGGAGGCGTTTTCCCATATGCACTATTTGAGCCGGAGCCCAGGCGGCTGGAGGGCCTGGTATACCTTGACTACTCACCCCAAATATATGATGACCTTGGACAAGCCGTCCAAATGGTCGGATTGGAAGAACCGGTTCTATCTGGTCAAAGCTCCGTCTGAAGAGGAGAACAAGGAGTACCGGACCTACAACCGGAAGCCAGAGCTTTTGAGGCAAAAGTGTCGGCTGCCCCCTGTTCCTGATACCGACCGGGTGGCCATTCTGGACTCTGGTTTCTTCGAGCTGACCTCTACCTCTCTCACATCCGGAGAGATAATAAGGGTACCCAAGAACTGGGTGCCCAAACACGAATTTTTCAAGGATGAGTGCTTCTTATCCGCTTGCGGGCTTAGCAGCATGTGGAAAACCAAAGGTTACGAGCCCTAGCCGGTTAATTTATTGTCGGCTGACCTTTTTCTCTATTGCAATGTGATTCATATTTCTGACCGGATGTATTTTTGTTTTGCAGAAGAAGCTAAGAAGATGCTACCTTCCGCCAAGACACCCGCAAGGAAGGCTTCAGATATCCGCAAGGAGAATCTGGAGAAGAAACTTGCCGCTCAGGCGGCTAAAAAGGTTAGACCGCCTGACCTTCTCTATGTGCTTGGCTTTTTGATGTTGCTTTGGCTAGTTATTCATCTAACCGCTTGTGGTCTTGTTTCAGGATGGGGGTGTTATTCCCCGTTCCTTGCAAAAACAGATCCGGCCAAGGCCGTCTGTAGAAGAACCGGCACTCAAGGTGCCAAGAACTGCTTCTACCGACCGGGCTACTACCGGCGGTAAAACAATAAAGACCCCAGGCGGGTCTAACACTGAGAAGGCCTTAGAGTCCACTCCAATAAGGACCGCAACCGGTCCATCTGCTTCTGGAAGCCAAAAGGCTTCCCAAAAAGGTACAAACCCCTTTGATCTCACATCGCTCGACATACCCATGCGGGTAAAATCGTACTCCTCTTCGCAGCCGGGAGATTCTCCGATCAGCCGGCTGTCCGTTGGTGGAGCGTACGCAGCATTCTCACCGTCTGTTTCTGGTGCAGATAACTCACCACGCTGGCCGGACGCTGCTCAATACGTCCGGGCCATGCAGAAAGCCGTCCCCCGGGACGAGAAGGAGGCGATTCCTGGAATCAATACCTTCAACGCCGACCGGGTTATGGTCGACCTAGCCGATGTAAGTCACTGAGTGCCCACCCAGCATATAATTTTTAATAAACCCATCCGGTCTTACAACTAATACCGGTTGCATTTTTGTTGCAGGCACTGCTCCGCGTGGAGGGGCTTAAGAAGGCCTACATCCGCAAACAGGAAGAGGTAAGAAGAGCCAAACGTTCTGCGGATGACGCACATAGCGTTGCTCACTATTCCATGATTGTGCATGACTTAGAAACTAAAGCTATAATCATGCAACAGGCAGATCACGTCAAGTCCCTCCAACGAGCCCTCTCCGAGTCCAAGCTCAAAATCGATAACCTCCAAGCGGCCTTGGATAACGCTGAAGATGAGCTTAAAAAGCATGAAGAGCCCCTCAAGCGGCTCGACCAGGCGGAGAAGAGCAGCAAGCGGCTGCAATTAGAGAATGACCGCCTGGTCAAGGAGGCTGCCGATGCTCAGCGCAATTTCCAGTCCACCTTAGAGGCTGATCAGAACCGGCACATAGAGGAGAATGAGCAGGACTGCCAGAAAAGAATGAAGAGGGCGTTCTCCATCATCCACCCGGGTGCAAACTTCAACGTCTGGGAGCTCGCCTATAAATATACAGACCTGGTCATTCTGGCTGAAGAGGAGGACCAGCCGGGGCCAGAACCGTATGAGCAGTGGGTGGAAGCCGAGTTCCAGCGAATGTAGGCGGAAGCGGCTGCTTTGGAGACGACAGTCGAAGATGAGGTTGCTCCCGGCTCCGTCCCCAACACCGACCTAGCTCATCCGGAACGGGGCCAAGGTCAGGGCGACCGGGTAACAGTTAATGTAGAGTAGCAACGACCTCCCGGCCTGCGCGCCGTTCATTATCTTGTAATAGCGCCGGAAGGGTCGGACTACTCTGCTATTGTCTTCTATTTTGAGCATTAATATTTTCACCGGCTGTGCCGGTTTATCTTTTTGTAAACAATTTTAACATTTTCACCGGCTATGCCGATTATTTCTGCTATATTTCAACTGGTTGGTCCGGTTTTGAACGAATTTGCTTCTTTTCCTTTTTGCTGTTTTGGATGTTTTGAATGTCGCATCTTTCTTGCTTTGATAATTTTACAAGGATAGCCAAGAAAGCCCAGCCGGCATCACTGACGTCTGTGTCTTCGCAAACTAGGCAAAGAAATTTACGAGGGTAGGCAAAGAAATTTGCGCGGGTAGACAAGAGAACCCAGGCGGTACCATTACCGTCTGAGTCTTCGCAAACTAGGCAAAGAAATTTGTGAAGGTAGGCAAAGAAATTTGCGAGGGTAGACAAGAGAACCCAGGCGGTACCATTACTGTCTGAGTCTTCGCAAACTAGGCAAAGAAATTTTTGAAGGTAGGCAAAGAAATTTGCGAGGGTAGACAAGAGAACCCAGGCGGTACCATTACCATCTGGGTCTTCGCAAGCAACTCTATTTTTTGCCTTGTGTAAACCATGAATGTTTTTCCGCATGCTTTTTGGATGAATGTGTTTCCGCATGACTTGTTGGGGTTAGGGTAGGTAATTGCCCCTGGATAGGAGACTGGTATAGACGAGATGGTGCCAGGCGGCTATCCATATGCTATAGCGCAAATGCTAAAGCTTTAGCTAAGTGCTAGTTGTCAACCGTTTTTAACAATTGCCGGTTGGGTTTTCGCAAGAACACCCTTCATAGATTCTTGGCCTAACCCAGATGTTTGCCTTCCCACCTTCTCTTAGTTGATTAGGCGGGACATTAGGTACCGGCTATCTGTTTGAGTTCAGCCTTAAATTGTACTCGATCCAAAGAGGGGGCCGGATGCATGTTTGGGAATGCTAACCCGCAATTCTTTGGTGCTATGGATCAACCAGGCGGTTAGGGCCGCCTGATTTTTTATCACTAGAACAATTTTCCACCCAAATGGGAGATGTTCTCTTCGATGAATTCACCCGAATGGGCGTCACCGGCTGGTTCATTAACTTTCCGGGCCCGCTTGTGTTGGGCACAAGATGGCGCATGGGAAATAAGTAAAGGGAGTCGCTTGTGTTAAGCACAAGACATGGCGCATGTAAGCACTATATGTAGTAAATCTTTCTCATTAATTATATAGAAATATACAAAAACTATACAATTTCTAGAAGTAGTAATTTTTGAGATTATCTACATTCCAAGTTCTAAGCAGCTTTCTACCGTCCGGGGTTTCCAGGCGGTATGTGTCGTCTCGTACTTCTTCAAATATCCGGTAGGGTCCCTCCCAATTTGGAGTCAGTTTGCCTTGTTCATTGGCCCTACCGGTTGCTTCCATATTGCGAAGCACAAAATCTCCTACTTTCAGGGGTCGTTTGTGAACCCGCTGTTGTAGGCTCGTGTCATTCTCAGGCGGTAAATCTCATGGCGCAGAGCTGCGTTGCCCCTTCGCTCTGGGAGAGCATCCAGTGCAAGCCGAAGGCTTCCCAGTTGGCTGCCTCATCATATAGCATGATGCGAAGCGTTGGCTCATAATGTTCAATGGGGAGCACCGCCTCAGTGTCGTATGTCATGAGAAATGGGGTTTCACCGGTTGCCCCTTTTTTAGTAGTCCGGATGGCCCAAAGGACATGAGGTAGTTCCTCTGCCCATAGTCCACCGGCTCTTTCCACCTTCTTCTTTATACCGTCTGAGATCAGTTTATTGAAGGCCTCAACTTGGCCGTTTGCCTGAGGACGGCCAACGGATGCAAAACAATGGGAGATTCCTTGATCTCCCAACCAGCTCTTGAGGACAGACGTTTCAAATTGAGGTCCGTTATCAAAGACCATAGACATTGGGACCCCAAATCGGGTGATGACATTTCTCCAAATGAAGGAGATCACGTCTTTTGTTTTTATGCCTTTGACCGCCTCTGCTTCAATCCATTTGGTGAAGTAGTCTACTGCCACCAAAATATATCGGCGACCGCCAGATGCAGGCGTATACGGACCCAAAATGTCCATGCCCCATTTTGCAAACGGAACCGGACTATGGATGGCTGTCAAGTCAGTTGCTGGTCGATGTATCAGCCGGGCGAACTTTTGGCATTTATCACACCGTTTCACCAAATCCATGGCGTCTGCCTCAAGAGTGGGCTAAAAATAACCATGCCGTCTGGTTCTTCTTGCCAAGGACCTGCCGCCTATGTGTGAGGCACAAAAACCCGCGTGCAGATCCTCTAGAACCTCTCTTCCCCTTTCAGAGGTTACACACTTTAGAAACGGCTGTAGATAACCCTTCCGGAGAAGTTCTCCATGATGCATAACAAAACTCAGAGCACGCTTCTTGAGCGCCATTGCTTCAGAAAGGTCATCCGGTAAGGTACCGTCTGCCAAGTAAGCCCGGATGGGGTCCATCCAAGTGGCACTTCGATCCAGGATACCTATGGGGTCATGATCGATGCTTCTTTTCTCAATGACTTCCCAAAAAACCGTTTTAGGTGCATCACAGGAGGCGGATGATGCCAACTTGGAAAGGGCATCCGCCTGATTATTCTCGGACCGGGGCACCTGACTTAGATGAAATTCGTCAAGTGACACGGCCTCCTCTCTGACCGCCTTCAGATATTTGATCATAGCCGGATGGGTGGCCTCGTAGTCACCATTGTACTGGCTAACAATCAATTGAGAGTCTGAGCAGGCGGCAATCTTTGTTGCCCCTGCTGCCTTACACATGCGTATACCGGCTAGCAGGGCTTCATACTCCGCCTCGTTATTAAAGGCTTGGAACCGGAACCGTAGTGCATACTCAAAGTTGTCCCCTTCCGGAGAATGACATATAACGCCTGCACCACAGCCGTTCACCGTAGAGCTACCGTCTGCGAATAACTTCCAAACCTGATCAGGATTTTCCGGTTGCACCAACCTAGTCATTTCGACAATGAAGTCGGCAAACGCCTGACCTTTCACTGCCCGCCTGGGTTCAAAAGTTATCTCAAGGCTCTGTATTTCAACAGCCCATTTGATCATTCTGCCGGATGACTCGATGGTGGTCATTGGGCGCTTGAGCGGCTGGTCTGTATATACAATCACCGGGTGAGCCAAAAATTAAGGTTTCAACCGTTTGACTGCGACGAACAGGGCCAACCCAAATTTTTCGATCATGGGGTACCGGAGCTCAGCATTATTAAGCACATGGCTGATGAAATACACCGGTAGCTGATTACCGTCTCTCTCAGCGAGGAGAACGGCACTAAGGGCATGATCAGAGACGGCGAGGTACATGTAAAGGACCTCCCGGGGAAGGGGGATCACTAGCCTTGGCAATGAATACAGATGATGCTTTAGCTTTTGGAATGCCATTTCCGCCTCTTCTCCCCACTCAAATCTGGACCTCTTCCGGATGGACTGAAAGAAGTAAAGGCACTTGTCACCTGACCGGCTGAGAAATCTTCCCAACGCCGCCAGGCAACCGGTCAATTTCTGGGCTTCTTTCACAGTGCGGGGAGACCGCATGTCAATGACCGCCTGGACTTTTTCCGGATTAGCCTCTATGCCCCTTTGATCGATCAAAAATCCGAGAAACTTCCCAGACTCAACACCAAATACAATCTTCTTTGGGTTAAGCATGACCCGGTGCCGCCTGAGTGTGGTGAATGTTTCCCGGAGATCCAGTAGGTGATCCGTCTGTAGCTTGGATTTGACTATCATGTCATCAATGTACGCCTCTACATTCCTGCCAATCTGATTGATGAAAACGGTGTTTATCATGCGCTGGGATGTAGCCGGTGCATTTTTTAACCCAAACGGCATCACCTTGTAACAAAATAACCCCTGATCAGTGACGAAGGTCGTCTTCTCTTGATCTTTTTTCCATAGGGGTATTTGGTGGAAACCTGAATAGGCATCCATGAAACTCATCAGAGCATGACCGGCTGTAGAATCGACCAGATTGTCGATCTTTGGAAGTGGGTAACTGTCCTTTGGGCATGCTCTGTTCAGATCCGTGTAGTCTACACACATCCTCCAGGTACCATTCGGCTTTTTCACGAGGACAACGTTTGCTACCCAATCCGGGTAGTAGCATTGCCGGATGAACCCAGCATCTAACAATTTTTTTACCTCAGCCGCTGCCACCTGAGATCTCTCTTCACCGTGATCCCTCTTTTTCTGCCTAACCGGCTTTTTTTTAGGATCCACAGCAAGCTTGTGGACAGCTAGATCCGGGTTGACGCTTGGCATCTCTTCCACTTCAAAGGCAAAGATGTCTTTGAATTCTCTTAGAAGTTGGAGCAGGTCTGCACCCAACCGCTCATAACCAACCGTCCCAACCTTGACAGCTCTGTCAGGACGGCTGTCGTCGAGGACGACATCAATGCAGTCACCAGCCGGCTGAGGTCGTAGATCATCTGACCTTTCCCCGGCTAGTGATTGCTATTTTTCTTGTTTGACAGGGTCCGTCTGGCCCGCCTTTCTTTTCTTACCGGCTGCCCTTGGAGCCGGGACTGCTGCATCGCAGTTATCAAGGTATATGGGGTTGTCGTCTCCGGCTGCCCCCATAGTGGGTCTGACGTTAGAGAGATAGCACTCCCTAGTCGTCCTCTGGTCCCCCTTAAGGGAACCGACTGTACCATCGTCCTTTTCAAATTTTACAAGCATGAGAGAAGGAACGATGACAGCTTTGGACTCATTGAGGGTCGGACGGCCAAAAATCATGTTGTAGGCGGCAAGCTCTTCTACAACCAGGAATTTAATCACCATGTGGCGTCCTTCCCCCTTTTCACCCAGCCAGATTGGAAGATCTATGCTCCCCACCGGATGCACTACACCTCCCCCAAAACCAACAAGCGGGTGGGGCGCCTGGTGCATGCTACCGGATTTGTACTTGAGCTTGGTCAAGCACAGATAACTGATTAGGTCAGACGAGCTCCCGGTATCTATTAAGATCCGGCCAACTCTCTGATTGGCAACCTTGCATTCGATGACTATGGGGTCATCGTGAGGCCGTCTGACCTTGCCCCAGTCCTTTTCAGAAATAAGGACCTCAGGAAATATGTCTTTCGACGCCTGGGTCTCCTCAACTGAGTTAACCAGCTTCCTGATGTTATCTTTGGTGCCTCGGATAGTGGGACCCCCTCCGGCAAAGCCTCCTGCTATTGTGAAGATAGTCTCTTCATCCGTTTCTGAATTTGCAAGAACAGCTTTTGCCGCCTGCCCTTTCTTGGCCAGGGTGTTGCCCTTGGCTTTGGGCAGATAAGACTTTAGAGCCCTTTCATCAGCCAGACGGTCTAATAGCCGCCTGAGGCTATAGCAACCATTAGTGTCATGGCCAACATCCTCATGGTACTGGCAGTATTTGCTTTTGTCCCGGCTGCCTACGGGACTTTTCATAGCAGCCGGCTTGTCGAGAGACATCCGGTCCTTGATTTCCATGAGGATGGAGGAGCAGTCCTTTGTGAACTCGTACTTGGGGACGTACGGTTCAGATTTTCGTCTGAGCTTCTGAGTCGGCTGACCAGATCGGTCTGCGGCCCAGACCTCCTTTCTCTTCTTTTCTTCCTTTTTAGCCGACTGTTGTTGTTGTTGCCGGCTGTCTCTTCTGTCAGATTTTTTGAAATCCGACGGCTGCTTTACAGCACAAAGCTCCATCACCTGTATGTAGGCTTCAGCTTCCATTAACGCCTCTTGGAGGGTGGCTACCCTTTTCCGGACGAGGTCAAACTTGAAAGTCGACCCATCCTTCAGACCTTTAAAGAAGTCTGTGTAAGCAACCTCATCAGACAATCCTTGAATCTGAATTCTCATCAGATTGAACCGCCTGACATACGACCGGAGCCCTTCTCTGTCACCCTGCTGTATTGCCCCCAGATCGAGGCTTGTCTTTTTAGCCGGGATGTTCATTGAGAAGTTTGACGTAAACAAGTACGCCAAGGTCTTGAAGCTGTTGATGCAGCCGACTGGTAAGTTACCAAACCACCGTTGGGCAATGCCCTTCAGGGTAGCCGGGAAGCATCGGCACCAGACGGCATCATCCAACCCCTATAGGTACATGAGGTTGAAATAAGCCATTAAATTATCTTTTGGGTTGGAGGTACCATCATAGGCTCCTACCAACACGTTTTTTATCTTGGCCGGCTGTGCCGCCTGGGTTATCTCAGGGGAGAACGCCGAGGGCTGTTCTCCCAGGTTTAGCAGGCGCTGCTGCCAATCCATGAGTTGGAACGGCTGCTGCACATTTCTGCCAAACGGACCCGTTTGGGTAAAAAGGGATCCACCCAGCCCATTCGGCGAACCGAACAGACCAGGTTGGATCACTTTGGGTCCAGACCGGGTGGATGGTTCGCCCGTCTGACTCCCTAGACTTGTTCCCGAACGCCTGTTAGAGGTGTCACGGAAACTATCTGGAAAGGTCGACGTTGAAGCCGACGCAGACGCCAGACTTCTCTTTTCTTGGAGAAACGTTCGGGAGTCAGAGAATATCTTTTTTGAACCATCCGGCTGCAAGTGTCGGATGGGTTTTCTGAGCTCCGCTTGTGGGAAGCGGAGCCGGTTTTGATCGAACTTGAGGCCCTCCCCCTTCGGGTTTGGATGAGGGGTAGGAACCCCGGTCTTTAATAGCCTTCTTGCTAGAAGAAGGCTTCTTGGCCGGCTGACTCTTCTTGGGAGTAGCCGACCGGATGAGGTTCTGGATCTCACCCTTGAAACTATTCATGAAGGTCATGAGTTCGTTCCTAGTAATGGGAGCAGAATCCTCTGCCGCCTGGGCAGCCCCAACCATGTTGCCGGCTGGGTTGCTTGGAACAGCTTGGATGTTTTCCCGTTCCTTCTTATCCCTGGAACGGCTGTGCTTTGTTCTGAAGGACCTGTCTGGGGCCACATAGGTGTTGAGGTCGTACTCATCACCGCTTTCATTAAAACAGGGCACGGGCCGGGTTGACCCGCGTGCCGCCCGGCACGGCCCGCCGTTCGACGCAGCCCGGCACGGCCCGAACTCCAACATGGCACGGCACGGAAGTTGAACTTCGTGCCACGAGTCGTGCCACGGATAGGGTTATGAATTCCCAGGCACGGCCCGGCACGAGCACAGCCAGGGCCCGCCGTGCTGGCCCGCGGGCCAACGGTCATATAACCGTTTAAAAGCAACGGCTAGTTGCATAATTAGCCAAATAAACGGCTACTTAACGGCTATATTTTTTCCAATTTGCTCCCCATAAATTCTATAAATACCCACCTTCATTTCATTCCCAAATCACAAAATCACAATCTCTTCTTCTTATCTCTTATATTCTCTAAATCTCTAATAATCCTTATTTTCTTAAATTCTCTAATTATTCTCTTAAATTCTCTAATTATTTTCCTAATATCGGAAAAAATTAAAAAGTTCGTAATCGTAATTAGTGGAGCGTTGAAGCACGGTTGTAAGATCTAAACTAATCTTAAATTTATTATTGTTTTATTGTTATTATTAGAATAATCTTATTTAATTATTATTGTTGTTAATTGTTATTATTATTGTTATAATTGTTGTTATTAATTATTATTATTGTTACAATTGTTGTTATTATTTATTTTTGTTGTTATTGTTATTGTTATTGTTATAGTTGTTGTTATTAATTATTATTATTGATATTTTTATTGTTAAAATTGTTGTTATTAATTATTATTATTATAGTTAACCACTTTTTATTAAAAAATTAATTGTTAATTATGGCATCGAACAACCCATCATCTAGGTCTAGGGCGAAAGGCCGACTTACCCGTAGTAGTAGTTCTAGGGAACCACCAAATACAACGAGCCCCCAAATTTCGAGTCAAACCAATGACCCCATTTACTTCCCCCCGGGTTATGAGCCATATAATATGTCGGGATTTCCAGCACCACCACTAAACCAATTTCCACCACCACCAAACCAATTTCCACCACCACCACCAAACCAATTTCCACCATCAAACCAATATCAAAATCCACAACAATTCCCACAATTCGGTGAATTTCCACCTAATTATATCGGTGATCAACAAAACTATTGTTCTAGCCAAGGTAGCCAAGAAAGTACCCGAATTCCCTCCGGTTCTACCCCTTCTACTGCCATTACTAACGCAGACACACATCATGAATGGTTAACCGAAAGTGAGATGGTACTTTTGAAAAACCGAAGGAGTGAGGTATGGAATTATTTTGTCCTAGATAAAGAGGGTCAACAATATGCAAAATGTAAAACATGTAATGGTGTATTCACGGCATTTACCAAAAACGGGACGGGACACTTAATTAGACACATGAAAGCTTGTGCAAAACCAGCTAGTGATCCAACCCAGCCCAAAATTTCCCAATTCCATCCATACGGCTTTACATACAACTATGAGAAGGATAGGGATGAACTAGGAAAAATGATAGTACACGCCGAACAACCTTTTCTTTTATCGGAAAGTGACGCATTCAACACCTACATTAACAAAGCACTACAACCCCAACATAAAAGAATCTCTAGGAAAACCGTTCGTTCCGTCGCAATGAAAAATTTCCTAGAGTACAAAGTCCGGTTACAAGCCGAATTGAGTAACCTTAATTGTAGAGTATCTTTAACAGCCGATTCTTGGGATAGTGGTTATAAATATCACTATTTATGTGTGACTTGCCATTGGGTAGATGATCAATGGTTGTTACAAAAAAGAATAATACATTTCAAAATGCTGGAATACCCACACACCGGCATTAACATTGCTCACCATTTAATGCAAGCAATAGACGAATACAACCTTCGAGATAAAATGATGTCTATGACTTTTGATAATGCAACCTCTATGACATACACAGCTAATCTTATCAAACAAAACTTAATCGATGTACTATTAGACGGTGAAGCTCTTCATACTAGATGTGTTTGCCATGTACTTAACTTATGTGTACAGGATGGAGTTCGGGCAATTGGCCCATACTACAGCAAAATCAGAGATGCTATTATGTCTATTAATAGCTCTAACATGAGATACCAAGAATGGAAGAGTTTTTTAAAACAACAAAAGATAAGGGTAATAAAAATTAGAACCGATTGCCCAACTAGGTGGAATTCCACCTATGACATGTTAACAAAGGCAATTGAGTACAAGGGCCCGTTAACATTATTTTACAACCAAAAATTTCCACAAAATGCTTTGTATGATGATGATTGGAATAACTGTGAAAGATATATGCAATTTTTACAGTTATTATATAACATGACGTATTGTTTTTCTACTGTTTACAATCCTTGTGCTCAAAACTTTCTTTCTAATGCATGCTTACTCGCCCAACTTTTCGCTGATCATCGCCATCAAAGTGATTATAATCAGTATCTTCCAGCAATGGAAACAAAGTGGCGTAAATATTATAGTGAAATTCCTTTGATTTATATTTTTGCTTCCATATTAGATCCTAGGCAAAAGTATGAAAACACATTTATGTTAGTTGACATTTACTTTCAATAATGTTTCTTGACGATGATGTAGAAAACTATAATACTAATGTGAAGGATCAGTTTTTTGCTTTATATAGAGTCTATGAAGCCAAATATGGCACCGTTCCTCGCTCAGGGCCTTCCCAACCATCCAAAAACGTAAGTAAGAAGGCCAAACATTTATTTTCACAAGCTACTAACTTGATTTCAAGGTTTTCAGGTGATTCATCAATCAGGAGAACGCAAAGCGACATCTCGGAGTTGCAGATGTACCTGAGTTACGACTTCACCAAAGGCATGGACGACGATGAGATAAACAGCCTCGACCTCCTTGCATGGTGGAAACAACAAAGCTCGAAGCATCCAACTTTGGCGGCAATGGCACGAGACATTCTTGCTATCCAAGTTTCCTCCGTCGCCTCCGAACGAGCTTTCAGCGCATCCGGAAGGGTTTTAGACGATAGAAGAACAAGTCTAAAACCCGAAACACTAGAAATGTGCGTGTGTTTCAAAGATTAGTTGGATGCGAAAAATCGCTCACAAGACTGTTCTTACGACCACAACGACAACGAAGAAGGAACCTCCGCTTCCGGTTCGGGTTCGGCTAGTTCCCAATCTATGCAACTAGCCGATGACCTTGAAGGCGGAGGCGAAGACGAAGACGAAGACGAAGACGAAGACGAAGACGAGCAAGAAGAAGGAGAAGAAGAATAGACAATTATTGTATATTGTACGATTTTAATCATTATCAAATATCAATTTTATCATTTTTCAGTTTTTGTTTAATACCATCATTGTATGATTTTTATCATTGTTATCATTGTACAATTTTCTCAACTCAAGTAATAATAATATAAAGTACGCATTATTCACATCCAAAGTCCAATTTGCCTTTTTTCCCCGTTTTGTTACAATTTGTAAATTCATATTAAAAAAAATAAAATTATACCAATTACTAATACAAAATTATATTTAATAAATCATAAACATTAAATTTTAAAGTAACAGTATAAAGTAAATATATAAATATAAATATTGAATATACAAAATTATAAAACATAAATATTCAACTTATAATTATAAAATTCATAACTTAATAACTTATAAGTTATAAACTTATAAGTTATAACCTTATAAAACTTATAATTATAATTTTATAACTTATATACATTATAAACTTATAATGTTGTCACTAAAAAAAAAAAAAAAAAAAAAAAAAAAAAAATTGGAAACTGCCAGCCCGCCACCAGCCCGCAGCCCAGCCCGCAGGCCGGCACGGCACGAGCCCGCCAGGCACGAGGGTCGTGCCGTGCCGTGGGCTGGCCTGTGAGAATGGCCGGCACGGCACGACATGAATTCCTGGGCACGCCAGCACGGCCCGCGGCGGCACGGCCCGGCACGATGCCCAGGTTTAGCTTTCATGGTCCGTCTGGACCTCAGGCTCAGCCGATGGCCGCCTGTCCAGATCCGGTGGTACTGGGTTAGAAGCCATCTCAGAAGTACTCTCCCCACAGACGGCGCCAAATGTTTCGGGGTTTTTTTATGTGTCCTGCGGGAGAGTTACAATTCCAAGAATGCCCTTCGACCGTCTGTATTTGCAAAACCACGAAGACCTCGGTTGGGTGGAGCTCCGCCTCCGACGATCAAGTCAGTGATTGTACGGGAGGAAGAAAGTGCCTAAAAAGGGTAATTACTTCTCGCGTAATGGGAGAATTCCGCAATTACGATTGCTCGGGTTTTGTGTAAATTGTAGTTTTGATTGTATTGAATACCAATTGAATGTAAGTGTCCCATTAATGGGGACTCTCCCACTATTTATAGTGGGGAGCATTGGTTCCCCATTTAGGGTTCCTAGGACACGTGTCATCAGAGGATTGAAGCCCTGCTGAACAATAGCAAAATGCCACGTGTCGCGCTGCCATTGGGCCACGTGGCTGGGGTAATTTTACCCCCAAACAATCACTATCTTAGTTTTTTTTTATTTAACAAAATCACAGTCTTAGGTAGTTAGATTGGATTCAATTTTTTATGTTTTTTTTTCAGGGAAAGGATTCAATATTTTGTTTGAACTCGTTCTCACAATAATATGTCTGCCTAACCGTTTTCCTTTAAAAAAAAAATGGTTTTTTGTGCTTCTTTGTCAATAAATCAGTAAACGGCACCGTTTTATGAAGTGTAAGAATAACAATTCCTCACTTTCTCTTCCTTTGTCCAGATTCTGGGAAGTTTGCAAAGATGGCAGCATCAATGTTTCTTCGAAGATCGCCATTAAAGCTTCTACCTCAATGTCCAAGCTTCTACTTTCTCTCTCCTCCTCCTTCTTCTTCTTCTTCAACTTTCTACAACAATCAGCTTCTTCGTCCTCGCTCCAATGGCTTCCACTCTCTCTCCAACATTCCCGACGAGGTATGCTCTCCTTCTTCTGTTGAATTTTGGTTTCACTTTTTCTAGGGCTTTTATTTTCCTCAATTTCTTCATTGCAATTCAATTATACTTGTAATATTGACTCAAAAGTTTTGGTGTTCTGAATTTTAATTGAAGAATGTTATGGTTTTTATAATGTGAATTTCAATCCGGAAATTTGGATTGATTTTAAACTTGATTAAGAGTACGAATTTAAAGATCATCCGATTTTTATTAAAAATCATATAATAAATAAAAATCTAGATATATTCACAGGAAAAATGTTGGAACATATATATAAAATTGTGCTTGTGTATAATTTGGTGAATTTATGTTAAGTCTTAATAAATTTCCAATATTTAGTAGTGTTAAATGAGTAATAGAGTGTCTTACCTAAGAGATTCAATAGTAATAATCACATATATACAACTAATACAAACTATTGTGTATTAGCCTGGCTGAACAACCAAGAGTAATTGCATCTTCTTTGTATCGCAATAGAGTTATCGTTCCGTTGTTCTAGACTACTAGTATGAGTGTTGGTCAATTACCATTACGAAAGTGGAAATTCGATACATCCACATTCATCTTCCCTACATTGTGCTAACAAAGATTAGGAAAAAGGTTTATTGACATAGGGTTATTAATTTCTACACCTTGTCGTAAAGTTTCTTTTTTTTCGCTTTTGGCGCAAGTAGTTAAAACCAGTAACCCTCACAAGCTCTGAACATGCAACATATTTTGGGATGGGTTAGTAAGTATCAAATTATTAATGAGGTTATTCTTTGAAAAGTTGTCCAGTTGAAGAGAACTTGGTTGCATGGGTTTATTGCTCGAGTAAAAGGCCTAATTTTCAACTCTTTTGGTTATTGATAATTTCTAGTAATAGAAGCTACTTATGGCATTGGTCGATGATTGTATAGTGTTTATTGCAAAGTTGTAGAAGCATTTTATATATTATCTGTTGGGGTAGTAGGGAAGAAAGAAGCGAGAATGCTTAAATATTTCGACTAGGAAAGTACTTGTGTGTCTTGAGTTCTTGACCATATTCATCAGCTATGAGGCCTATGACCCAAGGGTTGGTAGTCCAATTCTCTAATCAACAATTTTGTTTGAACTCAATAATGTGGAAAGTTAGCTCTATAGCCTCTGTTGAGGTATACTTTATTTGATGCAAAAAGGGTAGGTGTGGCATGGAAGAACTTCAGGCTTCAGGTAAATCTCATATTTGAGTAATGTTCACAAGCTTTTACTTAATTAATAGTTGAGGTTGATGGAGCTAAATTAGCTATGAATGTGTTAAAGGAAGCAGAAACTTTGTTGGAGAAAGGCATAGGAATAACAAAAAAATGTTGATCTATTGAAGGGTTTGTCCTTGTATTATGGGAGTAAAGGATACTTTATGCATGAAAAGAACAATTGAGTGTGAGACTGGAATCAATTAGTAAAAGAGGATGCAGCATTCAAGGGCTTGGGATTTCTGAAGATAGAGCAAATTTGTAGATAATTGCAAGATATAGTTCAAAGTTTCTTGGAAGGAACACACTAAGTTTTAGTAAACAATGTTAACAGCAAATAAAAGATCAATTTAAAAAAGAGGCAGAAGTCTGTGCTGCGGTGTTATAATTCTGGGAGTTGACTTGGGCCCCAGATATTTGGGTTAATCATAGATTGTCCTATTGTTTAGGGAGAAATAGACCAATACTGAATGAGTAGCTGGTTTCTGAAGCCAGCCATGCACACACTGCTGTGCGCCTGTGCCACCAAGCTAATGATGAAAACCATTTATTCAAACCCTTGCCAAATTGGTAGACAGTTCAAGGATAAGAGGGTAAGGATTGACAAACCTGTGTTTAGTTATGTCAACGTGATATGGTAAGAAATTGTTATTATTTGTCATTTCCTTGGATAAGCTTGGATAAAATTAGGAAGCAGCTAGTATAATCTTCACAAAACTTAAGTACAAAAGTTCATATTGTGTATATTGTGAATTTTTAGAATAAAAATCTATGCTTGACTCAGGCTTTCATGTATTTGATGCTTGATGTCAGATTGTTAGCTAGAGAATGCTTATTAGATAATCGGAAGCATGTGCTCGATAAGGCGAAACATTTTTTGATGCCTGATTTAAGCAAGTACTCCGTAATTTTGTATTTCAGATATGGAATTATAAAGTCACAATATTTGTCTTTACTTTTTAGAGCTGGGACAATCCTTTTCACTCCTCAGAACTTCTTGCATCTGTTTTTATCTTTTATGTTTGTGCTTTTTTTAGCCATAGGGTCATGTTATTTCCTTTTTCTGATTTTTTTTTTTTTCCTGCTTTTCAGTTAATGCTTGCATTTCTAATTATTAAATTGGACCAAGTTCTCTGATCATTTTTTGGGTACACTTTTCAGGAACAATTGTCTACCATGACATCTATATATGATGGTCTTAAGAGGTTGTATGAACAAAAACTGAAGCCATTAGAGCTTACTTATCAATTTAACGATTTTGCATCACCCGTGTTAGTAAGGGACTAAAGACACAAGATTTGCCAATTTTCTGTTTATTGACTTGTTCTCCTTTTTGTGTGTTTGTAGTGATAAAGCTAGTTGATTACTTATTCTCTCAAATGCCTATTTCATTATCTTATCATTTTCTCTTTCCCTTTCTGTGCCACAGACAAATAGTGATTTTGATGCAAAACCTATGGTCATGCTTCTTGGACAGTATTCCACTGGGAAAACTACTTTCATCAAGCACTTGCTAAAAAGTGCTTATCCTGGTAGTTATATACTGCTTTTTCTCTTTTCCATTGGTCTAATTCAAATTGTGTAGTGGTAATACCATTTCTGACATACCTCCTTTACTGGTTATTTGCAGGAGCACATGTCGGGCCAGAGCCAACCACAGATAGATTTATTGTCATTATGGTAAAGAATTATTATTATTCTTGATCATAATGTAGTGCTCAAAGATTGAATTTCCTCCTGTTCTTTTTGGTTGAGTAATTGCTGTTGTAGGTTTTTTTTTTTTTACTTGGTTAATCTGATATGGATTTTTGCAGTCTGGCCCTTATGAAAGACGTATACCGGGCAACACAATATCTGTTCAAGAAGACATGCCATACAAAGGTCTTACGACATTTGGGTCTGCGTTTCTGTCGAAATTTGAGTGTTCCCAGATGCCACATCCAGTGAGTTTGCCTGCAACATTTATCAACTTATACATCTTCAATATGTACAGTACCAGGAAGTGAACTTTCTATTGTTTTATCTTAAAGCTTTTGGAGCATATGACTCTCATTGATACCCCTGGGGTATTATCAGGTGAGAAGCAACGAATAGAAAGGAGTTATGACTTCACTGGTGTGACATCTTGGTTTGCTGCCAAGTGTGACCTCATCTTGCTCCTTTTTGATCCCCACAAACTTGATATTAGTGATGAATTCAAACGTGTGATTTCATCGCTACAAGGCCATGATGATAAGATACGTGTTGTTTTGAACAAGGCAGATCAAGTGGACACTCAGCAGGTGAATGGCAAGTTCAAATTCAAAATACAGTATAATTTTGTCCTTTGAAGTGCTCAGTGGGGTTGCAATTAGTTGATTAATTAATTCTTTTCGTGTTTTTTTTCTTTATCTCAATCCCTGTTTGGGTATGCGGCAGTTGATGAGGATTTATGGGGCATTGATGTGGTCACTTGGGAAGGTTTTAAACACTCCTGAGGTTACTCGTGTTTACATTGGGTAAGCTTCATCCAGTTGAGCTCAATATGGGACTTGAATTATCTTGTCAAAATTGAAGTGCTTATGAAATATGTTAGCTCTTTAAGCTCTTACAGCTTCTCACATGTTTATGAGCCATAATGCTCAATTAATTTCATGAGGATACATAATTTAGTCTTTATGCAGCTCTTTTAATGATGGGCCTTTAAATGAAGCAGTTGCTGGTCCAATGGGACGGGATCTTTTCTTAAAGGAACAGAGTGATCTTCTTGCTGATCTAAAAGACATTCCAAAGAATGCTTGTAATCGAAGAGTAAGTTTGCTGAATTCATTTGATAAAGACTATGAATCAATCACAATCAGTGCTATTGTTAGAAATGACAATGTGATTTGCCACTAGGTTGCTAGCTCGCGTTGTGAACTTGTAGCAGGCATTGAAATCATTGAAGTTCCTAGCAATAAACTGCTATATGATATTTTAATTGTGAAATACACAACAAAAAAACAGATACTTATGCGGTTGTTTGATCTCCAGGTTAATGAACTTGTAAAGCGTGCTAGGGCAGCTAAGATTCACGCTCTTATCATCAGTCATCTGAAGAAGGAGATGCCTGTTTTGATAGGCAAGGCCAAGGCGCAAGAGAATCTTATTGAGAACTTGGAAGTTGAATTCAGAAAGGTTTCTTGCCCTATACTCTCTTCCTCTTTTTGTATGCATGATATCTGCTACTAGTTTATGCTATTCCCTCTGTGAATCGAGATCTAAACTTCTTCTTTTGCTTAGGTCCAAAGGGAGTACCACTTAGCAGCAGGGGATTTGCCGAATGTGGAGCATTTTCAGGAAGTTCTCCGGGATTATAACATTGACAAATTTGAGAAGTTGAAACCGAAATTGATCCAAGCTGTTGATGAGATGCTGGGTTATGACATCCCAGAGCTTCTCAGGAATTTAAAAAGTTTAGATAATTAATGATTTATATTGGAACAAAGCTTGCCAGTTCAGGACAAAAAATGTTACAAGCAAAACTAACCACCAATGTAACCTTGGAAAATTTGGTTGATTATGATGTATACGCCCTGTTTTTGTTGGGGAAATGTCATATTTGGGTAATTTTACCCTTGCATATTGTATTGTATGCTTGACTGACTATATCCTATCCCAAAAAAACACCTATAAAGTGGTATCCAAGCTATGTGTGTGACATATCCCTAACTAGTTGTATAATTCAAAGATGCAGAGATACAGCATCTTGAAACGATGTAGCTTGAAAAATTAAAGAGCAAGGGACATTAAGGAAAGTACAAGGACAAGAAGTTAATTTTAATTAAATGACTGCTTGATATAATGACTGCTTGATATTGCTTTGCTGGCAATAAGCACATTCACTTGTTCCAAATTACATGCAACCTTTTTTAATCACTATAACAAAAGCCTACAGTAAACAGTAGGATCACAAAAAAGGTAATATCCTCATGAGGAACTCTGAATATACACGGGCTCAGCCGCTCACAAATCAGCTTCAGAGGTCTACCACTGTTTCCATTCTTGCGAACTATTTTCTCATTTGCGTAAATAACTCTGGTGGTGCAGGTCTTCCTCCAACACTGCTACCAAACGCAGAAAATCCAGTATTCACTGGTTTACCGAAAGCACCAAATCCACCAGCTGCAAAATACAAACAGAATTAATCAGCTAAAAAACTTTATGAGGTGCAGAGGCCAGAAGTATTCTCAGGAAACTTACCCCCACCCGCAGCACCAGCAAACCCACCTCCGCTTGGGGCCGCAGCTGCAAAACCTCCTCCGCTTGGAGCAGCAGCCGCAAATCCTCCTCCACTAGGAGCTGCAGCAGCAAATCCACCTCCACTAGGGGCTGCGGCAGCAAATCCGCCCCCAATAGTAGCTGCATTAGCAAAACCGCCACCAAAGCCACTGGCCACAGAACTAATGCCTGCAAATCCACCAACTGTGGCTGTATTTTGAAAACCACCAGCTGGAGATTGAGGAATTCCGAAACCACTGCCAGGTAAGCCAGCACCAAGTTGCCTTGATTGTCCAAATGAACCAAGAACCGACCCCAAAGCCTGTTGTCCTGAGCCAATCTGTGATGGCTGACCAAACCCACTTCCCGAGGAAACCTGCTGAAGTGGATTCGCAAAACCAAATGCACCAAAAGAAGCTCCTGTATTTGAGGACTGTGAGGGTTGGGAAGCCTGCAGAGATTGAAAACTAAAAGATGCAGGGCGGAACAACTCTCCAGAAGGAACATTTAGAGATATTGAACTCGACATAGTTTGTGGTGCACTAGTAATTGGACCGCCAAATGGATTAGATTTGGGAGTTGTAGCATTGGGTGCTGATCCTAAACCAAATCCAGCCAGGCTTCCCAGAGAAAGCTCTGCAGTTTGATTTGTCTCAGGTGCTACTTCCTCCATTTCATCTTCTTGGGCAACAGTAGCATCAATATCACTCTTTCCACCAGCTGTACCTCCAACTTCAGGAGATGTTGGGGATGGTGTGACTGCTGCAGATTGCTTTTCTGGAGTATTTGATACCATATTAGATACATGTGTTGCAATTTTGTTCATATCAGGGCTTGAGGCAAGTGCTTTTGGGACTTCAGCTGAAGTAACAGATGGCATCAAATTCAAAAAATTTGAGCTGCCACTGGTTGTAGAGGCCAACTTTTCAGGAGACTGTGGAGTTGCAGCCAGATTATTAGCTGCACTTTCTTTCTTCGCAGCAACTTGAGGCCCTACCTTTGAAAGCTTGTCGGCTAAATTCATAGAAGGTCCAGTAGAATCAGAATCTACCACTTCTGTACTTTTGGAAGACGGAGAAATCACAGGAGCTTCTTGTGGAGTAGAAACCGAAATTGGTGATGTCGGGAATCGTGAAACCTCCTTAAAATGGCTGGAGGTAGACGAGGACGAAGATGCTGCAAGAGAGGAAGATACAGAAAAGGCTGAAGAGGAGAATTGTAAGCCTTCCTTGTTATCCTTGGCCATCTCTGTATTGGTTGTAGATCTAACCACAGATGTAGTTGGTAAGGTCTGCATACTCAGATTAGGTATTGAAGAAAAGTTGACTGGTGGAAAGACTGATGAAGGTGAGGCTCCAACATCTTGCTTACTAGTCGAAACAAAGCTTTGATCACCAACAGGCTTTGTTGTTTCAGTCTCCTTTTTACCAAAAGTTGGTATTTCACCACCTTTTATTGAGAAGGAGAATGGTTGTGAATGATTCTTTTGGATGAGTGATTCTTCTTTGCCAAACTGTAACAAAGACGGCACTGTGTCAGCTGCAGAAGTACCAGACCTGTCAATACTCCCTATCTGACACCCTGGTCTTTCTGCAGTGGAATGAATATTTCCTTTATTTGAATTTGGATCAACAAATGGTGATAATAATGATGAAGATGAAGAAATGTTTTGGGTAGCCTTAATACTATCTCCTTGATTAAACTGCCATCTGAGAGGCTGCTCAGTTTCAGCCTCTGACAGTCCAGGGATGCTTCCAGTCCACTTGAATTTGGATACGGCCGCTGTATCAGCGCTGAGCTTTTGTGATGTGTCATTGCGTCCTGTGAAATGTATAATTTTTCAGATTGCAATTTATTTTCTTTGTGTTTGAAGGGAAGAGGAGGGGAGGGTGGGGGGGTTGGGGGGGAGGTTGAGTGGGGATTCGGTTAAGGAATCTTTTCAAGCAAACTTGTTAAACATGAATTTAACAAAAGAATACCAGTCTCTGATTATCCTTGCTTACCATTTCTATCTTGCACAGAAAGAACCTTGGAATGATTGGCTACTGACCCTTCCATTTTGCCAGGACTAGCAAATTGCTTATCCATTGAAGAAAACAAACCTCCAACCTTCTGGCGCTCATTCTGTACCACCATCCTTTTTACTGTTGTTTTAGCAACCTCAAAGTTTGCCCAATTCTGAAAAGAAGATTAATAAGGAACTAGAGAAAAATATAGATAAGGGAAAGCAAACCACATAAGCACCTGAATAAGAATCAACATGCCTCATTAATGGATGAAAATATAATGATTATCTGCAGACATGAATTGTACTAACAGAAAATATTTTAGTAATCAAGCTGTCATTAGTATTATTAACATATTAGAGCATAAATGAATGCCTGGCTTAATTAATGTCATCAAATATGAGATTTAGGAAAGAACATAAAGGCAGCAGATGATAATGAATAATCTAAGACTCCCAAGTCAAGTTTGAACATTTGTAATAGTCCAGCACCTTTCATACATAAACTCAGGCATTATATATCGATTTCTTAAAAATAAAAACTAAAAAAATACTTAAACCTTGACCAAACTGCATTAAGTTCCTTGTTTGCAACTTCTACTGATGCAATGTGATCGTTTCGCATCAATAAACAATATAATCATTACTAATTAACTAAACAGAATCAGACCAAAAGCAGCCTCTTGCCACCTATGATTGTGATTTGTGAATACATTAATACAATGGCTACCCAACACCAGTAAATTCTTCGATTGCAGGTCACAGCCTGTAATTTCAAGGTAAGAAAGAACAGATTTAAAGATCCCATTTAGTCCTCTTTGGCAACAATAATTCCCATACAGGTCATTTATTTAATGATACTCACGATTCGTTATACATGGTACTTGGTTTCTCACTCATAATCATATCATACCAAGCAAGGGTTTAAAGAATTTCATTTTCTGTCGATACAATATCGCAATTGGCAAGCTTTCCCAGATTACTCAATTTTTGAGTCTAAATTTTTATTACCAATCAGATGGCAAGACACTTGCCACATAATCTTCAGAGATAACATAATATCATACTCGCCAACATTTGGACCATTCTCAGTTCTCACATGGCATCCTCACTTAGGGTGATAGACAAAATGAAAATTAAACAAAAACAAGGCAGCATATTAAATTTTCTAGAGTGTACTCAGGGTTGTACAAATATCATTCACATGGAAACTTCACAGGACAGAACATTGAAAGCTGTAGCATGTGGGAATAAGATCATAGAAGCAGTTAAAGAAAATCTTTACCCTATCTAGCGAGTCCCTCCTTCTCCTCGCAGTTTCAGGCTCAGGATTGCTTACACCCGTCAATTGGATCCTTTTAGAATCATTACGAGTTTCACCCGAGCACAAAACCAATGGATGCCTGTTTGAAGGAGAATTCATCACCTTTACTGTGCTAGGAGAACGAAGAGGACCATCAGGGTAAGGTATTCCAATAGACTCAAACACTTGCTGTTTCACAGTAGCTTGTTTTGTAGGAGGTGATTTGATGCTCAGTACAGCCATTTGTTTGGACAGAGAGTCAGAAAGTTGATTTGCAGCAGCTAGCTGTGAAATTGCTGCATTATGAATAGCATGCAATGACTGGTTGTGCCTGCAGAATAATTTGTAAAGTAAATATGACAGAAACCTTTTTTGGAGGGGAGAGGGATGGGACTACAAACAGTCAAACAGAGAGTCAGATTCTTTAAACATTATGAATATACCAATGAATGCTGGGTCATCTGTTAAACATTCCCCACAACAAGGAGGAGCTTCAAGGAATTGGAAACAGGTATTATTGAAACTACTGAGGTCTTTTGGATAAACTATAGAAACTACTTGATAAAAACATGATTCATTGAAAGGACAAGAAAAGAAATCTCAGAGACCCAGAGTTATATTATTATTCAACCATAGCTCCTAGAATAGACTTTGCCAACAACAAAAACAAACAGTGAATCATTATTAAATCATTATTTCTGACGTCACTTCTTTCAGCATCTGAAATTAACAGTGATGACATCTCACTGGGCATGATGCAGCACAATTTCCACTTTTCCAGCACTAGGACTTAAAAAAGCATGACACTTCTATGTTAAACGAGTAAATGAATGAATCACCGATGTGTTATAGACCCGGTGTCTGCCACCACTAAGCCAACAAGGAATACAGTAGCACACTAGCACTAGAGGACAAAAGCAATTAAGAAAGCACTAAGGAGAAGGGGAGCATGGGACTGATTCCTGATTTTGTATGGCAGCAGTAGAGGACAAGAACAATTAATATTAGGTTAATGTTTTGTAATGTGGCTTTTGTATAAAAAGTGTAGTAGTGAAGGCAGTAGGACATTATGTGAATTGTGAAGAACTATGTTGAGAGTAGTAACCTCAAGTTACTAGGAGAGTGATAACCTAAAGCTATTAACCTACCCTTTGTAACCTTTCAGCCATTATCAATCAATATCTAAAGCTTTCACCTTTATTAACCCTTAGATTCATATAATATTTTTAATCAGAAAATCAGTCTATTACACAATGTGAGGTCCATAGACAACAAAACACATGCTCATCAAGCCAACATACAAATAAGACCAAGACAAAAGGACCCCGTAAATTTGAGCTGTATAAGAACTCCATAAGTATCATATAGTCCTGTCACAGGTCATACACTCAGTTAAATTGAACATATTAACTACGTCAGATGACCTCTTCTATGTTCTTTATCTTCCTTTTCCTTTCTTGACGGGCTATAACCATAAATCTCTCATTATTATAAGAAAAAAAAAAAGTACATTAAAGGCCCACAGACAGGAATAGCTAAAAAATACGGAACCATGACACTAATTGCTTCCACAAGACTCCTAGACCACAAAAATGCCAGAGAATGAATACTCTGTTTCTTTCCTAGAGAATTTTCGTCACTTAATTAGTGAATGAATAACCCCAATGTCAATAAAGTTTCTTTCCTAGAATTTACTTAGCAAAAGAAAAAAATGATGATAACACTAGTATTTAGTACATACTCTGTTTATTCCATTTTAACAGACAAATAAACTTTTTTAAATTGTTCCACATTATCTGTCATATAAGATATCAAAACCCCAGAATTTGTTTGCTTAAGATGTCAATAGAATATTACTAGACAGTTTTTAAAATAGGTGCATCAAATAAAATTTCTGAATACTTGTGTATAGCCTCGTATGGCAATTAATTGGGAACAGATAGTATATAGTAAAATCTTTATGTTTCAAAGATGTTCCGCTTACATTAGATCAATTAATTTCAGGTGAAGAAAACAGAACCTTAAAATGTAAGGATATAAAAAAGGTCACACCCATCACAACTTTAAGCAAATGGCACACTTCAAGCATCTGACTTTTTAAATAAAAATAAATAAAAAATAAAACATAAATGAAATAAAAAAAATGCTCATATGTTGCAACGTCACGCAAGTGCAGACCCCCCATCACTGGAAGGTGCTGGCTGGATGAAATAATTCAATACCTTGATGACGCAGATCTGGAATTGAGAGCTCGAGAAACCAAGTTTTCCCCACTGCTTTTACCAAACAGGTTCAGCTCAAGATTGTTGAAATGCCTTTCTAGTTCGATCATCCGGTTAGTCAGATCCTGTGCAAAAAAAAAAATTGATAGATGATCCACTTGTTAGAATACTTAGAATAACAATAATGACATATCGTAGCCTTGTATCCTCAGTCAATTTTAATGGAGCAATTAGAATATTAGATTCAGAGGCATCCGTCCTTAATTTTGTTTTTAAACCTAAACTACATTTCATACAGATTTACAGGAGCTACAGCCACTCTTCTTCCGCATCACTACCTCAGTACCAGCCTATCCTTATAATCCGGTTAGTCATGATCGCCACTGTCACACTCTATGACATAAAATCCCTTGTTTCCCTCCGTCATCATCAAAAGCACAACAAAGAAGCACCTGTATAAAACTTCAGATCTGAAGTTTTAATGCTCGAATTCAACTATAAATTCCAATCTAGAGTGCCCAAAAGAAATATTCTCCAAACAGATTTTCATAGTAGGAATTTGTATTTGAAGATCTGACATAAAGGTCACTATCAAGATACATCAATCCTCAGGCAAAATCCAATCATAAATTAGTGTAGAAAATAATGCAGACAAGCAAAGGGGGAATTGCAAAAGACTTCAAAGCCTATTGTTTAACAAAAAGATATTGGGTACTCTTTCTAGCTGAACAAAAGCACTACCCCTCCCCATCCAACAAAAAATTGAAGAAAATTAGGTGAACCCAAGTTTTGACACCCAGCTCCAGTGCATTTCTATCACCTATCTATAGGAACAACAAAAGCTGCATGACAGGTTTTACAATGGGTATATGTATAGTCCTAGAGTACAACCTACTGTGCTCAAATAAAGTTTATTACCAGTTTTCTATGCCATATAATTAAATATTCCTATACCAAATGATCATTACCAGTTTTCTTCATGGCATGGGTTTAGTAGAAGCCCTGAGTCTCCTGACCAAATGCTGTTTCCTACAGGCTAGAAAATTGGAAACAAGGCATGTAGCTCATGTTTCTTTCATACGATGTACATATTTTTTTTTTTTTTTTTTTGAGGAAATAAGATGTATAATCAAGGAAATCTATTAACTTATAGTAAAAGCGAATAACCAATGACACTTGTCATTACCTTGTGAAAAATTTTCCCGCCTTTTTCGCTTTATTTTTTTTTTTTTCTTTTTTTGCAAAATTTTTAAGTAAACTATTTATATCTTATGATATTTTCTTTTCAGTTTGACAATCATATTCCATATATACCCAAATGAAATATTTCTACATATCTTTTATATACTTTATATTTTGTAATATTATTGTCAATAAGATATGGACGGCTACAAGGACCCCGCAAGATTTGAGGAAGAGCACCTTGATCCCGGTCTATAAAAACAAAGGAGACGCTCAAGATTGTTCTAACTATAGAGGGATCAAGCTTATGAGCCACACTACAAAGTTGTAGGAAAGGGTGATTGAACATAGGTTGAGAGCATACACAAGCATTTCGGATAACCAGTTTGGTTTTATGCCGGGGAGATCTACTATGGAAGCAATCCATTTGATAAGACAAATAATGGAGTTTTATAGGGTAAAGAAGAAGGATCTCCATATGGTCTTTATTGATTTAGAGAAGGCTTACGACAAGGTGCCAAGAGAGGTACTTTGGTGGGCAATGTTGAAGAAAAGTATCCCACGAAAGTACGTGGATCTGGCTAAGGATATTTATCGGGATGTGTCAACAAATGTGAGGACATGTGGAGGGTTGACATAAGATTTCCCTATTACAATCGGATTGCATCAAGGGTCTGCATTAAGCCTTTTTCTTTTTGCAACGGTTCTACATGAAGTAACTAGACTAATTCAAGATGAGATTCCATGGTGTATGTTGTTCGCAGATGATATCATTTTGGTGGATGAAACTAAGGATGGAGTTAATGCCAAGTTGGAGCAATGGAGGCAAAGGTTGGAATCTAGAGGGTTTAAGCTAAGTCGGAGTAAGACTGAGTATTTGGTATGTCGTTTTGGTACTCAGAGGAGGACAAGCAATGAAGTGGTGAGTTTGGATGGAAAGGATTTGACCATGAGTGAATGTTTTAAGTATCTAGGGTCGAGCATCCAGAAGAATGGTGACATTGATCTAGACGTGGCCCACGAGACTAAGTCGGGGTGGCTTAAATGGAGAGAGGCCACGGGAGTGTTATGCGACCGAAGCATTTCCTTACAGCTGAAGGGAAAATTCTACGGGACTGCCATAAGACCAGTGTTGCTCTATGGTACAAATTGTTGGGCTTCTAAGAATGAGCACATTAAAAAGATGGAGGTTACAGAAATGCGCATGTTAAGGTGGATGTAGATAGAATCAGAAATGAGGTTATTCGCAAGAAAGTAGGTGTGGCAGACATTAAACTAAGGGAAAATCGCCTACGTTGGTTTGGGCATGTAAGACGGAGACCCGAGGGTGCACCGGTGCGAAGAGTGGAAGAGTGGGACCATGGAGGGGTTAAACGAGGGAGAGGGAGACCGAAAATGACTTGGTTGGAAGGAGTTAGGAAGGATATGAAGTGTATGGATATGCATGAGGATGAAGCATTGGATCGTAAGGAATGGAGGAGGAAGATTTATGTCGATGACTAAACAGAATAATCAAATTTGGTTCATGTTAGCCGACCCCACTTATGGGATTAAGGCTTTTGATTGATTGATCGATTATTGTCAAAAATATTTAACAACCGTGCATTCCACGGGATTTTAACCTAGTAATTCATTAAAGTATGGTCTTAAAGTCTGACCTTTATCATCACAACCTTAAGCGTTACCGTAAACACTACGGAGTATTATCGAATTAAACATTAAAAAATAAACGATATGAAAAAAATAAAAATAAACAAATAAACAAATAAATGACATTTTAATTCTTGTAAGTTGTAAAAAAGTGAATCCATTAACTTATACTAAAAGCGAATAACCAATGACACTTGTCATTACCTTGTGAAAAATTTTCCCGCCTTTTTCGCTTTTTTTTTTTTTCCTTTTTTTGCAAAATCTTTAAGTAAACTATTTATACCTTATGATATTTTCTTTCCAGTTTGACAATCATATTCCATATACACCCAAATGAAATATTTCTACATATCTTTTATATACTTTATATTTGTAATATTATTGTCAAAAATATTTAACAAACGTGCATTGCACGGGATTTTAACCTAGTTTCATATAATAGTTATCAGCTTATCATGACATTTTAAAGCAAACCTCCAGTGCTTCACCCTATGAAATTACAAAAAATAAATAGGACACGATATTTATTAAATCCAGACATGCCATGCAAGTTATCTAAATCCCCAGGCAAGCCTGAAGTTTGTTATGAGTTTCTTGTGCAATTGAGTCTAACTAACCTGATGACTTTTGCCATACAATTAGTAGTACCAACAAAACTACACCCAGATACTGCAACAAAATAGGCCAGTGACTAGCTTCATTTACACAGTTATACAATGTTCTTATAACAAGGATGAAAACCCGAGTTTTGGCACCAACAATGAGTATTGTAGAGATCAATAATCCACTTGAGCAAGCATAACGGAAAAAACTTTCACTTGTGCTTTTGTAACACAAAAAAAAAATGTACCTGACTCCGATTTAACACGTTTAGTCGCTTTTGATCAAGTTCTGAATTTAACTTTTGACGATTCCATAAATCCCAATATTGTCCATCAGTAGTCTGCCTCACGACACCTTCCATGTGTGTTTTCCTTGCCAAAACTGTAACACGATTGAACCAAAACACCAAAGTAAAGGCCAATTAGTCAGGTCAGAAATTAAGGCAAGTAAAACTATTGATAGATTGGAAGGTAAACATTTGAAAAAATACCAGAGTATCGTATCGCTGAGTAATTAGAAAACTAATAAATGCATTGCATTGGGAAACTTGCAACGCATTAATGTATTTTGAATGTTAGATGTAATATTAGACAATTAAATGGAGCCTTTCTATTCATGGTAACTTCTGTTAAGGACAAGAAAACAGATTCTATGGATTTTGGATAAAGCAAGGGTGAAAGGCTCATCATAAAAGGAGCCCAGAAAATAACATAAAAAGAAGTAGGAACAATCACAAAAAAGCCAAAACAGGGAAAATCAAATGCAGAAGCACAGCGAATTGAACTTAGGTGCCAGTAAATACCTTGTACAGTCTTATCAAGAAGAAGTTGGATCTCTCTATGTTGTTCCTCTGTATGATTCTTCAGAAAATATAAGCAAATTAAAATTAGTAAAAAGAGTGTGTGTTTTTTGTGGGTGGAGGGGTAATAAGTATCATAAATTGATGTAACAGAATAGGTAAGTAAAAAATCAAACATCACGCCAATGCAAAGTGCGTCAAAAGCAGTAAACTAATTACTACAGCATAAAGGCAAGTCAACGAGAAAGGTTCCACAACATCAAGCCTTAAAACACTAAAAATTCCTAAACCACATGAAAACAATATTCAGATCATCTAAATAAAGGAGTTAGGTAAAAAAAAACAAATTTTAAAAATTATATACTCTCTCCGTCCCATAATATAGTTCTTGTTTGTGTTTTTTCACGGTATTTAAGAAATAGGAGGAAAAAGTGGATGAAGTACATTAATAAAAGTGAAAAGAATTATAGACAAAAGTTAGAGAGAGAAAATGGAAAAAAGTACAAGTCATGTGCAAAATTCAAGGGTAATTTAGGAAGTACAATGAATAAAGTTAAAAAAGTGAGGGTATAATGGTCTTTATATACTATCCAAAAATAGAAATAGAAACAACATTTTGGATCTCCAAAATAGGAAAATAGGAACTATATTATGGGACGGAGGGAGTATATAAAAAAAAAATAATAATAATAAAACATGTGGCTAGTAAGAGATGCTAGGGAACAAGTGGGAAGAAAACTAGATTGTGCAGAATTACCAACTCCTTTCTCACCAGAAATTAATATTTCACTCATGGAGTGAATGAAGTGTCATATCAATGAGCGAAATAAGCAAGTGCATGGATGCCCTTTAAAAAGTAATAGAATGGTTCAAGTAATAAGTGCCAAGTTTCCAATGCCTCTCAATACCCATGGTTAAAAAGAAAATTCCTAGTCTAGTTAGAGGCCTTAGAGCTTATCCAAAAAAAAAAAAAATACAACTATTAGCTGCAATCAATATCACTTGGAAGGAAAGGCTTCTCCACATATATCCCCATTTCATGGAGGTTCCAATAAGCATCCTATAGCTGTCATCTGATTCCTTAGATCAGATATGAATTCTGAACATCAAACCAGATCATACAAGACATAATTCAACAGATCCAAAGTCTAGTGAACTTCCAGCTAGCCTACACAGCTGGAAGTAGGGTGGAGAATTATGGGGAGAAAGAAGATAGAACAGAACAGTACGAAGCAAGAGCATGATTTGCATTATGGCGACATTAGACACCCCAACACTCCATAGAGAAATTCAGAAATCACATGGGATCAGAATAGTTGATACTTGATAGAAAGGCAGAAAGAGGAAGGCTTATGGCACAAAGGGAGATAATCAGACATCAATTGAGATATTATAAATTTTTTAATTTAAAAAAAAAAAAAAAAAATGCTGCTTCCATGCATGTTAACCTATATTTGCTTTGTTCTACCCAATTTTGCGTGGCATCCCTCATCATTGGTCATACATTTTATAGTTATAAATACCATTTGAACTTCTTCATGGTCCTGTAATTCAGGCTCACTTCAATGCTGGTCTGGCTTGGGCCTAGGGGTGTACTAACAAGCCAAGGAAAAGAGAAAACCACAAGCAAAATGCACCACCATAGCACCACTAGGGCTTTAGTTACTAGCTTACTATAAGGGTGAGATTGATAACAATTGAGCCCATAACCATGGAAAAGGAAGCCCATATTATCTGAAGTCTCTGCTTCTTGATCCTTGATGATATTGCTTTATTTCATATCTTTGAGAAAGCCCTCATTGCCAGTAACTGTATCATGGTCAAATTCCTCAAAGGTATTACAAGGTAATATCATATACATCTTGACATGCTCACATCCCCATAAAGACCTATAGGTGGTGTATTGTTGTATCTAAGCCAAATTCGTTTAAAGGAACATCTCAAGTCTCTCCAGGTGTAGCGAGGAGTAGAGTTGAGTAATCTCCCCACCTTAACTCCCAAAGTCACAATATAGAGTAAGTCTAGTATACAACATGCCTAGCTATCCTAGATCGCAAAGAAGGCAAACCTTTGTAAGGTTGACCATTTCCACTTGGCTAGCAATATAGAGTAAGTCTAGTATACCATTGCCACTTGGCTAGCACTATAGATGAAGCCGATATAATAACCTACGATCCTATACACATAGTTAAACATAACAGCCAGTGTAGTTCATGCCACTTGCAGAATCTAGCAATGAAAAGTGTACGCAGCCATAATTGTAAAGTATAAACAATCAAAAACTGCAAAAAACAGTAGCAATCAGCAAGAAACCACAGGCAATGCAAGACTGACTAAGTCTACATAATAAACTACCTGCCACACTCTATTCCTTTCAGAGAGACCATTCATGCCTTCCTCTAGAATTTTAAGAGAATTTCTATGAGCAGCTGTGCAAATATCCTTGAAACCTCCCTCTTCTTCTATAGATTTGAGAAGTTTATCCAACTCCTTTGCCATATTTTGTACCTAGCAAGAATTAGAAATTATGTGAGAATCTCAGGTTCAGACTTCAGACTCAATAAACACACTCTAGAAAAGCCTATACCTGCAATTACATAAATCATTCAAGCAAAACAAGTCTCCACTATTTAAAGGAAAGACAAAGGAATCAATCAGTGCATACCCAAAGTAACATCAACACCCCGCCAATGACCATGACTGTTATATAAGACTAAAAGCTAAAAATGGAGACCTAGAAATAATGGATAATATAAAAATATCAAGAAGAGACGAAGATATTCCATAACCCTTCGAATGCCAAATATTAAGTAATTGACAGTTTGGTGCAGAAACCGGCATAGAAACATTAGGAATGGAGCTATGTAAAGCTGCTATACAATGTTAACGAGCAGTGGTGGATTTGAGGAGGGCAGAGTGACGCCAATACAAGAAAAAATATTAATCTCCATCCTTAAGAGATTGGCCCATTTCCTTTTTGATTTATCCTGAAAAAAATTTCCAATTTCCTTTTTATTTAACATGGTTCCCATAATCTCTCACTACTCCATTTTCTACCCAGAGTGCAAATTCTGCAAAAAGGAAGGGAAATATGTCCAATGATCAAAAAAATTCTAAGCTATATCAAGAATTCACTTAAAACTGATTATCTACTCATAAGATACCTTGCCACTCCACCCTCTCTCTAATAAGTAAACAAAATGGACGATCAAGGCAGGTCAAAGAGGAAGGAGATCATATGACAAGCTGGCTTTTAAGGCATGGAAGCATGAAGCAAACACTTACAATCAGCAAAACAAAAAAGAAACCATATTGCAAAAGGAAAAGAAGCAAGGATCTTACATTGGAAAATTGCTTGGGTAAATTCTGCTCAGAGTTCAGCTGCCCAAGAGGAGAAGATTTCCTATCATTACCAAACATTGGGGGCACACTTTGACCAGTTAAATTCTGTAATTTGCCACTTTCTTGTAGCAACATTTTTGAGCCAGGAATATTAGACGGTAAGCCAGACATGCCACTGCTAGTTATTGATTTTTGACTGTGGTCCACACCTTTCGTTGAAGAAACAAATGAATCTGATGGACGAGAACCAGAGTTTCTAAACAAGCTTTCAGAACTATTTGCTATGTTTGTGGATGTAAAAGGGCTACCAGATACGGTACTTTTGTCAAAACTTTGTGGTGAAAATAGAGATCTTGAATTCAGTACACCTGAGCCTCCCAGAAAACTGCCTGAAGTTGGGGGGGTTAGAGTTCTATTCAACTCACCATACTCAGTCTTCCAATTTTCAGTTACAACAGTATTTCCAGCAGCAGAACCTAAGCCATGCAAGCTCTTAAATGGTGACTGATTTGAATTTCCCTCTTCAGCCTGCCCCAATTGTCCAAAAGACTTAGAGTTGTTGACATCTGCCACCTCCTTCTGATGATTGCTTCCAGAAATTAGTTCCTTTCTGGTGTTCTGATCAAAATTAGTAATACCAAGAGTGTATGCCTTCTGCTCAGGTAGCTCTTGAACCTTGCTAACAGGAACATCAAGTGCAGAGCTAATTTTCTTTTTATCAGATTCACATAATCCCAAATCAAAAACAGATTGTTTAGACCTTTCCTCCTCCGATTGAAAAGGAGCTTTACTAACATTTGAAGGTTCAACAACAGATATGCTTTGCGCATCAGATGAAGCAACAGATAAATCCTGACTTGAGCGTTGAGACCCAGCAATACTGCAAGAACAGGAGAAAGTGATTCAGAAAATGGACAAGTGGGCAACATTAATAAGATTAGTGAGAGCAATTCAACATGTATTGGACTGAGTGGTCTCTCACTCTCAAGTATTTCCATTGGGACATTCTGATAGGACTTTACAGAGGATTCTTTCTATGATGTAAACTATTGTTTTCCAGCACTACTAGAGGATTACTGATCTTAACACACACACACACACATATATATATAGCAATTCATCAATCTCAACAACATTTATTGAGAAGACGAAGCCTTTTTACCTTGCAACATTGTACATAACAAGCTTCCCTTCAAGTGTCAAACACACAAGAAGGCAATGCGGTGGAAGTTCTCTCTCCTCTTCAACTCCGATCTTGACTTTCACGTTTTCATAAACTGAAGATTTGTCAGCACAAAGCCCAAGGACCAAGTTTTCATCCCCATTTTCTGAAATTTAAAAAAAAAAATAATAAGGATATGCTTCACTAGAGTTCATGGCTTCGTGCTTTACCTCTTAAAACCATGAAGATGTAAATATTTGCGAAATTCAAAGGAAATCAACAATCAATCTCATTTATCCAACCATTGAGTCCCAAAATGAAAAGTGTGAACATTTCATCTCGAAAATTTAAATCTTAGAATAAACCAATCCCATTCAACTACCTATTATGTCCCGAAAAAAAAAGAAAGAAGGGGCACAATACAGAATGATATATAGAAAGTTTGTGCAGAGCTATCTTTATACACCACTTTTTACATATAATCATCATTACAAAAAACAAAAAAAAAATAAAAAAAAAAAAATCCTTTTAAGACAATTTCTTTAATTAATGCAATTTAATGGTCTTTGTGATATTAAAATATCAAACGACACGAACTAAACTATACACAATGGGCCTACTTTTGTGTGTCATACATATTGTTTAAAGCTCTTAATAAATGTCAAATGGTCATGTCAATAATACAAATGATCTTGCGATATAGTTTTTTGGGGGGTAAACAGAATCAAGCTAGTTAATTAGTAAGCTGTGGTAAAAAAAAATGACTGTTTTCCAATATATATCCTAGCATAGAAATATATTACATAACTATTAGTAATTATGGAGTACTCCTAGTTTCTGCTTAGACATCTTATATGGTCATAAATGATTAAATTGTATAGGCATCGAAAATTGTAGGTGGCATGCGCCCTACATATTAGCAGTAAACAATTGACATGTGACAAGATGAAGCACAAAAATATTGCAAAAGCTCAGGCTCTAGGCTTTGGAACATAGGGAATCAACATTTGAATTATGTGTTGGCTTCTTTAAATTTGTCAATTATTAGCAACAATCACCTCAAGAAGATAAAGAATCTGACAAATGTTTAGAAGTGTTGGGTTTGTGTCTGCATATCCGAAAAATTAATAGATATATAGTCCATGCATTTTACGAGCTGGACATTGATTATAAGCAGATAAACTAACCATGCCTCTAGCTTCCTTTTATGGATACAGCATAGAGCTAAGATCCACCAGTAGCACAAAAATAATGTACCTTGAAGTTCTATTCTTGGCAGCCAATTATCTCTCTCAATGTCAACCACAGATACTTGGTTGTCACCTTGCGACCAATCAAACAACATGATATGTTGATCAGTATTCTTCCTATTAGAAACAAAAGCAAGTTCACTGCAAAAGTCCAAACAAGATCTCATTAATGAACACAAGTGAACATGACATTCTAATCAATGCTACTACTATTAAATAATGTTAAACTTCCAGGTGAAGATCAAACAAATTCAGTATTTGCTGCATTGCTCAACCAGAGAGTATAATCATACAAAAACTAGTGGAAGGTACGTCCAGTTTATGTGCAACTTTTGTTATAGACTGATGATACCAAATCTCCACAAGAGAACACACTGAAGAGCAGGGATGTAACAAACCAAGGATCACATGTTCATGCTGTCAAAAAAAAAATAACAACAAAAACACTGGGAGAAATGTGAGCTGAGATTATTGTAAGCAAAACAATTTCAGAGCATACACGTTACATGCCTTTATTAGTCATTAATCTGGATGGGTTAATTAATGCCTCAACTCTCCTTTAAGTTTATGATTACAACAGCTTGTCCAAGTATAGAATGACAGGATTATTCATCCTATTGTTTTGGATACGTTTTCTTCTTTGGATGGGCATGAGATCCATACATTGCCTTAAACTTATAACCTCCTTAAACAGCACTTGCGCTGTTGCCAAAGGGGCAAGGATTATTTATTAAGCATACTCGTGCTTTCCCTTCCTCGACCTCATTTTCCACTAACTTGTCCCCAACCCTCTTTTTTCCCTCAATGTGGATCAAAGGTTACCACACTCCAACTTTTCAAACATTACCCCCCCCCCCCCACTCCCCACCCAAAAAAAAAAAAAAAAAAAAAAAAAAAGACATTGTGCCTCCTACACAGATTTTGTTTCACAGAACTAAGATTACCCTATGGCCTATACACATAAAAATGATTCCCTAGACAAATAGTGGTTATTTAAAAATTATAGGAAATTAAAAATTATAGGAAATTAAAAATTATAGATATAAAAATGATTCCCTAGACAGAACTAAGTTTACCCTAAAAAAGGTTGAAGAAAATAATCTGTAACTAAAAATGAAAAGAAAACAAATTCTTAAGAGAGCAATGAAAGGATTTTGATTTTGTACAGAAATATAAGAAGAAATTGTAAGGGGGGTGATTTGGATGTATATTTATAAATTACCTTCTCCTCATATTCATAAAGCAAAACACATATATTCAACAGTGGTTTTACCGAGACAAACTCGGACAACAAAGCCATGTGGCAAGGCATGAATGAGTGCAGCAATAGGTGTGTCCAGCATGCTGCCCTCGTGAAGTGTGCATGCTTCAGCCCAGAAAACACGACATAACTTGAGAGAAGAATGAAGGAAGCAACATGAAGTGTGCAATTTTCATCTTGCTACCGAGGAGACAAGGATAATTGTTTTTGCATCATCACACGCCGACATGCCATTCTAAATTTCTTATAAGCAATATTTCATAATAGAAGCCATAGATAAATTTTCATAAAGCTAAAATGAGCAAGATTCCTAAAACTAAACCAGGCTTGAACACCTAGTACTTGGTACATGGCAGTCTAGCCAAATGACATAATTAATCATGAGGGTACCAGTTAATTAACCTTAATGGTACCAGTTATTTCCCTACTACCTACCACTTCCATACTCAACTCAACCACAGTTCAATTCCAAGACTTCAAGGCCCCTTAATACACAACTACACATGGTCCAATCACCTCCTATAACAACACCTATATCCCAGCACCTCATTGCAATCTCAGATGATCACTGGAGGCTAGCCAAGCAACATATCTCTCTCAGCTTTATCAGTAATAGAATTTACTGCATAGAGGCCCAAAAGAGCGGTTAGCTCTACTTCAACATCATTTTCAATTCAGGTTCTTATTCACCTTATTGAATCAACAAACTTAATAAATTAATCTGCATAGGTCTACAAAGGAAATACTATTGCAACAATAAGCCATAAGGGAAATGAGTTCATAAGTGAAAGTACCAATTTTCCAAATAATTCAAAAAAAGATGCGGCCCACAGCCATATGGCACAATATCATCAAGAATGCCAGTAAAAAGATCGCTAAAGTCCACTGAAACGAGCTTCGGAAAATCCTACAAGAATAATAAGGAGCTCAAAACGTCAAAAGTAAGTAAAAAAAAAACAAAAAGGCGGTGTGGACGATACACTTAGCAACTAATAAAACCAAGCATTCTTTCTCATTAAAGGTATCAAAAGAATTCAATAGCAACCTACAAAAAAAATGAATATCCACAATTTCCATTATCACTGTTGAAAACAGCAATCCTGCAATACATCTTGGGAAGATGATCGAAGATATACAAGTGATACTGGAAGTCAGAAGCAATGCAAGCCAATTCCAAACGGTACAAAAAATAATTATATGGACAATATTAAAGAAGATACAGAAATTATAAAGTTATAAAATAAAATAAAAGAAACCAATCACCCAGTAAGGATATATGGGATCCTCCAAAACAGCAGTCTATTTCTGAGATCATGATCAATTTTGACAATGCAATAAGCCTGATGGACAAACTAAGGGAAAAATAGAAAACAACTCAAAGAATGATGTTTTTATAAAGGTTTTTAATTTTATGAAATTTTAAACTAGGAGCATTTAAAACCAAAAAATCAAAGAATAGCATCACTTTTTAACGACTTTTGAGTTCATCAAATTCCTAACTCCTTTTGAAGGGATATTCAGAAATTGAGAGTCTAAAAGAACAGAATCACTAATTGCTGAAACTAAAGAAACGGACCATAAAGGGGCTTTGAAGTGTATGTGTGACCACCAAGCCTCGTATAATTGGATAAAGAAAAACTTTATTCATCACAAGAAAGAACAGAACAGCATTCAGAGGACCAGAAGTCTCTTCTAACGATCAAGAAATACAGAAAGACATATAAGGTGCGTCAATCACATTGAACATATCACATAATCATAGACAGGAAAACAATCCCAATTAGGGCATCACAATCAATCAATCAATCAAAGCCTTAATTAGGGCACCACAATGAAGCAAGAAAAAACACTATCTCAAACAGACTCTCAAATAGAAGATCCTCCCTGGTTATTCATTTCCATCGACAATAGGCAACAGCAAAGAATTAACATATAATGATACAAGGAAACCACCATAGAGCTTTCCCATTCTTATAGAACAGCATCAAAGCCTTAATGCTAAAACAGATGATATCCCTAAGAGTTGCTTACATTACTCTTCCTCCACTCACCTCTTTCCAATGCAATACGATCACGGAGATTAAGTTGTTTCATGCCCCTATTTACCCAGTCATCCCTTCCGACTAGGTCAACATTGGTTATCCTTGACACAGTTAATACTTTTATTATTCCAAACTTCCAATACTCCATTCTATGAGCCATTTCCCCAATGTAGTCATCAAACATGGAAACCCTCACTCCCCAAACAAAAGAATAAAGAGTAGCAATTACCTCACATTGTAAAAGTAAAATGAAAATGAGGAGAAGATACTTGCCTACCTTTCCATCCTATAAATATGTTGCCAAAGAGATTCAGATTCAAGAGTTTCCCACCAGGGGAATGTTCTTAAACACCTTATACATGAGGCCTAAACCATCTTGTTTAGAACGACAAACCTAATTCAACACCATAAGATTATATTTACCTCACATAAACTTATTCATATATAGTAACAACACCAACAAATCAAGCCGAATGTTTCTTTGCTTGAGTTAGGTTTATACATTGGGCCTAGTCAATATATGCATATCATATCTCCTCAAGACCCGGCTAAAAATACTTCCATCTCATGGGAGTAGCTTATATTCTTTAGTGAGCCTCATAAATTCCTGGTGCTATTCTAGACTGTATCTTTGTTACCTTTCTCATATATGTTATATTCATTACAAAGCGGATACCACAAGAACAAGTGTTAAAAAAAATTCTCCTCAGCAAGCCTCATAGAAACACTTCCGTTGATAGGGCCTAAAACTAGATTTTCTTTGGCTTTAAGGGTTCCCATCAAATACAACACTAAGATAAGTGAGCAGTAGAGATTGGTCACAAGCCTAGCAAAAGATGCAAAAGAAGCATGAGCAGGAAGTTCAGAATTAATCTCATTAACCATGGACTTTCCTAAAGTTAAGGCAATACACCAATCAAAACATAGGAAAAGCATAAAGGCATCCATGAATTTGTAAGTAAGAAACTAAAATAAACCCTTCATCCCCTCCTTAACCCTCAAAACTGTCCACAACCTCTCCCTTAACAGGAAGATGACCAAGTGATTTAACTGCCATGCTGATAAAGAATAAACCATCTTGAAACAACCCCCCCTTCCCATAGACACAAGAGCACCCCCTAGTTCGGTCATTGACTAAGACCCAAAAGCCAAAATATGACAAACACCTGTGACAAGTTCCCCTATAGATTAACTAGAGAATATATATTTAAAGACTTTATTGTATAACCCAGCTTCCTTGCTTATGGTGCATACGTGCATACAATAGATCATAATACTATGTTCCAAAAATCATGAAATAAAGAACGCTTGACTTACATCGATGATTTTTCCAGCTTTACTCGTGATAACTTGCACGAAGTAATTTTCTTCCTTGCCATCTTCAGTCTGCTGAAAACATCCTACCACGATACTGTCTGAGCGAACCCACTTGATGCTATCCACTGCCATGAAAACATCCAAGAATGTAAAAGGAAGTAGCTTAGTATCTCACATTGAATGCAACATTTGAATAATATTTCCAGCAAAGCCAGTTAGACTAGCTTGTTGTACTAGTTGTCTGTATAAAAGTGTTGGTATATAGATGTAAGTTGATAGCTAGTTGGTTGTTTAAAATGACCAACAAGGAGATTAATACAATTTATTGTTAAGTATATTTGTTTTAAGTAATATGGAAGTTGATCTAGCCACGTACAACTTGTAACATATATCTTGTTTGAATGCATAAATGATGGGAAAGGATAAAATATTACTCATATTTAATCATTGGATTTTCTCACAATCAGATGCCTTTCTTAAAAATAGTTTTCCAAATTTTTGAGGAAATGAATTCATCTCGTTTATAATATAATTTTATTTATTTAAATATTGTTGTGTCTCTTTTAATTAGTTGCATTTGTCTTTTTGCATAGTTTTCAAATGCTATGCACAAAGCTAAACCACCAAAAACCATCACCCGCAAGTAGGGATGGCAGTGGATCCAGGACCCTACCCAAACCTAAACCTGTCGGACCCTACCCCAAGATACGGGTATAGGTCATATTTTTAGACTCTATGGGTCCAGGTAGGGTATGGGTCTAGATGGCATAGGTAGGGTAAAGGTCTAGGTATAATGTTTTACCCACGGACCTAGAAGTAAATAGACCGGCACAATATGTTAAACAAAGAAAAAAGTTTCAAAGTCAAATTAAAAAAAAAAAATTAAAAACATTAAAAAAAAAATTAATTGGTCATGTTCTCGTGTAGTTGTGTTCTTAGTTTTTTTTTTATTATTATTATGGGAAAAAAAAGTAGGTATAGAACCCATATTGGAACATCAGCCTACCCTGCTAAACCCATTGGGTCCGGTTAAGGGTCTTAAAATTTCAGACCGTAAGGGTCCGAGTAGGGTATGAGTATGGATAAAAAAATTAGGGTCCTAGTATTACTAGATCCTACCCATTTTCATCCCTACCCACAAGAGGAGAAGGCCACCTCAGCACCATCTTATTAACTAATTCACCTGTCATCCGGAAGGAATAAAAGGAGAAAAAATTCTAGAAGTTGTTAGAGAATTTGTTATGTCTTAGACGTTATAAATAAGGGTAGAATATGGATGTAAGAAATCATTGAGAAATATATTGGAGTTTCTTCGAGAGAATTCTTGCCTCTCGAAAGTAGGAAGGGCTGATTGACTACCTTAAGCCAATTCGTATATTTTGCTATCTATTTTTGCCTTGTTAATTTCTGTCACCACTCTGATTCATAGCATCAATGCACATGTTTTAGCATCAATATCTTCCACTACGCATTATACAAAATTATAAAAAGTTTATAGTTAAAAATTACACATAGAGACGAATCTAACAAGTTTCCACATGAATTATGTTATTTTCTAATATATGGAGAAGAAAAAAATACCTTCACGGACTCCTAGGCAATTTTTGGAGTAGAGAGAGATAGAGAGAAAAATAAAATAAAGAAGGCCTATGTGATATGAGAGAGATAGAGAGAATTTATTAACTAATAAGGAAAATGATGCATCTAAATTGAAACTTTCATTTTTAGAAAGTGATGCATTTAAAAATGTCAATTTGCAAGAGATTTCCAGCAAATTGATGCTCCTAATCCAATCCACATAATAGAAACAACTTATTCTTGAATATTTGTGTACCTATTTCAATTCTTTAGGGTCGCAAATCAGTCCCTTATTTCACTATAATTTGAGAACATTTATGGGAAAGAATGTCAATTCGCAAGGATTTTTCAAACCTCTCTTTGGAAATCATTGCATTTACCAGCATTTTCAAATTAGCTGTTTGGACCCTAAAACGCTATTTGAGACCTCTAGTTATCAAACACCAGAATCGGCTTTTTGGCTGGTCAAACAGCTAAGTTGGCCTCAAACCGCTAAAAGCTCATGAAACTTCTCCTAACCATACAGGGCTGCAATTTACAGAATCACAAGGTTCAGATTTACAAGAGTTATCAACCATCCAGTAAGAGTGGAAAGAGAGAAAAAACAATATGGATAGATTTACACGTACAATCACATATATAATGATCTGTAAAGTACTTTACTTCATATTTCAAACACAAAACACTTTATCACCATCCATGCAGCCGGCAAGAGTTAGAAATCATACGCATCAAAAGCAAAATTTTATGAATTGTACATGGGACTTACAACCTTGTATCAACTTATTAGAGTTAAAATTTCTACATGGAGCATGGATAAGTCTACATCCACGAAGGGCATTACATACCTTTGATAGTGTCACTCTTGTCAGTCCATGTATCTGTTGGAAGTAGAACTTGTAAAATCTCTTCTAATTTTGAAGAATATATAGTAAGGTATTTTTTTCTCCCGACAGCAACAAAATTTCCATCAACACTCCTTCCAACTGTGTATGAATCAAGAAACAGCTCAATCAAGTATAATAGAAGTTACAAAACAAATGCAGAGCATCTAGACTGAATGTTGAAAGCATGAACATGCTGACATCGGCCAGCCAAGAGGTATACGTACTTCAAGACATGCAAACTTATTATGTTGGTTAATAATCAAACAAATCATGAACCGAAAAATAACAGCTAACAAGAGCTCATTGGAAGCAAAGAATCAGCAAAGTTGTGTATCAAGATAATTTCACCCTTGAAAATAAAAATACCAATATTTGTGAGTGATTGTGCATGTAAGAGAGAGTTGGTAAATATTATGCACCTGTGTACCTATACATTTGTGTGTGTGCGCGTATCAATATTTGTGTGGACACGAAACTACAAAACCATATATGAAAGCAATAAAGTATATAGAAGAACAGATATTGAGCCAAGCCTATATTCAACCATCAAAAGCAAAGTATAATAACATTAAAGTGAAACGTTTGACTCAAGAGTAAAATTCCAAACATAGCAACTCTTTAAACTCAAATATCTTAACTTTTAATGACAAAGACACACAAATAGTCATCAAATAGCAACATTGACAACAATTTTTAAATCTCTTTGCTCTAAGATTGTCATACATAAGTTGTTGCTCACTTGATTTCAAAGTAGGGAGAGAGAAATAGATTTTTTAATAAAATGAAATCGATTTGCAAATTTGGCCATAGCATAGTTGTGAAAATGTCATTAATGACATGGGTTAGATATTGATCGTTCAATTTACATACATACATATTACATACGCTCTCTCTTTTACACACTTTCACACACTCTCTTCAATTCCTTTGTAAGCTGAAAGATTTTTGCTATTTAGAGAAGCAGATTGAGCAACAAAAAGAGTGTTTACTCCTTTTGATTGTTATCTTAGAAGCTCAATTAAGGATTGATTTCAGAAGTCCTGCTTCTTAATCTAACTTTACAAAACACAAGAAATCAACCACCACTTTGTTTTTCCTTTTTACAACATTTAGTGTCAAAACACTGATAAATCCATAAATTAAAACAAAATATGCAATATTTGTTTAAGTACATAATCCATTTATGTAATCAGTTACCTAGCACTCACCAGCATCAACTTCATCCATCACATGTTTTAGACTCTTGTTTATAGCTCCATTAAAAACTTTCCCACCAGATGTAAGGACAATAAAGGAAGGATCTGTCTCATTGATCCAAAACATGTCCTTCACAGGGTTTGATTCGACAGAAGAGCAAAATGTAGGTTTTTTATCCTGCAAGTCACAGTGTAAGTAGCTATACAACAATAATTCAAATGCCGCATAGACTTCTATAGTTCTATATCAATATAATCCTAGTGCCTCTAGAGAGTCTCTTGCTTTAAACAAACATGGGATCACATGTACCACACATGCAATTTCAACCTTACCCTCGCAATAACATTGGTAACTAAAATGCCACAACCATTTGCTACTTCACAATAAGTCAAGACAAGCTATGGAACAATCATGCTATATTAAAAAAACATATATTAAAACATTTCAAAAAGCTATATGATCAAAGTAGAAGTCCAATATTCTCCTAAAAACTACATAGTGTGACACTGAAAAGATATTGTTAGGATCAACATCCAATTGAAGCATAACTCCTAGGCTCAACTTTTAAAGTACTAGTTAAATTTGGCAACTGCATCTTGATGGAACTTAATTACTGTCCTAGTGCATGTCCCTTGAGGTCTCAATGTCTTTTACTTTTATGATAAAGTGAAATTCTATTAAATAGGACTAAGAAGGGTACATTGAAGGCTAGTTGTCCTCTTCAAGAAAATCAATAAAGAGTATTCCAATCACAAATCCACACTTATCATCTAAAGTGCCTAAGAAAGAGTCGCATAGTTACCTTAGCCTGGAAGAAGAAGTGTTAGTTCCTGCATGTCCTAACCATTAATTCCATATAGTGTAGATAACTCTTTAAAGGAGATTGCTATAACAATATCCCCACAAAGAAAATCACTACAAAGACCTAATTATCATCAGCACAACCTCCCTTCTCTTTAGGTTGCAAACAAAGTACCACCATAGGCCCTTGACCAAAAAAGACTGTCCTAAGCTTTTCCAAAATTTTAGCCCCACACTGATAAATTTTCAAAGAAAGAAACTGAAAGGGAATGACAAGGATAAGTATTAATAAGGGTGAGATACCCTGTCAAGCTTAAAGAAGGCCTATCAAACCAGTCATATCTCCTAAAAGTTCTACATTATCCAATCCCAAAAGCAAATCACCCTCTAACTCCTTAAGATTACTTCCTAAGAGCACCAAGATAGATACTTGATCAGAAACCTCAAAAAAAAAAAAAGCAACCGCAACAAGGAAGACACCAACAACAACAACAAAGCCAAGGTCTTATTATCAAACTTGATAAGGTCAACTGCATAAACCAAAAATCTAACTTCAATGGTAATCCACAAAGATCTTCTTGCTCTATTCGCTTCTATCTAAAGATACGTGCCCTTGTAAACCCACCTTTTTAAAGGTATCGTTAACTCCTAGACACAATAAGTACAGATACAGTATAATCCACCCGAAAACACTGACTTCGATGAGGTATTATTATGTCTTGTCTGCTTAAAAACACCTTATCTCAAGAGCCTACATCACAGTCCAATTTTAATTTCTGCAATTTGTCCTTACAAGTCGTAAACCCTAATTCCCTGCCCACAGACCTTCAAAGAGTCACAAAGTCCTCTTTCATAATAAAAGATAACCTTAACTTAAACAATCACTGCCCTAACACATCACCAAAACCAGGTGAGCCCTCTTTCCGCCTCAAAACATCAAACACCTTGTTACTAACAACAGCAGCACCCAAAATATACATCTGCTCGCCGCAGAAGTATTCTACAATTAAGATAATCCCAGGGTGAACACCACCAAGCCTATTCATGGGAGTTGTGGCCAGGATACAAACACTAGTTAATATGTCTGGGAATCTTCCTTTTCTTGCTAACAAACTACAAAGAGTCAGCAACTCCTCTCAAATTTAGCCCTAACCTCTCTATGCTCCCGGAATGCAGCAACTTTATCATAATATCCATTGCCTATAAATTTCACCTTATGTTACAACCTTTGTCACTCATATATAAGATATATTCCAAAAACATGGATACCAATGGGACTCCTCCAAAAGCCCAATTCTATTCGAATAGTCATAACAAACAACTACTCCGTAATATAGATCACTAATTTCCACTTCAATAAGCTAATCAACTAATATAAATTAAATAACTTCTATAATTCAATACATGACTACAAGCATAGTGCAGAAGGTTTTACCATATTGAGAAGCGAATCGACAAAGAAGAACTGAATCTCCCCCTCAACAACCGCGGAGATGACCGAACATTCAGTCGAAAGAGCCAGTATCGAAACCCTACCAATAAGAACATCAACAACACACAAATCCTGAACAGAAGGACCACTTCCTTTATCCTTAATCTCCTTGGCCGCCGCAATAACATCCGTAATGTTCGCAACACAAAATCCTGCTCAAATTATCAAACAATTACAACAAAAAATTGACAAAATTGATTGATAACAAAATCAAATTATAATTGTTGATTAATTAACTCGTTTACCAGTAGAATGAGCAGCAAATATGAGACCGGAACTTTCAGATATAACCAAGGGTTTTGCAGGAGGATTGTTTGCATCGAAAATCGAGCCGTCGGACATGATAGGAATAGAATCGCCGATTTTGCAGAAGAAATAGTCATTAGTTTCGATACGTTCCCCTTCAACTTGTTCTTCAACTTGTAAGGTTTTCTTGCTTGAACTGTAATCACTGATAACCGCCATTGTTGACGAGCTTGAATTGAGGATTCTTCGACTTGGTGTTTTCGCAGGAGAAATTGGGGATTAGAGTGAAATCCCTGGTTTAGGCGGGAATGAGAAACTAGTGAGGAGGAGAGTGAAGTTAATTATGTTCAATGCTTCAAGGTTGTGTTTGATTATTGAGTATGGCCTCCTAATGAATAATGACAATAACCTTTTTTTTTTTTTTTTTTTTTTGAAAGGGATGACAATAACCTATTAAGGAATGGCCTCCGAAACAAGGGCACGATACAGCATGACATGATATAACATATAATTATATAAAATTAGCACAATCGATGCATGATAATTAATATGGTAATGTGCGTGGATTGTGGAATATTAGTCGTGTTTACATGTTTTTTTTTTTAAATACGACATAATCTGCACGGAAAAAATAACATGACACGACACATTACCATGTGTGTCGAATTGTCGATGATGAGATCCACAGGATTCCACACTAGCCGAGTCATGGGTATGGTTAGGTGCGTTTTTTATGGAAAATCAATCAAATGACCCAACACATTTGGCATGAGTGCATACTAATAGAATAACAAAATAACTAAAATTATGTTTGCAGAATTAGGGCATAACATGGCCTAACACGATGGGAAGGGTTGTGCTTGGAGTGGCATTTCAACTTTGTTCGGGCATGTACGCACACGGTTGAGCATAAAACATGAGCCTACTGTTGTCTATGCAAGTTAAACAAACACACTTCCCCCACAAATTTTTTTTAATTATTATTATTATTTTTATTTTAAAGATGTTAATTTATACATTACAAAAACCTAAATCATCCATGTAGACGAAATACAACGATAATATGATGCAATAATTAGTGTTATATGGAGTATTAAAGAGCATGCTCGGCAAGTATGAGCGATTATATGAGCATGTTCGAAGACAAATGGTTTTAGTTTCAAACAACCTAGATTAAGCAAACTTACTTGGTTTTGATAATTTAGCTAAAGGGAGCCTCGGTTTCTCAATTAGAGAAACATAAAGTATTTCTCAAAATGATATATTTGTAAAAAAAAAAATAAGGAAGTGTATGAATATTTTGTATTTACTGTTGTACTAACTTTTTATTTTGTTGTTTCCTTCTACTTCTTGCTCGATCTTCTTTATCTCCTTCTTCTTCCTCTTCTTCTCGGTAATTGTGATTTCCTCCTCCCCCATTGAATTTACTCATGTACCACCCTTTTCTCAATTGCTAAACATCGCCCGCGAATCTCCACATAAAGCCCACAAAATTAGAGTGAATTGTCACTTTTGCCCTCAAAGTAAAAAACACAATTTCTTCTCTCAATTCTCTACTTCCACTTTCTCTCTCTAAAAAACTTTCCGAGCGATGTCGAGGCGGCCCGGCAAGGAAGTGGCGGCACAGGCGGCGGGTGGACAGCGGTTTTCCGGCGAGAAGGTATTTTTTATTAATTTTGTGTTTAAAAATTAAAAAAAAAAAGGTCGGAGGCGGTGGCGGCGCCTAGGCCAGACGCCACCACCACGGCGGCGGCGTCTAGCCCAGACGCCACTACCACGGCGGCGGCGCCTAGGCCAGACGCCGTGACGGTGGCGGTGGCGTCTGGCCCAGGCGCCAGAACCACGGCACCGACGTCTGGCCTAGGCGCCGCCGCCGTGGTAGTGGCGTCTGGGCTAGACGCCGCCGCCACCGTCACGGCGTCTGGCCTAGGCGCCGCCGCCTTTTTATTTTTTTTTTTAATTTTTTTTTGGTTTTAAATTTGAAATTTAATTTTCGAAAATAATTATTTTTTTTTTGATTTTTTTTTAAATTTGTTTTTCTTTTTTTTAATTTTAAATTTTATGTTTCTGATTTTTTTTTTATTTTGTTTTAAATTTTGTTGGTTTTTTTTAAAAAAATTTTATGTTCCCTTTTTTTTGTTATAAATTTTTTTTAAAATTTTGATGTTCTTCTTTTTTTAAGTTTTTATAATTTTATATTTTTCACTTTGTTTTTTCCAATTTGTTTTTTTTGGGTAATTTTTTTTTTTGCTTTGTTTTTTCCAATTTTTTATTTATTTATTTATTAGGTTATTAATTTTTTTATTTTTAGGTTGTTAATATTTTGTAATGTTTTTAATTTATTTTCCATCATATGTATATTGTTTTATTTATTTATTTTAATTACTTTTTTTATGTTTATATTACATGTTTATATTGCATATTACATGTTTTGTTATTTTGTGTTAGGCATCGTATTTTCGTTCTGGGGCTGGGAAGAGTATGGACATTATGAGAAGTACGATGAACTCAATGGAGAGCTCGGGGCCCAGACACGTTAGATCCCGTGGTATTTCGGCCTCGGCTCGTAGAGAACGGGTGCACTATTCTGAGGATGATGAAGATGATGATGGTGATGAGGAGGAGGAGGAGGAGGATGCAGATGAGGATGTGGACGATCAGAGTGGACCATATGATGATTACGGTCCATTCAGTCAGAGGCTTGATGATGTGTATGAGACGCGTAGGGTAGACGTGCGTAAGGGTAGAGATGGTAGATTTGTTAGTAGATCTGGCACATCATCTGCGTCCACTGTGTCTGCGGTTAGCAGAAAACGGTCGAGGGCCGTTAATGATTCTTGGGTGGTGAGGGGCGAGGTGGCTGGGGGACCTATAGACGGGAGTGTGATTCCTAGCTTTCTAGGACACATCGCTACCCGTATTTGGGAGGACCAAGAGCGGGCTTTGGATAGCGGCATTTTGAAATGCCAAACCCGGGAGAGGACTTGTAACTTCTTGTGTAGTTGGGCTGAGGCTTGGCCGGAGGAGAGCGAGATGGTCGGCCGATTGAGGGCCACTAGAGTGAGCCACCTTCCTGCCACCATGCATGAGAGGATTGACTCGACGCTGATCACGGCTTTCGTTGAGCGATGGCAGCCGGACACGAACTCTTTCCACCTTCCGTTCGGTGAGATGACGATCATGTTGCATGACGTCGAGGCCATCCTTGGGATTCCCGTAGAGGGAAACCGAGCATCTGTTGTCACAGATGCGGATCAGGCAGATTTATTGGCGGAGCTGTTGGCGGTGGATAGGGCTGCGCTGTACACAGCGGCACTTGGTGTGTGGGATCACGGCGGTGTTAAGATCGCAGCAGTTTTGCAGCGATGTTTGCACCCCACTTCACGTAGGACGCAGGACACACAGCTGGCTGCATATGTTTTTCTTCTTCTCGGGTGTACCTTGTTTCCGGATAAGAGCGGAAACAAGCTCAGGCCACGCGACATAGTTGACGCGTGTGAGCCCGACAGAGTAGGCCAGTTTTCTTGGGGGTCGGCTACATTAGCGTACATGTATCGCCAGTTAGGATTCTCGAGCCGGGCTGATGCGGCAGGTATCACTGGATGTATGACGTTGTTACAGACGTGGATATACGAGTATTTCCCGGCGTTTCGACCACACCGCGACCCGGTTCCTATTGGGGATGGCCAGCCACGTGCCTGTGCGTGGAGTCCGCGTGTCGAGAAGAAGTCCATTGACCGCCTGCGATCGATACGGTTATTGCTTGACAGGATGTCCCCATTAGAGGTAAAGTGTTTAAATTATTTCTACTTTTATAGTTTGATGTGTTTATTGTATGAATCTTACTAATTTTAAAAAATGTGCAGGTGAACTGGATGCCTTTCGGCCAGAACCCTAGTAATAGGGTACCCAGGACCCTCTACACGGGACTGATTCAGTATCGTGAGATCGTAGAGGCGTACATGCCGCAGCGCTGTCTTCGCCAGCTTGGATATGTCCAAGTTGTTCCTCCTCCACCAGCATGGCCCAGTAAGGCCGTCCGATCTGCGTCGTTGAAGGAGTACGTCGTCCAATGGCCGGCAAGCATGATTGGCACGTGGGAGCAGTTTCCGATGGTTGCCCGCATATGGATTGAGCAGTTGCAGCGGCCGCCAACTGGGGTGGCTGCCATGTGTGACCAGCACTACATGGAGTGGTACAACCGGCACTCGCACCCGAGGTTGATCAGAGACGTCCACCACGGCGACGACGCCGATGATGATGATGTGCCACCGCCCACTGCCGTGGATGCGGTACGTCTCATAAAACATTTGTAGTTGTGTTTTTTTTCATATAATACGTCTCATAATACGTCGTTATTGAATTTTATGTGTTTTGTTATGTGTAGTGGATGGGAAAGATGACGCAGTTGGGACACAGACTTTTTGAGGAGAGGGACAACATGACGACTGCAACAGGCAGAGCTGTTATTGATGAACTGGAACGGGCCCTTGAGCAGTGGCAGTGGGCGTCACAGAGAGATTATTGATATGTCGGCAGTGCATTTATAAAACATTTTCCTAGTTGTTTGTAAAAGTTAACATTATCTGTTCTTATAATTATTATTTTAAGTTCTTAGAATTTGACATTATATTTTTAGTTTTTATAACTTTTATTTTAAGTTGTAATTAGTGGGCATACGAAAACTAAATACAGGTTGACATTTAAATGGGAAAACTAAATACGAAAATTAGAATCCGAAAATTAAATTAATGGGAAAAACATAGCAATAGCAATATTAGGTCACATAGAAAAGGCAACTAGATTGTTCCACTGCTGCACCCGGTCATGATATAACGCATCCCAGCCCTCTACGCTTGCTGTACGAATGGTGTACCACGTTGGTATAATCGGTGGGACCGGAAAATCGGGTGACAGGTCCAGTCGGATGAAATGTCTGTATGACGGCCCCAGAAATCCAATAGCAACCTCTCTTACCGGTCTGGTGACGGTCTCACGCGAACACCAAGGCAGAACCGTGGTACACGGATAGTAAGCTCGACCATGCAAACCAAGGCCGAAATGCATCACTGCACACTTGTAGATGTTTGCAACGGCGAAGAGATCAAGGGGCGCGTCGAACCAATGATTTTGACCGCAACGTCCTCCTCCCCACCGGATACGCTGCAGAGACCTATCCAAGTCCTGTCCGTACACGTGGCGATAAACAGCTCGGTTTGAGGCGATTTCACTGTACATCAACTGACGCACTAAACCGTAGTTGTCTTCACCCATCTGAAACACATCAGCCACAACCCGAAATCCACAGTTACCATCTGCAACCACATCATTCCACCCGTCCAGGAACGGCATCATGAGTCACCGATATAGCACATCCGCACCGAATAGCCACTTCATCACCCAACTCCCTCATCCTGGTGTGCTCGCTCAGAATCAACCCCAAGCAGTAGTGTGACACACGACCATGGAGAATCTTAAATATGAAATGGCTATACATCGTGCCATGTCGCCGTCTGGAGTCCTCGAGAGAGTTCTTGATGTCGTTCCTCTGAGTATCAATAGCCTTGTTTATTCTCTCGAACAGTGTATCCAGAGCAGAGGTGGAAGAATCAATCCAGTCCTTCAGAGCTCTATGAGCGCTCTCAACTCTACATGTAGTAGTGTTTCCAAAATGAAGAACTTGGTTTGTCCAATATTTGACAAACTTTTCCCTCTGAGGCACCCACTGCTGCATCACATAGTCTACGATTGCCGGGCACCATTGGTATGCATCCTTGAAGTTATCCAAGGCTCGGTCGTACTCTGCCTCCGTGGTAGCTTGCAGGATCTTCCGCCACTTACCATTTACCAATCTCTCTGCTGAATCTAAGTTCTTGTTGAAAAGGTTGTAGGCTTTGACTTTCACGCATTTGTTGATGTGCCATGTGCACAGTAAATGGCTCGACTCCGGAAACAGCTCCGCTATAGGGGCAAAGAGACCTCCCTCACAATCGCTGACGATGGCCGATGGCTGAACACTTGGGCCGATGTAATTTCTCAACTTCTCCAACACCCAACGGTAACTCGCAACCGTCTCATCCTTCATAACTGCATAACCAATCAAAAAGTTCTGGTTCGTTGGAGTCATCCCAACCATCTCAACCAGTGGAAACTTATACTTGTTTGTCTTGTACGTTGAATCGATCAGAATCACAGATGGCCAAGACGAAATCATATCAGCACAATCAGGATGCACAAGGAACAAATGAGTCACCTCCGATGTGTCTTCATCAGATTCAAACCAGTACAGGTAACCACGTGCTTGTGCCTGGTGTAGAAGCTGCTGTATAGGGTTCCTTCCCTCTGACCGTTCAAACCTCAATTTATGTCTGACGTTGTAGATGTGTCTTCGGTTTGGCTGGTCTTCAGGAAATTTCTCCAACACAGATGCTAATATTTTAGCAGGCTTCACTTGAGCATCACTCATTTCTTTTACAATTAGTTTCGCAGCAGGACTTAGGCCACTTAACTGTCGATGACCCACTTCATATGCGATCATCTCATGGTTGTGATACCCCCATTTACCGTAACTCTTCACTTCCCAACCGTCACCCCTTTGCTGTTGTCGAACCTTTACTCTGAACTGACACCCACAACCTTTCCGCTTTGTATCAAACCGAATCGCTTGACTGAAATCTCGTTCCTCCCTTTTGCGATAACGGTCGCATCTCAAAATGCGATCCATTCTACCATCCCGTTGAGATTTATGAGTTGCTACTACTAAACAAAAACCTGATCTAATTGCAACCTGTTTCGCCCAATCAACCGCTTGTTGAGCATCTTCGAACAGACCATCGTGTACAAAAATCCCACTATAATCATTTCCGTCTCCACCATAATCCTGCAACAATAACATATAAATATAATCACATAAGAGTAGATTAAATTAATACATTTGACACAACATTAGCACAAAAGCAAAAACAATAATAAATTATAAACAACAAACAAAGAAATAAACAAAAAGTATTCAAAAAAAAAAAAAAAACAAAACACAAAAATAAAAAACATAAACAAAACTTTAGATTAAATAAATAAAAATAAACCAAAAAAAAAAAACAAAAAAAAAACATAAAACGAAAAAAATTGTAAAAAAAAAAAATAAAAATTAAATAAATTAAAAACAAAAACAAATTAAAACAATTAAAAACAAAACAAAAAAAAAAAGAAAAAAATTGTAACACAAAAAAAAAAAAATAAACAAATTTTAAATTAAATTAAAAAAAAAAAAATAAAAAATAGTGGTGGCGCCTAGCCAGGACGCCGCCACCGTGGCGGTGGCGTCTAGCCAGGACGCCGCCACCGTGGCGGTGGCGCCTGGCCAGGACGCCGCCACCGTGGCGGCGGCGTCTTGGCCAGACGCCACGGCCAGGGTGGCGGCGTCCTGGCCAGGCGCCAGAGTTACGGTGGCGGCGTCCTGGCTAGGCGCCACCACTACGGTCACGGCGTCCCGGCAGGACGCCAGCCGCCAATTCGTGGTTTTAGATGGCTTCGTACCTCCTTTTCCGGCGTCAACGGCGTCTCTCCGGTGCATCTACCCGACGTTGAGGGCTCTTCGGTTTCACTCGGCGATCCAGTCCTGCTCCACATTTTTTATGAGTGAAAAATTTTATTTTCGGTAAAAATTAAAACAAGGGCAATAATGTCAACATTTTTAAAAAATGTGGGCTTTATGTAGAAAAACGCGGGCGATGTTTAACAAATCCCCTACTTTTACCACCATATTTTTAGCGGCGATTAAAAACCCATAAAAAATGGAGAAATGAATGACATGGGTGTCATCTTTCTCCACCAAAGCCCCTTACCATCTTCGATTTATGCATTTAACTATTTATTTCTCCATTGAAGTCCTTCCATTTCTCCATTATAACTCTTTTGTTTTTTTTCTAGAATTCATTAATTTCTTATACAAGATTACAATATTAATCCCAACTTATTGGTTGGAATGACAAATTTACCCCTTTTAAATGTTTGAAAGGTTTCACTTGTATTTTCATATTTAGCTTCATTGGTATTCATATCAATCAATCAATAGTATTATTAAAACTCCAAGGCAAGGAGTATCATTCCACCATGTGTCACTCTTTTTGCCATGTGTCACTCTTTCTTTAATTGACAAAGCGACACATAAGCGATTACATGTCAATGTGATAATTGTAGCGATATTCCCATGAGCAATACACCACCAAGCCATTACCTGATTCATTAATTATCATATAGTGAATAAGAACACTCCCTAATTGTTTCTAGCATAATAACGTTGTTTCTTCCTTGATTTACGCTTAACTATTCAATGGTCTTAATAAATTGACCAAAATTTATTTGTAACTGACATTGTCCATAATAACAAATGGAAAAGCTAATTATTTTTCTTCATACTAATTAAGTTTGTAACTGACCAAAAAATAAAATATCACACTATATCAACTTTTCACCTTCATATGTAGTATTATTATTCTTGGTTCTTTAGAGTTTTAATGCCAATGGCATCACCAATTCTTATTTCATTAAATTATTTGATTTTTCTCTCAAATAAATGTTTAGAAAGTTATAACCCTTTCATATAAATCATCCATTTTCAATCAAATAAATATGTCCTTACTAATCACCCCTTTGTATCCCAAATTAGAATAGAATATGTTAGCTTCCATTATTGGAGCTAAGAGAGATCATCAAGAATGGTTGATCTACTTCATGGTATTTTGTATGGGTGATGTTATGCAATGGCAGAGCCATGATTTTAACAATGGTAGGGCACCGTACTACTGGAAAACTTTTATTAAAGTCTTTAATTTTTTTTTAAAAAAAAATCAAGACACATCTACGTACCGCAATAAGACAAAAAATCAAGACACATCTATGTACCACAATAGGGATTTAAGCAAAAAAAAAAAAGAGGAATAAAAGAATGAATGTTGAGTAAGGGATTATAACCCATAACCTTTGCTAGACAAGGTAATGTTCCAACCACTAGGCTATCGGTAAGTTTGAAGATTATAATACATTTTGTATTTTATTTACATGAATTTTTACTAACTTCTTATTTTTTTTTATTTTTTTTTTCTTTAAAAAAATGGTAGGGCACGTGCCCTACCAAGACACATAGCGGCTCCGCCACTGTTATTGTGGAGAGGAAGATTGAATAAACATCAATAAAAGGAGGGACTAAACAACCATGCAAAAGTGAAAAGGTAAACAATAATTATCATCTTTATTAATATCAAAATCCTAAGTGATTTCTTTTATCAGTTGTTGTTATTTTGTGTAGGTTTGACAGGATAAAGTCGTATCTCCTAATCAAAAAAATTACCTAAGTCATCTAACTCAAGAAGATAAGGAAGTAGGGTTGAATCCAGAGGGAAACAAAGTCTTTCTATTCCTAAATGATTAAATATAATCTAGATTATCAAGTAGCCAAATTGTTTTGTGAGAATTAATCTGAGGAGAATAAATAAACTAAAGCAACGTTAAACTTAAGGAAAAATCAATAAATCAAACCAATAAATAATATTCCAGGGTAAAACACAATAAACAATCATCAATGTATCAATTAATCAAATCATAAAGGGCTTTCTCTACGTATTCTAATCACATAATTAATCTACTTTATTAAATCGCATCTCTCGAATCTTGACTTTACCATTTATAAATTAACCTGCCTATTGAAACTAAGCCTAAACATCAATTCTCATATCTTGAATCTCGAATCAATATTGCATAACTCATTCAATCAAACCTTGCCAAATCTAATTGCATAACATTAAATCGATCAATAAAATCAATCGAGCATTAACAATCAGCAATAATAAATTACTCCTTCATATTATTTATGGATCCCCACAAACCCTGGAAATAAAACAACTCATACATATTAAAATCTAAACTAAGCAAAGCAATATAACAAGACATGATTAATCAAAGCAATTAAATTACTGAAAATAAAAGAGAAATAAATCGTTACCAAAATAAACCGAAGTAATGAATTGCATAAACCAAAAGAGTTGAGAAGAAGAGTATTATTCCAAAGCTTAAAACTAAAAATCTGGAAATTATCTAATGGATGATGTTCGCAAATCTCGCTTAACAAAGTATATTTATAGTCAAGCTAAAAATCCTAAGCTAAAACAAAGATTAAGAATCGCTAAGAAACCCTCAAAAACACGCGCCCGGTTGAGCGCGCCTCCGGGTGAAGGGTTATTCCTTCCTATCTGCCTCGCTCGGCCAAGCGCGCCTCAGGGCGAGGGCTTACCCGGTCGGGCGAGCATCCGGGCAACTTAGACTTCTTGATTGGGTTATTTTCTTTGACCAATTTGGATTTCCCCTTTGGGTCCTTAACACTCGGTCCATTGCCTAGGTCTCTTCTCAACTGTCGAGCCCTTAATCACCGGTTTGATTCCTCCAACGCAGTCTTGGGCTACGGAATGTGGTCATATGAACGCGATCCTACTCCAATGCTGGTAGTGGCTCAAATAAGTCCTGGAAAATGCTCCAAATCTGCAATTTCCTATAAAACAATACGAAAACACTAGAAAACGCATATTAGTAATAAAAGTAGCTCCGTAGAACAAAAAATACTCCTAAATATGACCAAGGGACGAGGGTAAAACACTATATAAAATAAACATATCAAGGTTCAACACAAATCAAATACCTACAATGTGAGTTCAACATGTACATGATTCAAGTCCACAAAAAAAATTAAAAAAAGAAAAGAAAAAAAAACATGTACATGATGACGAGCAAGTATAGTTTGTTATAAATTGTTGTTAGATGAAGTTATTTATTAATTTATTATCCTCTTTGGAATGAAGAGAGAGATTATGTGGAAGACGAAGACGTGAGCATGACTACAAATTAAGTTAGGGGATTTGAAAAAATTAGTATTAGTTATACTATGTACATCGAATTATATATTAAGACTTTAAGAGGGAAATGAAGTGACGAGCTTTGAAGTGTATATTTCAAGGTGGCAATTCGAGTCAGCAGGTCGGGTTTGGGTCAAATTTCGGGTTGATTTCAGGTTATGCTTAGAAACTATCAAAAATAGTGTAAACTAAATATTATTACGAAATATGAAATTTAGGTCAAATCGAGTCGAATTTAGGTTGTTCGGGTTCGGGTTGGGTTCGAATTTCTCCTCAGTAAGTTCGGGTCAGATTATTGGGCCAGGTCAAGGATTTCTAGCCCTTATATATGAAAGTATTTAAGCATTTTTTAGGGCTTTCGGGTATGCCACGTCGCATTCCCGATTATCCAGATGCTTACGCAGGATGGCCCTCAATACAGATAAATCTAGTGATTTAGATGAATCCCAGAAAAGTTTTAAGGAAATCAATGATGAAATTGATTTGCATTATCCTTATGCTGCAGGTGTCATGATTGTTCGTCCTTATGTTCCTATTAATGATTGTAATGTGGATTATTACTACAGTTCTGATTATCCTGATAATAGATTCCCTACCCAAAAGGAAAGAAGTGATATGTTACTATCGAACTTTATTTTCCGAATGATCTAGATAACAAAAAGTGTCCGCCCCTTAGATCGCCAAACTACGACGAGAGTTTCGCCTTACTCTAACAAGTAAGCAAGTAGAAACTACCTTTTGAAGCGCCAGTCGCGTAGGGCGACCGGGCCAGGCCAAGTCAGAAAGGCTTTGATGACTCAAGGTTCATATTAGGGAAAGGAGAGTGAGGGGAAGAGGCGACGAGAGTCGGCCCGATCGGGAGGATTAATGATGAACATTAGTGTTTTTAATTAAGCAAAAAATTATTAAAATTTATAGATCCAACACAAATATTATCTCATCTCATTCCTACACATTTAGAAAAACTTCCCACTTCAATAATTTGCTTAATTTATTTTTTATTACATCAAACATGTAATAACCCGGGACTACGCCCGGAAAAACAACTAGTTCATCCTTCATATACTTATTCATATTCTAAACCCCATTTATCAAACCTTCTAAACCCTTCCAAAAACCCTCAAGTCACAACTCCCACGTATCCAAATCAAAATACTCTCCCCAAATCCCAAAACGACGAGCATTAACCAACTTTGCCCCAATTACGACGTCGTTTCGCACCCCTCTTTAGCTTCTTCTCCAAGAACCTTCTTTAATCTTCAGACAATTTCTCCCTTCTCCCTCAATTCATCAACCTCAATTTCTTTCTCTCTCTAAATTTCTCCATCACAAAGCGCCGAAAATGTCGCTAACTAGGGTTTTGGGAAGAGCGTCAAGAACTACGCTTTCCCAATGTCGGGCCTACTTTCTCTCTCCTCCTCCCCTTCATCAACACAATTCCCCTTTCTCTGTCCTATGTAATCGATTCCATTCTCTTTCCGACGTTTCTAGCAAGGTAATTGACCGTTAGTTTTGATGAATTTTTGTCTGTTTTTTTTGTTAATTGTTTAAACTATTATAGGGGTTTATTTTGTTTAGCAGGGTTTTGCTGGGGTTTAAGGATTTAGCCTACATGATCTGATTTTCAGATTATTTTTGTTAATTTATTAAAAAAAAATAGCTAATTTATGATATTTGTGTTCCAAATTGGTTCAAAATGAACTGTAACGATGTGTTAAAAGATTAAGATTATTGTTTTAAAGTCCCAATTTTGAAATTTTAGAATTGATATATTATTTTGCGTTCGAGTTAGTTTTAAAATTTGAGAATTAGGTGTTTTTTTAGAATTAGAGTATTTTTGATATTCTGACCTTTTTTTTGTTTCATTTTCGCTTGAAGTTTTTTTTTGTTGCTCTATATTGTTGGGTTTTGCTAGGGAAGCTTAAGGCTTTACTTGTTATATGTCAACTTGGAGCAAATTTTTGTGAATTTCGGTCTCATATGGTAGTAGAATTATAAATTTCGATAGTTGTAATGTACTTCGTATTGTTTAGGGTATGCTAATTGATTAGAAAATCTCTTAATAGCTAATCATTAACTAATACTCCATCCATCCCTCTTTAATAGGCTGTATTTGATTAGAGGTCATGTTATTCTTTTGATATGTCATAAATGTTTTTGATAATATATACAATTGTTAGCAACTTTAAGAATAGTATGGATCAAGTCTTTATATAAAGTAAGAGAACTACTTTAAATGAGAATTTTCATGATATAACTACAAGATATGCTCCCTAACAATTTGGGACACCCCTAAATTAAAATGTGGCCTATAAAAGTGGGATGAAGGGAGTAACAGTTAATGCACTAGGAAAAGGTAATATATAAGGGGAAGTGATGAGAATTTAACTTTCATCTATTTATCTTGCTCTTGTTAAGTGCTAGGGCTAGTATGTTGCCAAATAATGATGCATATTAATTTGTGGCATGTATAGTAGGCCGTAATATGATTGGTTTTTGTGCTTTTAGCAAGGGAAGTTATGTGACATTGTCCATGGTAAACTTTACCCTCATCTTTTATTTGAATAATTGTTTTTCATCACCACACATTACTACTTTAGAAGTGGTATTGAGTGGTGGTGGAAAATTATCAAGAAGAACTTGTTGGGGGAAGAGTTGCATCACCACAAACCATGGCATGTGACTTCTCTTGCAAGATCATGCTAATCATTACCATTACTTTTTTTTCCCTTTTTACAAATGGCCATAACTACTTTAGTGACTAGGTCTGATCCTTTATTTTATTGACAAATTATTAATTTTCTTTCTTTTTGACGTTTTGCCTTTTATTGCTGCCTTATAGTGAATAATCTAGAGGAGTTGCTGAGGTGATAATTCTTTGATCAAATTTGGCTACTGGTATCATGGATTTAGGCGTCTTAAGTAAAAAACAAAAGTTATTGGAAAAAAATATAATCTTTTTTATCTTAGTAGATTTTCCTGCAATATTATAGAAAAATGTATACACAAAAAACAGATACCCACAGGCATGCTTGTCGACTCAAAGGGGAAAGTAACAGACTGTAAGGGGAAGGGAGTTTCAGCTATTCACTAGAAGACCATGGTACTTTTATGCTTTTGAGTATCCCTATGCACAATTCTTCTTTTTCATGTATTACCTTGCCTCACATGTCAACCTTCTCCGGTTCTTTTGACGCCACCCCCGGTGGAGAATTTCACGAACTCATTCGCTTTGAAGGTGGAGAATGCCACAAGCTCGTCAGCGGGGTGGTGGAGGAAAGGAATTCACCACACTCTTTGGTCTCTCTTTTGAGAGCATGGCCATCAATCCACAAGAAGAGCTGCGGAGGTTAGACGGGCAAGGAAATTATCTCAGATGGCAATGCAGGCAAAGAAGCAGGAGCAGGAGCAGAGCAGGGGAAATTAGATTATGTTGGTTTCTAGATTCTGTTTTCAGTGGTTGTTCATTGTTTTCAGTTGAACTTCATAAATAGCTATTTTATACTCTGTTGTGTTGATTATCTCAGAGTATTTTGAATGTTTTAAATGAGATTAATCTTCCAATGTGTTTAAGTCACATTAATTCTGTCATTGATGTGTTTAAGTCGCATAATTCTGTCATACCACTAGAATTGTGCATAGCCATACTCAAAAGCATGAAGGTACCATGGTCTTCAAGTGAATAACTAAAACTCCCCTCCCCTTTCAATCTGTTACTTTCCCCTTTGAGTTGACAAGTATGCCTGTGGGTATCTATTTTCTTTCCCCTTTCTCTATGGGTACTAGTGAGGGGAAAACATAGTTATACATTAAGGATATAAAGCTTACTAGGGAAATTGAAGATTTTCCTGCTTATTGGTACCTAGACAACTATTTTGAAGATCATCCATTAGTTTATTTATTGGTGTTGAGGGAAAATATTACCCCACAAGGTAGTGAATAATCAAGTTGGGTTGCTGCGGTATTTTTTTTTTTTTAGCCAAATGAGTTTAATGTTATAGACATGCTAACATTCTTAGTTTACCCTCCGCTTTACTTTATGTTCTTCAATGTATGGTTTAACGCCTTATGATAAGCATAATCATATAAGGATCAGAATGACCTTTGTTCTCTTCCTTGCCCCCATGCCTTTACGGTATTCTGTGTATTCCAGAAGATGGGTGCCTTTGTTTTGGATTTCTCATAGGTTTGATGGCTGGATTTAGGCTAGACTTTGTAGGATTGAAACACATGAGTTATTACATGTTCAATATGAGTGTGATTTTAGATTTGCCACTTAAAGTTGTCTTCAGCTATTTTCCGAAGTATTCTCTACTCCCTTGTTATTTGCCATTAAACAGTTTTATATATTGAGCGTCTGACATTCCCGTCTAGAGTGGAAGTTGTTATTTCTCCTAAGATATCTTACCCTGTTAACGCCTTAGATCACCATTCTTACACCTATAATATAAATGTAGATTGCATTTTTGGGGAATTCATTGTGGAGACGTGACTACTACCTGTGTCCCAACCTTTCTTGTTTCAAAATCTTGTATATTACTTCAGTTGCAGTACACATCCATTACTACTGTATTCAATTTGAGAGCTTTTACGTTTTTGGAATCTCTTGAAAGAGGTTTTTCTAAATCATCATTAAAATCTGTGGGGGCTTGTAGAGTTGTATACTTTCAGATTGTGTTCATATGATGTTTCCTGCCTTGATGAAAATTGGATTTTAGGTGTCCATTTTTTATCGTAGTGCGACTGCTATCTGATTCAGGGATTTGTACATGTGAAGTTTAAGCCTTTATGTCTGATAGGGACCTCTTTAAATGCACATTGATGGTAAATTTTGCATGTTTATTTTGTTCTTTGAAATGTATGCTAATCTTTCTTTGGCTCTATATATATGTTTTAATTACGAAATAAAGCTATTTTGTATGTTTTTGCTAGGCATCTCCTTTGCATAATGGACTATGTAGAATTGTTGCTTTCCCTCATCGTGAAATGTCAACCTTTGCATCTCCTGAACAAGAGCAGGGGACACCTGCTGAGAATAAAGGAGATAATGGTGGTGCTGATGGTGCAAAGCAATCAGGTGAGGGAATTAATGCAGACAGTGAGACTTCTGCACAAAGTCAAGAAACAGGTTCTACTTCAGATACACAACCTACGTCTCAGTCTGTCAAAAGACGGAGTCGAGGCACTAAAATAACTGCCTTTTCTGATTCAGATTCCGAGGAAAACATGGATGACCTTTCCAAAGAAGATCTGGTAAAACTTGTGCTGGAGAAGGAGAAAACCTTGGAGAACAAACAAAAAGAGTTTGCTGAATTTAAAGACAAATTTCTTCGTAGTTACGCCGAATTAGAGAATATCATGGAAAGAACACGACGCGATGCAGAGAACTCAAAGAAATTTGCCGTGCAGGTTTGTGTCTATGATTTGGATGCTGGTTCCTATTACATTTCCTTTAGTAGCACTTCTGACATATTTTGTGGCACATTGCTTGTTCATACTGCAGAGTTTTGCAAAGAATCTACTGGATGTTGCTGACAACCTTGGCAGAGCAGCCTCTGTAACCAGAGAGAGTGTCAATAAAATTGATGTCTCTCAGGAGACTGTTGGAGCAATGCCACTTTTGAAAACCCTGCTGGAAGGTGTAGAAATGACAGAAAAGCAGCTTGCAGAGGTAATAATATTTCCAACATATACTTAATTTATTGTAGTCACCTCCTAGTAATTTGAATATTATTACATGATTTCTACCCCTCTCCTCCCCATCATCTTAGTTTGAATTTTAACAGTGTAAGTGTAATTTTTATATTGCTGACTTTGTAGAATTTACTGGTATCATGTTTATCTATTTGCCACAAAGTTTTTGTTAATTTGATCTAGATCAGATGATTGTATAAATTCGAATAATGTAGGCGTCCACTTCACTTGCACATATTATATTCTTGCTAAGAGAGCATTATTCTTTCAGGTATTCAGAAAAGCTGGTGTTGAGAAATATGAATCTATTGATGAGCAATTTGATCCTAACAGGCATAATGCTGTGTTTCAAGTTCCTGACAATTCTAAGCCTCCTGGCACTGTTGCTGTTGTCCTCAAGGTAATGTCCAGTGCTTTGATCTAGATATAAGTGTAAGAACGTTAGTTGATGTGATGTAATTTCTTGGTTCTTAAAAAGTAATAAGTTCAGCTCATCTAGTCTTTTTACTCATGTATGTTTATCTTGCGTGCAATTCTCTTTTATATGTGACTTTTATGTGTTTACTCTTCTGGGATGTAGATACTTTGAGGGTTTTTGCATGTGTTAGCCTGTGGTTGTCTTATGAAACTTGTTGATAATGGGCCTTAAAGGCATGCTGTGGTATGAGAAATTATCTGATTGTGAAGCTGAATTAGTTTTGAGGACAAGGTATTGTTGATATGTTTTTTGATCTTTTTTTTTTTTGTATTATTGTTTTTTACAATCCTTAAGGGGGGGAAGAGCCCTGCGTAAAGGAAACACAGAAGTTTCACACTAAACAGAAAGAGTATTTGGTCATATAGGCTTGTGCTATCTGAATTTTATCTCTATTAAAAGCATTGATGAATGGTGTTGTATGGTTTCTCTGCTAACCTTTTTATGTCTTCTCACCTTGAAATGGCTTGCTATTCTTTCTTAGTTTCAGGGCCTCTAGTGGCCTTCTACTCTATAGATTTGGCATAGGGGGTCAACATTGATCTTGTCTTCAAAATAAGAAACATTTAGACTATAGAGCTTTCTTCTGAATATACTGAAATAGTTATATGTTATCAAGTCCTCAATTAAATGGCTTGAAGTGAGGTCCTGTTGCTATTAAAAGTGGCCTTGATTATCTGTGAAGTAAATTAATTTTGGCATATGCAGGCGGGCTACATGCTTAACGACAGGATCATCCGACCAGCTGAAGTTGGTGTTACCATTGCTGTAGAAAATAACGATGCCAGCTCTTGAAGCTCAAGATATCTTGTCCAAGCCCCTTCACTATACCTGAGAATTTTGTCAATGCTTGCAATTGTCTGAATATTACAACACTTTTCTGACACTAGGTTAGCATAGTTGCCTCCGTGGTACTATTTTTTGTCTCCTTCCCTTGAAATTTGTTGCAATTACAACATAAATGAGCTTCAAAGCAACATTTAGCTCTACTTTGTATTTATGAAGTGATCACAGGCTAAGTTTACTGGTGGCTTCAGGATAGTTACGGGCTATAGCTTCTGGATGTCGAGTCAATTGGGTAATTATAAGCAAAAAATGCAACAATTAAGGTCAAGTGATTTGGTAACTGCAGTTGTACTTTACATGGGTATAAAAAATTTAGTCTTAAGCCATGTTCTTTTGGGTTGAATGCAATAAACTAAACTCAGCTGAATGAACTTATAGGGAGGAAATTGATTGGACCAATTGGAACAAAGCTAAAGTAAAATGAAAATAAGATTGAAAAAACAGTGTAAAACATCTCATATTCTCACCCATGAAACACAGATTGGCACCAAGTCCAATGCCAGCATGGGAAAATTACTCATATGTTATTTTGAATATTTGGTTGTATATTTAATTTAGGATTTTATTAGAAATTACGAAGTGTCTAAAAAGTCAACATTGGTAAAAATGTAAGTGCTTTAACATTTGTAAAAATATGACATATATAAACCACATAATTGAGTAGCATTACCTATCAATAACTATATACTAAAAGAAACACCAGCAATGACACGTGTCATTTTCTGGTGTGTCTCTTAGTTTTTTTTTTTAACAAAAATCTATTTAGGAAACAAATCTTAAACAAAAATAAAGTATAACAAATTTATACATAAATAAAAGATTAGATTTGATGTATCCTTGAAAACTATGTTTGAATATTTTTATAACATAATACAGTGTATTAGAAGCTCCAAGAAAATAATATGAATATAAAAAATTACTTAAAATAAAAGATTTGATGTATCCTTCCACAAAAAATATTAACAACTACAGAGTATAAATTTAAGAAGAAAAAAATCGGATTCTTAAATGTGACATATTGAGTGTAATGTACTACGTTTATTACAACACCAATTTACTTTCTAAAAAAATAAAAATAGAAATCTATTTACAGATTAAATACGTATTACATAGTTTTAAGAAATTCATTTGGTTAATAAGGAAAAAAAAATACCAATTTGTTGGTAAAATATACAAAACTATATAGATATAGTCAAATACGTATATTAAAATACCTATCTGATTAAGAGACTCTTTCATAATAAATTCATTATAATATTTTAGATAATTTTTTTTTAATTAAATATTGTTTTAATTTAAGAAAAATTATTTAAAATTATCGTGCATGACACGGGACCTAACCTAGTTAAAGAAATATGCTACATTCTCTCATGTTAACTTTTCAAAGTTCTTCAAACTATCGTTGTTTTTTTGAGGAAAAAAAAAATTGTTTTTTTAGTAATTTTTTTTTTTGTTTTTTTAGTAGAAATAGACCAAATAGTTATTTGACGAATTTGTTGTATGAATAATTAAATACAAGTATGCCATAAACCTGAGGGAAGTGAACATGTGGTCCATGGACGTAAAAATATAATTGTAGACTTGTAGTTGTCATAGGTGTACTACTCATCATGTTTTTAAAAAATTTCTTAAGGTTTTTTTTTATTTTTTTTATTTTTTTTTATTGGGTGTAGAGAGAATCATAAAAGATAAATGAAGTATATGAGATTTGATATCCATTTTTATAGGTACAACACTAGTATACTACTAAGATTTTAACTAAGTAAATAAGTTAACAATCACTCCAAAACGTATATACAATAGACAAAATTAACTTTATATGGAGTAATGGTTTGCCTTTAGTTGTTTGTGCCTTTTGCGTTTTGAATAACCATTAACAAATAACAATCACATGCTCTCCAAATTAATTTATGTTCTCATGCTACCTAAATTGAATTCTCAATTTCTCATAGCTAGATGGAAGTGTGAAGATTAGTATCCCCATCTAAAGACTATGCCTTAACCTAATTCCGCTTTCATCTGCATTTGGTTTTTGAGAAAAATCACCTAATTTGACCCTTGTTATGCAAATGGATCATATGGTTTTCTTTGCCTTATCCTAGATGGCTATTGCAACTTGTTAGGATATTAGCGGATAACAACATAACATAAACAGGTTCATCTGCTATTCTTCCCTCCGAATAGCTCATGGAAAGCAAAATTTGAGCAGAAGCTCCTTTGATCTCTGTGAGTACAAGAGAAGGCTCTTCAAAGTTGAATAGGTTCATCTTTCTCCCCCACAAAAACTCAGGTTGCTGATACTATTACTTCCAGTAATGCAAAGCCTGTTTATCTGTCTTACTTGTTGCTGTCTGCGATTAAATCAATCTCATCCCTGAATATGACCCTTGCTTATCCTTAAAGTGTAGGACAATAACAATAAAGGATGAGTAAAAGGCTGAAGGATTTAATTCTGCCCAATATATGAACACTGAGAATTAACTTGTCAACACATTCGTTCTACAAGGAATTTGACATTACATTACATTTAAAGCAACGTAGAGTTGCACCAGGGTTTACCATCCTTGACAAGAGCATAGGATGTCATACTTACAAAGCCCTTTAACAAAATACTACCACCTGGTTAACCACAGCCAGTCAGCCAGTGAATGGGATCAATCTACAATATCCACAACACCGAAGCCATTATTTCTGTACGATCTACAGGCGAAAATCCTTCAATTAATAGCCCATAATCCTCTTTTTTGCAGACCTGATTGGGTATTCTTGTTCTCCAGGTGCAAACCAAGATTCGAGTGGCTTCTCCTTGTATAAATTAGATCACTGTCACTGGTTGTTCCCTGCAAACAAATTAGCAAGGATTAAAATACTGATAGCTACAAAATCTAATTCATGCATATCAGCCATGGATCATAATCATCGTATACAGAATACCATTTCATCCCTGCACCTTTGTTCTTTTTTTCCTCTTATCATCATAGAGTTACATAAATGGATAACTAGGACTTCAGACCGTCTATTGGGTGTATCACTTGTGAGATGGAAGGGAGATAAGCTCCATACATGCGCCCATCAGAAGGTAAAAATAAATAAATGAATAAATAAAGCACACAATTTCAAGCAAGGATATTTTTCACTTTTCAGACCATGATAAAAATGGCTAAGCCTGTCTGCGGAAGCAAAAAGTTCTTTTTGGTATATATTAAACGAAGACAAACAGAAAGATAAGAAAAATTGTGAAGGATACTGGATGGGTTCAACTTGATCTATGGACACTAATACCTCACAACTAGCTAAGCTAAGGCTGCCTAAGACCTCGCATCATATCTGTCTACATCAATTATCTTCGTGGTTTCCCTTCCCACCATCAAAATAATAGTACTAGCTAAGGCAAGTCTAGCAATAACTTATTACCTGACGTACTCCCATGAGGTCAGTGTTGATATCCAGCAACCCATATATATCTTCACTGTCTATTACTGCCTTTTCTGCATACTGGTCAGTTTCTCCTGATTTATCTTCACCAGCAACTCCTTTTGCAGTCAGCTGCTTCTTCTTCTCCTCAAAGACGGTAATCTGCAATTGAAAGCCATGATTTATGTAACACATAACATGCATTCTAAAACACAGCTATTATGTTAAATCACAAATACAACAAAAAAGAAAGTGGCTAGCGCTAGCCTATTACAAAGTACTAAGGAAGTTGTGGACAGTCAGCTTGAACTAAGAGTAAATATAATAAAAAGAGTTTATAGCATATAATAAACATAAAATATACAGAAATGAGATATTAAAAGATGAGTCCACTTGATCTAGATGTAAGAAGTACAGTTAGAAAATCTTGCAATCATATATAGCAGCTGGTAGTAGGCTCTTCTTCCATTCAAAATTACCAAGGGAAAATTCATAATCATCAATGGGAATAGCAGCGTACTTATCGCACATAGCATTCTAAAATTCCTTATTATATATATATATTTTTTTTTTGACTGATTTTTGGAAGCACATACATTACATTACTACAGCATCTAGAAACTCAAAGTACTTTTAGTCAATTGACGTTGGAATTAAACCAGTAAAAACCAAGAAAATTTCAACTTGTTTTCCATGTTAAAGATGACATTGTTTGCCATGAATATAGGAAAAGAAATTGAATGGAAAAGAGGAAAGGGTAATGTTAAGTGTTATTATGAATTGTTTGGTACCACCTAAGGAAAGGAAACCCGGAAACAACTTTGCGAATTCTAACCATATGGTTGGGAGGGGGAACAAATGGGAGGTTATGGACTTACGGTTATCTTTAGGAAATGAAGTGTGTTTACCCTACCTCTCATACCAAAGATTTGGTAATGGAAAGGATTAATTGATTCCATTTCCACCCCTTAAAAACACTATACCAAACATGCTCTACATGAAAAAGAAAAGGCGTCATAAGAATTCCCACAACACAGGAACCAAAAATTTCCGATAATCAGACTGTCAATAGTTCTCTATTATTCAACACTTCCCCAATTTATTAAAGCTTATACATTCAAAAATTAATTACTAATAAGCAGTAAGCATACACATATTATATTACTAAAGTAAGCACGTTATCAAAGATTAAGGTCATTTAATAGAATCAAACCCATCATCAAGTAGGGTCTAAACAAAATCATGATCATGCAAGCTGAAATTCATAGCCAATCACAAAATGACAAAAAAAATTATCAATGAAAGTGTTCATCATTATAAGTAAAAGCAACCAACATCAATGAAAGTGTTCATCTTTTTAACATATAACAATAACTTCATCCAAAAACCCTAGCTTTCTACTTAAAACCTTATTCTCTAAAAAAAGAGGGGGAATTTATAATTTTTGAAAACCCAGAAAAATTAAGAATAAAGGGTACATATATATCTAATTTATTTCTTTTTCTAGCAAAGCATTCAACACAATCGAAATCATTCAACCACCCAAAAACCCTAATTTCATACTTGTCCTAAAACCCTCATTTTGAAAAATTCTTAAAAACAAAAGGAAAAATTAAGGGACCCACCGGAGTATAACGAAACATGCGACGACAAACTTGATCGGAATTAGAATTCCCGTCGTCGGCGGCGGAGGGAGGACGAGAAAGTGGGGTCCATTTACAGAGTAGAAGAGGAGAATCGGATGGTTTGAGACCGTTGGATAGGAATAGTTTGCGGGGTTTAGAAGGGGTGGAGGAGTGAGATGAAGACACGTGGACCCATTTCTTCTCCCACCTTCGAACGGGCCCACGAAAGGTGGCCGGAGAAGCGGAGGAAGAAGAAGAGTTGCCGTACAAGTAGCGGGAAGCTCTTACAGGGCGCGAGTTAGAGTGAGAGTGAGTGTGTGTGTTAGAGTTTGTGGAGGGTCCCTCCATTGTTGTTGTGTTTTTTTACTGGTTTCACTGTTGTTTTTATCTCTCTTCTCTTCTTCAGGGTTCAAATGGAGGGTTTTTGCAATTTGATATGGATTATTTAAGAGGTTAGCTATTGCGTTGTTGAGGAGTAATTATATAGGACTAGGATATTAAATAGATAGTCTCATAGTCATCTAGATAAGGTTTTAGCTTTGAGAGAAAACGAGCTTAATTTGGATTAATTCCTATCCCTAAAATTTGAAAAATAACTATACAGTTTTAAAAGATATTTAATAACGTAGGAGCGTCACTAACATGTATTTATAGGTATAGTAACGCTTAAAATATTCTATATTAATATGAGTATTCTATCAGATCAATTTGGAATTTTTTCATATTTTATTAATTTAAAATTGAGAGAGTTCATAAACTTCCTTTTAGGCTTCCCCATTCCCATATATACTTTATTTTTATAGGGTTTTTAGTTACTAAGTAATTTGGTAGCGAAAATGTCCAAAAATATTTATTTTTATAACTTAACATGTGCCCATGAACACATGTTAGACAAACTTTTTTTTTTAAAACGATGAATTGTTATGAAAAAGTAGTAGGGGTGATTCCAAGATTGTTTGGTGGATATGGTGAGGGACTCCATCATCATCTACATTTGTTAAGGAGTAGGAGTTGTTCATTACCTAATCCCCTATACTCTCAAGCACTTAGCACTAATCTATATAGTTGGGCTGACTGTGCTTGTGAGAAGTGCTAGTTTATTAAAATCCTTTTTCTTACGGAAAAGACTTATGGTAATACTCATCCCTACATGTTAAATGACAATATAACATGAATTAACATCTACACTATCTCGGGTTAGGAGGGACTGAGGGAGGAGAGGTTGGGGAATATAAATGAAGACTCGGGTGATGTAGAGGGGTAAAGAAAATCATTCGCCAATGTAGGATAGGTTTTATCTGCTTACTTGAATTTGTTCTAATTTAATTGAATGGTATCACCTTTACTCCAATTCTCCAAATATATTTAGCAATATCGTAATGACATAATGCTCAAAAGTAAATATTCTGAGGTCCTACATGATCGAATTGAGTTAAAAATCGATGGAATAAAATACAAAACATGAATTATTACAAGCACGGATGACTAATTTACGAGTATTACGGTAGTGTAATATACAAGTATTTGTTTATCAACAGTTAGATTAAAGTAAACCCAATAGAGTAATTAAAAAATCGAATTGATAGGTAAGAAGTTCAACCCACAATCCACTTACTAAATGAACCATTTTATTCGTATTTACTAGAGATTCATTAAAAATTACTACTCGTAAAATAGAGGAAAAGAAATGAAATAGAAAAAACCAAATATCTAATCCCAAATTCACAATTCACAAGTCATAGATTACATTTATCCATTTAATCAAACAACTTCCTCCCTCTCTTCTTCACTCCACTGAAAACAGTATAGCACAGCCATGTCTTCAGAACTTTGGAGCTCAGCAATTTCCATGAATCTTTCATTCCATACTCGTTCTTCTTCTTTCTCTTTCTTACCTACCAACAATTTCCACCCTCTTCACTTAAACAAATCCAACAACACCCTCTACAAATTCCTCCATTTTTCTCCTTCTTCCCGCCAATTCTCTGCCCTGCAACACCAATTATCCAAAGCTCCAACCCATTTATCAGCTTCATCCTCTGCTTCGTCTTCGACCGCGAATGCCGAAAAGGAAGATAAGCTTCCTGCTGATATTGACATCACAGAGATTACAGAACCCAATTCTAGAGTAATTGTTCAAGTTTTTTGTCTTTAAATTTGTAATCTTTTTGCATTATTGAGCATAATTTGATGATTTTCTCAATTGGGTATTGGTTGCTTTCTTGAAATTTTACTAAAAATCCATATGGGCTATTCTCTTAGTGATGAGTTTTCATGTGGGTGTTGCTTAATTAGTTTACTTTTATTGAAAATATAAATGGGTTATCTTTGTTTTCCCTATCTATGATTGAACTGTCTGTGATTTCAATTTTCTACAAGTATGTAAATTTATATATGAATTTTGTCTTGTGAGTTGAAAAAAATCATGGAATTCAAATGAATTTTCCTCTATTCCCTCTAAATTTGATGTGTTTTCTCATGTCAGGTCAAGTTGACTGTGAGTGTTCCATCAGTAGTATGTGAAGATTGCTATAAAAAAGTTATGCAAGAGCTTTCGAAGCAGGCAAAGGTGCTCCTCTCCACACTTTTCTTTCCTATTAGAAAGTTTCTTGTAAATAGTAGCTCCTGGATTAAATTTTGTATGTATGCATGACATATACCTAATTTGTTTACTGATTGAATTAAATATTCCGTCCCACTTTTTCTAAGTCATATTTCTATGGTGGAATTCCCAAATGATAGGCCACTTCATAACTGATTCTGATTTATCATGAATTTTCCCATATTACTTCCAAGTTTCTAAGGATTTGGTCCTTATCATCTTAAGATTCAGTAAAAAAAAAAAAAAAACAAGGTAACTATGGTACTTTTAGTGAATCCTTTAAAAATTACATTTAACCAAATGTGGCCTATTAAAGCGGGATGGAGGAAATATTATGCCTTTCTGAGGACCTGTATTCACATTGAAGCTTGATGCGCTGATATGTGTTTGGATATCGTTCCCTTTTATAATTTTATGTGAGCCAGAAGATTGTGCTGTGGTTTAGTTTTCTTAGGGCTTTTGTCCATATATTTATGTTTTTGTGATGTTCACCTTTAATCCATTATGTTGTTGAATTCTTATGTATAGTACGACTCAGTAGAAGTTGGAACCAGTTCTTGGGAATTTATTGGGTCACAATAACTCAGATGTCTCAATGAACCATTCTGCTTGCTTGATGTAAAGTACTGAGCAGATAATGCATCCACGGAATTTCCCAAACAATCTCATTACAGTTGTAGTACAAGGAGTGTTGACTTCTTTGGTAATCAAAACTCCATATACTGAACTTCCTTACCCAGCTCTAGGCAGGATTCTTGTAGAGGCATTAGAGTAATGGTATGGTATTGCCTTAATGATTGGTTGAGTTGGTTGCACTCACTTTCCTTCCGGACTTCTTGTAACTTAGTTCATGTCTTTGTATATATATCTTTTGATTACTCGTATTCATACAAGTTATGATTTTATATTCTTAGGTTCCTGGATTTCGACCTGGAAAGCAAGTTCCAGACAGTATTCTTCTTAGCTATGCTGGGAAGCGAAATGTTGAAAGGGCTACTATTGAGTCTATACTCAAAAGGACCCTTCCTCATGCCTTGTCATCGGTATAATCCATTTCCTTTTGAATATATTGCAATAGAATTTTTTTATTTATGTGAAATGCCTTTATACACCAATTTTTTGCTTGATGAGTGCACCATTCTGCATTCATACTTTAGCCTCACTATGCTTTATTGTGAAAAAAATTGCTTTGATGAGATTACAAATTAATTTTCTTTCTTTTTTTTTTGTTGGTCATCTGATAAAGGTAAATGAAATAGCTTTACAAGATTCCGTTAGAATCATTACTTCCTTTGCAGAGTTGGAGAAGATGTATGCCTCATCAAATTCTTTGAAGTAAGTGATTTATATTATATGAAGAATTATCTGTTGTATTCTGGTAACAATTTGATAAAAATATGTATCATGCACGTCAGGCAACTTAGATGCATATTACGCAAATTGGGAAGATGAAGCTATAACCTACTCATTGTATGCGCATCAAGGCTTCATTCATTTGAATATAAAATCGGCCTAAACACTGAATATATGATGGTTGAAAATTAAGGATGTGCGTTTTTATTGGGCTTAGCTGATTTGAAAGTCTGATTACAAGTAAATGTGGGACCATCTTGGTGGTGTACCTTTTCAGGATTTCTGACCATCTTACTACTAAATTCATGTGTTTTGTTTTGTTGCTTGCATCTTGTATCATATTTTTGTGTAATTCATACAGGTTTGATATCGTCGTAGATGTGATGCCTGAAGTGAGATGGAATCCTGAAGATGGATACAAGAACTTAAAGATTGTTGTTGAAATAGATAATGAAATAACTGCTGAGGTAGCTTGCGAACGAGAGCTAAAACGTCGCCATAAGACATTAGGTCCAATGAGAATAGTGACTGATAGAGGGCTTCAGGTAATTGTTGAGAGTGGAAAAGTACTTATTCTATTTTTAAGCAAGCATATCTCAATTTAGTGAATTTACTATCATGGAAGAAATTTGATCAAAGCTTCATTTACGTAAATGAGATGCTAGAAAGCTTCATTACGTAAATGAGATGCTAGAAGCTAGATATCATAACTCAAACATGTACGGTTAGGCCATCATGGTCAAGCACTCTAGTCTGTGTTCTACTGTATAGCCCCTCTAATCCAAAATATAGAATGTTTTTTTTTTTTTTTTTTTTTTTTTTTTTTTTTTTTTTTTTGAAATTTAACCCATAATAAGAAGTTAGATAGATTGTGTTCGAGTTGCATTAGTAGTGTAAAATGGCATTTAATGTTGTTCTGATATCGTGGAACTAGTAATATTATGGATTGGCGAGAGATTGTATACAAAATAAGATCCAACTTTTTTGGTAACTACATTTCAAGATAAAGTCAGGGTTTTAGAATTTACTTTTTAGCCAGTGCGAGATTGAGAGAGAGTTTTCAAATAGATTTACTGATTCTTCTTTCTCCAGTGGTGCAAATCTGATGCTCTCTCTCTCTCTCTCTCTCTCTCTGAATTCCAGCATATGAGCTTTATAAAAAAAATTATCTACTATCTTTAAGTACTTCCCTGTAATCTTTTACTGATGCTATTTAATTGCTTATTTTTTATTCTGCTATTTAAGTACTTCCCTGTAATCTCGGTTATCATTGATTGTATGCAGGTTGGTGATGTTGTGGTAGTGGATATATCAGCAGCAACACTTGAGGAAGGTGGGAAAGATTCTCAAAAGATTCCATCTGCCGAGAGCAAAGGTTTTGCTTCTATGATCTTAGCCGCTTTCTATTAAAAGTACATTATTGTGAACATCTCAGTTATCCTTTGGAATCTTTGGATTCTATGATCGACTTATCTTGAATTTGGACTGCACTTTTCGATGGAAGATTACAGTAGACCCATAAAACTTAATAAGGTAACGATAAAAAGTCAGGGACACACAATTTCTTAAAAGCAATATTTCGTGAGAAAGTGGTTTTGTGACTTTTGTCTGAATTTGATGCAGCTTTCTGGCTACTTTTGGGGAATTTTCACCCTTTTCTTTGCTATACATTGGTTTCAGTGATATCCTTGTCATTTCATATGATCCATTGTTCATCTAGTTATTCTTTCTATCTTGATGACTACAAGGTTTTTCCACTCTATACATTAGAAATTAACGGTGCAACGGGAGGGAGTTTGTGGTGCAGGTTCAACACTTAAGAACAATATCATAATTTTATGTGATGTGAGAAGTGTTAGGGCTTCATTTATGTGCTAGACTTTCACATTTCATGCTTAAGATTTTTGATTCTCGCTTTAAGTATAATCAGGTAATTTGCCAAGGGTACGTGCATCAACTCTTAAGTCTTAACTATTGATTTGTATGTTCTCAGGTTTCAACTTTGACACAGAAGATGCTGAAACTGTTCTTCCTGGTTTCCTTGATTCTATAATTGGAATCCGACAAGGTGAAACAAAATCCTTTCCACTTGTGTTTCCTGAATCGTGGAAACAAGAAGATCTTCGTGGAGTGCAAGCTCAATTCACAGTGAGTATTGTGCTTTCTGCAGAACCTCATGTTACCTAGGAAAATAAGAAGGGAAAAACAAAAAACATTCATTGGCGTATGCTGACTTCAAAAATGCATGATATGTTCTGTAAAGCTTTGCATTTCACTACATTAAAAAAATCAGTTGATAGAATGTTGTTTCTTCCTTGAATAGAATTTGCTGTTCAATCATGACATAATTTTTTTTTATAAAAAAACAATAATTTAAGTACCCAAACGTTTCATATCCAGGTAGAGTGTAAAGAACTGTTTTACAGAGAGCTGCCGCCGCTTGATGATTCCCTTGCTGAACAGCTTCTGCCAGGATGTTCAACTTTGGAGGAGGTAAGCTGTTTAAAATGACTGTAGCTTGTGGTGGCTTTAGGAAGGAGATTAATATGTCATTATCTTACTTATGCTACATATTTGCAGGTCAGGGAAGCATTGCTACAGAGATGCCGAGAGCTGGAGAAAACAGCCAAGGACCAAGCAACAGATAATGCAATCCTAGACCAGATTCGTAAGGTATTGCTGTCTTTTCAATTTTCCTGCGCCAGCTTCTCTAGAATAGCAATTGTAATGGGTCATTGAAGAACTCAGATTTTACCTCAACAAAATAGTGTAGATCTTACATTAGGGTGTCACAGCTTCTAACTTTAAATCTTTTTCTAAATACAGATGGTCGAAGTTGATATTCCTCAGTCCTTGTATGAGGAAGAAGGCAGGCAGATGTTTGGATCAAAGCTTCTGGAGGTTCAGGTCAGCACTTACTATTTTCCTCAGTCCTAGTATGAGTAAGACTGGAATTTACTCCTGAAAAGTATTATAATAGGGAGGGAGATACGGAAATTCCAACGTGACTACTTGCCCAAGTAGATAGAATCACAAAAAAGAAAAACCATAAAATTGAGAGGCTTACTTGCTTCGACATGCTACAAAGCTAGTCTCACTCCTCAAGTTCTCAAATATGTGGTTGGAGAGTAGGAAAAAAAATGAACTTTAGAAGGTGATTTATAATAGGAACAAGTGGAAAATGCGCTGTTTGGCTTGAATTATATTTGGATGATAAGTCATTTGGTTCAGTTTCAGGCCGGGGGCCGGATCAAATGCAGTTAGGTGAGACTTGGGCCTATTGTCAATTACAGTATTTTATAGGAAATTTTGATTTTTGGTACCACAAAAACACCCTTGTTTCACTTTTGCTACCGCTCCTATTTTTTTTTTATTTTACTACCACCTAAAATCACATAATTTAAATTTCACTACAACGGATTCCGTTAAGTTTATTCAAAAAAAAAAAAAAAACCAGCCACCCTCAACTGCCCCCCCTCCCGTCAGCCACCCTCCCCCCTGCCGGCGGCCGGCGCTTGGGCGAACGCCGGCGACCCCACCCCAAACCCTTTCCCCCACCAACGGACGACGATGATGATGATTGTATGATTGTAGGGGGGGTCGATTCGAACAAGGGGAAAATCGAAAAATTTTGACCTCTAATTCGACAAGTTGTGTCGAAATTGATTGAGGGCTTTGTTTTCTTTAGATTTCAATTGCAAAATCATGTAAATAATTGTTATTTTCGTTTTGAAATCAAAGAGTTTGATTCAAAAATTTTAAAAACCCTAACTTTTTCCCCAATTTGATTTTGAATGAAAATCATCATATTAATTCAATAAGATTGAAAATTGATACCAAAATCTTGTTTTGGGATTAAAATCGAACATCAAACCGCTAGAAAATCCTAATTTTGATTCGAAATTGTTCGAATTTTTGGACTCGGTTTTCTTGTTCGTCGCGGCACCGTGGCAAGGCGTTTGTTCCTAGTTGCGCGGCATTCAAGTGGGCGTTGGCTGGTTGCGGTGGCTAGGCGTTTTCAAGCGTCGACGTTGGTGGCTGAAAGTATGTTCCTGGCTGCTACGTTGGCTGCTGCTGCGTCTGTTCATGGCTGCTGCTGCTGCGTTTGTTCATGGCTGCTGCGTTGGCTGGGGAAAGGGGAGGGGAAGGAGTGGGGATCCGCCAAGGGGGATGGCTGGGCTGGTGTGGTTGGAAGAAGAGATGCGGGCCAGGTGGCTGTGGGGTGGAGGGGGAGTGGCAGGGGATCGGAAGGAGATTGGTGGCTGGGGAAGGAGGAGAGAGAGAGGCAGGGTTGAAGTGGGGCCCACAAACGGCAATAGTAACAGATTTTGTCAACTGGTAGCAAATTTTAACATGTGTGGTTTTAGGTGGTAGCAAAATAAAATAAAATTTTTAAGAGGTAGCAAAAGTGAAACAGGAGTGTTTTAGTGGTACCAAAAGTGAAAATTTCCTATTTTATAATAAGGAGTATAATAATCAATCAATATTAAACTTAAAAGCTTTGTGACTAGTCAATTTCGGATTGGATCAAAATCAACCTAATAACAAGTATAGTTCAGGGCTGGGCGGCTGGCTCAGGCTATTTTGGGTTAGGCCAGTTTTGCCAGGTGTATTGGGAAGTAGCTTATGGGTTTTCCACACTACATGATCCATCTGTCATTCAATTTCCTATTCTAATGTTTTCTTTCTTCTGTTTTCATTTGATTTTATAGGCACAAATGAAGCTGAGTGATGAGCAGTTGGCATCCTTGACAAATCCGAAGACTGTAAGTGATTACATTGAACAAGAGAAAGAAAATATAAATCAGATCATTAAACAGAATCTGGCTGTAGGAGATATTTTCAAACGAGAAAATTTGCAGGTAAAGATCTTTTAGCTAAAGCATGGAAAGTTTCATCTAATGTCCCCTTCTCTTATGCTAAACTAAAGCATCCAACTACACTTTCCTTGTTACCTCAGCTCATAATTTCTTATTCGTTGTTAAGGCATCGAAGGTAACTTTATAAAGAACCATACCATTTGCTGATGATACTGAATGCAGGTATCAACTGATGAAGTGGTCAAGGAGGTTGAAAACTCCATTGCAGAATTTAAGAAACATCAGCAAGAGTACGATGAAGAGGGTGTCAGAGGACAGGTTTACCCGTTTGTTTGCCCATAAAATTTTATTTCTGGCCTTAATCCCTTCTTCTTCAAGTGTAATGCTTCAATGTTTATGTATTGAATTATTTAGGTTGAAGAGGTTCTGGAGGGAGCAAAAGTGCTCGAGTGGCTGAGAGAACATGCTGAAATTCAGTATATTATCAGGTGAAAAGCAGAAAACTACGCTCAAAACTGGGAAGACAACTTGTTTTGTTGTTCATTCGATAATTAGGCTACTTCAGATGCTCTATAGTCTGTATATCAATGAGGCCGCGTTATTTGACACTGCATGGGGTGTGACCCAAATTTGAGTTAATTATAGAGATGTTTAGTCGGTGACTCAAAAATTTTGTAATTCGAGTGTTGGCATTTGAAGTATCAGTTTTATTGTTTATAGGAAGTAGCTACTTAACTTCAGTGTTGTTTTTATAGTGATCTTTTCTTTTCAGTCACATTTATATATTATGGTAGCACATAATTACATAAAAAGGCCAATATAAATGATCAGATGTTTGATAAAGAGAAGAAAAGGCCTTAAATGCATATAATCAAATGAGGATTGAGGAGAGGATTGGTATCTCAATCCTCCCTCTGTCGTCTAAATGCAAGGGTTTGATTCTTGTGGGATACAAGGACTGGGAATACTAGGTATGCAAGTCTATCAACTCGAGAGAGGACATGTCTGATCTAGTCCATATAATCATATGTATCGATCCAAGGAATTTTTGCAAGAGCTTTGCACTCCCTTCGTTTAGAATCAATAATCTTGTATACAACTCATATTTAAATTGCTTTATAGAACCTTGCTTAATATAACAGTATAAAATAAAGGATGGGTATAATATGATCTATATTAAAACGTCTTCTCTTGTCATTGCAATATGACATGTCTTATAAAATGACTCACTTTCATGCCGACCAATAAATAAATTTAAGTATATACTCCCTTAGTCCCTTCCTTTCTGAAAGATGTACCTATATTCCGTGTTGAGGTGTTTTTTTATTTTATGAACTCAATTCAATTTTATACGTGTTTTGAGTAAGCATCTTTTACTATCTTACTCCCGCACCCATATCTACTTTTGTTTATGCACCCTCTCTTACAATATACACTTTTTTCTTATATAAGTACCAACACTCCTAGAATCAAGAGTCAACAATAAATGAGTATATAAAAGAAAAACGGAGAAGAGGAGAGGGGTAACAAACTAACAACAGACCAACAGTACTATATACGAAGTACGTGTAGTCAAATTCTACTACACTGCTACACATGATTACCAAAATCAATATTGCACGTGCGTGAAACTGGAATGAGCGTGTGTTTAGATTTAAGTTTTTTTAACATCTCACTATTTGTGTGCATGTGTCAAATTACATTAATACTATACTAATCCAAAAATCATTACATTATCTACATGATTTGGACCATTAGTGCACAAGGTTGTTATCATTATTATAAAAAGTTCAATGCAATAATTTTGTGCAACATCTTAATTAGTACGGACAATGAGGTAAAGGTATTAATAGCTCTCTTCTTCTCTATATGAATCATGATTGGTAATTGGCTATAAAAAATTTAAAATCAAGAATCGTACTACTCTTGTTATATTACTCCGTAATTTATTAATTGTAATTAATCTTTTCACAATTGTCAATATAAAACTTTGACTATTAATTTCCTAAATATATAGTATTTATTTGTATAAATTATAAAAATGTTGATATTCTAAAAATACATATTGTGATTAATTTTTCAATAATTTTTACATGATATATTTTGCTTTGCACGTGGTACGAATTACAAACAAAGATATAAAAAAATTAAAAAAAAAATAAAGGTCAAAGGGTATGTTTATTCCAATCCGATTTTGGAACCGCAATTCATATCTGATTTTAATTTTGGGTACCTAACACGGAAAAAATGAACATTTAGTAATAAAAAATGAACACGTAAAAAAAAACATTTAATGCTAAAAAGTTAATACGTATAAAAAAGGGACATTAATATATTAAAAATGAATATGATTATCATATAATCATAGAATTGCTGGACTACGGCTTATAAATGAACATTTAGTTAAAAAAATTTGAACATTTGAAAAAATGAACATTAAGTTATAAAAAATGAACACGTAACAAAATGAACATTCAGTAATAAAAAGTGAACACGACGTCAAAAAAATAAACATCTATATCTATATTAAAAGGCGTTTATAAAATTGTGTATGTGCCACGTGTATGCTTTCTTACACCAGTATGATGCTACATCATTATTTAACAACCTTTAGCATCATGCCACATCCTCATTCAATGATGTTAATGAAAAATGCATACAAAGAGATTTGAACTCTAATCTTCATTAAATGGAAACCACATGTATTACCATCTTAACTAGAATTAAATCATGCTCTATTAATCCACATTTATAAATAAATACATACATGTATTAGAATGTATAATAAAAACAAAAAAACAAAAAAAAAAGATCCAAAATAAATTATTGTTGTCATTGTATTCTTATTTACCCATGTTAAAAAATTAATAAGTCTTTTAAAGCGCCTAATATAAAAATGAAATTATTCAAAGTATCACCCAGAGCAAGCCCGGGTCATACACTAGTTTAGTATATTAAAAATGAACATGATTATCATAAAATAATTGAATAGCAAGACCATGCCCAATAAAATGAACATTTAGTTAAAAAAAAGAATATATATGAACACATTAAAAAAACATAAAAACATTTGGTAATAAAAAATGAACACGTAAACAAATGAAAAAAATATGAAAATTTAATATATAAAAAATGAACATAAATTTCATATATTCATATATGTTCAAATTCATTGTATATAATTATCAATGAAAATAAAGATAAAATAAATCATTTAAAATATGTTCATTTTTTATGTACTAAATATTCATGTTTAATGTATTAAATGTTCATTCTTTTTTAACAAAGATTAATACATAAATATAAAGTCATACTACATCTACAAAGAGATCTATATCAAACAAATACATGACAATTGAATCAAATAAAAACATCCTTTTAGCGAAGCTACGATCGTTGTTACAAACCGTACATTCTTTATACCCCCTTTCATATCGATGTGATTTATAACCTTATTTTACGAGGGGCTCTATTGATCAGTTGTAGCCGTGAAGAAAATGTTCGCCTGATTCATTTGGTTGTATTCAAAAGGTTAACCTCTTTTTCGATCTCGCACAAATCTTTACCCATGAAACAACTCTAGTACAATCCATCAAACAAAAAAGCAAATCCTCCCTCAAAAGAGAGAAGAAAAACATTTTATTTCGAAAGAGAAAAATCCTCCTAAAGAAGAAGAAAAGCCCTTTCTTTCGAGGAAGAAACGTCCCTCATAAAAGAGGAAGAGTTATTATAATCCTAGAACAAACAAAAACAAAGAGAAATGACACACAAAAAAACAAAAGATTAGGCCTTTTCACCGGTAAAAATCGATGGAAGCCCCTCCAAAATTCAACAATGGAGGCTAGGATTTTTAGAGAGGGGAGAGGGGAGAGAGGCATTTTAAATTAGCTGAAATTATTAAATGTTCATTTTTAAAGTACTATGTGTTCTCCTCTTTTTATTTTTATTTATTTATATTTTTGATTTTTTACAAAAATTATACACAAGTTCGATTATAATTATTTTAACTCTAAAAATTTGAATATTTACCTTAAATCTAATCTTGGTTCATCATAGAGAAAATAATTATTGATCTATAACATGATAGATTAGTAATCAAAAGAATACAAACCAAAAAAAAAAGAAAAAAAGAAAAAAGAGAATTGAGGGAAGATTACTATAATCAGTTGACATTCATCACATACTACAAATTGACAAAATACACAAAAATTATAGATGCAATATCAATCACAAATTCAAAATATATAACCTAATTAAACCAAATTACAAATCAATAACATAAACTTACATGTATTAACCATTATTTCAAGATAATAATTAAATCCATCACAAATCAACGAAAATACAGAAAATAGAGGAGAGAGAAAATATTCATGTAAGACTTATTGTTGCATTTGCATTTAAAAAAAAAAAAAAAGAGTAAATTCAAGTTTCTCACCGTGAGAAACTTGCCTACAAAAACCAACTGGCAAATAGAGAATTATTGGGCTTAAAACATTACTTCTTGAAATAAATAAGCAAAGGGCCCATCTGACCCCTTCGAAGGGTGCATGTCATGTGGCCCATGCTTAAGAATTTTATCCATTTTAATAATGAACTTCTATTATTATAATTCTATCCATTTTAATATTGATTTGTATAACAATAATAATCCATATAAATAAGTCTAGTTGTTGAAGCAGTAGAGAAAGACAAATTGCATGTGAAATATTTTGGATGGTTCAAATGGGTCATCAACGTTACGACCCCATACTCTATTACCCACATCACTTCCTAGGGACTCATAAATTAGAAAAGGACCTACTAATAAAAGTCTAAAATATGTTGCTTTCTGCTTCCTATTTGAGCTATCACATATCAACACTTTATTAATCATCCGTGATTAGTGGATACGAGCTTGTTTAGTTGGTGAAGTTTAAGACGCTATTCAAGATAGAAGTCGAATAATGTTGATTTCATTATCAATCATTTATCTACGTAAATAAATGAATACATACATGATATCGATATCCTAAATTCGAAGTTAAATTTTATCTACAAAAAATTTTCCAAATAATTATCTTTACATTCCATTTGCTAAATACATATCAATAGGATTATTGTAATGTTAGCCCATTTATGCTACCAGTTACTGCATTAGGAAATACGAAGTATATAGTTAGTCCAGTTAAGTCTAGGTTGACTTATCATTACAATTTTGTCATCACTACTTGACCTCTATCAATAATTGGAAGCTAAACCAATTACACTCCGTAATTATTACATTTATTTATTAGTGGAAAAGTATAATTACATACATACAAAGTAGAAATAGCTAGTATATGCACTTATAATAAAAACATTATATATGCATGCATTGTTATTCATTTTAATTGTCTCATAAGAATCATAAAATAAATCGTCATAACGACAATTTTACTCTCCCATTACATATAATAATACGGATATACAATACGATACATTTAATCTCACCAAATTCCAACTGTACTCAATTAAAACTTTAAAAAATAATCATAATCAATTAATCATATACAACAATCTTAGAGAAACCGACGGAGTGTATATATATCAACATAATCCTTATATGAACCGCGGCCGAGTCAATGCATTGGTCATGTTTTCATGGGAGTCTCGAGACAATGCTACATTGCTCCACGCATTATCATGAAAAAGGCTAAAGTAACACTTAGTTATACTATATTATTAATATCATCAATCAATCACAGTGATTAATCATGGAATTTTAAGCACTTTACCAAAATCACTAATGCAAGAAAGGAACAAAAAGTTCATACAATATATAACTCGGTAAATGTATATTTTATGATATAGATTATTATTAATTTACTACATTAATAGTGAAAACTAAAAAGATACATAAAAAAATAAATAGTTAATTGTTTGTATGTGTTAATGTGGCCTATTAATTAACTTTTTAAGGTTGTCTACTCGTGAAGATTGGTTAAGAAGTATGTGCATGCCATCCCTGTGTCCATTTTTATTTTTTAAAAATTATTTTTTTAGCTGTATAAAATAAAATAAAATAAAATAATTGAGGTATATTTTATTTTTATTTATTTATTTTCTTTTTTGCAGTTGCGCCAAAAGTGAATAGATTTCCAGTCAAAGAAGCAGCAATTAGCTCAAGCTGGTCAAAAACCAGCAAAACTAGTCAAATGTCTTCGTCTCTAACTACCAACTACAGCCTTGTTCGCCAAATTAATGAAGTAGGAATTAAGTGTTACTTGGACGTGGAACTGGACTTAAATGATGGACTTGAGATGATTTACATTCATATGGCGATATTATGAAGTACTCCGTATAATAGTTTGGTTTTAGATTATATTGTTCTATCTTATTTTGTGACTTTCGTTTCTATAAGATATTTGCATTTAGAAAAATCTATGCTAGTTTGTTGTCACGTTGAGTGTTTCTTATAATATTGTGATTAGCATGAAATTGACAAATAAATTAAATAATGTTATGACGTATGTCTACCATTTAAAATTTGACAAAGATTCAAATAGATCGAGTATTAGAGGTGATCATTGGGCGGGCCGGGCCGAAGATAAGAGGTTGTGCCCATTTCTCGGGCCGGGCCAAACTTCGGGCCGAAATTTTTGTGCCCAAACCCGCCCAAAATGGTCGGGCCGGACCAAAAAAATCAACTAAACATGCATAAAAACGCATTCCCAAACCCGTCCAAAAAAATAAATTTTCGGGCCGAAAAATTCTGCCCAAAATCGGACCGGGCCGGGCCAACTTTGATAACCTCTATCGAGTATTCTATGCAATTAAGAAGCTCATTTTGTTTTTATTTTTTTTTATTTTGTGCAATTAATGGACACGTTTATGGGTAAAATCCTTGGATAAGAATTTGAACATAAGATTGCGTTGAACCACCAAAGTCTAACACATGACACCATAACTCAAACTCAAAAATTTAAAAAGCATTGCACAAGGTAGCTAAGCACAACATGACATGCCAATGGTCATGGCCTGGGCTAATAGCAAGGTAGGAGATGAGCATGCGTACAATTTTTGTTGAACAAACGACAAAAAGACATAACCCAACCTAACTCACAAGCTATTAGCTAATGCATAAACTAATAGAAACGTGGTTTAAATTATGCTTAGCCATAACCAATATCAAACAAGTATGACATAACATAACACGATCTATGCTGTGACTCATGCCTAAACAACCACTGCACCCACAACTCCACGAAACAACTAGTTCACGACGACACGACCCATTGCTCTCAAGTCTCAACATCTCAAAGACTGTCATTTGAGAAGAGAACATTGTCACAAATCACAATCAGTAAACACCACAAGAAATTATAGGTACCAAATTTGTCAAACAAGAAAAAGAAAATTATTTTTAATTACAAGAAATTAAAATTATAAACCTACCAAAAAAAAAAAAAAAACTTTTCAGACAATCATATGGGAAGGAGAGAGAAAGAAAAGGGTAGTAGGCCCCACCTCAATTAACACTCACAAATCACAATTTTCTCCTTCAATCTTCGTCTTCCTTCACTCAAGAGTCCTCACTTCACTCTCTCCTTCTCACTTTCTCTCTCCTCGAGACGACCAAAATACTTCAGATCTAACTACCCAGAAAACCCTAAGCATTTCATAAGTGTAAGCTTTTTCTTCCTTTACTTCTCAGTTCATTTACTTCTACATTGCCTTTTTCTTGCTATTTTTGGTAATGGGTATGTCTTAATTTTTGTTGTTAATGCTTAATTTGTCTTATTATTATCTAATTTGAAGTGGGTTTTTGTTCGATTACGTTGAGGATCTGAATGATTAACTGATTTCTTGATTAAATAACTGATTTCGTGAGTTAATTTATTTGGTGGGTTTGATTTTATTTTTACAGGGAAAATTTTTCTTGATTTTTCTGGGGTTTTTTGTTGGTTAATGAGGTGGTTTTAGCTAAAGATCTTGGTTTAGTTTAATGGGTGTTTGATTCTTTTCAATGTAATGATGTAGGCGGGATTCGATCTCGGGTTCTTGGTTCAAGCAACCCCAAGAGCTTCCTAACTAAGTTAGCAAGCATCCGTATTAAGTGTTGGATAATATATCAAAATGACTTGGGGTTTAAGATCGTCAAATGGTCAATTTGTTGCTTGTTTGTCTGGTGAAATGAAAGAGTTGGTCTTTTGCTGATTCTTAAGTTTTTTTTAATTTTTAATTTTAATTTTTATTTTTTTAATTTTATTTATTTATTTATTTTTATGTGGATTTATCATGTTATGTTATTATTTAAATTTTATAAAAACTCATTATCCAGTATAATATAAATAAGAGTTGGATGTTGTTATCATTATGTGGGTTATTGGTGAGTTATGCCAAAGATGTTAATTTTGTGGATGATGTTGCTATTAGCTAAGTTGCAACTTTATAGTACTAGATTGACCTATTAATTTTATGGTAGTACCAATTGTAAATGACAGTTGGTCTGTCACTTATTATTGCCTCGTCATCTATGCTCTTATCATAGTTGGTGGGTGATTGAAACCATTGCTTTCTTTTTCTGTATATGATGGAGTGAATGGGAGTCCTAGTGTGATTATCACTCGTATTCTTTCTCGGAATATTCAAGTCATTTGTTGTTTCGTGGTTTTGTGTGATTATTTGTTGGTTTACTGCTAAGAGAGAAATCGATGGAGGAATGAGGGTTTATCTGTGTGTTTTGATCATTCAGCTAAAAGATAGTTCTGTGTTTTTTGTTTTGTTTTTATCAATTGGAAGTCGGGCTTTTCTTTTAAATGAAGAAGCTGAAACTTTGGGTTCAATGCAGGTCTGTAATAGGCTCCTTCTTCAATGGCAGTGGCAGATGCAGAAAATCCTCTTACAGGAGAAACCACTTGTGGGTCTCTACTACAGCAGTTACAGGTAATTAAAGTGGAATGAGAAAATCGTGTTTCGAACATCTTAGCATTATGTTGATTGTCATTTTTTGATTGGGTGTAGCGAATATGGGATGAAGTTGGTGAAAGTGATGAGGATAGGGACAAGATGCTTCTTCAGATAGAACAGGAATGCCTAGATGTTTACAAAAGGAAAGTTGACCTGGCCGTTAAATCAAGGGCTCAGCTTCTCCAGACCTTGGCCGATGCTAATGTTGAACTTTCTACCCTCTTTTCTGCTCTTGGAGACAAAACTGCTGTTGGAATGGTTTGATTCTACTATAATTCAATTTATTTATTTAATTTTTTAAGGAGAAACAAGCCAATATCTTGTTTGTGTCTGATCTGCATGTAGAATTATAAGTGTTGATTATAATCAGTCTACACATTACTTTTGGGCAGCCTGAGAAAACATCTGGAACAATTAAGGAACAACTTGCAGCAGTTGCACCAACATTGGAGAAGCTGTGTAAACAAAAAGAGTATAGGTTGAGAGAGTTCTCTGATGTACTGAGACAGATTCAGGAAATTAGTGGAGAAATTGCTGGGAAGTTGAACCTGAATGATGCACCAGTAGTTGATGAATCGGATTTATCCCTATCGAAGTTAGAGGAATATTATGCTCAACTTCAAGACCTTCAAAAAGAAAAGGTATAATTTAACCTTAAATGTTACATGGTGATACTATGTCCTATTTGATAGGAGTTACACTCATAAATTTTGTTGATGTGACAGAGTGAAAGGCTGCACAAGGTCTTGGAATTTGTGAGCACTGTACATGATCTTTGTTCTGTCCTTGGTATGGACTTCTACAGCACCGTGACTGAAGTGCACCCAAGCTTGAATGACTCTAATGGTGTGCAGTCAAAAAGCATTAGTGATGAAACACTGTCTAAGCTTGCTGAGACAGTTGTTGCTCTAGAAGAGGACAAAAAACAGAGGCTTCAAAAGGTAAACCATCGATCAAACTACTCAACATCATTTAGACCTGTTTAAAGTTGATGTAATCTCTTAAAGTTCCGACCCCACTCAATGTGTAAAAAATTTTGAGCTCAAAGTTCCAATAATAACCCTGAAAGGCTGAAACAACCCAGAAAAAGAGGGAAAAATAGAGTTTACTACCCAAAGTGACTTGACCTGAACCAAACCAAACTGACCAAATAGTGCCACACCTGTGATTCTCAAGTTGTCATTATAAATTTTATGTTCATGTTTCATCATAAGCTGCTGCTATGAGGGGATGTGAGGCTAGAATTTGATGTTGCCATTCATGTAAGACTAACATGAGGCTAACAGAGTGTCTCTATGTGCAGCTTCAAGAGTTAGCTAATCAATTAACTGATCTTTGGAATCTAATGGACACACCTGAAGAAGAGCGACAATTGTTTGACCATGTTACATGTAACATATCAGCCTCAGTGGATGAAGTGACCATTCCAGGTGCTCTTGCTCTGGACCTGATTGAGCAGGTACTGTAATTGTATTTTATGTATGCTGCTCTTACAAAAAATGATGCTTGGTACTGACAATAGTGTTTTTATTGTGCTTGGACTTTTTGTGGTTAGGCTGAGGTTGAGGTAGAGAGGCTTGATCATCTAAAGTTTAGTCGGATGAAGGAAATTGCCTTCAAGAAGCAGGGTGAACTTGAGGAGATATATGCCCGTGCACATATAGAAATTGACACAGAAGCTGCTCGGGAAAAGATTTTGGCAATTATTGATGCTGGGAATGTTGAGCCCTCAGATTTGATTGCTGACATGGATAGTCAGATCTTGAAGGCCAAAGAAGAGGCTCTTAGTAGAAAAGAGATACTGGACAGGGTTGAAAAATGGATGTCAGCTTGTGAAGAAGAGAGTTGGCTTGAAGACTACAACCGGGTATGGCTCTATTCTAATTTGTTTTGTATTTCCAGGATTTATTTTCTTTTTGAGTGTCTTGTTGCTTCTTTCTTTTCTATTATCTCTTCCAGAGGTTGGAAATGTTTGGTATGGATTTTACTTTACAATGGGCATTGTTAGTTTATGCTATATAACCATGATGAAGGTTTTATGGTTTTTTTTTTTTTTTTTTTCCCCATCATCAGTGCATGCACATGCATTGACCTCTGACTCTGAACTTTCATTTTTACAGGATGACAACAGATATAATGCTAGCAGGGGTGCTCACTTAAATCTTAAGCGGGCAGAGAAAGCCAGAATTTTGGTGAACAAAATCCCAGGTTTGTATGATATTTGATGAAATACGAAGCTGCATTTAGTCTCTGCCAGCGATTCTTCACAAAATGGAGACTGCTTATAAGTTATAACTTTAATATGTGAAGTAACCTACTTTTGTGACCTTGCAGTGATGGTTGAGACTCTTGTTGCCAAAACTCGCACATGGGAAGATGACCGGGGCTTGACATTCACTTATGATGGAGTTCCCCTGCTTGCTATGCTGGATGAATATGCCATGCTCAGGCACGAAAGAGAGGAGGAGAAACGGAGGTTGAGGGTAAGTAACTTACTATAACAGCTCAAAGCAAAACTCCTGGCTGCATAGCCTGGTCATGTTATTTCTTTTCACCCCTTGTCTACATAGGCTGGATTTTAAGCATAGTGGTGGGAAATTTTACTTTTCTAAAGTCAAACAACTTAGTGAGAAAGAGCACCACATGCTTGGATTCTTTTTAACCAAAGGTCTCTGGTTAGAGCCTTGGGAATGCATCTGCATTGGTCCAGACTCTGGAGTGCATTCTTCTTGTTTGGAGCCTAACCTTGCTAAAATCCAGATTAGTAGTATATAAAATTATTAGATACTGGACTATTTACCTAAAAGAGGCATGCTAATTCCCTAAACTCTGTTGTCCCTTGGAAAGAGGAGGGGTATGGATGTCTTTCCGTTTTTGCCCCTGGTAGCATGGCTCCTTAAAAGGCATGTACTGCTCTGGAGTCTGGACTCTTGTATACAACCACGATTAAGGGTCTGAGGCTTTGAGCCTATACCATCCCCTTCCCTTTCATTGTTGTTCTCACTTGATTATGTATGGAGTTGATTTGAAATGACTATGTTGGTACCTGTCCTCAATGGTAGATGAACTGGATATCGCTTTTTTTTTTCTCTTTTTTTTGGTAGCTGTGATGCTAACTTCTGTGTGTTGACCCTGCAGGACCAAAAGAAATACGTTGACCAGGTAAGCACAGATCAGGAAACTGCTTTCACTTCAAGACCTAGCCCTGCTAGACCTGGGAGTGCAAATAAGAAAGGACCACGTGCAAATGGAGGCCCCAACGGGACTCCTAATCGTCGACTCTCTCTAAACAGTCATCAAAACGGAACTCGGTCATCGAAAGAGGGTAAGATCAGGCCAGCAGCTCCAGTAAACTATGTATCCGTATCGAAAGATGATGCTTCGTCCCACATCTCTGCCTCAGACTCCATTCCTGTTACACCTTAATAGTCGAAACTAGAAGAGATAATCTGTAGGTTTGTTGTCATAGTGTAGTTTTAGTTTGCTGTCGTAGGATGATAAATGTGAACAATAAGGTGTAATGAGAGTATTTAGTATATACTGGGAACTGTCTATGTGTGTTATATTGACATCAAGAAGCTTACTAATTCATGCTGTACTATTTCCCATTTTCCCATGTTAGTTGGTTTCAAAACCTCTGGGATAACCAAGTCCCACGCCTTCGAAAATTTATGTTCACAGAGCATCAGTAACAGGGAAATTGTTCTCACTTCAACTGTATAAGCTATATCTTTTACTCCGAATTACGCTTACAAACAAGGGTCATTACTCATTAGCAAGGTTGGTTGAGTGCCAAAATTTTGCCTTTGCCTGTTTTCGCCTCAGTCTGAGAGTTAACTTAAACTCACAAATTCATATTCAAGGTCCTCTCGAGTCTTGACTTGATAACTTGCAATCTTCAAATGAAATCAATATCAGATATAGGTTTTATTTTTATTGTTTATTTTTTAAATTTCCTCATGGGCAAATGGGCTGTTCGAAATGCTCGTCTCGTATGAGTATGTATGAGTAGCTCGTTAGTTGTCTCGTCTTATGAGCTAGTATCTTGAGCACCAATGAACCCGCGAAGTTCTTGCTAGTCGTGACTAGTCTGCTACCCTATCTTCAACACGTTAAAACTCTCGTCGCATAGAACTGTAATTCATTTCTTCTCTCTCTTCCTTTAATTAATCACGAATCATTTCCTTAAATCATCAATTATTTTTTTTTCTTGGTAAATTTGATTGTAGGTCGATTTCATGCAATTGAACGAAGGTTGAAAATTCCTCCTCATTTCTTTCATGAAGCAGCTTGAAAAGGTTCTGATTTATCTCAATCTCAGTTATAAATTAAATTTTTTGGTTCTTCATGAGCATTTATTTGCAATTTGAGTGTTTTTGTGAAATAATTCAATATGTTTGATCATGTTGCTGGATTTTATGAGAGTTAGATCATGACTGTATGAATGCCAGTGAGAACATAAGATTTACAAAACCGAATCGATTCAAAAAGTGTCATAATTTCAATTCTGGTTAGTAATAAGTCCTTATCACACTATACTGTAATTATAATTAATTCTTTGGCATATTATTGAATTACACCACATTTGACTAGATCAATTGATAGAGACAGATGCAAATTCGTGGGAACTTAACATTTGCTGTTCAATACATACATTATATACGTGTGAGGTTAATTTCTTACGAGACTAATCCATTCGAGCCGAGCTTGTTGTTAGCCTTTTGTTCAGCTCTAACCCAACCTAAAACTAGATCAATCACTTCTGAACTTAGCATTAGATTTAAGAGATTCAGGTAATCTTTTGACATAGAAATGGACATTGGAACAGTGCTATCTGTTGCTCAGACTGTGTTTGCGGCGCTGCAATGTCCGGAGCTCAAAAAGATGTGCTCAATTCTTGGCTACAAAACCCAACTTGGTGACCTTCAAGTCACTGTCTCCGCCATCAACACTGTGCTCCGCAAGGCAGAGGCCAAGCGCGAGCTTAATGATGAAGAACAGCTTTATGTTGAGGACCTCAAGGATGCAATCTATGAAGCAGATGATCTGTTGGATGAGTTTGTTACACTGGTTGAGCAGAGGAAACTCACAGAGAGTGACAAGCTGGCGCATTTCTTTTCTCTTTTTAACGAGTTAGGTGTTGCTTACAAGATGTCTAGAGGGGTTGAGAAGATTAGGCGGAAGTTGGATGCTATTGCTTACAACAATCAGTTTAGATTTAAGCTTGATCCTGAGCCTACCAGGAAGAGGAGGCCCGAGAGCGATTCTTGTGTGAATGCAGTGGATATTATTGGAAGAGAGGATGACTTGGAGAAAATCATTGGTGTGCTGCTTGATTCTAATGTTCAGCAAGATGTGTCTTTCATTACTATTGTGGGTATTGGAGGGTTAGGCAAAACTGCCCTTGCTCAACTTGTCTACAACGATCCAAGGGTCAAGAGCGCATTTTCGTTGAGGTTGTGGACTTGTGTCTCTGATCAAGATAGAAAAGAATTGGACTTAGAAGATATTCTTGGTAATATTCTGGCTTCAGTTACTGGCCAGAAGCATGAGGGGTCAACCATGGATTGGGTGCAAGGACAGCTTCGAAAAACACTAGCAGATCATAAATATTTGCTTGTTTTAGATGATGTATGGACTGAGAATCGCAATCAATGGTGTGCTTTGGTTAAATACTTCATTGGAGGTCAAACGGGAAGTCGAATAGTGGTGACCACACGTTCGCAAAAAACTGCAGCAATTATAGGAGATAGTTCAATGTATAAGCTACAAGGCTTGTCAAAGGAGGATTCATGTTGTTTGTTTGAAAGGACAGCATTTGGATCAAATCAATCAAACCTCCCAGATCATGACTTAGTCGAGATGGGGCGAGAGATTGTTGATTTATGTGCTTGTGTCCCTCTTGCTATAAGAGTGATAGGTAGTCTGTTGTATGGTCAAGACAAGAGTACTTGGAGGTCATATCAGAAGACGGGGTTAGCCAACATCAGGGAGGGTGAAAACGATATTATGCCCATATTGAAGTTGAGTTACCATAATCTTGAATCTCCACTAAAGAGTTGCTTCAGTTATTGCACATTGTTTCCCAAGGATTTTGAGATAGGGAAAGATATGTTGATAAGCCTTTGGATGGCACAAGGCTATATTGTTCCATTAGATAAAAATCAGAGCATTGAAGATGCTGGCGAGGAATATTTTTCGATCTTGCTGAGAAGATGTTTCTTCCAAGACATCAGAATAGACGCATTTAATGACAAAATTACATGTAAGATACACGATCTCATGCATGACATGGCTCAAAGTGTCACTGAAAAGGAGATCTATGCAACAAATACCATTAGTGGCAACCTGGATAAAAAAATTCGCCATCTATCAGTTGCCAGTAGGAGGGAATATGGCAGATATTTCTTCAGTAAGAACCATATTCGTTCCTATCTTCATGTTGACCGAGGTGGTTTATTATTGAGCACGGTGGACCTGTTTTTCCTAGAGCCATTAGTAGCAAATTGTATGTGCCTAAGGGTATTAGACCTAAGTTGGTTAAAGATCAAGAAATTGCCAGGCTCCATCGGTAAATTGTTGCATTTAAGGTATTTTGATCTCTCATATAATGTTGATTTGGAAATGCTTCCTAAGTCAATTACAAAACTATATAATCTCCAAACTTTTTTATTAACCGGGTGTGAGAAATTGAAAGAGTTACCAAAAGATTTGAGCAAATTGGTTAAGCTCAGGGTTTTGGATATAGATGATTGCTACCATCTGACTTATATGCCTCGGGGCTTGGGTAAGTTGAGTTGCCTTCATAGGCTAAGTAACTTTATAGTGGGGGGAAAAGGGAGTAATTCAAGTTGGAAGCAATGGTTTAGCGGGCTGGAAGATCTAAAGGCTCTAGAGAAGCTGAAGGGTGATCTTGAAATCCAAATCAGATGGCCAAAGGATGCTAATAATGCTGTTAAGGAAGACTATAAGAGGGATAGATTATACCTGAGGAGTAAGGAACATCTCAAGGCCATTTACTTTAAGTTCACTGATGAGGAGGGGGGTGGAAGAGTTGATGATGTGATAGCAGGAAGTTTGATGGAAGAACTGCAGCCGCATCCTAATCTGAAATGGTTAGAGGTGCAGGAATACCATGGTGCGAGAATGCCTGATTGGGCAACCCTTCTTCCAAATCTTGTTCAACTTTGTCTTTTTCATTGTGGGGAGTTGGAATACCTGCCATTCCTGGGAAACTTGCGTCATTTGAAAGTCCTCAAACTTTTACGGTTGGATAAGTTGGAGTACATAGAAGTAAATACTCCATTGGCTAATTCCAGCTTCATGCCTGCGCCTCAATTGGTGTGTGCAAAAGGACTATCGTTCTTGCCCTCTCTCAAATTACTATGGTTAAACAATCTGCCAGAGTTTAAAGGTTGGAGGAGAATGGTAGTAGGTTTGGGAAATCAACTTACAGAATTTACTGTTGATAACAGCAACAAGGCACAGTGGCAGTTATTACCGAGTCTTTCGCAATTGAAGTCATTGGAGATAAGAGGGTGCCCAAAGCTGACATGTATGCCTCTGTGTCCTGGGGTGGATAACCTATATATATACAAGTCTAATGATATACTAAATGAGAACTATATACGCAATGGGATGAGAAATTAGAAGATGCTGCTCCATAAATTAGGAGCGTTCCTGTGCACAATTCAGGGTGATTGGCATAAATAATGTGGCATGGCTAAAATTGTTGCCCATGGAGGTGCTTTTCATAGCTGCTCGCTTGGGCGTTTGCATTATACACTCTATACAACCTTAGTAAGTCTTCACATTTATCTGTGGGGAAGTAAATCTGAGCTAGTCCAATACAAATGTATGTACATTGTTTGTCATAACACTAGGTTTACAGAATTACAGGTCTGTAGATAATTGTTACATTAGTACTAGTAGTTGAATAGCTTGTGGATGAACTTTATTGACTACAGGTAAAACAATTATAAACTGTAATCTTATTTAGTTTTTCAAAGTTTTTTTTATTTTTTATTTTTTGTTTGGGGGGGGGGGGATTCAATCTTTTGCTAACAGTAACCATTTTTCGCTTTCTTTGATTTCTGTGATTTAAAAAAAGTGCACAGTTTATGTTTTTGAATTATAATTTTCTTGGTATTTGTTTGTTGACAATTTCTGTAGTGGTAGTAAATTGTCAAATTGCAACCCAAATTTAATAATCAGGGCCTCAGGGAGTTGAAAACTGTGAAATTGAAACTACATCTTATACATAATTAGGATCTTCTGTATGTGCATCTTATATGTCCTCTATACAGAACTAGGTGTAACCGAGAACACCTAAGACAAGTTATAGTATCCATTTTTTGATATTTGGCTGAATATACTAATTTGGCCTGCTAGTAATTAAGAGTCTTGCTTACAAGCAAAAGTAGCAGATATATTTATCTGCAAAAGATGTAGGGAAAAAAGACTTATTCTTAACAAAATAATTTTAGCCTAGTCCTACAGTTTAAAGTACTGTATATTTTAGCTAGATTAAAGAGCTGCCGGGTCTCTAGATTGGAGTAGGGCAGTGAATAGGAATCACTTGAGACTTGGGTTTAAAAAGATGTTTCCCACAAATCAGAGTTAAGTGTATCAAACAAGACAGCCATCAAGTATTAAGTGCTGCTATAGATGACACAATGTAGTGGCTTCTGGCTTGCATTTTCTCGTCTTTCCCTTTCTTTGCAGCAACTTTCTGCATAGCCACAAATGTTGATTTTTTAACAGTGATTGATATAGCTTAAGTTTCCAAGTGTAGTGCTGATTTCCATTTTTGGAGACAGACTATGATTCTAAATTTGTTTGGTTTCTTGCTGTTAAATTACCTGTTGCAGTAAGCCAGTAACATACACTTGAAGAAGCTACCATCTTGTAACATGCTCTCAACCTTTACCTGAGTGACTTACTCTTTCCTACTCTTATATCTTTGTGACCTCTTTTTGGTTGAAACCTTGAAAAAGTTGGAGTATGTAGCATGTAGTGATGAAATTTCAGAATTTTTTGGCATGCAGCTAAATTTCAAACAGGGACCTGGAATGTCAAACTTGTTATAAATCTAGGAAGATCTCTAGATTAATGCAGTTATAAAGATTTAACTAGTACATAATTGAAGCATTCCTGATATTGATTATACTACATTTCATTACTTTTTTTTAACTATTTCTGTCCATAATTGAAGTATATGGATTTGCATGAGGATGAAGCAATGGATCGTAAGGGATGGAGGAGGAAGATTATGTCGATGATTACATGGAATAATCAAATTTGGTTCATGTAGCCGACCCCACTTATGGGATTAAGGCTTTGATTGATTGATTTTATGAATTAATTGTTAAGCCTGCACTTAGTAATGTTTCCATTACTATCTGTATTCAGAGGAGGCACTTGAACTTACATTTTGTTTACTTCTTATTATTATGCAGCGTTGCAGGGTTTGGTGCGTTTTTTTTGCCCAATCTAATATTCTAATGTGGTGGACATGTAATTTCATATGATGGCATTGCTTCTACGCTTCTACCTTTTCAACTGCATATCATGGTATGTGCCTCCTTGGGATCAATTGGCTGTGGAAAGCTAGTAAAAGGTGTTTTTTTTTTTATATATTTTTTAGATACTTTCTAAATTTATCTTCGTATTTAATTTTAGTTTTTAGCCGACTACTGTTTTATGAACTGTTTGTTTTCTTTGGCTAAAGTTTTCTCAAATGTTAAGTTTTTTTTTTACTCCAATATTTTAACCACTCATTTAAAACATTCTTGAATTTTATTGTCGGTTCTCTTTTAAAGTTTTAAAACACCTTTAATTTTCTTAAATGCTCTTTCATTTGCTCACTTTACTCACCTTTTTTTTGAACTCTTTCTAATGATTATTTTGTTATGTCCTTTTCTTTTTATCGAACGATTCCTTATGACGATTCATGTTAGCCGACCCTAAATCATTTTGGGGCTAAGACGACGTTGTAATCAAACCATATACTTATCTTTTGCTTCTAATATGATGGCATTGCTGATATGATTTGGCTAAATTTTGGTAACTTTCTTGGCATTGCTTATCTCTGTGTGTTTGTGTGTGCGCCGTGCGCGGGTTTTAATTGTACATGAAATTTCGCCGTGGCGGGTTTTAATTGTACATGAAATTTCTGGTGTGTGTGGGTTTTAATTGTATAGAAAATTTCTGGTAACAATTTTTTCCAATACTAATTGGATGGTTTATTTTGGTCAGGACATGAGAGACCGAAAACTGCTTAACAATTGAAGCTGCATGATGAGTAAATGGAGTCTATTTAAATTTCAGATTTATGAATATTGAGACCAGAATTCGTACTGATGATTATAAATCATCAATGAGCTCAATTACCTTTCACAGGGCAAATATGTGTTGTGATCACAGAGCTTTGTGAGGGATCGTGATCAAGAAATGAAGATGCATGAGGAGTACATGGAGTCATGGAGTATATCAACACTCCGGATTCATGAATTGGAACACTGACAATTGTGAGCAGAATTGGTATTGAGGGCTCTAATTCATCAATGAGCTCAATTACCTTTCACAGATCAAATATGTGTTTTACGTTTATACGGAGTATGTTTTAATGAGATGATGTTATGACAAGTAGTTTAGTTGGCAATTTTTTTTTTTTTTTTTTTTTTTTTTTTTTGGTTTGGGAAGGACCCTACTGTACTGGAATCTCTCACAAATCCATCCTGCCTGGGTTATCGAGTTAGACCCTTTGGAAGGATGGGGAAGGGTAAGAGAATCCCCACCTCAAAATACCTCTAGTAGGGTTCAATCCGAAAACCTTATGGTTGTGATTCAAACTTTCCCATTAGACCAAATCTTGCTTGGTAGTTTGTTAGCTAGTTAACCGGTCACATTTTATACATAAAGGTGATATTGTCATACTATTGCATAACCTTAAACATGTAAAAATCAGTAACAAATTATGTGTGTATATTTGGTCATCTACTACTAAGAAATTTCGGGGTGAAAATCATACTCTACCTCTAATAGCTACCTATTTCTTCCGTGTTTTAATAAGTGTTACACTGTGATGGGTACATAATTTTAGGCAATTTAATTGACTTAAATAAAATAAGAGGTAAGTAGGGTAGTTGGAGTATTAAAAATCGTAAAAGAAAGATAATGATTTTTTTTCCGAAAAAATAGAGAATCAATATCTAAACCCGCTTTCTAACTCATTAGCCACTCAATCCAACCCGATCCATCCATAGCCCCAGGCAACCCATAAACTAACCCGAGTCACTCCGGTGCCAATACTCTCCAATCCCAGCCTATAACGGCCCCGGTGACCACCTCTAATTACAATTACAATACACGGTCGTAACAAACTAACAAGTCCAAAAAAATTTTCCTCCTTAAGGAAACTTCCTAAGATTGACAAAATAAAGCTCGACGCTTTCAAATTTACAAATTTATTCTCTCTCCTTTCGTCTTCTTCCCTGAAACTAATCAAGCTCAGCAATGGCGAACGACAATGAACCCGCGAAGCTGCTACTACCCTATCTTCAACGCGCCGATGAACTCCAAAAGCACGAACCTCTCGTCGCTTATTACTGTAATTTTCAATTTCCTTTTTCTTTATCTCTTAATCACCTTAATTAATTTCATTGTTATTGGAGAACCCTAATTTTTTCGCTTAATTGTATGAAATTTTATCATTTTTGTGTTGATTTTGGGGAATTTGATTGATAGGTCGATTGTATGCGATGGAACGAGGGTTGAAGATTCCTCAAAGCGAGCGTACTAAGACTACTAGCTCCCTCCTTGTTTCGCTCATGAAACAGCTTGAAAAGGTGCAGAATTTTCTCGATCTTGATATTTTTGTTCATCTTTTTGATCAGTTTTGCAATTTGTGATTGTTAGTGTTGAGTAATTTTGGTTGATCATGTTGCTGGAATTGATGAAAACTAGGTTATGAATGTATAAAATTCTAGGGGGAATTAATGTATTTCTGTTAGATAATTTCCACTCATTTTTGTGATATTTATGGCTGGTTGGCCTTTTTCCAAGTTGAAGGTATAGTTGAGAGATATGAGACGGCTTATTTGAAATTTTGGGGCTTTGTTGTTTGACACTATATTGTAAGATTGTGAATTTGGATATGATTTTGGATCATAAGCAATAGCACGAGGCCCTTACAATAATAACGCTCAGCTATGTAGCAAGGAACTGGCTTGGGTTTCAGCAACGGGCAATCTTCAGGCTTATCTATTTTCGGCCTTGTTAGAATGGGTATAGTGTGGTTTCAGAAACAATTATGGGTTTTGGAAGTGGATAAAGCTCATGTTCCAGGAGTTTCTGCGCCTTCTAGCTGCTCGGTTTGGGTTGCTTCATAGTTGCATCATGTTAGTGGTGTGCACACAACCTCCAAAAACATGCCTAGATACGTCAAAATATACGTCAAATATAGTTGCATCAAAGAATAAATTTCATTCTAATATAAGTCATAATATGCTTAGATACGTTCTTAAATCATTTTGATTTGTTTTTAATCAAAATATAACTAAATGAAATTACAAATCTAGAATAGCTTAGATGTTTGAAAAGGAAAGAAAAATGTTTCCATAGTGATTGATTGTGTTCTTTTTGCAAGAATCTCATCTTACCATTACTCAGTTTGATGCTGGCTTGCGCTGATATGCATGCATATTTTTCAGGATAAGAAGTCGTTGAAGTTGGCACCTGATGACCACTTGCACTTAGAAGGTTTTGCCCTAAACGTATTCTCGAAGGCTGACAAGCAAGATAGAGCTGGGCGAGCTGACATGTATGATTATATGTATTTTGATTTCAGTTTGATGGTTTTCTGATGTCTTCTTGTGGTCCTCGTCTTCTTGTTAACCTTTTAAAGAGTTTGTGTTCATTTTTTTTATAATTATTTATTAATATTCATGGTTTGAGGTTTCACCCTGGAAAGTCTAATCTACTCCCATGCTTTAGGTCCGCTGTTGTGGTTTCTGTATTGCATTTTTGTTATTCTATAACTTGGTATTATATTAGGCTTATCCCCAGTTCCCAACTTTTAAAACAATCAACTTATAATCTAAGCTACTTACACTTAAGTTATAGTGCAAGTAATATCAATTTATGATGCATGCTTACAGTTTGGTCTAATAGAGCAATATTTATATGTGCTTATTGTGTATTATAAACATTTAATCGATTGAAATATGAGACATGCTGCCTTGTAATATGCTCAAGGATGCTCATGTTGCATCAAGTGAATTTAGGGTTTTAAATCTTGATTTAGATCATGACCCCAATAATGCAGTAATGGTCATAGATCATAGAATATACTTCTATGCAGGTGTCATTTAAAGGGTTTGTGGCTGACAAAGCATAACTTTCATATTAGTTAATTGGTTGTTTATTTTGTTTATCAACCTGTATGTCAGCCATATTGGTTCTGTGTAAGCTGCATCTGCTGATATTTTGTTTCTTGGGCTATATTAGTTCAGTTAGCTGAGAAATAATTTGTATTGCCAAGATGTTGCATATCAGCTTAGATTCAAAACCATGAGCTATGCATAATAGCTTATGCTTTCTAAAGGTTTCATATTTGGGACTGTTCATTTTAAAACTTTTGGAAAAGAGAGCAGAAGAGAGCACATCAATACTGAAGAATACTTCGTCTACTTTGAGTAGCTTGGAAGAATGAAAGACACTAATTTGTTATAGAATAGTTGGAAGTGTGGAACATGGATGATTTAGGCAGTGTTAGAATTAGAAGAGTGATCTCTTTGGAAAAGACAAGGCATGACGTTATGGCTAATTGACAAAGTAGATGTACCATGGGATAGCTTGTTTAGAGTGAAATTGGAGCCTTGGAGGAATTGGTCCTTAGGAAAGAAGAGCAGAGCCGAATTTTGAAATGAATTTGGGCTAGATAGGGATAGGGGTAGAAATCATAGTAGTTCTCCAAGTATGAATATGAAAAGGAGGACCCTTCAGAGTTTGTTAAAGAAATTAAATTGAGTATGGTGGACTGTTTAGAGCTGAAGAGGCTATTCTAGAGGAGATCCATTGTACGGAAAGGAATGGATATTTGATATTGTGGACTTTTAAAAGAGTTGGAGCACTATTTATGGTGCTGTTAGTGCTTGGCTTGAAAGACATTTACAGACTACAAGACCATGTGTTGTATTTAGCATACAAGACTCGTAGTTTGCAAAGGCATTTTTATTGATGGTTGTATGTCGATTTATGCCCCCTCGATCTGCAACCTTTGTTTCTAAAATTTCCTTTTACTGTCTTCCGCATATTCCACACTCAGCTTATATACCTTAGGAGGCTTAACATAACTCAGAGATCATCAAGGTGGTTTCTCATTTTTGCCCTTATCTGCATGCCTAACATATGTATAGCAGATCCGTGGTTGCTTGGGTTAATGCATTACAAGGTTCAGATTGTCTTTTGACTTTGTGCTGTGGATGTTTGTTACTGGTCTTTTGAGTTGCATCAGGTCCTCAGCATGCATGACTTGATCCCCACAACTGTACCTTTACTCTGTCCTCTTTGAAGGCTTGAATTCATCCTGGCCACACTTTCTTGAGACGTGATGTAAAATATTGATGATGGGTTTTCAAAATTGTAGTTTACATTCAACCCAAATCAGAGGCCTGAGTCATAACTAAGATACCAAGTCGGAAGGCTGGTGAAAACCTTTAAAATAAAATCATAAAGAATTTGTCTAGCTTCAAGTAACTCCCAAGGTCTCTTGTGCTCCATCTTGGCCATCAGGTCCCCATCCATGAAGTGGATGGGGTTTTTGGTTTTAATAGGGGATATGGGGGAGGTAAATTTTTGTTGACATCCTACTTTTTGCTTTTGGTGCTGGTGAACTGCCATCTTCGGTGGTGGCCTGAGATTTGAAGAGTAGAATTTCAATTAGGTGCTTTTGTCGAGAGTTTTGTGGCATGGGAAACCTCCCAGGGCATCTGTTTTGATTGTTTTACAAAGTCACAAACTGACTGATTTTACTAATGACTAGCCCCTTAATGAATGAATAAGTTCAAGACTCCTTTTAAGTTGTAAAGCAAGGAAAAAACATACTATTATAGAAAGGAATGTTAATTGCAGATGCCATATGATGAACAAGAGAGTATAATTTAAATTCAACAGTAGATTAAATGAATTGGATGAACAGCGCTTAACTTTCTTGGATTTATTTTGGGACCTAAATGTGGTTTAAATGAATGTCTTTGGGAAATAAAGTAAGGATGGATTTCTTTGGGTAGTAAAGTAATCTAAAGAACAAAGCTCATTTTTTGTTGGGAGATCATTTCATGGGTTTTTGAAGTCTTGAGCTTCTGTCGGTTGTGGTTGAGAGGTATGAAGAATTGCAAAGGTTTCATTATGTTTGGAATGTAAGGAGGAGAAAAGAGCTTACCTAGTGGGCTTGGACCTTGTCTCCAAATCCTATGAGGCCCAAAGAAGAGGGAAGATAAAATTGGCTTTTTGGAATAATCTTGTGTTGGTAGTAGCAATTCCTTATACATATAAACATGTCTTTTGCTTTTATTTTTCTTTTTTAGAATTTTCTTGTTTCTTCATGCACTGACCTCTACATATATATGGTGGAAAAGTTGTATTCAGATTTTTCATTCTGGAGAAACGCTTATGATAAAGAACTGGTTGAGCATTCTAGTCTTTCTAGTCTATGTTTGAGTTTACTTCTTATAAATCTTCATAGAGATTGCATATTTCCTTTGCTTTATATCTTCTACGAGAACTAGCTAAAGCCATTGTTTGCCTCTCTTATTTGCTTGTCTGTGGTGTCAAATTCATTTGATTGTCTAAGGTCCCAAAGTGATTGAGACCTTTTCTTTTTTCTGTTTTCTTGTAGAGAGTCAATAGCAGTTATAAGCTGCCGGTATCTAGAACCAATAATGTACTGCATTTTCATGTATGCAACATGCATCTTGCTTGCAATGAGACATTAAGCCGTTTGTTTTCACACTCCAAGCTAGCTATCTTCTTATAGCAGCTGAACTGTACAATTACTTGGATCAGTGGGGGTCTGTCCTGATGTTGTCTAAAAGCACTTGCATGTTTCTTATCTGAGTTTCAGAAAGCAAGGGTGGACAATCTTTTGATGTTCTGTATTTTGGTTATCTTGTGGATATATGATTGGTGAAGAATGATAGAATCTTCAGTAACTAGTTACCTAGTCAAACTGTGCGGGAAAGTCTAGTTAACTTATGCATTCCTTGTTCACTTCACCGAGCTTGCCCTGGAATGTCCTCTTTTAGTTGGGAATTTCTCAAATCCTAATCTGAAATAATTTTTGTGTTTAAAAAGGTAAATGACTACATCAAAGGAAGTTATAGTCATTGAAGTTAAGTAAAACTGTTGTAGTCAAGATTGTGGTCAAAATTAGTTCAGTGTTTAAATGTATGACTTATCCAATAACAATAAACTTAAATCTCCTTGTGCTTCAGGACCCCACTGCAATAATAGAGAGTGGGCTAATTCCTTTTTTGCATATGTTTTGTTCCGTATGATACTTTCAATGCTTGCCTCCCTGTCCTTTATTTATCTACTTCACTTCCCCCTCTTCCCTCTCAATCAGAAGTGGAATATACATCTTAACAAATTATTGATGAAGGTCTTGTTGGAAAGTATGTCAAATGCTAATATACTGAATCTGATGCAGAAATACTGCAAAAACTTTTTATGCTGCGAGCATCTTCTTTGAGATTTTGAATCAGTTTGGCACAATTCAACCTGACGTAAGTTTCTTACTTTGTGTTTACTTCTGTTCCTTCCTTTTAAAAATCCTTTCTTTTGTTGTACTATTTAATTAAAATTTCCTTTTCTGCTAAACAGCTTGAGCAAAAGCAGAAGTATGCAGTGTGGAAAGCCGCTGATATAAGGAAGGCTCTTAAAGAAGGAAGAAAGCCTGTTCCAGGTCCTCCTGGTGGTGAACAGGATTTATCTGCTCCATCTAGTGCTTCAAGTGGTGAATTTGTAAGATCCCAACTTGTCACACATTGTTATTTCAGTGCACCCACGTTTTTTGTTAGATATGTATTCTTAATAAGTTTCTTCACAGCAAGTTGTGTTGTTAAAACATGTTTGATTTAAAGCATTTGAGTCATTGCTGCTGATGTAGTGTATGGTGACAAGCCAAGTATTGTCATGAAGGACATCCTTCCTTACAACTACTAATGTTCACTTTCCATTTCTTTAACTTTAATTATCGTAATAATATATTACTCTCGATCCAAGCTCATATTTATAAGGGTTATCCAAGTTCAGTTAACAACTACAATGAGTATCAAATTTGTTCAATTAAGTTCAGACAAGTGAAAAGAAAATCAGATGAATAGAATGCACCCTAATACGGCGAGAAGTCGAGTATTACGGTGAAAGAAGATATTTTTGCTTCCCTTGTCTAAGGATAAAAGTATTGCTGATTTTGTCTTTTCCTAGTAATGTACATAGGTTTACAAACCCTATTGGAGGTTTAACCCAAACCAATAACACTCAACTTTTGTTGGATCAATATCTGATGGGAATTATTGCTTGTTGATAGCTAAATTGTACTTCGGTAATCTGTAAAGTGGACTTTTTGTGTGGGAAAATAATATATCTGAAGCTTTTTGATAAAAAGTTTGGCGTTCATTTAACATGATTTTTGCTGTTTTAATTTACTAGGGATACATCTATAGAGGCATCAAATTTTTGTATCCAGTGACAATGATTTTCTATTGATATTATTTGTACTAAGATTCTGAGGTTATAAACTTCTAAATGTTTTTCTCACAGGATGTTGACCCAAGGCAGACAGGACATGATATCAGTCCGGGTCCAGAACTGGATCGAATGCCCTCTGCTCATTTTCCAGATGGTATGAGGAGGCAGCCTTCCACTGAAGGCTTGCCATCACCTCCATCTTTTCCCAGTGGTGATTATCCTTCTCATGATTTTCAATCTGGTCCTGGTTTTGGAAGGCCAGAGAACCCTACTTCCCACAGTGCTGATTATCCTTCCCATACAGCTGATTATCCTTCTCATGATTACCAATCTGGTCCTGGTTTTGGAAGGCCAGAGAACCCTACTTACCCTCAGCCATATCAGAGTCAATCTTATCCGCAAGAACCTCCACATCTACCACAGGTTCCACAAAATTATCATACTCAGGACGTTCCAGCACCCTTAAACTATCCTAACTTTCAGTCATACCCAAGTTTTTCAGAAAGCACTCTCCCAGCTGCCCCATCACATCAGCCATCTTTTTATCAAGGTTCTGATGCTTCATATTCACATCAGTCTAGCCCATCAGTAACGAACTATGCGTCAGTTCCTCAGTACAGTTCTAGCGGAAGACATGGAATTGTACAAGATGTCCCAACCAGTGTTCAGACTCCAACCAGTGCACAGACATACCATTATGATAGTAACTACCAGCCCTCAGCTGACAAGATTGCCGAAGCACATAAGGCAGCAAGATTTGCTGTAGGGGCATTGGCATTTGATGAGGTGCCTGTTGCAGTTGAACATCTCAGAAAAGCACTCGAGTATCTGACAAATCCTTCTGCAGGTCAGTAGGTTTGCCGTTTGATACTACCAAGATGATTTGGCTGTGATGATATTTTTGTTGCATCCTTGTTTTTTCCTAATGGATTGAGTTGTAAATGTTACTGGATATGTCAATGAGCAATTGCCTTTACCCCAGATACATGAGTGAATGAAAATTATGTTTGCTTTTGAAGTGTGTACTCTTGTCTTAAAGTTTGATGGTTGGGTTGAGATTGCAGGAACTATCATGAAATCTGAAAATGCCCTGCTTATTGGGTTGCATGATTTTCTGATCTGTCTCCTGTCTAATAAGACAGAGACATACATAATCAAATTGTGTCCATGCTGCTTCAACTTTACCCTTTGAAACCATTTCTGAATGTCGAATCAGACAGTGTGCTAATAATTTGCCAAAAGTACATTAGAAGGGACAGTCCAATATTAAAAATTACATGATTACATGCATTTTAGTACTGTTCACTTTATTTTCTTCAATGATTTACCATTTTGTTTTATCCATGCATGACACAACTTTCCAGCACTTCAGGAAACCCATTTTTTAGCCCCAGTTTTATCCACAAACACAAGCACTTATGCTGCGCCCTTTGTGTTTCAGAATGATTTGTATAAACATGAACCATAGTAGTGATTTCACCCTAGAAAGGAAAACCTTGTTCTGTTTCATTCGTCAGATAAAAGTATTTCATTACTATGTGTAGAAGCACGATATCATCTTTACCTAAACTGAATGATGCTGAAACCCTCATTTTCAGAGATGTTATATTATGATGCAGAAACGTTATTAATGCTAAAATGCATTGCTTAAGTTGATCACTGATTTTTAATTTTTTTTTTTCGTCAAAACCCTTTTCAGCTCCTGATACTTGAGGAAATTAGTAATTTTCTGTTTTTTTTTTTTTTTTTTTTTTTTTTTTTTTTTTTCCTCTTTGTAAAAAACCCACTTGAGCAAGTACCAGATGATGGACATCTTGGTCATCTTTTTATGGGGTGAAGGGCAAATTAATCAATTGAACGAGTATAGAAGAGAGAGTAGGTACACCGCAGATAGTTGTGGTGATTAGTTGCACTGAACCAAGCACCCAACCACGCTTAGACCTACCTGCCAACAGGGCTGGAATTGTTCCACAAATTCAGCTCAATAGCTGTGGTGAATGGTTGTGTTGCTCAAGCCGAAGTTAAACCGACCTGGCATATGGGCTGGAATCGTTCCACAAATTTAGTTCAGTCGACACAATTATGTTTAAGCCTATACTTTATACTTGAAACAACATACTTATATACACCTTCCTTGTTAGGTCACTTGTCGACTTGTATCTGTAAGACTTGGCCCAAACTTTTACCGGACTACTGTAATGGCTAAGCCGAAGGCCATAATTCAACTCTATCATTTAAATAGATCACGTTTATGTTTACTCATACATCTATTTTTATCAAACCTAGGGTAAAGGACATTTGCCTCACTACTTGCATCCTACTTCTCTTACAAGAATATTGGAGGTAATTTTAAGATATGTTATGTTATAAACAATAAATTAAGTCCCAAAATTGAGTGTTAGAATGTAATATTCTTTATCGTCCACCATTGTTAATCTAATCAATATGTATTTGAATTTTGCATCCTCAACTTTGTACACAACTAATTTTGAACGCGTCTCAAGCCGGATTTACTAACTTAACCCTGCGTTAGACACATATGCACCCGAGTGCACTTAGCTATATCTAGCTACTTAAGGCTATTTTGCTGCTCATATAAGGTTAATTTAGCTCCAAATGACTAGGATAACAATCTTGTAAGTCCACTGAAATGCATAATACGAAGTAGATTTTGCACATAAAGTTGACATGAACATATGTAATTTTTTTTTTCTTACTTGGTTAATAATCTTAAAAAAATACTCTACGTAGATTGAAAAGGCTAACAATAAAGGCAAAAGGAAAAAAAAAAAAAAAAAAAAAAAGTAAACAAACAAAGAATACACAAGATTAGATCAACTTAACTAAAACCTACAGTTTTTGACTTTGATCATCAGTCAGCAAAGACCCACCTAAAACCTCACTTTCTACTGCCTTTTTTGAACTAATTAGATATTCGTCAAAGTAGTCATTGATTTTTGGTTTGAGCAAAAAGAAAGGGAGGCAACAATGTGGAAAAACTGAAGTTGTTCTAGTAGCTCATTTGCATGATTTGTAGCTCGGTTTTCCACCCTTAGAAAGAGCTCATCGCCTAGCTTGTCACCTATGTGAGCGTCGACAAGGACCCCACAAACACTCCGGCAGCTGTTGGCAAAGGCTTGACCTACCTCGGTCGGGTCATCGGGGTGACTCACTACCAAGGGACTTCCACCCCTAAACACTTCTAGCTTGTTTATGGCAAATGAGCCATTGGCTTCTACTACTTCCCTGAAGTCTTGTAAACTTGGTGCATAGACTGGAATATTGAAGCTGTCACGTTTTTCACTAGTTATGAGACCCTGTAAAATTGTAAGAAATGTTTTGATGAAGTTAAAATACAAGTAATATGTGTGAGTGTGACAATTGTAATTTATTGTCTCTCCCCCTCAGAAATAACAAAATTTATATTATGAGTAAAATATTTGAGAAGTATTGCACATAGATTAACTAGTTTTGTGAACAAATTTTTAGTGCACTTGAAAGTATGTGCATCCTGACAGTATATACGACAAATATTTAAGATTTTATGTTTAAAGTTTTAAATGTATATCGTTAGTTGAATTGTTATCACATAAATTGAGTAACAAATCTCAGATCAAGTTGCCAAAAAGCTTGTACAAAAACATGCCATCATATAATCATAGGTAATAGTTAATATTCGACAATATGATTATAAGATAAACAAATGAATTGAAGCTTATATTAGGTAAAAACACAATAAAATTATCCGAGAACATATAATAGCTGTAAATGCGTTAATATAGAACATCATTCATGATTGTCAATTGCTTGATGCTTCTAACAACCTTAGTTATCATTATTCTTAGTCAACATACAAATATACAATGAACCTTTCAATTTCCCAAACAAAAGCTAGAAAATTGCCATTTTGATCAAATTGTGCTTTTAAGGGATGTTAGGGTAGGCATGATTCCAAAGAAAAAGAGATAATTTGCATGTTTCTTTGATAATAATAAGGAAATAAAATTGCATATAATAATCATGATTTTTGTATAGCATGCAAATATGCAATGGTTATGAAAATCTAGTAACTAGTTTAGTTAAAACTTTGTACTAGTAATTAGATTTACCTCTTGGACAAGTTCATTCCATGCATCTTGAAAGTGGGTCCCAAAGAGAAGGCCAGCCCCACCTTGATCAGTGGGGTCCATTGAGGTCCTTCCTAAGCAAACAAGGAACATGGACCCACCTTTCTTCATTTCAACTGCTCTTGCCCTTAAGAATCCAGCCAAATCTGTTTGGAATTGCTTTTTATAAGCATTTGCTATCATCTCATTTGATCCATGAATAAATATTCTTCCTTTGTTGTATGCCTTTGACCTCTTGTCTAATATACTCTCTGGAATCTGCAATATTTCATGCAAAAACTAATTATTTACTCCATTTAATATAATGAAACACTAATAAGGTGACAATTAAATTCGAACATAAATATATGTTAAATTTTAAATCCACACCGAAACAATAATGTATTTTTATTATAGCAAATTAGTGTGTGGCCCAAACGATGCACCGGATTTTACTTATTATATCAATAAATATTATTTGAGCTATATAATATAAACTATATAATTAAAATAAAAGTGAGCAATAATAATTATGAAACTAAATAAGTGCTCTCAAATTGTTGTTTAATACAAAGTATTTAGTATATTATAATTAAAGATAAAACACAATTAAAAGATAGCAAAGATGGTAAGGAAATGAATTCATTTCTTAGTGCTCTTGTGTTCAAACCTTGTATTAAACATTTTTATGGCACATATTATGTTTAAGAACGCTTTTTAATATATAAGTAAAGACATAATTTTAGCTAATCTCTTGTTTCGAATGATGTTTGAATTAAAACAAAAAAACAAAGTTATTATTACCCTTTTTTTAACTAAGATACTTACATGAAAAATAACTGAAATCTCCCTTTTATTCTATTACTGTTGATTTCAACTGTGCTAATTACTGTATTACAGTATCTAACTACATTTTAAAGATTGTCATTGGCTTATCCCAAAGTTATGGCTCACTTTAGCTTAATGTATAAGCTACAGTTATACTAACATAAAGTAATTATTCCTGGTGGCATGTATCTCATTTTCCCCTCTTCTATAGAATATAGATTAAACGGAGCACATAATTAATCTTTATGATCAAATTCATTTCACATTATAACTTAACCCCTGTGTGTATTACGTACTCCCTACGCCTGTAGATGTTATTCTCCCTATGCCTGTAGATGTTATTCTACTTTGACTTTTTTATGAGACAATCACCGTTAAAATAACACAAACATTTTAAGAAAGAGACGAAGTACTTTTAAATTAAAATTTAAGTTAGGCCTCGATTTTAATCTAAAATAACAAGAAACTTTCTCTAGGAAACATAGGTAAGTTATATACCTGAGATAGCCAGTGCAAGGAAAATGCGGAGTGAAAAACATCAATGGACCTCGCCGGGAAAAGGCGACGGTAGAAGCTTCCGGGAACCCCGGCAGCGAAGTAGGATCGATGCTTATCAGCCGCCAAGCACTCCTCCATGCTACCACCTCCCACCCCATCATAGGGGTAGTAGTTAGGAAGCAGTTGAAAGAGGGTGTTAAAGTCATTGGATGGGAGGTCAGAAAAGAAGGCCGAGAACTCGGGTGGCTCGTAACCCGAGGCCTCGTACCGCTTCGCCATGTGGTTAACCATCACGTCGACGATGTAGATGGTGTTGGAACCACAGGAACATCCTAGGTCAACCACCACAAAGGGCGTGCTTGGTGGTCCTAGTTGCACCCTGTCTAGGGCCTCTCTTAGGAGGTGCAACATTGATTTTGCATGTTGTGCCTAAAAAAAAAAACAAATAAAATCATGTGTTAGCATAATGTTTGTGACTAATTAATCAAGATGAATAATTTTTTTATATTACAAACAATACTCTTTGCTACAAATAATAAGAAATGGTGGTAGTATTAATGTTTTTATTGCAATTTATTTAAAGAAGCGCAAATTTTAATACAATAGATATAATGTAACGTATACAAGAAAGATTTGATACGTGAATATACGGTAACTTAAGTTCAAAACTTGAAAAGGTAAAGAGGGACAAAGGAATACTCCTTAAATCTCTCTAACTATATATAAAAGAATATCAATTTCGTTACTATTGATGTATTTTGGGAGTACATGAATGAATCAGTTATGGTATAACAAAATCTAAGAATACAACGTAAAAATAACGTTATAATTTATTTTTTTCTTTTAAATCTTTTCAAATAACTCAAAGATTACTGATAATTAAACCAAATAATCATCATTAAAATTTAAAATATGAATTGACATCTAAAGGATCTAATAATCATGCTTGATCTACTAATGATATAGCAATAACAAACGTTATTTACTTAAATATGTGTGATTTAATTAATTATATGAAAAATGAAATGATATAAAACCTGGGCTTGAGAATTATTTGCATAGCTGGTTTGATCCTTGCCACCTTTCATGCACAACATCTTCTCAAGCTTCATATTAGAAACCATGACATCCTCTCCTTTATGAGACATGGCCGATCGATCGAGTTTACAACCAAATCTAATGTCAAATTTCTCAAAATTATACAATTGAAGATCAATGAATGAAAGAGGGTGAAATATATTGTTATTTTTTTTTGTTGAACTATAAAATGTGAAGTGTGGTTACAATAAGGCTAGAAATTAGTATATATGAATAACCAAACAACGTGGAATAGGAGTGTGGGAATGATAGAAGGTAAGAATGAAAACTTGTGCTGTAGTTTGGGTCTATTTATAGGAGTCAAAAAGTTGATATGTGGGAGAAAAATTAAAAATAAAGATAAGCTTGCCATTTGGGTTACTACTTTTGGGGTATTTATGTTGCGCATGGGGTACTAATGTGTGTGCATATTAGAATAGTATGGGGTTTGTAGTTTGTTTGTTGAGCAATTATCGTCTGATGCTGGTAAAACTGTCTCACACTAACTAATTATTTATTTGGTGTAAAGAGAGCCACATGGTACAGACAAAACTGCATGAATTTGATTTCAGGTTATGGGAATTATCCTCAATAATATAATCATTAAAACAAGTTGACATTTGCATGCCATTTTTGTTACATTATAAAAAATGAAAGATAATTTATTTCAACCTCCAAATCCTAACTATAAATTAAATAATACACTAAAATATTACTTAATAGATATGGTAATCACCTAATTCAAAAAATAATACACTAAAATATTGATTATAATTACATATCCTAACTTCCATGGGGGTTACTAAATAATTCATAATTATTATTCTGATCAACAAATGATATGAGTAAAGTGTTATCTAATAATATGGGGCATATTCACATGGTAGAAGTCAAGGAGAAAGATAGAAGGCCAAGATTGACGGCGGATTTTGGTGTTATTATTTTAACATGTCATGTTATTAATTATACTAATTAAGCTTATATTAGTAACTCCATTCAAAAAATTAAATTAATAGTAAGTCCCTTACTACTCGGTCGTCTCTAATTACCTTCCCTCACGCGTTTTGTTTCATAGATGCCGATTTGATTGTTTGAGAGTCAATGTTTGAGAAACACTCTCATAACTTTTTGGGTTAATATTTCTCCCACCATGTTTGATATTATCAGCGCGACAATTATAGATCTTGTATATAACAGTATCGACAAATAAACTTATACAATTAACTTATGATACACGTTTAGCGTATTGTATACAACTAAATTTATCAACTTCAATCTTTGTCAATTTGACATTTATAATTTTTGATGGAATGAATATATATGTTGTATACAAATAATACAACACACAAGTTCCAACATTTATTTAATTGGCTTTTCATAATACATATGTTCATTACGCAGATAAAATTATATGTAACAATTAAATCTATTAAATCGTCGGAGTTACTGTACTAATGTTTAGGTGGCGTAGACTTAACATATGTTCATATGCGTGTTCGGGCATGTATGTGTCGCATACGCAGTCGTCAACACCTAACTTTAAGTGAATAATGTACATTGTACAATAGATTTTGTACAAATGAATAATGTGAAAGTAAGAAGATGGTGATTTTGTCTGGTACAAGTATCTAAAACTAGCAAAAGTATGATGTATATCTTCCTAAAATCCCACCTGTCATGCCTCAAAGAGTTAGACAAGCACTAATTACATAGTGTTCTACCCTCTTGGGAGACCATGCTACTGTATAACTTTCACTTAATAAGACACAATCATTTACCCTATTTTACCTCCTAATCCTAGCCATTTCATTGGACATGTCATATATTTATAATAACCTATGATTATATGCTTTTCACTTCTATTTTTTTTAGTTTACAATTGTGCTAAATTATTACCATAATTTACCCTCTTTTGTAATTATTTCTATAGACTAGAGTGTTCATAAACAAGATTAATTATAAATCCTAGTAAAGAGAACTACTTAGTTTGATCATTAGCGATATCATTTGCACAATAATTTAGCTAATAAAGTGATAATTAATTTATTTAGGTTAATTAATATTGGGTTAACCATGCAATACTGTCGGCAATGTATTTGTGTTGAAGCATGATTTTATCTTTACAAAATAAAATGAGAGATAATCATTCACTTAAAACTTTTAAAGGGAAAAAACACGTTAAAGATAAGCCATTGCTACTGCATGCACTTGAGCAATAATCAACTAAGAATACCCTTTAAAAACAAAAATCAATTATTAGCTACTTGGCTACTTCTATTAATTACTCATGAATGAACTTAATTTGAGTATATATATATATATACTTATTATGCACAAATTCACACTTATAAACCTTTAAAAAGGGAAGCAAGCGCATGCAAACTTTTTTTTTTTTTTTTTTTTTTTTTTTTTTTTGGTTAAGAGAGTCATAAAAGGCAATAATATAGATGAGATTTGATATAATGTTTTGACTACTACCCATAAGCTAGCTTTAAATCAACTGAATTAGTTGACATCCACATACAGTGTAATTATATGCAAGTACTCATTGTTTGCATAAGAATTAAAAGTACTAGTTAAGATCAGACTATAATTACATTTTGTATTGTATGATGATTCATAGAGAAAAACGTCTATCGGAGAACATAACATTGAAGTTTAAAGAGAAAATAATAAAAAAGAAAAGCAAGAGTAGTATATCAAAACATATATGCAATACGCGATGGTCGATATATTAATGTGCAAATCAAATCATGAGTTCCCCCTTAGTTTTCAGCAATTTAATTCTCACCATAATCAACATAACTTTCCTGACTTTTGTGCTCTCCTAATCTCCTTTCACCAATCCTTAGAAACGCAGTAGACTCGTAGGTTTAGCTTGATTTCATTTGCTAAAAGAAAAAGACGATTCTAGGCTAATTAATTAATTTTAATTTTTGTCTGATTGTGAAAGCATTAATGCTATATGTTAAAATGTTATTGTTTATATATATTAAGGCCCAAATTCTAAGTCTACGTATCAAATTATAGGTCAATTATCAAGATTTAGTTAAGTAGGTAGAGTCACATCCCAAGGATATTATATTATTGCAATATATATTGCAATAATTTTGGAACTTATATCTAAATTGAGTTAAATCCCAACGTGACTATTAAATTAATTGGCTTAATTTTTGGAATAATGTCTAGTTTTGGTTAATTTGATTACAAGCATACAGCATGCAAATAGCTACCATATATTAATGTCTAATAGCTACTAAAGAGTTAAAGCAAATAAATACTTGATTTTAAATTGAGTAAACTAGACAAAATAGACCCAATTAATGTGTTTGAGATTAATGTCATATTGATAGTAGTATATTACGAGTAGTATAGTTTGAATCATTATAACAGTACGTGATATGGATGTGCGATATTAATTCATACGATGGTGGCAATAATTCATAATTTGTCTTATATGAATTACTTGCATAGTTGCATGATAATTACCATGCATTGATTTCTCATTATTTATGACCTCTTTATCATTGGAATAATTCTAAATTAATTTATTTTTAGTCATAAATACTATCATGAATTTTGACAATATTTACGTAATTCGATCACCTTCTATTATTTTCGATGATTTATACATACAAATCGAGTTTACAAGAATAGATGATCTTGTACACAATTTATAAGAATAGGTGATCTTATACATAGTTTATAAGAATAGGTGATCTTGTTACGTTTAATTCATCTTAATATAAATGTAAAATAACATACAACCTATCATGCATTTTGACCCACTCCTTAGTGAAAATATAACTCGCAATAATATACGGGTGCATGCAGGATGAAAAAGGCAAAAAGCTCATCACCTTTGCAAATTCCGATTCTCATCGATATAATCATATATACGTAGTATTAAATTAGGCAGACAGATAGTTTGAACCATTCCCACTACCACTAATCTGAAAGTCTCTTACACAATATGGATACAACTAGCAGTGTTTTACAAGAGCTTTACCAACCCCAAATGTTTAGTTGGATTTGAAATTGAATCTATACCTAGCTAGCCTCCTAGTGGCCTCTAAGATTTCGTTGAATTTATCTTATTTTGACTTAATTTATGTAAATATATTCAAATAATTTAAAATACAACACGTTTAATGTGCGGATGGCCACACTATATGATTAGCTATTTGTAAAAGTACAAAGTAGTCCTTACAACACTTATAGAATAGTCCTTACAACACTGAAGTTGTTGGAGATAAGAGTTGACAGAATCTAACTTTATCTTATTGTTATAGTTGTTATACATAAAGATAGATATGCATATACTTTAGTTTGTTAGCTTTGTAATCTATTTGTTAATTATCCTTATCATGTACCTGGTCTAGTCTAGTTGTATCTAGCTGCTTGTAGCTTGTATTATAAATACGTTTGCCTCATTGAGAATAATATAATTATTTTCCCCATCTTATATATCAGAGCAAGTTTCGACCTCAATCTATTTTTTAATTCCTGTAACACAAACCGAGTAACCCATATATCACAAATGAAGTAATTCTCATAAGACTTTCCACATATATATAAGAATTTGTGTTTAGCGTAAATTTATATAGAAAATATATACTTTTATATAGACAATTTTAAACAAAATCGACACAAATACTAAGATGATTTGATTTCAAATAAAATAGGTTTTTTTTTAGACTATATATAAGTTAAAATAAAATAGACTCAATTTCAGACAAGATAAATTGAGTCAAACACGATTAAACGAATTCAAAAAAAAAAAAAAAGTCCAAATCCAAGACTGAATTGCATCATATTCGACCAATAAGCAAGGCAAGCATTGCAGCTTTGGGAAGGTGTATTATTGTATTGCATGTCTTCTACTCTTTTTACCTTGGCTTAAAAGGAAGAAATAATATGTTTTCTTTTTTGCTTTAACAGAACAGTTAAAGTCTTATTTCTGACCATGCAAATATATATCTATATATATGTATTTAAATTATAATAAGAAAACTTTTTAGATTTTATGGCCATGAGAATGTGCCTTTTTAATTCTTCATCCTTTATTGTTTGGCCTTTTTCTCTAGGGTTTCTAATTTCTGTTTTGCCTTTGTTAATTATTTCTGATGCTGCCGGTTGATGCTTTTTCTAGGTCCCTCCCCTTAACTTTTGGGTGCCCCCCATTCAATTCAATTTCATGAAATATGGTATCTTTGAAAATTAATTCAATTTGTACATGACAATTAAAAGAATAACTTATCATGCATGCATGTATCATATTGATAGACTACATTCAAAGAGCTAATGGTCGGTTCCTCTTAGGAATCGCAACCCTAGTTTCAAAAGGAGGTATAATGTACATGTCAACTGTAATAATAATGTCCGATTAATTAACTAGTTGATATTCATCATATTAATTTCGTTGTATACTAAAATAAATTAATTAAACAACTATCAAGCGGTCAATATATATATATAAATATTCCTACAGATGTATGTAATTAATCACCCTCAAAATTAAAGTCATTATTGTATAATGGGTCAAACATCCTATTAGAGACATGACACAATCTACCATGAGAAAACAAGTTATATTACAAGCACAATACACATGTCACCATGTCGGGCACTAGGTTGTGTCTCTAGGTTATGTTCGAGGCACAATTTTGGCATGAGTTAAGATGTGTCTAGCCACTCAATTTCAAAACAATATAACACGGTCCATAACCATCTTTACTGCAAAGTAAATCATGGCAATAACTAATAAGTAATCTAGAGCCATTTAATCATTCTTCCCCACTTTCGGTAGTCCTTAATTCCTTAGAAAGAATCCGTGAATATCGGCTGATCACGTGACTCTAGGCCGTGATAGCGTTTTGGTTTCTAACTTCTTTAACTACCAACTAACCCCAATTTTAAACACTAAACGCTTTTTGAGGTGATATTATACATTAATTACATAGCTTAACCAGTTGAAGCAAGATTCAACTGTCTGCCAATTACTTTAATCTTTTTTTTTTCTTTTTTATTGTTTTATTTCTGCTATTGCCTTAATACTTTGATTAGTCATTGCAAACACTGAAGTAAACAAATCATAGAAAACTAATCAATTCGATTAGTAGCTTCTTATATTGCTTAATGATTTTATATGGTCCCATTTTCAAATCATGACATTCATCACTCAATTGACTTGCTTCCGTTTCAAATTAAACACTCCATTAAATTACTTGTAAATAAATCATAAATAACTCTTGTTGTATGAGAAGCAAAAACCATTAAAAATGATTTTTGATCTAAGATAAGATTATAATATAATTAACTAATTTTAGTTGTTAATTACTAGCTTTGGGCAGTCAAAAGCTAACCAAGCTTTAAAACAATAATTATTCGACCAGATTAAGACCCTTAGTCAGGGAATGGTAGAAACAAGGACATCTATTACTTACCTTAGTCATCTAGCCAATATTTTCACCTTATTTTTGCTGATTTAAACTTATCTTATCTGATTTGGCCTTGTCTTATATGATCTTATTGTCTGATTTGACTAAACTTTGACCTTAAGTGTACGATAATCTGTAAGAAAAAATATATCAAGTGGGATATTGTTAGATTCGTAATAATGTGTACTTTATTAATATGTAATTTTCATAACTTTTTTACTACTAAATTAAAGATATTTAGCGATAAAAAATTGCATATAAGACGATGTTCTGATCTGAACTTATTTTTTTTATCTGATCTAATGTGAACTTATTTTTTCAGAAATAAGTAAAAGTAAGTTGAACTAAACAAAACCTAAAAGATGCAATACTATCTCGCACTTTAGTACTCCACATTTTGCTATAAAAACACAAATTTAAATTACACAAAATAGTAATTACTATCACAAAACGTACGTGTTTCAATGTTTTCATGAAGTACAAATTCAAATAGCTAAGAAAAATAATATAAATCTCAAATTTGATCTAGTAGAGCAAACTACAATTTTCGTAAGAGTAGATGAGGATGGAACTACTGTATAAGATAGAAAAGGTGGTTAATTAGCTATTATAAAAATTAATTGGAAAAGGAGTCTTTTGATTTCATGGTTGGTTGAATAACTAAAAGTGTTTGTCTTCAAATTATAGTCAAAAAGAGTGATTTTTAATTATTTCTAGTCAAAATAATACTCAAAGGTTGGTACAAAGGAATCTTTTGTGAGCAAATCTGCAAGTACTTATATTAATGGATGAAATTTAAATAGTAATTGATGGGGAGTATTTGATTTATAATTAGATATTATTAAATTTTGGCATTGTTGAGCCCTTGGTTTAAAATACTTGGTTGTTATAAGAAGTATAAAATATATCATTTTTTCCTTTTTTATATTGAATTTTTTTCTTGTAATTAAGAATCTATACTAAGTTTCTAATGACTTTTATAACATTTTATAGACTTTTTTTTTGAAGGAATTTTATTAGACTTAAACTGCACATAAACAGGCGAAAATAACATTATTAGTCCGACTAAAATAAATCGTAACTAAATCAACAAACCTAGCTAATGACTAATGACATTAAGATTGAAGCTTAGAATCGATAATAACTTGATGATGAATCTTTTAACCTAGTTAGAATAAAGTCGTGAAAGCATTTGTCAAAAAAAAAAAAAAAAAAAAAAAAAGTCGTGAAAGCGTTATGACTTTAATGAAGAATTAGGGCCTTTAGGGAATAATTAAGGGTTAAGGTTTTGTTAGGAGCAATGCGAGTGAAGAACGTGTAGTAGAGAATAAATTTCCATATCATTTGACGATTGTTTAAAGCAACTACTTCGTATTAAAGATGTAGTTAGGTAAACATAGTCAAAAAGATGGTTAATTTAATAATTATGTTAGCATCACAAAAGTCTTTACGTATTATTCCACCAAAAATCAAAGATGATTTTGTGATTCTTTGTGCCCTCTCATTTGTTTAAGATTTCTAACTAAGGTTTGGTGGTTTATTTGTTGATTTTTCAAAAAAGTTATATATATATATATATATATATATATATATATATATATATATATATGTATATATATATATATGTATATATATATATGTATATATATATATATGTATATATATATATATGTATATATATATATATGTATATATATTTTGGATTAAGGGCAGGGACAAAGTGAGCTTTATGGGTTTCATCATGGGTGGTTTTATTCAAAGTTTACACCGTATCCAAAGGGGATGCAATAATTAGAAGATGTCGGGTGAAGGAGAAAGATTAAAAGCAGGTGAGGTAAAATGACATAACTTTTTATATATAAAAAAAAATTACTATTACGTATATTTTTTTCTCATGATCGACTCATATTTGGTAAATAATTATAAATTGAGTGATTAGTGATTTTATGTATAAATTTATTAGTAAAAATCTCATATGAGCATAGATTTATTGCGGATTATCATGGTAATAAAAATCCATCAACAAAAGCGCCTACTTTTTATTACAACTCAATAGTATCTCTCAAGCGATAACGAAAGATTATGACAATTATGAAGATAATATGTTAGGAAAGGAATTACATAGCTATGGACCGACATAAAGTTTAATCTTTATTATCATTCTTGTAATTTATGACCATTTACCAAATTAATTATAGGGTAACATTACTTTGTATTTGCCTATAATAGTCCTGACTCTAATCTACTTTACTTTTCTATCATGCATAACTTCACCTATAAAAGTAGGGAAACCATTTACAGTATCTTTTATGCTAAATTTGAAGATGAATGGATTTGAAAATTGTACATATCATACACATCCATAAGCTCCAATACTTAACACATAAACTACTCATCTACTCCCACCACTCTCAAAGTGCTTAGTTTTATATATGTCGGACTGGATTAACATGTGAGAATTTTTAACTCGTTAAGACCCTTTGTCTTACGTACCAAAATGGTAGGGGAAAAAATCACGGACTTTTCAAACATCTTCAAGAGCTAGGACAACCATCTTTGGCCATTATTTAGAAGTAAACTCTTGGTTTTGGATTCAATCATAGATTAAGAATGACCTATTGTTGTCAACTGAGACATAGGAAACAAATTTTACATCAACCAATAAAAACTCTGTCACAAAGGACAAATACTTCATTAAAGTTTGATGCTTTTGCAAAACATAAATCAGTTGAAATATGACTTATCCTAAGGCATAGCTTTGTCTAGGAAACCAATAATTTTCTAATATCTTGACATCAATTGATGAAATGTTTCGAACATGCACAACCATTCTGCCCTAATTTAGGGTCCTTGCCTATAAGATGGGGGTGAAGCTTTTTCAATTTGTTTCTTAATATAATTACAAGCAATTATAAATGCTATCATATTTTCCAAGATCAAAGCTATTAGAATTTGATTCTTTTATCATACTCATTCTTTTTTGTAAAAATTGTAACGATTTGACTGCTCAATATCTAAATGAGGCCTTTTATATCTTTAATTTAATTAAATACATTACTAATTAGTAGTATTATGAAAATTACATACATTTAAATACACATTGAGACATCCTTAAAAAAAAAGTACATATCGAGACAAATATAACTATATATTCCATAACAACAATTTTTAAGTCAAACTATAGAAATTCCTTTGCTCATTAATTGCATTTATTTTATAGTTATATGCTTATCAATGTAGAAATCTAACAACAATCAATATTTTCAATTATCTTGTAGTAAAATTGTGAAAGTTGATATTTTAAAAAAATATAACTAAAGTAATTAGTGTTAAGTTGACACTTGGTTTTTTTAACTTTTAACTTCATGTATATTATCTTTTTAATTTCTGTAGCATATCATTTTCCTCAATATGTTTTTTTATGAAGGGCTTTACTAAGTCGAAACCCCTCACGAGTTAATCCCGTTCGGGTTAGCCGGCTAGACAATTTAAAAAAGTGGAGGAAAACTGGAAAGGTAAGGAAATCCCACTCCCTAAATTGTCACTTTAATATATAATCTCACTTTTAACACGAAGTATACTACTACAAATTTAACCAAAAATTTTCACCAAAAAAAAAAAAAACAAATTTAACCAAATAACTGCAAGTCTACAAATTAAATCAACGTACATGTGTGAAGTTTACAAATGCCGCCTATGTTTCGGATCAGAGTACAATCTAAAGAAGTAAATACAATATACATACTAAAGTGAGGGAACCATGCTATATCACTTACAAATTACAGAAACAAATATTCTAGATAACTAACGTACAAATGCATCAGAGAAAGGGAAGAGACAAAAAGAACCTGTAATTGATGCAATACATTGATTATAGCCATGGCTATGTAGTATATAACTCATCTCAGATTCCTTGGGACTAGATGTGCATGAAAGTCATGGTGATTAAAAATAAATAGTTCGCGTTTATAATTATTTTCCGAATTTGGATCTTAAATACAGTAAAAAATTGACTAATACTTCGAATGAATAACGTACGTTTCCAGTATTCACCCATACTATCCACAAAAAAGATCAGCTTCAATGACAATCAAAGGATCAAAACACAATAACAGCAACAAAACCAAAAACGACGGAGTCAATTATATGGCCAGAAAATGATCATGTACTTACTGGAAGCTCCAAACTTAACTCACAAATTTAAAGAAAAAAAAGGCTTTGGATATCATAATTCATCAAATGCTTGGGCACCCAAAAATTAAGGGCAAACCCTGTACAAACTTAATCTAAAGGGCTGTGAAAGAAATGTTATACAGGGCAAATTAACGCAGGAATGCTACATATTGTACAAAAGAGGAGAAAAGAGACTACCCTATAGGCTGAGAACTTCATCCGCAATAATTTACCTGGAGTCCTGGACATGAGAGGAAAGTATTATGAGAAAGACTTACATAACTCGACAAAATAAATACTGAGTATTTGAAACAAGAACAGATAGATTTTGGTAACCTCATTCGCTAATTTCTGTACTACGTCATGTGTATTCTAACCTTAAAAAATCCCTAATTTCATACAGGAATTTCCAGGATTTTTTAAGTATTCTCAGACAATGTCTGACTGATGAACAGATTTGCAGTTTTCCCATGACATAACCAGCAATTAACATTAATACAATCAAATCAGCTCTAAATTTATGGAGCACTGACTTTTTAAGGCTTCTCATGTTGGTTAAAACAACTAGTCAGTGCTGCATGCTGATTGTCTTCTTCTAACCAATTGACAAAAGGAATCACTTCAGACACTCAGAAACTACCTAACGACATCACCCAGAGTCCAGACTGTTACTAATATTTTGCAAATTTACAAGAAGCTCAGATGCTACAGCCAAGAGCATGATGCGCACTCTCAGTTACGGTCCTTTTTTCATGTTCATTATAGTGAAACTTACAATGTTATTCAATTTAAATAATTCTTAAGGAAATCAAAATTATACAAGTTCTTTTATCTGGAATTATATATTCTTTTATGTTTATATAATTGTAATTAATAAAACTCAGTCTCTCTCTCTCTCATCCCCCCTCTCCCCAACAGACAAAGGCTATCCAATCTCTAAAAACAATCAAATACAACTTCATTCAAAAGAAAACCATTACAAAGCGTCCTACCTGAAGACATATGAGCTGTATGCCACGAAAGGTTCTGAAAGCATCACCAAGTACAGCATTTAACAACATCCAAGATCAGCTAGCGTTGGGGCAAAAAGCTCGTCTTGTCTCATCATAGAACCAACTGCAAGGCATAGGCAAATAATTACAAATGTAGCATAACACTTCAAAATTCTCAAACAAAACATATACAGGAAAAAAATTCCAATCATCATTCCTATTTTAATTCGTCTTGGGGATATGTACGATACAGGAAAAAACTATTATGACACAGATAAATGTATACATTACATAATCCATGTACTTCATTGGTAGATGTCTCATATGATGAAAAAACACATATCTATGCTCATAAGTATTAGGAAAACTTGAATGCCTACAACCAGGAAACACTACCAACATTATTCTTTTAATACAACACAACAGAGTCAGTTAACTGATACTTGTTTGCACCAGAAATAAGTCAGGTTGTACAAAGTTGTTATGACGAACCTTGGTTGACCTCTAGAAGAAGAAAAAAAGGTACCCCGTTACGTAAACCTTGCACAAAATCTCTCTTTCTCAACAAACAAATCACACACATCCAATAATTCCTATGTTGCCACAAATTTAACATTTACAGCCATAAATAACTAAACACACACATACTTGCGTATAAAAACTGGCTGCTTCTGGTCATTCATGGGAGAGCCTTGATCACTTTTTTCAGCTTCTTCTCCAAACTTCCTGAATGGAAGGACTTCACATGGGCCTTGAACTAAACCCGCCAGCACCTTGCTATCATGAGTAGACTCATAGACCTACCACAAACAAACATGACAAATCCACCGTCATAATCCAAATTTCTCACTTGCAAAGTTGCAATGGCCAACATCATTCTAGATGTTGTATAATTATATATCAGACTTACTATGACCTTTTTAAAGTCAAAAGGAGAAAATGATTAAAAAAAAAAAAATCTATATAAAATAGGTTCTTTTTTACAAAAATGCACCTCATTGTTTTGAGGAGCACCCGGGCGGCCAACCTCCTCTGGCAAGTCATCAGGAAAGTAACACCTATGGACAACAAGCCATTTCGAACTAGTTTGAATATCCTCCCACATGTCCTGAAGCATAATAAAAACATCATTATACAGCCAAAACATGATTTAGCTACATAGGTGTATGAATATTATGGATCAAATGTAACCTTATATTTTTAAAGTTGAGAAAATATAGCATTCTACACAAGAAGCTAAATGGCATCCAGATGTTGATGTGGGTAACATTTACCTGGAGCTTTACAGGTATCAATTTGCCATTTTTAGAACGGAGAAGGACATAAGTCTGCAATTGATATACCATTCCATTGATGCGACAAGACCGAAAAAACTTATTTTCATCTACGACTCTATCTGCATCACCAACCCAGTCAACATTATGCAAGCAACTCTCTGAATTATTGTCAGTAAACTCCTCAGCAAGGTCACTAATCCTCTCCATCTCAACTAGATTTTTCTGCACATCATCTTTTTCATCATTATTATCATTGTTACACTGGGGGGAATCAATAACGCCATTGCTGTCACTGTTTTGATGTAGTGAAATTTCAACACTATCTAACACTTTTTGATCAACATTGTTTTGATTGCTTGATGCTGGTAAGTCATTAAGTCTGTTATTTGCTTGAGGTATGGCTGGAAATTTGGGCTCTGCCTCAGACATCAACCTATCTTCAGAAGAAGATATTTCAGATTTCACCTGCAGGGAAGGTTTATCACTAGAAGGTTCTCGTGATTTTGATAAAGAGGGATCAACTGCATTTTCTGTTGTGTTGTTTAAGCAATTATTTGACCCAGGTTCATCTTCCTTTAAGCCTTGCAATATATCCTTTCCATTAATCTCACTCCCACGTCGCAGGATTGACTCAGACGATGGTTCAATAACTTTAACAGCCTTAGAGTGCGCTTTAGAATCTTGGCTTCCATTTGTCGTTGCGTTTAGCTGATTCACTTGAGTGTGTGGTTTAAAATCTTGGATTCTGTCTATTGCATTTGGTTGGTTCATCTGAGAGTGTGTTTTGAAATCTTGAAATCTGTCAATAACTGCATTTGGCTGATTCACCTTCTCAACCATGGATCCTGCCTTTCTCTCAGAAGGCAATTGAACTCCAGTTGTGTTTGAAAGGACTTTTGGTACATTCATATTTCTGGTAACACGGCCATATTTTGGAGGAAACGGTTTCCCATGGCTCATTGTCAAGCACCTAGGACAATGCCACTCTCCTCTAGGAATGCTTTTTGCATTGTGTGATTGAAGACATCCCATATGGAAACCCTTCTCACAAGCATCACAAACCACCATATTTTCAACCTCGTTGATAGCCAGCTTGCAGAACTGACATAATAATGCCCTGTTCATATAATCCCTTGAAGGAGGAGTCCACACAGAACGTGGAGGAGGCTTTGGGTTCAGAAACCTCTGCACTATCCTAGATACCTCAAGGTGGTGATTGACAGCAGGAGTATGAACAAATGGCATACCCTGAACTGGGTGATGCATAGTAGGCAGAGCTCCAGGAGCTGTGTGACTGACGATGAGCCCTGGCACGTGACCAACAGCTGATTGTGATGTCATTGGTGGACCACTTAAACTGACATTAATGTCAGATCTTGCAGGCAGTTGAGCTGGCACCATATTCTTTGTTCCAACATTAACCTGCATTGGAGGTTGAGGTCGCAGGTGTACAGGAGTAGTCCTCACCGTATGTTGATTAGTTGCAGAGCTTACTGAGAAATAGAAGGTATATATGTATAAGTTTGCAGCTATTCTACAACCTCTACACTAATTATGGTACTTAAATGACTACAATAGATTGAGGTTCACATAATCTATAACTGTGTCATATGAACACTTATACAATTAAATGAGAATGCTGGAAATAACAAATAAAAAAAATATCACCATGAATCAAATGATATCTAGAGCATTGTTGCAAACTAACAAGGTAAGCTTTAGCACAGCAGAGTAAAAGGCACAAAGTAGTGTATGCATAATCATTATAACATGAGAAAAACAAAATATGAGGTTTGAATAGAGAAAAAGTGAGCCAGTGAGGTCTCAAAAATAAACAACATGAATTGTGAACTTCCCAATGAAGCCTAAGGGAGCCAAATATTCGTTTATCAAGTGGCAAAACCATAAATAAATCAACAAGAATGTCCAATCAAAATAGCAATTTTGTAATTATATCAACAACTGTGGGGCCTATATTTAACAAAAAGTTGTTGATTTATTTATAGGTTTGCCATTTGATGTTAAATCCCTGCTATAGGAAGAAACGCACTTCAGCGCTTGTTTCTAGTACTATTATTGTGTCAAAACTTACAAAACCTTTCTAAGAATTAAAGCACCTTGTAAACTATAGTTCATCGTATGAGTACATATCAGGTACCAGCAGGACAAAAGGACAAAAGGACCTATATTCTCTACATGGAGAGTGATTGTATGTATTAAAAAAAAATACTTTCTTAATCGGCTATTTCAAGCACACACACACACACACACACACACACACACACACACTAAGATAAAAATCTAATATATCTAGAAAATTGCGTGTACGCTCAGGATGAATATAACACATTGCTGTATAGTGCACGTTCCTGAAGTATCAAATAAAGCAATTCTTCGTATCTTACAAACTTGACGTCATTTGTATGAGTAATGCCCCTGACCAATAATATGACTCATAGTAAACCAAGGGTATATAATGGTGTAAGACCCATATTTACCCCGAACAACTGCCCACCCAGAAAATTGTATATTATGATACAATGGACAATCCTACTTTCAATTATTTTCTAAATCAATGTCTAGTAGTATTTAAACAGGTGAATGGTGCTTCAAGAAAATAAGTATTATTCATTTATGAAATATATATCATAATTATTAAGATTATACATCTGTAAAAGGCAACTAAATGAAAACTGATGCCTCAATCAATCAATCAATCAATCAATCAATCAATCAATCAATCAATCAAAGCCTTAATCCCATAAGCCTTAATCAAAACTGATGCCTCAATAGAAAATAATCTATTACACCTATAGTTCCAGCAACTAATGATTAATATTGTGCATTTTTATAGAAATGTTAACAGCCAACAAAAAATTTTAAAGCATTCAGAACAATTCAATAGCAGCAGTTTGACTAGGCAACTAGCTCATCATGCAATCATGACTCAACACAGCTAACAAAGAAGGAAACGAGTATAAACACAATTGAATTTTATCAGAATAGATGGGCAGCGGTAAATAACAAACCTGGAACATGAGGCAAAGATTGCCCATTCGGTCTGACGTCAGGTCTTATATGAGCTCTATCAAGTCTAGGAGGCATCACAGACATTGGATCCCTTCCCATATTATTTGGAACTGAAGAAACAACTGGAGGGCGAGCTTCAGTGCCAGAAGGGTGTTTCCGCACGGGCATAGAAGCTGTAGAAGAAACACTAGCAACAGTAGTAGGAGGTTGAAAAGCTCCTGTGGATACAGGCACATGACCCACTTTATCAGAAGGGAACCCACGGACAGCAGAAGGTGGTCCACGATTCTCACCAACAGCCCCAGTAGCAGTTTGCACTCTCTGAGATGAAAATGTAGCAGGCTGTGCAGCAAAAGCCTTGGATTCTTCCATCTACAATATATATCAATCAAAGGAACAGAAAGTAGTCAGATCGGGGCAAATAAGTCTGCAACTTTGCATGCATGACAGATTTAACTATTGTCATTGAGCTATCTCAAAGAACATAGCATTAGTAATAAAAATCAACAATATAAACAGAATAGAAATCCCATGTCATGCAATTCCAAATTATATTTACCAGCACAGCCTACTACTCAACATGAGCAAAAAGACAGTTGCATTCTTATCATGACCTGAATAAAAAATCCTACTCCTTCATAATCTAAAACTAAAACCAAAACCAAAACCGTAGTATTTTTCATAGACCAATGATCATTTTTCCTATCAAACACACATGCTTTTTTTTTTTTTTTTTTTTTTTTTTTTGAGGAAAAAAAAACAGCACATGCTACTCAGAAGTACAATGTCAAACAAACATGCAAAGCTAATAGCAACCACAGATTGAAGACTCAAGGTTGATTTTTCATATAAAAGCTTTTAATGACAAGTGCAAGACTCCAGGGACGTAGCAGATCCAAGCAGACAAGTAAATACCTCTACATATTAAAGCCGAATAGCTCTCAGACTGACCTCAGTACTCAACATAACTAATGGCTCGTTTGGTACGAGGTAATCAAAATGCAACTTAAAATAAAAGTAGAGAAAAATATGCCTGAATATAAGTTTTCACAAGTTTGGGGTAAAGAGTAAAGAGTATGGCTTCTCATATTATTGAATAAATCACCAAGTATTTAGGCTAGACATAACCTAGTCAATCTCGGTGATTAGGTAACAATCCTAACACCTTACTTCCCCAGAAGATAATCCGAAATAAGTAAATATCCTAAAGATATTCTAATTTACCCAATATAAATATGAAAAAGGTAATATATCACACAAATATATTTTCCTATATTGAGTATATTTCATATCTCTAATAAGTACAAGTATAATCAATCAATATCTCTAAAACCTCATGTTTTACAGGACATTTAATGTCACAGTTATGTCACATTTGACTAGCACATTTGCAAAAGCAAAACTTTGACTAATAATATCATTAATTATCAACGAGCATAAATTATCAAATTATAATAAGTCAATACTTGAAAACTATATTGAGACGATTCTAACAATTACCTACATGACTAAATTTAATTTTATGTATAAACTATAATGCACAAACAAAGGTCACAGTGGAGTGTGTGAATAATGGCATAAGCCAAACAGGGGCATTTAATTTGAAACGGATGGAATAATAAGCAGATGCAACAATAACAATAAGTTGTGTGTGGTATTGCAAAGATAATCAGCGTAAAGAATGAAAATTTACACACAAATGTACTAGTACAACACCCTATGGAGCAAACACGAAATTTATCAAATTTAAACCTATTGCTTTAATCAAAGCTTTAGTCACATAGATTCAACTATTTTAAACGATCAACATTGTCTTCCTCTTACCTATAAAACAAACAAGTAACTCCCTTCTTTCTCAAATTCAGCATAAATGTACAACATTAATTCAATTGCAAACTTGAATAAATCACTAGCAAGAATAAACAAAACCAACAAAACTCAAATTAATAAAATAATTGATAAAAACCTCACCCTGCGCTTACTAAGAGCAATCTTATCCGAAATCGAGATCTTCGGAGGGCGAAACCCTACATTTCGATCCTTCAAACGATTAAGCCCTAAATCTTCAATCACAGCACCAAAAGCTTCGGTAGGGAGAATATCTTTAGGAGCCAATTCCTCACACATAGACACAACCTTACCCCTAGCTTCCGCCATCATCGCCTTCTCCGCAACCGTCGGATCTCTTCCAGCTCTCATCCTTCCTAAAGCAGATAACACAAGCACAATCTCCGCCACTCTCTTCATCTCCACAACCTCCTTCTTCCTCCTCTTCACCGTCACCACCTCACCACCACCACCACATCCGCCGCCGTCAATCGCAACCTCGACCTCCATCGCTCGCTTCACACCACCACCTCCGCCGCCGATGTCGCCGGAAATCGGCAAACAATCATCCATAAGACAAAGAAAGCGCGAGAAACAAAGGTCGAAGTACCTGCAATGGAGAAAACAAACAAAGAGAGAGATTAGCCGCCATTGAAGGAAGAGGAGAGAGAAAGTGAGAGGTGAGGAAACCCTAGAGAGAGAAAGTGAGAGGAAGGAGGAGAGAGAAAGAGAGGGAAAAACTCAAAAAAGAGGAAGAAGGAAGACGTTGAAAATTTAGGAAATTAAAATAAAAATTCGAGAAAAATGAAACCTTTTTTGGCGGGTAAAATTGATTTTATGAGAGGAATTTGTAGTACTAGTATAATTGTCTGGAAAATTGAAGGAGAGATTGGTAGAGTAGTATTTGATTACTGAACCAAAAACGAAGAAGAGAGAGAAAAAAGGCAGGCGAGTTGAAAACTGATGAGAGAGAAACTTAATTTAGGGGTTTTTATTTTTATATTTATTGATTGATTTATTTCTTCGGACTTTGTTTTATTTCTCTTGAGTTTTAGTTTGAGTTGGATTGTGTTTGACTAGGTTGGAAGCCCAACTTTGAAAGGCTGGCCTCTTTTATATACAGTGGTTTTTTTTTTTTTTCCTTTCCTTTTTACCGTCTGACCCTTTGGACTAATATAGATTCAGGGTTCAGTTTTGGGTGGTTAGGTTTTAGTCATCTCCCAATAGTTGTCGCAGTCCTCCCTACCAAGTGTGGCCCCAATCAACACTGCACTAATGACTAATTGGTATAGAATCGTAAAGATAGTTACATAACTGATATAGTGTTGTATACAGGATTTGATTTTGAAAATTTAAATATCATTCTCGAAAACTATCTTGATTTAATTAGATTTTTTAAAAGAAGATTTAAAGTAGTATGTGATGAGAAAAATAAATATTTTCTACTATAATTAATAAAATCATAAATTGGAAGTTAAAAAAACAATTGGAAAATAAAAGATTAAAATTTAATTAGTAAAGAATTGTTTACTTATTGAATAAGGTTTTATTAAGCATATAAAAGTAGTTTAACTGTAAAGAAAATCATATTAAGAGACTAAGCTAAGTTAACATACATCCTAGCGCACGTATTAAATTTATTATTTTAAAAAAAAATGTTGTCAAGGGAGCAGTCTGTTCAACTAATTTTTAAATTGATTTACAACTTATTTTAGTTTCAAAAATAAATGTAGTAAATGAAAATTATCAAACCTAATTTTTGTTTACCTAAACTTATTTTAGTGTTGACATATGAGGCACAAAATATTTTTTTTTAAAAATATAAATGAAATCTCTTTTTATTCAGTACTCTCACTTCAATGAGACATGGGGAAGTCGCAATCGCCTTGATACACTTTTCATACATTGTTAAGTAAAAATAATTTCAGTTCAGGAAAAATAAGATAAAATGAATGGGGCCTTATTACTAGAATAAATACCCAAAAATCTCTAATAATAATCGCTCCCCTTGTAAGTAAGACCTTGTGGCCTTGTGGGAATGTGAGATGGAATGGTAGTTTTAATCCCATCCAAAACAAAATCCTATGTTTATTTGCAGGAACAATTGAACTCCAATGCCACAACTTTTCTCCAAGGAGATAAGCCCTGTTTTTTTTAATTAAAATGCAATTTGGCACTTCAGCCATCAAGTTCCTATGAAAAGAGCTTCATGTGGAAAACACGGAAATGTTCAGCTCTAACAATGTATGTTCAACTTAGCATCATAAAATGCATTAAGGTGAAAATATACGAGATATTAACAAAAGGACGAGTACAGATGACTTCTCTGATTTATTGATTTACAATGCAGAAATATCCAACCAGGAGAAGGATATTACAGATACAAAAAGTTACAATAGAAACAACACAAGGGATACTGAAGTATATTTCACATGAACAAATGGAAAGAAAATATGTCTCTAAAGCTATATTTTGCCAGAAGCTGATCTTCAGTAAATGCGACATTGCTACAAACAGTAACTACAGAATCAGAGTAAACAATCTCTGCATCCTGAAGAGTGAAGCCATGGATCAGTGGCAAAGGAAATCCTTTTATCAAGCGCGTGTTCAGTTGTGGCAGTAGCACATCTTTTAGCACCTCTGCGATTACTGGCTGCAATATTGTGCCCATATAATAGTTAAAAGATGTATATATACTGTTATATTTGTCTTAGACATAGTTGGAGATATATTTAAGATTTTAAGAGTAAGGTTCTCCATTATATTATCTTTGGTACCAATAATCCTATCCTCATATGAATCTTACCAAGTCATCGTACTAGAAAACCACAAATCCGAGGTAATTTAGTAATTAAGAGCGAAGTAATAAACCAAACCTCCAGAGAGGCAAAATTAGGATTTCTTTAAAATTTATATTAAAATAGACAATAAAGTTTTAAGATCATTGCTTAGATTTCGATAAACTATTACAGTAATTTTTAAATGGAGTAAAACTATATACACAAGTAGTAGAGTATTTGTGATGTTATTTTTAATCAAAACTCTCCCAATAACTTAAGCAAGTGCATACTAGGAAAAATTTAATCATAAACCATACTATTATAGACGTGACAACTTTTTCAGACATCCAACGACAATATAAATGACCAATAAATTTATACACTATGTTTTGAATCCAAAAATATTACAAGAAACCTTTATACAACTATTCAACTATGACCTAAATGTTCTTGTAGGTGTCGAATTTCCCTGTTAATGGCTAAGTACGTTTTAGGTTTTCTTATTCTTTATCTGGTCTTTCAAATGTAATCTTACTTCCCTCCCGGATCCATGATTTTTAACACTAAGGACATTAAAGTACTAACAGGACATCTCTTATCTTCCCTTCCACTACCCTTGGCTTCTTCTATGTACAAACATGGGGGATCGGTGACTTCCCCTCCTCTCTCCAGCATACTAAATTTCCCAAACCCAGTACTTCAGGAAAAAGCTTTTTGCATAAAACATAACATCACATTGTAATTTTTTTAAATTAGCGAAAAATAACAGCACTAGGTTTCTGTCTTTCACCAGATTGCTAACAGATTCACCATTACTCTTGCATGCAGGCAATGGGAGCAGAGGGCATACCTCAATTACATCAATCTGCAGATCACCAATTTTACTCCATTTAGCTGACAAATTAAACTTATCCAGTTCAATGCTGCCTGTCAGGTTATTCCCTGAGATTACAACGGAACCTGAAGCACTAATTACCTGCATCATAAATTTGCAAGTTTAGCCCGTTAAATGTGTTCTGCAAAGATCATGTCTAATATTTAGATTTCAGAAATAAGTATTATATGGCATGTTTTAAATCATGTCATGCTAGTTAAGACTTAAGAGAGGAGGGACAAGTAGTTCAGCAGAACATTCAAAATATTCCTTGGTTGGCAAAGATGCATGTAATCTAAGGCACCACATTAGCTATATAAACTTACCACAGATCCGCAAGCAATTGGCACCGCTTCCCCATCACTCACAACATTAATTGTTACTTCTGCATTGATAGTTGCTTCCATTTTATCATCAAACACGTGCACATATGGAGGAGAAGCCACTGATAAGTCTAAAGCCATTTTGGCATTGGGATATTGCTCGTAAAGTTGGGGTACAACTTCTTTCCACTCGCTAGTATTCAGAAGAGACTGATCTGGTATTTTGTCAACTCTCCACTCCATAAGCCCTGCCTAACTACAGAAAAATGTAGTTAATTTCGGTCCTACATCACATGCTGCAAGGAAGTTGAGCAAGATGGTTTTTGACTCAGTGAACTGGTGAAGTCTGTAGTATTCAGCTTGGTACAAGTGTGCAAGCCAAATATATTAGAAAATGGAAACTAGAAGAGCTTAATCTTATTTCTGCAATGCTAAGAGATGATTTCTTGAGTTTATCATAGATTGTAGCTTTGCCTTCCAAATGTGTTTTCTGCAAAGATGAGCGATATGTAATATTTCATAGTTTTTAAATAGAAATACTACATCCTCAAGGCTCAATTCAATATACAGTTCATTAATGCTTTTGTGTCATTTATTATTTAAGAATTCATAAGATATCCCTATTAAGTTTTGAAAGCATGCATTTAATGAGGGAAGTAGATAGCATTTGAGGTACGCTGACACGCTGTGTGCATGCATGGCAGGTAAAGTAGGAAGAATGGTCATACTTTAGGATTTAAAGAGTAAAACTACACATTTTGGGTATAAAACAAAATAAAACAAACAAGCATAACTAACTAAAATTGACGAGAGGTTAGTAATGAAGTTTATTATAAACAGCATGCCTTGCCAACAGAAAGGTATCAAGATTAACTCATAATGGGGCCCAGAGGAACGAGAGACGAAACAATCGAGCCAAAAAGACTTACATTGAAATACACTAAAGCTGCAGAGTTGAAAACATCTTCATGCAATGACATTGCTATCATCTTAGCAGGAGTATAGCATGGAACTGAAATTTGTAATATTCGGTGCTGATGTGGGGTGGCCAGAGCTCCATTCCTTGGAATAAACAACCCATTTACCACAAAACCAATGGAAGAATCACTTAAGGTGGGATCTCCAACAAAGGTAACATTTAACGCAGAAGATTCATCCACTTTTATTTCTGTAGGAAGAGACTGCAACAAGGAACCAATCTTTGAGATCCCTTCATTAAGTTTCTTTACAATAGCATTCTCAACTGCTGATTCAATATGGTCACTAAAGGCGTCCACCACCCTGCGAGTTAAGCATCACATGCACTCTGTTAAAAGCATCCTATAACCAGCTCAGGGACTTCTGAAGGCCACAAAATTTGGAGTCTTATTTGAGAAGTAACAGCTCATGAATTTTTAAATTTTTTTAAAAAAAAAAAAAAAAAAAAAAAAAAAAAAGACACCGAGTTAAGATCTTAAGCACCAATTACTAAAACCATACCCTTGATATAGCCATGACGCTCCACCATCTAGCTTTATATCTACGTCGTCTACTTCACATCTACTATCCAGGAGAGACAGCTTAAGACCACCACCGTGGTTCTCCAAGCTTAACTTCAAGCCCGCTTCCATATCTTGAACCTTTGGAAAAGTAACAGTCATCAATTTCTTTTCATGAGAACTGATAATAGAGCATAATTTTTTTTTAAGTTTAATAAATCCTTCAAAGGACTCTGTAAAAATAAATTTCAATATATCTGAGTATCAACTAATAGAGGTAGGTAATGATTGATCAACATTATATTCCTTTTTCCGCAAAGATCATGACTTGCACATTCAGTTATTGACTAGGAAGCTACTAAGATTTTTTTTTTTATTATTTATTTTTATTTTGCTTTGATCAGATGGACCAATAACACAAGTCAGATAACATCTACTATGTTTTGACCATTCAACATAGAGATCAAACAGGAAAGATAGTTAAGAAAAACTTGATCCATTTGCAACATATGCTTTCGCATATCTGACAGTAATCTAGACAAAAAAAAAAATAAAAAATGAACAAGTAGATAAAGCAAACAATATGACGGCTCCACAGAATCTCGTGGAAAAAGAATGACCAAGTTCACCTTAAAACCCCCGACAACATATTTTACTGTACCTTGTAAAAGAAACTATGTCCACGCACACAAAGCACCACAGCAGCAGCAACATAAGCAGGGTTTTCATGGAATCATATGTATATATTTTTTTACACTATATCACCTCCAAATAGTTAGAAAGACTGCTCTCTAGAGATTCCCAGGGAGCAACGAACAGTCAATTTCAATCTTCCCAATTAAACAAACCTGACAATGGCTACTAGTAAAGCCTAAACCAAGCTTTTGTCTGAATTGCAGTCCAGCTAATTAGCTAAATCAATCGAGTTTATAATACAACCGTCCCTACTCCCTAGCAATCCATAAATACAACTACACTCCAATAAAGATTTGATCCTTGCTTTTGTCTATATATAGTACATTTCTCCAAAAGAGGACGCCACAGATAGGCCTACAGTTTCTAGTGTTTCCTTCATCAATTTCTTTTCCCGATAACTGACAAAAGAGCAAATTAATAATTATTTTCTGAAGTTTCATAAATCCTTCAAAGGAGTCTGTAGATATAATTTTCAATATATCCAACTAATCCAAGTAACAACTGATAGAGGTAGATAATAATGATGAATGTTCTATTCCCTCTTCCTTCTCAAAGATCATGACTTTCACATTTAGCTACTGACTAGGAATATGCACAAAGACATTTTTTTTTTTAACTTGCATTAATCCCGTTGGACCAATAACACAAAAATCACATATCTACAATGGTTTAACCATTCAAATTCTTGATCAAAATCAGGAAAGATAGTTAAGAATTACTCAATCCATTTGCAAAAAACTCTGTTCTCGCTCATCTGGCAGTAATCTAGACAAAAAATATGAACAAGTAGAAAATAACAAACAATGTGACAAGTTCTCCTTAAACCTACTAATCAGGCTCTCCTAAAAATAACAAGAAGAATGCCCAAGTGTTCTCTTTAAACCTGCTGCAACATCTCTGTAAGAGGCGTCATCACAAGTCAAGCGAATCATCACTCATCCCTCTTAGCTAACATATTCTCCGAATGCTTCCTCTTGTAACTTGTAAAAGAAACCATGTCCACTGTCCACTGTCCACTGTCCACACACAGATCACCACAGCACCAACAACATAAGCAGGGTTTTCGCCAAATCATATGCAAACATTCTTACACTAAATCACCTCCAAACAGTCTAAACAACTAGGAAGACTGCTCTCTAGAGATTCCCAATGAACATAAAACAGTCAATTGCAATCTTCTCAAATCAACAAACCTGCAATAGCTACCAGAAAAGTCTAAACCAAGTTTTTTTTTTTTTCTGGCTATGTAGTCCACCTAAATCGATCGAATTTTCGTTAATACAACAGTCTCTAGCAATCCATAAATACAACTACATTCCAACAAAGACTAATTTTTGTTTTTGTCTATATACTTTTCCCTTCCAAAAAGAGGAAACTGCAAATATGCCTAAAGTTTCATCTAACAGTTCACAGTTACAGTAAAATCATACCGGAATGATAAAATTATAACTGTTATAAACTCGACAACCCTCATCGATTAAACATCATGACAGTGTAAAACTAAAAGAAGAGTGATAAAATTAATACCTCAACTGAAGCTATTCCCTGATCAGAAACTTCAACAAACCAATTCTGGTAAGTATACTTCCAATCCATACTTAAATTAGCAGTTGCTTTTGAAGCTTTGATTCTAATTTCATCATCACCCACTTCAACATTTGATGAAAGAACATTAATTTGATAAATTATTATGTTGGAAAGAACAATTTTGACTCTTCCCACAAGCAAAATTCTTACAGTTCTCTCAATTGGGGGAAGTTCAAGTGGGGTTAGAGAAGAAATTGCTTTGTCAGTCAATAAATCTTTGAGAAAATCAAGACCCTTTTCTGAAATTGATACAGAAATAAACCCGTCTTGTTTTGATTGTAATTGGGCATTTGAAATTATGCAGATTAGTGAAAAAAAGATGAAGAATTTTTTGAAAAAAGTTTGAGCTGCCATTAAAGAGTGAATGATGAAATTGAAAACTCAAATTTGAGGGTGATTTTGTTTTTGGGGGTAAGATTAATGACTTGTAGAAAGGAGATTTGGATTATTAGCTATAGGAGGAATCTGAATTTGTTTATGTCATAATCGTAATTCGTAATCAGTACGTTTTATGGGTTTGATTTATTTGCTAACGATAAATGACGGTGCAATGGATTTGACAACATTACCATGTAAAAATATATAAATACATAAATTTTTGGGTTTTTCTAAGGTATGCCAAATTGTTAAGTTTGTAAGGTGTGTCCATACTTTTTCAAAATTACAAGATGTGTCCTCCAACTTAAGGTGTTTATTTAATCGTACCCTCTAACGTTAACCCAACGTGAGTAATTGTGTAAACTGTTAATTATCCCGATTTGGAGAGAAATTTCACGTCTAAATTGGGTTAGATTTTATATAAGGGGATTAACATTAAGCATTTTTTCCGCATTTTTTCATTTATCTTTTCTTCTTTCTTCTAAAAGCAATCATTGATATTTCAAGCTCTCGGTGTAATTCTTCTTTTTTCTCATCCGCTTTTTATTACTTCCTATGTTTTTGAAATTACTAATGTCGATTTAACGTCAAAGGGTACGGTTGACTAAACAATTTAAGGTGGAGGGCACAACTTGTAATTTTGAAAAAGCATGGGCACATCTTAGAAACTCAAGAACCTCGAGGGCACAACTTAGAAAACCCTAAATTTTTATTTGTGGCTGCCAGAGTGTGGCCGGGGTTATCCATTCAGGGTTACTCGATTGGTTAAGGTTATTCGGTTGGTTAGAAATTACTCGTTCAGGGGTTAACTGGTTGGTAAAGAGGTGACCCGGTCAAGCTGGCACACACCAAAACACTGACTAGGTAACCCCAATCACACAACATCTGACCGAGTAACCAATAAGTAACCCTAGCCACACCATGTGGCCAACCACATATGAAAAATTTGTGATTATAAATAAATATGTTTAGGTCTATAAATGTCTGCACAATATTTGATATAAATAAAAAGCGACAATTAACATTAATGAAGATAAATAAGTAAATAACCATTTTAAAGAATATAATTATCTTATACACCATTTATAAGAGGTCTCAAATTTTTAAAAAGGTAAGGAGGGAAAAAAAAAACTAGTTCTATACAGTAAATCAAATCGACGAACTTAGTTCGAATTCCGGTATCAAAAACTACGCACGAACTCTACTCAGTCTTAGGGACGCACCCCTGCAATCCAAACATTGATTTAAGTATTAGATGTGCATGCATTAGCTTAGCTTCTTTAATATATTCTAGCAGTAATAGGCAAGATTCAACAATCATTTAAATAATTTTAGTATTTTACATGCATACTAATATATATTTTTGCCGTAATATTTTTCACAATAATAGTTATTTCCAAGGGTGCAAAACTTTTCTCTTCTGTAAGAAATGATTATTGCAATTTAATCACTTTTTCTACCTTCTATTTTCTCTTTCTGCTGTATTTCTATTATTGTTTCAATAGCTAATAATCTATAAACTTATTAGGTGCACAAATACAAGAATCTCAGAACTGAATTGAAATTACACTACATTTATGTGTGTGCAATTTTCACGCCATTTCAAACTCAAATGTTTATAGTAGAATACAAACATTAGCCTTAACCAAAGATTAAAATTTAAGTGAGATTGTTAATTTTAAAGATAGAATATATTAGTACGAAGTATAAGTTATTTAACAAAAAGCTTACCAATTCCATCGCACGAAATCGATCTATGCACTCCTTACTTTGAGAAGGGAATAACTTATATATGTACTCTAGAGCACGGTACAAGAGAGTCTTGTTGATTGAAATTCCAATGAGAGAACTCATGATGACAATAATAAGGATAGCTGCCCACAATGACTTTGGGGCTATGACAGTGTAGACTCCCGTCATAAACGCCAATAATGTGCAGTTTAGTGCCAAAAGGAGTAACACCATACTCCGATCAATCAATATCAATGATTTGATTGGATCAAGAACCATAGACCATATGAGACAAATCAACACCAACATTGAAAAAAATAGGGCTAGTGTATTGGATACCAAAAAGACCAAAAAAGCTGCCTTCTTTGCCAAAATTGCCTCACCCGAATCTTGAGTAAATCCACCAGGGAGAGTGAATCCAGCAGTGAATGTAATGGTGGCTAATAACGCAGCTACCACAAACAAAGAATTTCGCACATCCAACAAATTTGTCGTCTTAGTTCGAAAGTATGTCGTTTTAATCCTTGGATCAAGTCCAATTCTCTTACACATTCGGTCCTACAATGATTCACAATTGATGTTCATTTCTACAGTAGCTTTCAACAACAAATGAAAAAAAAACTATATGACATAAAAAATAAAAAAGAACTATGTATGCTAGTGGTCGGCCTAGTCCACATAAATTATTGCCAACCTAATTAATTCAATTAAAGGTGTGTACATGAAATTGATATACTACCTCCGGTTCTTATTACTCGCAATAAAGAGTAGTTTTGCGGACTTTTAGACAAAAAATCTTATACATTGTTAGTGAAAAATAAGGGGGATATACTTAAGTATATCTAACTCAAAAATAAAATAAAAAAAAAAACAAATTCAACCAAAATTAAATTAAATAACCCACCACCACTAACACCACCCAGCAGCACCGAAACCACCTACCACCACCACCCAGCAGCACCAAAACCACCCAGCGCCACCACCCAGCACCACAAAACACCGAACCCACCACCACCCAGCCGCAACACTGAACCGAACCCTGTTGACCCCAGTACCCACGAACCCACAAGCTGTAGCAACCCACCAAACCCACCAAACCCACGAGCCGCGCAGCAACCAAGGGCGGAGGTACGGGGGGCTGGTGGAGGCCTAGCCTCCCCGGCCCATCATGGCAGCCCAGTTTTTTATGTTGTTGGCACCCATGAGTTTTATGAATAAATATAAATGTTAACATAAATAGCAATGAAGTTGGGTTGCCTAGTTGGTTTCAAAAGAATATGACAGTGCTTGTTGGCATGAGGTGAATGTCGCAGGATCAATCCTTGTTACAATTTATAGTTTTTTAGGCTTTTTTGCCTTCTCTCTATTTTCAAAGTCAGTTTTTCCCCTTCTTTCCAATTTATATCATTTTAAATGTATATTTTGATTTAGAATTTTTTTTTAATACATACATATGAAAATAATGTGGTCTCTTCTACTTCTACTTCTACTTCTTCTCAAAGCCATTTCTTCCCTTTTTTCCAACTACCTTTTTCATTATAATTACATTTTTTTAAAAAAAAAAACTTATATACATGTGGAATGATCAAGTTTTGACAATGGTATTTATAAATATCTAATAATTGCATTTTTTTCCCCTAATAATTCCTAATAGTTTTTTTGTTTTTTTTTTTCTTAAGAAAAAATCTATATGAAACCGGCCCCCGACTAGTAAATTCCTGGCTTCGCCCCTGAAAACAATTGACCAAAACCACGAATCCACGAGCCGCAAAAACCCACCAAACCCACGAGCCGCAGAAACCCACCAAATCCACCGAACTCATCAACACCCGCTAACCCACATATCTAGAATAAAACACCCACAAGCCACAAGCCACAAGCCACCAACCACGAACCCACCGATCTGAACCTATCACCCACGCACCCATCGATCTAAACCCACTGATGTGAACCCACCAACCTACCACCGACGAACCCCACGTTGTGAACCTACCACCCACGATCTGAAACCACCGACAAACCCACGATCTAAAACCTACCACCGCTAAACCCACCATGAGAATGGGGTAGGAGGAGGAGAAAGAAAAATAATGGGGATGAGGGTGAAATTAATTAAGCTTAAGGTTTAATCTAATGATATCAGATTTGTAGTTTAGTAAGGTTGTTAAAAAAAATTAAGGGTATAATGGTCATTTCACACCCAAAAACTTACTACAAAAGAAAAGAAAAAAATTTATTGCGAGTAATGTGAACCATCCATTTTTGACAAATGTTGCGAGTAATAAGAACTGGAGGTAGTACAAAGCTTGAATAAATCGTACTTCTTTTTGCATTGCAACAATGATAAAAAAAGAGCAGAATATTTATTTTTTATTTTGCATTAAAGAAACATCAGATAGAAGTACGTCCTCCGTTTTTAAATACGGAGTACTTGCAACACTTTTTAAAACTGGAAATGACAAAATGTCACAATACTTTTTCACACTATAATTGGAAAGTTATTTTGAGGAAAAGTTGTACTATTTCCCTTATTTAAAGTACATGGCTCACTAAATTTACTTCTAACACCCTCTGACCCCATTTTAAAGTATATTAAATAATGTGAATCTCACTTTTCTTAAATAACGTGAAAAATTATGTTGCAACTATTAAAAAACGGAGAAAGAATATAACATTTAATTAAATGAATTTTAATATATAGCAAATTTTATTGGAAAGAAATCATACCCATGCCTGGTTGTCAGCGCATTTCTGAGCCAATAGATCTATGGCAGAATTATCTCCATCATCCTTGATGTCATAGTTGATCTTATCAATGCTGAGTAAAGTTTCAGTCAAGAATAAGTTGTCATCTTGTATTGCTTTGTGTAAAGGTGTTACACCTTGAGAATCTTGAAGATTAATTAGATCCTTCATGCGTGGAATCTTGAGAAACTCTTCATAGTTTGTTAAACTTGACAGTTTTATATGATGTAAAGGAGAATCCTTTTTTTCAATACAAAGATCTCGAAACGCTCCTGGATTATGGTCGATGAAGGCACAAAGAGCTGGGACATGACCTTTTTCACAAGCTTTTGTCCAAGCCAGGGGTTCCCTACTGAACACGGATGAATCTTTTTCCAAAACCGCTTTTATAAACCATGCATGACCAAATTCAAACGCTTTATCCCAAGGTGATTGTCCATTTTTATGTTTTTGGGTGATGAATTCTGGTGCTATATCTACTAACCATGTCCCAAAGCTTACATCTGCTTCCATTTATTAACCAAAAATTAGAAGAAAATAATCCCACCATCCTCAGATAAAAAAAAATCACTAAGCACTTTACAAGTTTACATTATTTCTTAGTGAAGATATGTGTTAAAAAAATTCTACAACGTAGGGGAAAAAATACCCTTTCAATTTAAGTGATTACTACTAGAGTGGAACAAATCATACCTGTTAAGCTTGTAGCAAGATGCAATATATTCCGACCAGTCGAGGAATCTTTTAGATATTTGGTCCTGCTTCGCTTATCCAACTTTCCCAATATGGCTTTGGCTACTTCAGAGCAATTGTTTTGTATAGCAAGAAACAACGTAGAGTGCTCTGGCTTGTAATAATCAAGCAGTTTATACATACTTTGATTAACCGTGAGTAGTGTCAATATGTAAAGTGCAAGATCTTCACGTTTGTTGCGTAATGCCAAGTGTAGAGGCCCTTCGTTTTCTTTATTCTTTTCAAACCATGGCAATTGATTGATAGCATTTACCCTCCAAGTAAGTTTGTTTTTTTTTGTAAGCTTCAACAAGGAGTGGTACAATCTGGTTTGTTGCTTCATGAGTGGTTGTTGCAGCAACATGAAAAGGATTGTTTTGATAATTGTAATCCTTAACAACAAGTTTTACAAACTGATATTTCCACTTGCTCTCCAATATGAATTTAAATAGCCATTCTTTGTCACTTTTTATCCAACTGTGAACTATTGTAGATCCTTCTTTATCGACTCCTTTGATTAATTCTAGATGTCTTTCCATTAGTTGTGCACAAAAGTTTTCTGCTTGTAAAGAAGAATTGCTATTTAATAATTTTTATACAATCATTCATAATTAAACAATATACGTAAAAGAAGCCTAATTTTATTGTGTATTATACTTCCTTTATCTTTTTAAGTTTACACATTTTTCAATGCATTAATTTAACTGTAGTATCTTTAACGAATTATTATTAAAAGTTACTCGTAAAAAGTTGGTTTTTGAAACTACAAATCGAAAACAAAACTAAAATGATCACACATGATTATGTTCGTTTTTAACTAACTTATGTTACATAAATAATGTCAAAAGTTGAAATGTAACAATTGTAAAAATTTTGGACATGTAGTGGGGTATAGAGGTATAAAAGTGAGTATTTTTCTTACAATAAAGGGATAAATCAAGAGTAGAAAGATATAAAAATGGAGGTAGTGTGTATAATTCAAGTTTTAACAAATTTAAACTGTGAATAGTTAAAGTTATTAGTAATTGCAAAGTTGTGCACCATGAATTATGTGTAAAGTCAATCGACATGGTACAATTAAATAAATAATTGGCTATTTTTTTTTTTTTTTTATTTTAGGAAAAGTTTGGCGTGATATCGAACTCGCCGTAAGTTTAATATATCTGACATTAATAATCTAATGTTTGACATTAATAATCTAATATCTAATATGAGAAATTAATATCTGACATTAATAATCGAATATATGACATTAACAATCTAATATCTAACAATAGTAATCTGACATTAGTAATCTAATATCTGACAATTGTAATCTAATATGTGACATGAGTTTATTCGATTATTAATGTTAGATATTAAATTATTAATGTCATATATTATATTATGTATGTAAGATATATTGGACTCACCGTGAGTCCGACTCACCCAAATTTTTTTCATTTATTTATATATATTCTCGTATAATTTGTTAATTAAAAAATTCATTATTTCGCTTTTTATTATGAGATGAAACATTTTACTCTGTATTTGTTATTTTATCCAAGCAGAGTTCAAGACTCGAGAGTGCTTGTTTGGTTAATCTTTAAAATTGAGGAAAATAGATCAAAATTTATGGGAATATGCAAATGAGGGTGTTTGTTTGATAACAACATAGTAGTAAAGTATCTGTAAAAAAAAAACATAGTAGTAAAGTGAGGAAGTAAAAAATCATAGGATCGAAATTAGAATTTCTCATAAATATACTACCATGGTCCCCTTTGATTAATAAAAATTCGAGGCTAGGGAATTTCAAGCTCCTTTGATTTATAACCAAGTTAAACAAGAATACCAAAATTCCTAGGATTTGGAAGTGGAAAGTAACATCCCATGAAATATGATTACTCATAAGAATTAACTTCCTGTATAACCAAACAAGATATTAATGAGTGGGAAGTATTAGAATATTAGAAAGTTTCCAATAAAAGGGAATTATAGATTATATAGTGTGTAAATTATATAGCTGCACCATGTCAACTTAAGATGGATAAATCATGACAAAAACGTTTTATTTCTTTGCATTGCTCTAGGTTTTAGAGGATAGTAAAGATGAGAAAGAGAAAACTAAAGAGATATCCATATTTTTTTATCTATTATATATCAATAATAATGCTATAACTGAAAGGTAAAAAAGAAAGATAAATAGATCGTGGACTCACCTGTGCATAATGGAGCAAGATGCAAGATATTGAGCTTTTGATGATTCGTAAGAAGTTGAGTCCAACCTTTGTTATCGATTATCTTCAATATCTCTTCGGCAAGTGTATGACATTGAACCTCGACAGCCAAGAATAGAACATTCTTCTTACTTTCGATAACTACATTTTCATCCACTGACAACAAATATATTGCCAGATTTACATTCTTCTGGGCTATGGCCAATGACAAAGGTGTATCTCCATCAATGTTCTTCACTAACCAAGGATGTTGATTATTTGAAAGGCTTGGTGATTCTTTTTTGTAAATATCTATCAGCATTTCTGCAATTTTTGTAGCATCTTCTGTACACCGGGCATATCTAGCCAAGTAGTGTAATGGATTGCCACCATTATTATTATTCGTTGAAGATACCAAGTATGTGAAAATCTTATTTACATCTTGAATGATATCCTTACAATCTAAGAGAATTTTGAATGGCCAAATTTTACCATAATATGCCCACAAATTAAATCATTCTTTTTTTTTTGTTTAATTAGCTCTGGCTCTCTCTGAAGTAGTTCTCGAAAGATTTCTTCTGTAATAAATAAAAAAAGGTTTTCAAAGATTATAATTTTGCACATGTGTGTATATTTGTGTGTTCATGTATATATACATATATATATTAATATACATATATTCGTATATCTTAACTCTCACTAAATTATACGGAGTACTTTATAAAGAAAAAGGTAATCACGTAATTAATAAGATTTTATTTGATTCATATTGATGTTAGATGTACCTAAACTCCTCCTTGTATGTTACTTCTTAAAAATTAAAAAAAAAAAAAATGAGTTGTACGAAAAACAAGGGTCGTTCATGTTCCAAAAGATGAGATGGTAAACAACGATAAACATCTTTACTATCTCTATATTACCAACTTTGGCTGCTACATGAAGAGGGTTCCACTTGCTTATTCCCCTTGTTTGAACAAGGAGTTGGTGCTTGGCTTCTTGAGGTAAAATCCCCATGGCTTCTCTTATAAACTCTTCTTGGTTTTCGGTTGCGGCCATGTGGAAGATGTTGCCATGATGGCGTCTTCCAGATTGGTCATCCTCCTCAGGATAGAAAGTCAAGTAGTATTCGATGGGTTTATTGGATTCAACACAATGTTTAAGGAAGTCTACATCTCCTCTCACTGCTGCATTTCTCAGCTCTTCATCCATTTTCGAGGATGTCATGATTGGAATTTTGGGTTTGAGGGAATTTTTGGAGTTTTAGAAACAAATTCTAAAATCAAGTGTGGTTTGGAGTCATATGAATAATCAAGTTGGTTTATTTATATATATTGTCTGTCACTTTTAGAAGCATTTTAGGCGATACATTAATAAAACGAATATAATAAAGCAACTACTTTAGCAAATCCATATTATACAAGCTAGAATGCTTAAACTTTGGTGAAATGCAAGCCAGTAAGAATCTTTATTACGTAGTACTTATTTTGATAGAGTATAAAACATATTCCTGGACCTCAACCATAAGTTTAAGCTTTTGGTTGAGTTGGCTCTTTAACATAATTAAAAGGCACGCAATATGTGTTTACCTTTTAGGGCATTGGGGCTATAGTAATTTGTAAGAGGAAAGTCAAACAACCTACTATTTGTATAGACTAATTAACATTCTCTAATGTAGTCTAATCATATAATTAATATATATAAAGTTAAACTTTTAGTCAGGCCACGAAATAGCGACACTTGGCGTTTTAACTTTTTGCCAAGTTTCGCGTCACGTATACAACAATTAATTATTAGTATGACACGTAGGATAAAAACATTGCATAGATTTAAATAGATTTTGTAAAATAAAAAAGTTAGTTTAGAGTTTTACATTCAATAAAATTTGGATATAGTTTAAGGATAAAATTGTTGATTTAGCGTTTTATTTTCGATGAAATATCAATATTTCAAATATTATATGTCGTCGTACCACCGAATTACAAAAGAATCATAGAGGCCACGAGGCCGTCCATACTACCAAATAGATTTCATTGGTAATTTTCATAAACTTAAGCGTTTTAACTTCTTTCTCTGTTATTAAGCCGAATTCTACTTCATTTACACGCTATTTAATAAACTTGATTAAATATAAAAGTCTTGATAGGTTAATATTTATCATTAATTATATTATATTACAAATATAGTTAATGGCACTAATAAATACGGAGTAACTAAAATCCTATGCCTACTGTAACACTTTTCCCATATTAAAAATTAATGGAATCATACATTATATTAATTGGATAATTAGCAGTATAAATTTAGGCACCACTCTTAACATCTTTTTTTTGCTTCATACCCTTCCTACCACAGTAGATATTTGCTTTAAGAGTAAAAATCGAGCTTTACTACTATATGCTTTAGGTCATATTGAAGTTAATTATGTACAAAGTAGTTTTTTTATGGTCTTTATTTTTTTTTAAGTCATGGTGTCTTATAGACTAAAGTGGTATGATGATCCCATTAATCCTATTATTCGATAGAGGTAGGTTAGAAGTTAGTTTGGTTTCAAAAAATTTTGTGTATGTTTGTATAGTACATCGATCTATGATACATCATTTTTTTTTTTTTTTAGGAAAACATCTATGATACATCTAATACGACTGTTATATTATACTTTGTACAAAATATATAGTTTGTAATATCCCAAATTACTAACAATCAACTTTTACCAGTTGTAATATATATTACTTTATGAATATAAAAGAGGTATTGTATTATGAGACAGAGGGAGTAGTATCATACCTCAAATATCTTAAATCAAAAGAGATTATGTCTTTTTATAAAATATGATTTGTGTCAATGATATGTGTTAAGTGTTGGTAATTAAGACAAAAAATTTATCCTAAAATTTAATAAATAAAATGGACATCGCCCGGGCACAAAACTAGTTTTAATTTAATTGTCACTCTTTTATTCTATGTTGATTTTGTAATTTAATTGTCAAAGTTTCTTGTATGATATAGACCATTTAATATTTTAATTATTTATCACTATCTCTTCTCACTAGCAATATTGTTTGAGTAGATTAGAAAGTGTTCAGTATCAACTAAAAATAAATTAAGTAAAGTATTGCAATTGAAACTGCTTGTTTAACGAAAGGGTTAAGTACTGACGCATAGCTGCTATTTATTAGCACGTAAATAGCAGATATAAGACAAAAAAGTGGTGAATTTTTTTTTTCTTCTAGTAGTACAAATATTGTACCACTGTTGCCTATAATGACTATAAATAGTACTACTAAAACAACTTTTACTTTAGTAATATAAAATATATGTATAATAGTACATTAAAAATACCGTTGTAAGTATAAGATTACATTAAAAATACCATTGTAGCAATAACAAATCACAAAAATTAAGTGAATTTACCAATTAGCCTTCCTATATGCATCCCAAACAAATAGCAGCTAAGCGCCAAATTGCACTCTAACAAAAGTAAATGTTTGAATTAAGTTACAAAATCAAATGATTACTTAATTATAATCTACCACAGGTACATTATATTTTCAGTGTTGCACGTTATAAGTATGTCTAATAAAGAAGCTTGATTAAATGGGTTAAATTAAATTAAAGTTACCATTAAAAAATATTAAAATTATTTTTAAATTGACCGTCTTTCAATAAAATTAACAAAAATACATGTTATAAAACACTTATTGAATAGCTTAAAGCTTCGTATAGGAATATTAAAACATGTTCCAAACTTATCTAAATACTACACGAAACAAATTTTCACTTTTGATTTTATTCCTACTTGTTTACGTACTTTTTCTTTATCACTTTTTGTCATCATTTTTTTCTCTTTTAATTTTTTTTTTCTTAACATTTACATAAATGCATATAATTCTGTAGAACATTTAGGAAATATATTCGCATTTAAGCATTAGCTTCTAAGAATCCTAAATTGATTACTACGCAAAGGATAAATATAAAAAAATATTCCAAACCTCAGCTCTCTAAATATTTCAAGGAATGAATTTTAATAGTACAAGATTCATATATTCTAACGATAGGCCTCACTTCTCACGACATTGGTACTTAAGTGTATGTTTGACTCACAAAATCTAAGTATATATAGGGTATGATCGATCTAAAGTTTAAACCCATAACACGTGTTTGGGTGATAATTTGAAAAATATTGAATCCATAAATCAAAACTAGAGGTGTCGATTTGGAAAATTGGATCAGGTTCAGTACGGACTATTTGGGTCGTCGGATCAGGTCCATTTCAGGTTGAAGTCATGCAAACTCGTTATGCACATATAAGTAGAAATTTGAATCGGGCTATATTTTAGTCAGGATCGATGAGTAAGTTTTTGACATCTATATTCAAAACTCCGAGGTAAAAAATTTAGAAATTGGGTTGGGAAAGGAATGGTGGGTTTGATTCGTATAAATAGACAAAAAAAAAATAATTCGAAAACTATATAATTAACAATTATATTCCATACCGATGCAACCATCTAACCGAGCCATACGCCCATGCAAAAATCTGGCCCAATAATGCCTCCATCCTATCCTACGAGGATAAATATAAAATATTGATTCCCACGCAAAGGACAAGAATCATAAATAACTTGAAGGTGTTATTATAATGAAGCCCTACTTTAGTAAAAAGCTTTTGAAGCATAGTATATCAATCAACTATTGATTTGGCCTGGTATCGAACTTACATACAAAGTAAAGCATATCATATCATGTGATCTATGAGGCACGCAGACACATGTTTACTTATTTTTGAAAATCATACACATGTTTACTACTCCCTCTGTCCCTTTATCTTTGCTCCATTGCCATTTTTTGGGTTAAACTTTGAAAACTTTGACCATAATTTACCGTTAATCTATAAAAGATGATATAGTCATGAGCGGTCTTGTTAGATTTGTCTCATTGTATATTTTATTAATATCATATTTTTATAATTTTTACGTATATAGAAATAAAGATATAGACGTTTTAAGACGCGTCTTGAAAACCGCGCACAGTTAAATGGGGCAAAAAAATAGGAACAGAGGGAGTATTTTTTACTTTCATTATTTCACTCAAATTCCTAGCTACTGCTACGTTACATGGAAAACTTAGCTTTTTCTAGAAAGCCATCATATTTAATTTTAAATTATGTTCCCTCCGTCCCCTAATACAAAGCATCTTTTAGTTTTTGCGCGAAAATGAAGAAAGTTGTACATTCTTTAAAACTAATGATTAAAAGTACATATATGTATGTGGGGTTAGAGAGAGATAGAGAGAAAGAAAAAGTAGTTGGGAATAATTGAAGAGATAGAGAGAGAAAGTGTTAGAAATTGATGTTTTGTTTTTTTAGGTAGGAAACAGAACATAGATTAGATTAAATAAGTAGCTGGCTTAAGCCTTAATTACAAAATGCACCTTCCAAGTTTAAGGTGGCTGATGGGTTAGTGGGCATCCCGCCCCTACCATTAACTGCTGATTAGCAGTTAAGCTAGCACGTACTAAGTTTGTACCAAAAGAGAAATTAGTGCTAATACAGACCGAAGTTTGAGCCACATTTGGCTTTTGAATAATTACAAAATGTTATTGTAGAATAGAAACTGCAGTAATCAACTGACTAGAAGAATGATGTACACCCAACACAGCTTGCCTGGCCACCACATCCGCTTCCTTTACTTCTGCCCTTGATGCCTTGGACAGCTTTCCCCTTCCTACGGTTGAGATTAGGCCCCTGCATAAAGCGTAATAGTTCTCCATTTCATCAGAACCAATCATAGCTTTGTTAACTCCTTGTACAGCCCTTAGACAGTCAGAGTGGAACTGAACATCATCCCATTTCTCCCAAATAGCCCAAGATGCAGCTAAGATGGCTAGTATTTCAGCCATGAGGGCAGATGTTGAACTAATGTGGACAGCAATGCCTTTGATCCATTCTCATCAAAAAAGAAATTGATGTTAAAAGTACAAAAAAGTAAAGGAAAAAAGATGACAACTCATCAAAAAAGGGTAATAATGTAAAAAATATACAACCTTTAAATAGAAAGAGGCATTGTATTTTGGTTTACCCAAAAAGAAAATGAGGCTTTATATTAGGAGACGGAGGAAATATTAAAGTATTAGGTTATTTATTATCACTTTTAATTATACGTCAATAAATATATTAATTATAAGTAAAGTACTTAAAGAAATGGAGGTAATAATAAGTAATAATTTTCTAAAGCTATTTAGGGATGTCAAAACATGTACTACTCCAGTCTTTAAACTTTAATACTAGTTCCATTAATTTTTAGCTGCAAAAAAGTAATTTTTTTATGTCTCACAAATAATATCCCTTTATTACAATTAAAAATTAACGGAGATAATAAAGAGATTCAAACATAATAACTAGTTACGATAGAAAGATTCACAAGGTTGATCTCTATTATTGTTAAAGGGAGTAGTAGAATTGTATACATGAAAGTCTAATTTATTGTATCAGACATCAAAAACACCAACTAAATAACCTTCTAGGCTGCGACGGCATCTCCAATTTCTCAAAAATTAAAATGGTGACTAGTGTACGCAGCTAGGCGCCACAACAAATAGTCAATTTTGCATGTTAACAAATGTATCAACGGATAGAAGTATAACGTTTTTTACAGATCAGAGAAAATTCAATGGCACATTTCTTCCTCCAATAGTTTGAAGGTTAATAGGTAACGTTACACTTACACGTTGTGATGAGTTTGTGATACATTACATTTTATAATACTACCTTCATTAATTTTTAGTTGCAACAAAGAGGTATTATTTGTGAGAAATAAAAATTTCCTTTATTACAACTAAAATTAACAGAGATCGGATAGTATATGTACTTATGATCATGCCTTCTACAGTTCTACGACTTCTGCCCCATGATTCAAAAGCGATTAATTAAAGAATTGTCTCTTAAATGCTTCAAATAATGATGATGAGCGATGTCGGTTTCTTTCTACTAGGGATGAAAAAATTTCCCAAACCCAAACGTTGTATTTGTAAGGGAAGCAGCGTTCGAAGGTTAAGTGGGATACTTATGGTGATTCTCATTCGCGTCTCATGTTCTCTTCTGTTCAAGAACGCCGACGTCGCAATAAAATTTTCAGTTTGAAAGATAATCTGGGTAACTGGGTTTCCGAGCCTGTGCATATTAAGTCTTTGTTAGTAGAGCATTTCTCCGATCTTTATTGTGCTCAGCAATCTCCTCTTTCGGATTTGGAAACGGATTTGGAAGATTGGTGGTCTGAATTAAATTTCCTGGCTATCTTTATGTCGGATTAGCATATACTTATGCGACCATTTTCTGAAGAAGAAATTAGGGATGCTATGTTTCACATTGGTAACGATAAGTCTCCAGGTCCAGATGGTTTTACGGCGGCTTTCTTTAAAACTAATTGGTCTAAAGTGGGTCTAGAGGTGATTTCTGCGATACAATACTTTTTGCTCATGGTTATCTTTTAAAGGAGTGGAATCGTACTTTTTTAGTGCTGTTACCCAAGGTGGACCAACTGGATCATCCATCCCAATTCCGGCCAATTGGTCTCTGCTATGTTCTTTATAAATGTATCGCGAAATGTATGACTCACAGGCTTCGCCGGGTTTTGACTTCTTTGATTTCAGGAACCCAGAATGCTTTTGTTCCGGGACGGTTGATGTCTGACAACAGTTTAGTTGCTCATGAAGTTCTGTCGTATATGAATACTTCTAATACGCGAATCTGTTCGGCTGCCCTGAAATTGGATATGAACAAAGCCTATGATAGGGTTAATTGGAAAGTTTTATGGTGTGTTTTGCAACTTTTTGGTTTTCCTCCATATTGGATTGGACTTATAAAGCAATGTGTCTTTACGGTTTCTTACTAGATCTTGGTAAATGGGAGTCCGTCTCAAGTTATTCTTCTTGCTGGTGGCCTGTGTCAGGGGGATCCTCTATCCCCTCATCTGTTTGTTTTATGTATGGAAGTTTTCTCCCTTATGATTTCCCGTGCGGAGAAGTTGGGTTGTATCCAAGGGCTGCGAATTTCTTGGCGAGCACCTTCTGTTTCCCATCTTTTCTTTGTTGATGATGCCTTACTGTTTTTCCATGTCTCCCTAGAGGCTTGTGATCAGGTCTTGGGTGTGATTAACAGGTTATGTTTAGTTTCTGGTAAAATGATTAATCTCCAAAAGTCCTTTTTGAAGTTCAGTTCGAATAATCCTGAGGATTATTCTCAATACTTGAGTTTTGCTTTGAAGATGCAATCACGGTCTTCTTTTAGAACTTATTTGGGTCTTCCTGTGTATTTAAGACAGAGTAAATGCCAGGATTTTCAACCGTTGGAAGATAAAGTTGTTCAACTTCTGTCAGCTTTTACTTCCTTGCGGCTTTTTGCTGCAGCAAAATTGGTTCTTATCAATTCGGTGTTGGTGGCTTCTTATACTCATGTTCTCTCGGTGTTCAAGCTTCCCTCTACTATTTGTGATCGGATTGATAATCTTCTAGCTAGATTTTGGTGGCGATGAGGTAGCTCCTCCAAAGGTGTGGCTCTTATTCCCTCTCAGGCTCTTTAGTTGCCAGGCCAAAAGGTCTGGGTGATTTAGGGATTTGTCACCTTGCCAGCTTTAATTCTGCCTTATTAGCCAAGCAGTTTTGGCGCCTTGTGCAAAATCCTACAGTTTTGATTTCTAGGGTGCTAAGTGCGAAGTATCTTAGACTTTTACAGTATAATTCTTCTATTTCAGTCTCTCTCCTTCTTGGGGTAGCAGGAGCTTACTTGAGGGGACTAGAGTACTTTCGTAGAGGACAACCTGAAAGATCGGTTCTGGGCTGAATGTGAGCATCTTAGATGATAATTGGGTTCCTGGATTGAGGTCAGATTTAAGGACTCGGTTCCGATGGCCAATCGTCCTTTGTTGGTTTCTGAGCTTATTGATCCCCAAACTCATCAGTGGGATATTACCAAGATTCATAGCCTGTTTCCTTCTTTGACAGCAGCTTATATTTTGGGGTTGGACAGGCCTAAGAGGCAGATTGATGATTTCATTTACCGGAAATTTACTAGGGATGGCGTCTTCTCTACCAAATCAGCGTATGCTTATTTAGTTAGTCAGTTACCTTCTTCGAATGCCATACATGGTATGCACTCTGATTAGGGGATTTTTATCCACCAATCAGCATCCGACACGTGGGCCAGCAAGGTTTCGCCACGTGTCCTTCATGTAGGCTAATAGGAGCCTTCCACGTGTCATCAAGAGATTCGTCCTCCTTGGACCAATTGCAATGTGACACGTGTCCACCCATGCCAAATGGGAAAACCGGCCAACAAGGCCCAATCATTGTGGGAGGCCCAGTCAGCCTTAGGTTTAACCTAAACCTAGTACTGGCACGCATCCCAAGGCATATAAATATGCCCATTAATCCTCATTAAGGGAGATTACGCACATTTAACACTCTCACCTAGAGAGACCCAATTACTTTTATTTCCGCATTAATTACTCCTTAATCAAGTACTAACTTGACCGTCGGAGGCGGATCTCCAATCGTCCGGAGCATCCGTTTGTTTTGCAGGTACAGGCGTCCGGTTCCAGTCTCAGAATTGTAACTATCCCGCAGGACATCAGAAAACCCCGAAACACACTCCACTTGTTGGAAGAAGTTTTGGGCCTTCCCATTTTGCCTAAGTGGAAACTTTTTACTTGGAAAGTGCTTCATAATGCACTCTCTACGGCTGTTTTGTTACACACAAAAGGAATTCCGGTGGACCCTCTGTGTGGCCAGGTTGAAGAAACTTGTTCTCATCTTTTCCGGGATTGTTCGGTCACTCAGTATCTTTGGGAATGTTATCCTTGGCCTGGCCTTTTTCCATTCCGTTACTCTTGGAACAATCGTTTGAAGTTTGGTTTATGGAATTAATCTATAAGCTGGGATCCCTTAAGAAGTGGGGTGTATTGGATTGTTTTTTTGGTTTGCTTTGGGTTGTCTGGTTAACTAGGAATAATCTCCGTTTTTCGGCCGAAAGTGTATTCTCCAGCTTCTGTTTTGGCTTTGGCTACTATTTGGAGGGACAGGAGTTCTGAAGCTCGTGCTCTTTCTTCCATTTGGTTGCCTTCTTTCTCTCCAGGTTTTCCTTCATCCTCAATTTTTGTGCCTGTTCAGGATTCGCATGGGCCGGTATATGATATTTGTCTGTAATTGATGGGGCCTGGGATCCTGGGGATCATTGTTCAGGTGCGGGCTGGTTCTTTTCAACTGGTACTTCTTCTCCATGCTTAGAAGGAGGGGCCTCAGGCAAGTTTTTGCAATTCGGCTCTTCAATCGGAGTTATATGCATGTCTGCTGGGTTTACGACATGCTAAGGATAAAGGGTTCTGTAACATAAGGTTGTTTACGGACTGCAGCTCTATTCTACAGTTGATTTGGGGTCAACATGTGGAAGACATATCTGTTGTTTGGCTTCTGGATGAAGTTCGACACATCATTTCTTGGTTTGTTATGTGCACCTTTTGCAAGGTCTCCAGAACAATTGTGGATTATGCCCACCGCTTAGCTGGATTGGCCCGTAGACGTCAGTTACTTCATTTTCGTTTTTAGTTTGTTGCTTTTTTTGTTAGTTCTCTTTGTCAAAATAAAAAAAAAAAAAAAAAAAAAAAAAAAAAAGCTTCAGTGCTTCATTAGTCTACCTTTGATTTTTTGGGCTCTAATTTTACTCTTGTATGGGCCAGCAGATACTATCCCTTTTCTTTTGGGCTTTGTCTATTGTTTAATTATAAACGTGGGCCGTTAATTTGTCTGTGCCTTTTAAGCTTTAAACAATGCAAGAGGTACTTTTTAAAGTGCCATCTTTTCCAAATTTTGTAGTAGTGAAAATCAGGGGCGGATTTAGGGGGGGTTCATTGAACCCACAGATTTTTTGGAAAAAAATTATAAATTTTAATTTTTTTAAAAAAATAATAAAAGAAAAAGGTTTAAAAGAAATTTTTGTGAGAATAATTATCACACGGGTAAGTTTGGTGCATTGGTAATTCTCTGAATAATAGAGCAGCGCGCCCCTTTAATACATTAGGTCTTAGGTTCGACTCCTACTGCCCTCTTTTTTTTGTACTTTTTTTTTTATACTCCTTACATTCACTTTTCAATATTTCATATTTCAAAAATCAAACATCAGACATTTTTCCCCAAATTCCCAAACACCAAAACCCTAACCTTGCTTGACACCCTATGACCCTAGCCAGTAGCCACTAGCCGCCGCGGCACCGCACACCGAGACACCGACCGTCGACCACCTCACGTCCACACGGAGTGACGGAGACACGGATGAGTGGACGAGGGACGACTCACGACTGTTCTGTCTTCTACTCTTCTGAGTTCAGATTTCAAGTTCTTCTAGTTCTACAATTGTGAGTCCTCTTAATCTCTTATTCCTCTACTAGTCTACTCCTATTAATTCTTAATCTTGGTTTGCTTGTTTTATTTTTTAAATTGGTTTATGGTTTTGATACATTGTTGAATTCTTGAATTGTTGAGAAATTGAATTGTAGAAAGTTAGAAGTTAGAAACTTAGAATTATAAATTTTTACTTGTTCTGTTAATTGAAATTTGATAATTAGAAGAAGTTTATATTGTCAAATTTGTGTTTATTGGGGACTTGTGATTTTAATTGATAATTAATTGTGTATTTTGTGTATTATTGTAGATTGTAGAGCTTTTGTTACTATGATTATAATTGATGATTAACTAGAAGAAGTTTTTTTTATTTTTTTATTGTGTAATCCATCCATTTGTAATAAAAAATTGAATTTATGTATTGAATTTTTAATCAATATATGATCATCGTTTTTTTTTTAAGATTTCGAACCCACAGTTCGGAATTCCTGGGTACGCCACTGGTGAAAATTGGATACAAGTATGGGCAATGGACCAAGCAAAAGTGTGAACAAGTCACACCATTATACATGTTACACCTTAAAAACATTTGTACAACAAATAATGAACGAACACTGTAATGAAGACTACAATAGCACATATGACAACTTTCTTCTTAATTTCTTAATAAAAACGTAGTAGTGTCTGAAAAAAATTTCCATCAATAATCGTCATAAATAACTCAATAATAAGATATAAAATACATAATGTAAGTAAATTAGATTTTAGTATCAGCTCTTTACTTTTTCTCCTTGATGTTCTCGTTAAGCTGGGTATCGACATCTTTGTTGTCTTGGTTTGAGCTCTTGTTCGGACTAAGCAATCGATCCTGCTCATCATTATTGTCGCTCTACAATCCAAAATAGATTTGTTTAAGTCTTAAATTATCTTTCGATGGCTTATTTTACATGGTTTTAAATCATCATTAATCCATCTTTATATATATTTTTTGTTTCTATCAATGATTAACATACATCTTTGATTAACAACAGTTAAAATTTAAAAGGTTTATAAATTACAATTATGCATTTCCTTAAAAAAAATAATAAATAAATAAATAAAACTGTATACATCGAATGTACAATAATATTATTAGTGTATATAAAATAGCTTATATACAAATTTTTTTAAACAAAGTTGGGTAGTTTTTAGTCTTTTGGGAAAACTTTAAATATGATCGATATGATTTTTTTGGGGTGTTTAGAGAGCCATAAGGCGAGTGATGAAAATCGATCTCAGGATCACCTGAAACCGGGAGAGGAGCTTTAACCACTTTAAATATGATCGATATGATTTTATTATAAATACGTGATATGATAAGTTTTATAGGATAATACCATTACCTTCTCACCCTACCACTTGATTTGTACTCTTTTTATGATAAAAAAATTGACAATTTTTTTGTATTGTTCATATATAGTGAAAATTCAACAGTATTTTTTTATTGGTTATATATAGTGAAAATTCAACAGTATTCATCCTTAAAATGGCTATCCCTATACTTAATTATCATTGGCCGATTTTTTACTTAGGTTTTTTGTTGGTCAAATTTATGAAAAATGATTTTTCTTGTTTCTAAATTCATTTTTATTTTGGAAAATAATTTTCAAAATTTTCAAAAATGTTTTCCAATTAACTTTCGAAAAAATATGAACTTATTTTTCTAATCTGATGTGAAATAAATAAATATAAGGCTAACTAAACATGGCCTATAAAAGGTTACTCCTATTGTAACAACTCCTTTCATTAATAACGTTAACATTTAGTTAAATAAGCCTTTTAAGTTTTGACCCAAAAAATTAGGTAATTGCTCCAGTGTTTAGCAGCTTTGATCGAGAATTAGATGGAGGGGTATCAAATATTTCGGTTGGACCTTTTTTTTTTTTTTTTTTTTTTTTGTTCTACTCATCAATTACTATTTTTTTTAGTCAAATTAAAGAACTCTTGACTGATTATATTAGGCCTTGTTTATTTCACCTTAAAAAAATAATATTCAGTAAAAATATTTTAAGTTCAGTAAAAATGGATAATAAAAATAAGTTTAATTCAATAAAAATAAGTTTAATTCAATAAAAATAAGTTCAGTTTAGTAAAAACAGTAACCTTAAAGAAAAATTATAGTAGAGAATCAGAAAAAATAATTTTAAGTTTAGCATAAATACTTTACTTTTAGTAAAAATAATTTAAGTTCAGCAAAAATAATTTCAGATTATTAAGAAAAATCAGGGGTGTCCATTATTCGGATAAAAACCGAAATCCAATCAAATCCAAACTGAATTATTAATTTGGATTGGATCCAAACTTTAATTCTGATCGGATCGGATTGAATTTTTTTTGAAAAATTAGATTTTCGAATCGAATCGGGTTGATCTTATTTGGATTCAAAAAACCGAATTAACCGAAATATGAAACCATGCTTTTACAAATAATGATTGTTAATATTAATCATGTAAAATTATATTGATAATTACATTAATATAAATTATGTAAAACTATGTTTTCAATACTTGTATTAATCATGTGCAATATGTTTTCAAAACTAAAATTTTTATAATTGCATTTTTATTTTTATAATTACTTTAATCCCTAAATATTTGCTATGTATTTTAATTTGAATTTTGGGATCGGATCCAAATTATCGAATTTTAAATCGGATTGAATTGATGAGAAATTCGGAATGGATTGGATTTGAAAATTAAAAAATCGAAGTTTATTATGGATCGAATTGGATTTGGCCAAAATTCAAACTGAAAACCGAATAGACACCCCTACAAAAAATTTCAGTTCGGCAAAAATAAAGTAAAGTGAATAGTATCTTAGTCTATTATTACTAATGTAAAAAATTATCATGTGTGCTTGTCAAAACCTTTTCAATGTGTAACATCTATATATTCAGTTTTCATCAATTTCCTTAGTATGTAGTTTAATATAGGTCAAACATGTGTGTTGTAGATCACACGAAATACAAGTAGAACAAAAGAGATATTGCAGAGAGATTATATAAGAACATGCATGTTATGGCACCAATTCAAACCCAAATTTGAGTTTATAATCGAAAGCATCCACGCATAAACTAAGAGCTTACCAATTTCTCATTCGAGCCCTCTGTTAAAAAAAAGATTAATCTAGAAAAACCTAGAATATTTTGTAAAATAAATATCTAAAAGTAGTCTAGAAAAATCTAGGAAGTATTATGTAAAAATATCTATGTAAAAATATCTAAAGTGTGTAGAAGCTACCTAAGAAAAAATCTAGGAGAAAATATCTTAGAAAAATCTAGATTAACCAAAGCTAGAAATATCTAGAGAGTTGTAAGACATCTATAAATACCATGACATGTAACATGTTGAGATGAATAATAAAAACACAACAATCTCATTCATATAATACAAGTCTCCATTTCACAAAATCTTCAACATCAATATTTCCTCCAAAATTATTCAAACCCACTACACTTCCGCACTATCAATTCCAACATTTGGTATCAAGAGAAAAATTAATCCAAAGCCTCCAACTTTCATCCAACATCCAAACTCCATATCAATACAAACCCCACATTAATTCAAATGGCCTCTCCTACTCCAAATTCAAACACAAACACAAACCTTTTTAATCCCCAAGTTAATTGGGTACCTTCATTTAAGGGGGAGAAATTTGATCAATGGAGTATGCAAATGAAATCCATCTTTATAACCCAAGATATATGGGAAATTATTGAAGATGGATATGAGAAACCCAAAGATGCTGATGAAGAGGCTTCTTGGGATGATACTAAAAAATCCCAATACAAACAAAACAAAAGAAGGGATCATTATGCCCTTTCCATAATTTATCGTAGCGTAGATGAAACAATACTACCTACGATCATGGCCGCTACAACGGCAAAAGAAGCATGGAGTATCTTGGAGACAAAATATAGAGGCTCGAAAAAGGTAATACTCTTTAAACTTCAATCTTTATGGGGTCAATTTGATAGTTTACAAATGTTAGAAAATGAAACAATTCAATCATATGTTGACCGAGTCTCAAACATTGTTAATCAAATTCGATCTCATGGAGACACAATTGATGACGTGAAAATAATTCGAAAAATATTAAGAACTCTTATTAAAAAATTTGATCACATAGTGGCTGCTATAGAAGAATCTAATAAAGATTTAAAATCACTCACCATAACTGAGCTAATGGGCTCTCTATTAGCTCATGAAAAAAGAATGCGTAGATTTGATGAGCAGCCATTAGAACAAGCTTTTCAAGCTAAATTAAAGTTTTCTAATAATGGAGGAAATAAAAATGGTCACGGAAAAGATTTTCAACCAAAAAGAGGATTTTTTAACAACCGTGGTAGAGGGAGAGGAAAATATAAAAATCAAGGGAGCCGAGATAATAATTCTTATTGCACATTGTGCAAGAAAGATGGCCATAATACAAGAGATTGTCGGTACAAATGCAAAAGATGTACACGACACTCTCATTTTGAAAAAGATTGTTATTTTCGTCAAAAGAAGAGTCAAATTTCACAGAAAATAATGATAAAATATTTTATACATGTTTAAATGCTCAAGAAGAGAAAAATGATCTATGGTACATAGATAGTGGATGTTCTAACCACATGACCGACAATAAAAATTCATTTGTCAATCTTGATGAAAATATAAAATCACAAATAACACTTGGTGATGGGAGTAAGCAAGAAGTTGCCAGAAAAGGGACAATTGTTGTTAAAACAAAAAATGGCTCCTCTAAATTCATCCCCGATGTCTTTTATGTCCCTGGACTTGCACAAAATCTGTTAAGCGTGGGCTAATTAGTCCAAAAGGGCTATATGGTAAAATTTGACAATAATCAATGCCACATATATGATAAGAAAAAAGGGCAATTAATCACTACTACCAAAATGGCTCCTAATAAAATATTTCCACTCAAAATGAAACTGGAATCTAATACTGCCCTAATTTCAATAATGGATGAATCCACCTTGTGGCATTTGAGATTCGGGCATTTAAATTTTGACAGTTTAAAACTGTTAAAAAATAGAGAAATGGTGATTGGACTACCACCAATCACTAATGAAAAGAAAATTTGTGAGGGTTGTATCTATGGAAAAATGCATAGATTACCTTTTCCAACCTCATCTTGGAGGGCCAGAGCTCCATTAGAACTTGTCCATGCAGATATTTGGGGCCCTACCAAGAATCCATCTCTTGGTGGAAAAAGATACTTTTTGTTGATTGTAGATGACTTTTCACGCATGATGTGGGTATATTTCTTGGAGAAAAAATCAGAAGCATTATCCCACTTTATGCAATTTAAATCCCTCACAGAAAAACAAAGTGGGCATTCAATAAAGGTTCTACGAACCGACCGTGGGGGAGAATTTACAAGTAATGAATTCAACAAATTTTGTAAAGCACAAGGAATTAAAAAGGAGCTCACTACCAGACACACACCACAACAAAATGGTGTTGCGGAAAGGAGAAACAGAACAATTGCTGAAATGACCCGAAGTATGATGCAAGGAAAAAATCTACCTAAATATTTTTGGGCCGAAGCAGTCTACACATCTGTCTACATCCTCAACCGATCTCCCACAAAAGCAATACGAAGCATGACACCATATGAAGCTTGGCACAAACGAAAGCCAAGAGTTGAGCACCTCAAAGTTTTCGGGTGCATCGCATATGCCCACATCCCGAAGGAGAATCGGGATAAGCTAGATGGAAAGGGAGAAAAATGTATCTTTATTGGATACAGTGACGAGTCTAAAGGATATCGTCTTTATCAGCCCGAATCCAAGAAGTTGATCATCTCAAGAGATGTCATCTTCGATGAAGGAGCACAATGGCAATGGAACGAGAATAATTCTGAAGTCCCAGTAGCAAGCATTCCAACAACAAGTCCAGATCAAGGTGAAGGCCCAAGTCAGTCACCAACACAATCATCTGCAAGTCCATCACCATCAAGCAATCCAAGATCACCACCAAGCTCAAGTCCAACATCAGAATCAAGTCCAACACCAGAAGTACGACGATCACATCGAGAAAGGCGTCCCCCAGGCTACTTAGAAGACTATCAATGCAATCATGCTATAATGGCACTCTTTGCAGGCGAACCACAAAACTTTCAAGAAGCTGCCAGAGAAGAAAAATGGATCAACGCCATGAACAAGGAAATCAACATGATAGAGAAGAATAACACATGGAAGCTCGTGGAGAAGCCACAAGACAAGGAAGTTATAGGCCTCAAGTGGGTCTATAAGATCAAGTTCAATGAAGATGGCTCCATCCAAAAACACAAGGCACGTCTCGTAGCAAAAGGCTACTCACAACAGCATGGCATCGACTTCAACGAGACATATGCACCAGTTGTTCGCATGGAGAAAATCAGGTCAGTTCTCGCCCTTGCTGCACAATTCAAGTTACCAGTCTATCAATTAGATGTCAAGTCAGCATTTCTCAACGGGGAGCTAGAAGAAGAGGTATATGTTGAACAACCACAAGGATATATAATCGAAGGCAAAGAAGATAAGGTATATCGCCTTCAAAAGGCCCTCTATGGGCTCAAGCAGGCTCCTCGAGCATGGAATAGTAAAATTGATGGTTATCTTCTCCAAAATGGGTATATAAAAAGCCCAATTGAGCCATCAGTCTATATCAAGACTCAAGGGTCAGATTTTATGATCTTATGCCTATATGTAGATGATCTTATCTACACATGCACCAGTTCGAGGATGATAGAAGAGTTCAAGAAATCAATGATGTCAGAATATGAAATGACAGACCTCGGAGAAATGAAGTACTTCCTAGGCATGCAAGTGAAGCAAAGCCCAGGAAGGATTTTTCTCTCACAAGAGAAATATGCAGAAGATATGCTTAAGAAATTCAACATGAGAGATTGTAAGCCAATGGCTACACCAATGGCTACAAATGAGAAGCTCTCCAAGAATGATGGCAAGGAAAAAGTGGATGCATCATTCTACCGAAGTTTGGTCGGATCTCTCATTTATCTTACAAACACAAGACCTGACATTGTTCATGCAGTCAGCATCATATCAAGGTTTATGAGTGAGCCAAGCAAAGCTCACTTAGCAGCAGCAAAAAGGATTCTCCGGTATATCAAAGGAACGAAAAGCCATGGAATCATGTACAAGTCTGTAATCGACTACAAACTCACGGGCTACACAGACAGCGATTGGGCTGGAAGCATCGATGATCGAAGAAGCACAAGTGGGTACGTGTTCCAGTTAGGATCCAAGTCTGTTTCATGGTCATCAAAGAAACAAGCAACAGTAGCACTATCATCAGCAGAAGCAGAATACATATCAGCAACAAGTGCGGCATGTGAAGCAGTTTGGCTAAGGAGGATTCTAAAAGATCTACAACAAGACACAGAAGGTCCAACCACCATCTACTGTGACAATATGTCAGCCATAGTAATGACAAAGAATCCAGTCTTCCATAGTCGTACGAAGCATATCGAGATACGACACCACTTCATCAGAGAGTTGGTCGAAAAACAAGAGATCGAGCTACAATTCTGCAAGACAGGAGAGAAACTCGCAGATATCTTTACCAAGGCACTTCTAACAGATAAATTCCTCCATTTTCGAAGAGAACTCGGTGTTCAAGTTTTTCAAGATTAAGGGGGAGTGTTAAAAAAAAGATTAATCTAGAAAAACCTAGAATATTTTGTAAAATAAATATCTAAAAGTAGTCTAGAAAAATCTAGGAAGTATTATGTAAAAATATCTATGTAAAAATATCTAAAGTGTGTAGAAGCTACCTAAGAAAAAATCTAGGAGAAAATATCTTAGAAAAATCTAGATTAACCAAAGCTAGAAATATCTAGAGAGTTGTAAGACATCTATAAATACCATGACATGTAACATGTTGAGATGAATAATAAAAACACAACAATCTCATTCATATAATACAAGTCTCCATTTCACAAAATCTTCAACATCAATATTTCCTCCAAAATTATTCAAACCCACTACACTTCCGCACTATCAATTCCAACACCCTCATCGTCCAAAATCTCAACATCTGAAGCCTCTTCATTCGAGCACTCATCATTTGAGCCCTCATTATTTGAGCTCTCATCATCCGAATCCTCATCGCTTGAATGGCTTGATATTCTGTTGCTTTGTTCTGGATTTCCCTCACTACGATGACTAAGCAAAATATCCAACTCCTCCTGGGTCTTGTATCCCTGCATTCAAACTAACATAAGATCCCAAACCTCTCAAACACTAATTTTGTTTTTTTTTTTTGGAAAGTCTACTCGGGTGTATAGATCAGGCATTTCTTATTTTTGTACCATAAAGCTTTTATAAAAAGTGGGTTCATTGTGGAAAAAAAAGTGTATTTCATATCCTTCCATTAAGGTAGAAACTAGAAACAAGTTACTCAATTCCAGTACTCAACTAGAGCGAATTGAAAGTAGATATTTATATATACTACGAAGTGTGTATGTAGTTAAACCAATTTCTCAATTCCACATATACATAAAAAAAGTTACCATAAAGCTATTATACCATGTGTGTATTTGTGTGTTTGTATTTTTCATGCCATTTCAAACTCTAATGTTCATTTATGATAGAATCCACACATTAGCCTTAACCAAATATTATGATAGAATCCACACATTAGCCTTAACCACTAAGCAATTGCGAAATTCACCAAATGCCATCCAACTTTTCAAAATTCACCAAATGCCATTGACAAATAGCATATTAACACCCCGTGCCATTAACGATGTCTAGACGTTAGATGGTCGTTAATGCAAATCTTATTTCATGAAATGCAATTGAGAAGTTTATATTTCACCAAATGCCATTATTTTTGTAAAGTTTTATACAAAATACCTGTAAACATATCAAGTGTAACGGCTAGTTTTTTTGACCTTTTTTGAATTTTTTTTTGGGCAAATCTAGCCGTTGCACCCAATTTGTTATATATACAGTACACTAAAACTCACATAGCAGATCTTTTTTGCATAATTATGAGCTTCATGTCAAACACATTCTCTTCAAAACATGAGTATGCATATGTGGAGGTTCCAAATAAATTTTGCAATTGTGGTAGAAAATATGCAATTAGAAGCTCAGAGTCAACATTTAATAATCCACAAAGGCTGTATTATAAGTGTGATTCATGTGATAGCTTCAAATGGTGCAAAGTTCAGATGCATGAAGAAGGTCTGAGCATGGGAGTTATGCAAGGGATGACTCAGGACAAAGCAATGTGCATGAAGAATTGAAACAGTTGAAGAAGAAAATCAAGCAACAGCAGAAAGTCCTCGATTGTATTATGAAATTAGGGGTACTGATTTGTGTAGTAGTGGTGATTGTAATGATGAAATGAAAAACTGAAATTGCAATAAAATTGAATAAAGAAGGAAAGTAAATTATGTCCCCAAAATATTGCTTGTTGTTCAAATTATGTCCCCAAAAGATTGCTACCTGTTTAATTACAAGTTTTTAGTCAAAAAAAACTAGACAAAACAGCACACACTACACTTTCAATGTTCAAAAATTACATGGATAAACTGGTTGTGCATTAAAAACATGAGTGGTTGTGCATTCATGATGCTCTCTTTGTTTTCTTCTTGGGTTGAGAGGAGGTGGTTGATGTGCTTGCTTCAGTCACAGCGCTTTTTTTTTCTTGATGCACAAGTCAACATGTTGTGCCCCAACTCACTGCATAATTAGCTGCACTTAACTGTTGAATGTCTCTTCCCTTTCCTTGCTTCATTTGGCCCTCTTCTTCTTTGCTTCTTTGGTCTCCCTGCAGCTCTTTTCACCAATGGTGGCAGTATGTTAGGCAGGTTCAGTGATGGTCATTGAGATGGGTCAGGCATAGGGTGCATATGCTCTGCATAAGTTGGCTTGTATGCCTTCCCTTTAAAACAAGGGGCTACAAAGTCTGTAGTTTGAAGCCTCTCATTATTAGAAATAGGCCGGATTTCGACAGAATCGTTCTGACAGACTGAAATTCCCTCGGAAAATTCGAATTTTCCGACGGAAATTGGATCTGTCGGAAAATTCCGCCAAAAAATGTTAGTTCCGACGGAAAATCCCTCAGAAATATTCCGACGGATTTTTTTTCCCTCGGAATTTACTGCTTCCGACGGAATTTTTCCTCGGAAAATTTCTTCCGACGGAAATTTCCGTCGGAAGCGGTCAATTCCGAGGGAAAAAAATTCGTCGGAACATATTAATTTCCTATGGATTTTAAATCCGTAGGAAAATCCGAGGGATTTTATTTCCGTCAGAAAGTTCCGACGGATTTTTAAGCTTTTCCAACGAATTTAATAATTTTAAATAAAAAAACCCATACAAAAACCCGGAAACCCTAAACTCCCCCTTCCCCTTTCATTTCTCTTTTCTCTCCTCTTTCCTCTTCTCTTCCTCTCTGATTTCTTCTCCTCCTTCATTCTATCTTCTTTCTCTGTTCTTCGTTCTCCTTCTTTCACCTTCATCCTCTTTCTCCTTCTTTCTTCTTTCTCCTTCATTCTCTTTCTCCTTCTTTCTCTTTACTCTTTTCCATTTTCGTTTTTTTTTCTTTTTCGTTTCCTTCATTTTCGTTTCCTTTTTCGTTTTCTTTTTTGTTTGCCTTCATTTTCGTTTTCTTTTTCATTTTCGTTAATTGTGGGCTGGTGGTCGTCAACAATTATGGTGTTTATGGTCAAATTCGACCATAAAAATTCCAAATCTGGAGTTTTTATGGTCGAATTTAACCATATAATCCCAAATTCAAGGTTTTGGAGGTGGAATTGAAGGTATGTCTTCGTTTTGTTTCTAATAATTTGCTTTGTTTTTTTTTTTATTATTTATTATTGTGGGTTAATTTCGATTGTGTGGTTAATGTTTGATTTCGTTGTTTAATTTGAGTTTATTTTTGTTGATTTATTTTTGCTTGGTTGTTTTTTGTGTGATTTTTGTGGGTTTTTTTGTGGGTTTCTTTGTGGTGGCTGGTGGTGGTAGGTGGTTTACGGGGTGGAGCTGGGTGGTTAACGGTGGGTAGGGGTCAGTGGTATGCATGGTTATGGGTTGGTGGTGGGGGTTGGTTTGGGTGGGTAGGGGGCACTGGTATGCGTGGGTAGGGGTGGGCTGGTGGTGTGGGTTGGTGGTGGGGGTTGGTTCGGGTGGTGAGCAGGGGTTTGGGCTGGTGGTGTGGGTTGGTGGCGGGCTGTTTTTTTTTTTTATTTACTTTTCCGACGGAATTTTCCGTCAGAATATACCTCCTCCGACGGAAAATTCCGTCGGAACATCTCCCCCATCGACGGAAATTTCCGTCGGAACATATCCCACTCCGACGGAAATTTCTGTCGAAACCTTGCGACGGATTTTCACTTAAAGTCAACAAAAGCGCCGACAGAACGTAATCCGTCGGAAATTCCGTCGGAATAGACCTTTCCGACAGAATTTCCGACAAAATATCGCGAAATTCCTACAAAGTGTATTCCGACGTTGCTTTCCGACGGAATTCCGTCGGAAATGAGCATTTCCGACGGAATTTCAGGGTTTTCCGACGGATTTTTTCCGTCGTTGATTGACTGTTTTCTTAGTAGTGTCTGGTGGTAAATCACCCTTAGCACATGTTTGCATGGCAGTCCAGAATGTTGCCACTTCCCACAACCACAAATGCCAGTGTTCAGCTTGATGGGAAAATGCACATGTTGGTCTCTCACCTCAAATTCATCCCCACCACATGGAATTGCTGATAAGTGTCATTTATGACACATTTTAGGGCGTTTTTCTCCCTTAGTTTTAGGTTTATTTCGGTGTTTCTTTGTTATTTCTATTCCTTTTAGTCTTGTTTTAGTTATCTTTGTATTAATTTATGGTTTCAGGCCTTAGTCGTGAATAATATGCTTTTTGCTCGATTTCTAGCTTGATTTGCGTGTTTTTCTATGTGTTCTTTCACTCTTTTCTCTCTTGGTCTATTTGTATAGGTGCTTGACGCTTTCTTCGATGCTTATGACCCGAGAAAAGGCAAGAAAGTTCAATAGAAGAAGCTTGAAGCTAAGAAAGAAGCTAAGAAGCTTGAGGCAAGAAAGCTTGAAGCTCGTAGAAGGCCTTAAACCGAATCTTGTTCCTTCTTTCAGCCATAACTTTTGATCTACACATTGAAAGGAGGCGATTCAAATTGGGTTGGAAACTAGACTTGAAGAGATTTCCAACGGCAGGTTGCAAACCTCTAGGCACCTCCTAGAACAGAAGTTATGACCGTTTGAATCTGCTAGACACTGCCAGGCTGCGCAGCCGCGGCAAATTGGTGCCGCGGGCGCGGCACTCTTCTTTTCCCCGCTTTGCAATTTTCTGGAGATGCCTTGTCGCGGGCGCGGCTCTGGATACCGCGGGCGCAACAACCTCCTTCGCGGGCGCGACTTTCTGGGTCTTTTTCGAGCTTAATTTCCAGATTTCTTTCTTTCCCTTTTTGTAATATAAATGGAGGACTTCTTAGACTTTATAAGGGGGGAGTTTTACATTTTCTCTCTCTACTAATTAAGATTAGGTTTAGTTTAGGATTTTCTCTCTCTAGTTTAGGAGTAGTTTTAGAGAGAGAAAGTTTGGATTTCAATGGAGATTTGAGAGCTTGAAGAAACAACTTTGTGGATTCTATTCTCATCTATTCAGTGAGCTTTTCTAACTTTCTCACACCTTTATTTCTTTGTTTAATTCTTATTTTTGTTTAAATCATTTTTGATTAGAGTAGATGATTAGATTAATTGTTTAATCCTTGCTTTAGTTCTAGTTTTATCTTGTTTTCCATGATTTACTTCAATATGTTTGCTTAGTTTTTGTTCTAGGGAAATGGATGAAAGTTATGTTGATGAATTGAGTGATTGATTGTGATTAGTATGCAATTGATTCTTGGTTATTGTGTTTGGATGATGCCTATATTGACTAGAATCTTTTTAGCTAATTGATTCTAGGTTCTTAATTGTGCTTTCAATTAATTGTGCGGAAGTGAGTTGATTAAGAGTCTAGATTCTTCCATACCTTTGCTAGGCTAGTTACACGAGAGTGAATTAGCTTAGTAGGATAATTAGCATGCTTAATTGCACGAGAGTGAGTTGAGTGTGTTAGTCGTTCCTAATTGAGATCATGATCGTCTAATTGCGATTTGTTATTAAATTCATTAATGTAATTGGATTCCCCTTTCCCTAATGTCTTGTTAAATTGCTTTAAGTAGTGTTTTAGTTGTTTCTCTCTCTATCTCACAACCTTCCTTCTAGTTTAATTAGCTCAAATTAATACACTTAGTCCTTGTGGTTCGACCCTAGCTTGCCATTATCTATTGTTAACTTGATAGAGTTAGGTTAGGAATATAAATTGTAAATTTGATCTAGGATATATAGTAGGCCAACGACCTATTGTCCACCGATCAAATTTTTGGAGTCGTTGCCGGGGACTAAGGCGTTCATTAGTTTGTGTTGATTAGATTAGCTAGGTTCTTGTGTATAGTTTTGATTTTTGTTTGCTTTTCTTTGCTTTGTGTAAAAAAATAAAAAAATGGCATGCTTATCCTTTCCTCAATTTGATGATGAAGCCTTCTATGCCTATTTTAAAAGACTTGATGGTTTCCTTAGTTTTCATGGTTGTTCTCTTAGTGATGCTTGTAGTATAGCTTATTGGGGCATGAATGAATATACTAGGGGAATGGTTGAGAATATGTATAATGGTAGATTCCATATTTTGTCTATGCATGATGCTTAATTGGAATTTCTTCACATGGCTTGCTAGAGATTCTTATGATAGAGAATGTCATGTTTCTTGTTTTGATTCTCAATGTCAAGATTCTTTTAATTTTTGCATGAACTCTCTTGATGCATCTAATATGCCTTGTGATGATCCCAATTGTGATGAGGTGTGTTCTAATGTTGATGATATGCATGTTAATGGTGATTGTGAGCCTCAACCCAATAACATTGATGCCCAAATTCTTGCCCAAATGCAATATCTCACCTAACAAGTCTAAGAACTTCAAGAGGAACAAAAGTTGAGAGAAGTGAGACTTTCCCAAGTGATGAGTGCTATGGTTGTTGGAAATGGATGCGAGGCACCTCACTTGGAGTGTGAGAGTGCTTTTGAGGATGATATGGGCCAAGGGTGTAAAGGTGAGTGGATATTTTCTTGTGATGAGAGGATTTTTGAGGATTTTGATCCTTTTCATTCCCCTTTTGAGTTTGAGCGCCTTCCTTCCCCTTATTCACCCCTTTGAGAGCTACCCTTAGTGAGGATGTGAGTGAACCATCTTCAATATTGGATGAGGGATTTCATGAGGAGGATGATGATGAATTTGAGCAACCAAGAGAGATTAAGAGTCCCTTGGATGATGGAGAAGGAGTTGAGAATGAAGAATTTGTTAATTTTGTGGATTCCAACCCCCTTCCTTATCTTAATGAGTCTACCTTGCATGTTTGTGACCCTTCTATCTATGAGTATTTGGACTCCTTTAAGGTTATGACTAATGTGTTCATTGATGGTGTAACGAAAAATCATAGTCTTTTGAGAGAGTTCATTGAAAATGCTTCATGGGAAAGGGATGCGTTTGAGAGAAACCTTCATCCTTTCATGCATGGTTTTATGACTCTAGGCTTTGAGGATGTTGAGGGAGATGTTGTTCATCGTTGTGATTGAGAGGAAGATATGGTTTCTCTTGTAGGTTGGATGTTTGAGGGAGATGGAGATCATGAGTGTTCTTCTTTTGAGGATTCTATAATTGATTTCTATGCTCTTATTGGTGATTTGAGGAATGGTGGTGAAGAAGAGTTCTTAGATGAGACCATTGCTCCTATTCCCTTTCCTCATGTCCCTTTTTCAAGAAGATTTAACCATATCCCCTACTATCCAATGTCTCTCCCTTCTTTTGTCAAAGAGCCTATTTGGGACCCTCCTTCTCTTGGTGATATTCAAGCCCCTCTCTCATCGATTATTGAGGAAAAGGGTGATTATGCCACCCAAAAAGATTTTGAGGAGGATTTGCATTCTTCTTCTTCTTCTTCTTCTTCTTCTTCTTCTTCTTCTTCTTCTTCTTCTTCTTCTTCTTCTTCTTCTTCTTCTTCTTCTTCTTCTTCTTCTTCTTCTTCTTCTTCTTCTTCTTCTTCTTCTTCTTCTTCTTCTTCTTCTTCTTCTTCTTCTTCTTCTTCTTCTTTCTTGATTTTTCTTTTGATTTTTCTTCTTTCTTTTGGCATCTCCCTCCTCACTTGCGTACAATAATCTTGTTGCATGTCCTCCTCTCGTCATTTGCCTACTTGTTATCTTATGAAATGTGTAGTAGTGCATTTGACAAGCTCTTGCGTTCGTTGCAATATTATTTACTAGAGCGTTCTCGCTTGGACATTAAACAAGCCTTTCTCGGGAAGTAACCCGTGTTTTATTGCTTTCTTTTTCTTTTCTTTAAGTATAGTTTTTCTCTCATGGAAATGTTTGTGTGCCCTTTGCTAGGTACATAACTTGATATACTTTGGTGCTTTGGTATTCGATCAAGAATCAAGGAAGTTTGACTCCTCTTTCCTAGCATATGGTATATGAGGCATAGCTTTGGAGGAAATTGGCTTTGAAAGGTTAAATTGGGTCATCTGCGGGTATTTACACCCACATATATCCGGTAATATCTTTCCTTGCTCTTTCTATAATGGTTGGTGGCTTAAAGACCATGTGTTGGTTGTTGGATTGATTTATTTCTTTTCCCTCCCATGGACTCTATGGTTTATGATTTGAGTGTATTGTCTCATTCAAGCTTGGGGAAGGGTATTCTATGATGTTTGGTGGGATGTTGATTCATATATGCCATGCGCAATTGTATATGCATTTCCTTGTTCTTTATTTTGTAAAACTCCAAAAAGATTTTTGTTTATATTCAAGGTAATTTTGGAAAATTGTGTTTTGTTTGTTCTTGTTTTTGACATTCTATTTTGGAATTTGTATCCTTGAATGTTTTTTCTTCCTAAGTGGTGAATGTGTGCACGGTTTGAGAATGTCATTGGTTGATTCTAGGATACTATATGCTAAGGTAGCCGGTTTATGAACTCTTGGGGTCCATGAAACCTTAGTTCATGGGAAAGTGGTAAGATGGAGTTGCTCTCTATAGTGGATGTGAAGCCCTTTAGTTGGTAATTTCTATTCATCCCTTGTGAGCTTCATTTATTCTAGCCTTCATCACCTTGTTGAGTGGCAATTTTGGATCCTTAGCTATGCATGTCTTAATCTTTGGTTTGACTTCTAGCTTTCCAAGACCGTGACCGAGCCACTCTAAGGGAGGACAAGGGCATTGTTCATTTTCCTTATCTTCTTTTGTTTTGTTACAAATTTGGTTTTCTATTTTGCATTTGCCCCTCTTGCTAACCCTTTTGAGCCTATTCCCTTTCTTCATTATGAGCCACATTACAAGCCTTATGACCTTTCGTTCCCTAACCCTTAGTTTGGTGAAGCATTTTGGTTTGGGAGTTTGTTTTGTATTGTGTTGGTTTGATTGAAAATGTGAAAGTAATATGCTCTTTGGACCAAGCAAGAAAGTAAATTGTATATATTGTGTGTAATAAAAGAAAATGCATTCAAGAAAAAGCCGTCAATAGTTAAAAAAGGCAAGGACACCAAATAAGAGCTAAAAAAACAAAAAAAAAAAACAAAAAACAAAAATATTTTAGTTGGTTTCGTTTCTTCCCTATTTTATGAATTGAGGACAATGCTTCGTTAAAGCTTGGGGGATCGTTTCCTTCGTTTTTGTATATATTTTGTGTGTTGGTGCTGAATAAGCTTGGGGGAGTTAGCATTGTTGGTATTTTTGTTTGATATTTGGTGACTTCTTGAGTTTTTTTTGAGAGAGGGCCACTCTTTTGCTTCACTTAGGAAATACCACCAAATTTTTCAAACTTTTTTTCCCCGCCTTGACCCTAGCCCTTACGTTACAACCAGTAAAAGATCCTTAGACCCTTGAGTTTTAGGGCGTTTTTCATCCCCACCACATGAAATTGCTGATAAGTGTCATTTACGACACATTTTAGGGCGTTTTTCTCCCTTAGTTTTAGGTTTATTTCAGTTTTTCTTTGTTATTTCTATTCCTTTTAGTCTTGTTTTAGTTATCTTTTTATTAATTTATGGTTTTATGCCTTAGTTGTGAATAATATGCTTTTTACTCGATTTCTAGCTTGATTTGCGTGTTTTTCTATGTGTTCTATCA